>NC_092753.1:84117630-84742630 GCF_047496795.1 Chiloscyllium punctatum | reverse complement strand
TACTCAATATTCTATAAAAAAATTACCAGGAGATGCAGGAAGTCCTTCATGAAATTAAACTTTAATCTTGCAAAATCAAAACTGTGGACCCAGCAAAATATCTTCCCTAGCTCCCCGCAAGCTCCTTGTTCTCCTCCAATTTATACAATTTGTTGGTCCCGTGCTTATTGGATAACATTAGCGTTACCAATCATGCTGGCTTGCTTTGTCTTTCTGAAATCATCATCATCTGCCACACTGATTCCCTCCATCACTCTTAACCTATCACATTTCAACACCATTATCTTCAGCATTAGCTCATCTACCAGTGATTTAACTAGCCTATCACAATCCACTACCATTATCTGTTACTAGAGCCCTGTGATATAATCCCGGGCATACATTACAACACTAAGTTAACTACATTAGTGCCATAATAATTTCCATATTACTTACAGGAAAAGGCAAAACATTTCTTCCTCTTTGGGTGAGTGGAGATTTTTTTGTTTGGCAACTTTGTAGCTGGAATCTAAGTTCCAATCTTGGAGATCATCAAGAGGGTGGGTTCAGAGAAAAGTGTGAAGTAAAGTGGCAGGAATATGTAAAGATAAAGTTGCCAAAGTCCAAAGGAAGCATAGGGCTGCAGTGTCATCGGCCAGAGACATCTGGTGGTGCTTTAACCTCAGGTCACTACGCCTCAGGTGAGAAGATGGGATCATCATGGTAACCTCAGCTGGTGTGGGAATTGAACCCCAGACTATTGGCATCACTCTGCATCGCAAACCAACCATCCATCCAACTTAGGTTAGAAATGAATACCTACCACACGAGTGGAAGATTGGAATTTATAGCCACTTACCAGTCTCCACCTTCAGTTTGACTCCCGTTAACTGCAATTAGTTGTAGAATCCCCCTCCAGTTGCAAGGATAACATGCAAGGGAAGGCTTCGCAAGGACACACAAGAGGGCTGAGGGTTTGTCAGACAGCTGAGAATTCATTCTCAATAAATGCATTGGTAACTTTTACAATCAACAAGTAGAGGATGGACACACACACAACACACACGCACACAGACAGATATAGCATGTGACACAAATAGGGCTAAATGTAACCTTTGCAAAATAAAAGGTCTGGCCTTGGACAACTGTTTTGTCAGTATTACTTTTTCCAGAATTCAAGACATGTATACTTTTAAACATTAGCCCAACAATGGTGAACTCTACATTTCTTTGCTCGGATCGTGAGGTTGCAACCTCTTTCTGAGGTGACTATTGTTCTTCTGTTGCTAAACTGTGACACTAACTATTGTACTCAATCAGTTGTGACTACTGACATTAAAACTGCACAGGGTGGCCCTCTTGTGATGCAGTGATCATGACCTTACCTCTGGACCAAGGGTCTTGGGTTCAAGGTCCACCTGCTCCAGAGGCATGTAGAAACATCTCTGAACAGGGTGGTTAGAAAATAGGAGAAAATGAGGACTGCAGATGTTGGAGAGTCAGAGTCGAAAAGCTCCTGAAAGGGCTTGTGCCAGAAACGTCGACTCTCCTGCTGCCTGACCTGCTGTGCTTTTCCAAAGCCACACTTTTCAACTCTGATTGGAAAATAGGTTAAATTTTTAAAAAAACTTACATTAATATCTGCACAGACTAGGGATTGAATCTGAGGATGTTCACATCTGCAGAGATACAATACCTATGAGTGCCTTTCCTGAGAGTCTATTCTCCAAATCTAATGCAGGGAAGCTCTGACCATTCATTCTTGACTGAGAAGAATATCATGCGTGCACTTCTGTTCCCACGCCCTCCGCCCCACGAACACTTGCTAGGACAGTCGGTCATCAACCCCGGTCTGGCTTCTCTAGCTGATTTGACCACAGCCTACAATTTTATTTTCTCTCCTCCACAATGGATTTCTCCTTCAAATATCGCCTAATTTTTATCGACAGTGGCTGGTTTTTTTTCTTGTAAAACGAATCAGCCAATTTTTCCATAAGTAGTTAATAAAAAGCACACACAAAGTCTAAATGAATTCAAGTAGATTTAAATAAATATGTTCTGTTAATGAATCCTAATATTTTCAATTTTAATAAAAACAGGCAGCTATTTTCTTCTTTCTAGAGTCTGAGATAGGTTGTCATGAGGCTCAGTAATTGCTGCCTAAAAGTTGCCCAAAGTTTGTCCCTTTGTTACAGAGCAGTTCAAGTGGCTTCAGAGTATTGAATGCAACCTCTCTCTCTGTTTGATTAGTGAGCTGCATGTCTCTTTTTTTAGATTAGATTACTTATAGTGTGGAAACAGGCCCTTTGGCCCAAAAAGTCCACACCAACCCTCCGAAGAGCAACCCACCCAGACCCATTCCCTGACATTTACCCCTTCACCTGACACTACAGACAATTTAGCAAGGTCAATTCACCTAACCTGAACATTTTTGGACTGTGGGAGGAAACCCACGCAGACACAGGAAGAATGTGCAAACTCCACACAGAACCCAGATCTCTGGCGCTGTGAGGCAGCAGTGCTAACCCCTGTGCCACTGTGTCTTCCCCCTTCTGAAAACAACGATGTTTCAGGGAACTCTTTTTCAAAGGTTATTTTCATTAATTTTTGTAAAAAATAGATAAACATATGCTGACTTTGTTATGATCAAAGCTGATGTTACTACTGTACAGGTCAGATCCCAGAATGAAATATGGCTTGAGAGGTTATATCTTGTTTGGTTTTGATTTCGATTTGATGCGGTGGTTTTTCACTGAAGTCCTGGGCCATGAAGTTACAGACTGTGGTTAAATACACTTCTGCTACTGTCACAGTGTTTCATGGATCTGCAGTTTGAGTTGGAAGATCTGTTGGTTCCACGAAGCATGGTGATAGTGCCACACAACCCGATGGATGATATCCTCAATGTGAAGGCAGGACTTTGCCTCCACGAAAACCGTGCTACCACATTTCCAATGTCACAACAACAAATACATCTCAAAACTAGACTGTGAAGGGGCATTTCATGGGAACTGTGGCAGGTGCTATATAAATGTACAAATTTCATATTGCTTCATCTTTTCCTTACAAGTGCAAGGTCCTGGCTATATATTCATTTTCCATTCTGCCATGCCGAAGCCAATTCTCACATTTTTGCCAGCACCCTGATTGAGATCAAGTAATCCCTGGGACCCGAAACACAGGACAACTGCCAAAGTGCTTATCAGCTGTCTACAAAAATCCCGCTTTGGAATGAAGTTTCGTTCAATGATTGTGCATTTAAATCACTCTGAGATGGCTTATGAAATGAATTGGATGTTCTTTTTTGTTTTAACATGCAAAGCAGAGAATTGAAAAGTGTCAATTTAATTCCGAATGTCAGTGAATTGTGGTCAGTAGCCATTGATCTCAAGAAAATCCCTGACTCCTAAATGCAAACCACAGCACAAAGATGTCAAGCCTGTTATCGATCCAGAGCAGATGGGAGCAAGTAGGGTCTTACAGGGTAAAGCCGATTTTTTATGCATACATAATTTTTCTTTTTTAGCAGCCTATCCTGCCAATCAAACACGTGAATGCTAAGCCTATTCCAGTCTGACAGCCTGAGAGTTCTGCTTTTTGCAGCTGAATAATGAGCTTTCCTACACACATCTATTAACCTTCTCAGCGCTTTGTCGTTTTGACTCGACTCAGAAGGTCAACCAATCAATTTGACAGGGCGCATTCACCCTCATTATGTCACAGTAACCTTGCGACAAATTTGTTTCTCTGTTGTGGCACTAGGTAACCCAGGGTCACCATTATGGATCAATTGACAAAGGTAGTTGTCCAGCTATGAGGAGTGTGGCCAACTACCCAGCAGAGAGGAAGTAGTTCTGACTAAGGTGTTGAGAAAATTGTCTTATTAAAACTTCTAGTGATAATGTCAAGCAAATATATAAAAATGTGAGAAAATGCAATCTTGACCCAGAATGTTCTTTTATGGAAAACCACACTTTCAAGTCACAGCATCATATCTAATTTTTTTGAGGTGGAAAACACCTGAGGCACCTTAACAATGGAGTGGGGGCAGAGAATGCATTTGGCTAGCTTTTATATTTTTTCATTACTTCAAAAATTCATTTCACTAATGGATTCATTGTTATCTTTTCCTGTATTTATGGTTTCCAGCTTTGTGGAAACATTCTTACAGCATAGAAACATTGAATCAAAGAATGTCCACAGGATGGAAGCAGGCCATTCATCCCATCGAGTCCACACTGACCTTCGAATGAGCATTCCCTCCAGACATTTCCCCACCCCCCAACCAATCCCTGTAACCCTGCATTCCCTATGGTTAACCCACCTAGCCTGCACATCCCTGGACACTATCATCAATTTAGCATGGCCACTCAACCTAACCTGCACATTTTTGGTCTTATTCTACTTTGCTCAACCCAATAATAATGTTAGAGACCTCTTTTACATATCCAGTAAGTCCCCTATTCTGAAGAAAACTGCTCCAAGCTGTTCAATTTTTCCTGACAGCTATAACTTCTCAGTTCTGATACGATTCTTGTAAATCCCTTACCCACTTTCCCCAGTGCCTGTTTACAGAAACCGGAACTGTACACTTTGGTCCATCTGTCATAAGTTCAACATAACTACACTAATTTTGAATTCTGTATCCTTCAAAATGATTCCAGGTTCTTTGTCAGCATTTAAAATGGCAGGCTGACCTAAACTGTTGCTTTTAATTAAGGTTTCCCCAATGCGTTGTGCTCAAAGCCATTCTAAACCTTCCCAACAGATGGATTCTTGTCATCCCCAGATAAGAGTCCAGTTATTTACAGTTGCAATTCCTGTTTTTATTTCTGCATCCATGGACATGGTTATCAAGGTACCTTTTCCAGTCTCTCAACCAGCTGCCCATCCTCCATTCCGTGAGTGGTAATATTCTACTTGACTGCCTCAGCTTGATTGTCTCCTCATCCAATACAAACAGATGAATGTATAAAGTGGAAGCAGAGGTAGGCTATTGGACTCATCAGGCCTGCACTGTCCTTCATTAAGATCAAAGGAACAGGAATAGACTATTTAGTCCATTGAGCCTCCCCCAACATTCAATACAAACAAGGCTGATTAAACATTTCAATGCTTTTTACTTACCCCCATTCGCATTACTACCAATGGTATTCAGAGACCTATCAATCTCTGTCTGAAACATACTCAAAGACTGTGGTAGATAATTCCAAACGTCCACAAGTCTCTATGAGAGAAACTATCTTGTCATCTTGGATCAAGGTGACAATGATTTAAGGTGTGCCCTCTGGTTCTAGACTCCCCATCTACTCTGCCTATCCCTTTGACAATTTCATGCGTTTCAAGTGATCACTTCTCATTCTTTGAAATTCAAGAGAATTCAGGCCCAATTTGCCCAATCTCTCTTCATAGCAGAGTTCCGCCATTCTGGGAACAAGTCTCATGAACCTTTGCTGCACTTGCTCTATGACAATAATCTCTTTCCTGAGATAAGGAGATCAAAACTGCACACAGTACTCCAGGATTATTCTTATCAAGTTCCTATACAGTTGAACCAAGATTTCACTACTCCTGTATATTAAAAGGTTGAAAAGCTTGTGGATGTGAACGAAAGAGTCAGAAGCCATTGGACCTCTGGAAAGAAAGACGCTGTCTTTTCTCTCTGAGGTAATATCAATTCTAAAGCCTGAAGAAAGCTAGATTAATTTCCTCCACCAGTTGCTTTAAGCTGCGGCTTTTAACCTATAAGACATTATGTGGCTCCTGCAGGCAAAGTGTCAGGAGAATGGAGAGATCACCAAGCAGCAAGTCCTGGCCAAGCAAAAAGGATTGTCTCAGTGGCCATTGAATACCCTACATAGTCTTTCCCTCTATCCATAACACCATTGCTTTTTTTTTGTGTCTGTATGGTGTCTGCATGTATGCATAATGCAAGTTTAGTAAGGTCAGGTGAGATTTTAATGAGTAGAGTTATATGTGACAGACATAATTGTCTACTTGTAAAGGTAGTTCTCCTATAACGCCACAGATGTATTCCAGTGGAATCTTGCTTCATACAAAATCGCTTAATAGAACTAATGGAAAAAGTGGGCTTGTGGCAGACCATCAAAAAATTTCACTCACAATCATTCAAAAATCACCTAAATGCGTAATGGACAGTGTAGCACAGCCTGAATGAAGGTTGAAATCGTACTTGTTAATGAAACAAAAGAAAATGTAACATAATACGTTCGAAAACTGTGATCTGCACAGTACCTCCCATGGAAAGCGGCTCTGTTAGCAGCTGGCATTGTGCATGTGCAGAACGGCGCAGAGATTACAACTTAACCGTCGGTGCTGGTGCAGGACATTGGCGCATGCGCAGAACGGCACCAAGATTTTGGCGCGAACATCGGTGCCTGTGAAGGTTTGTACGGACATTGGCGCATGTGCAGAACGAAGCGCGCAAACCGATTCCCCACAGGCATTGCAATATTGCCAACGGAGATAAGTATTCTCTAAAATACTATTCCCTAATTCTTCAACAATGTTCTAGCCAAAACATGCATTATCCTGGAGCTAAAATCTATTTATTTGTGATGAACTGTAAAACTTATTAAGCACAGAAACCTGGGCCCTTACGTTCTGTCAACCTGAGCCCAACAGAGAGGTAAATTGGAAAATTCTGCAAGATTTTACATCAAATGTTTAGTTATTGTGACAACTCTGGGAATAGTGGGACTTGTGGTGGAAAAATTCTCCTCACCTTGGTCGTCAAAGACCATCCTTTGAGGCTGTGACAAAACACATTGATGAAGGTAGAGCAGTGGATGTGGTGTTCATGGATTTTAGCAAAGTGTTTGATAACGTTTCCCACGTAGACTCATTCAGAAAGTAAGGAGACTTGGGATACAGAGAAATCTGACTGGATACAGAATTGGCTGGCTCATAGAAGACAGAGGGTGGTAGTAGATGGAAAGTATTCAGTCTGGAGCTCGGTGACCAGTGGTGTTCCGCAGGGATCTGTTCTGGGATCTCTGCTGTATGTGATATTTATAAATGATTTGGATGAGGAATTGAAAGGTGGGTTAGTAAGTTTGCTGAAGACACGAAAGTGGGTGGAGGGTGGATAGTGTGGATGGCTGTTGTACTTTGCAATGGGACATTGACAGGATGCAGAGCGAGGCTGATAAGAGGCAGATGGAGTTCAACCTGGAAAAGTGTGAAGTGATTAATTTGGGAAGGTTGAATTTGAATGCAGAATACAAGATTAAAGGCAGGATTCTTGGCAGTGTGAAGGAACAGAGGGATCATGGGGTCCATGTTCATAGATCCCTCAAAGTTTCCACTCATGTTGATAGAGTTGTTAAGAAGCATATAGTGTGTTGGCTTTCATTAGCAGAGTGTTTGAGTTTAAGAGCCACAAGGTTATAGTGTAGCTCTATAGAGCCTTGGTTAGACCACACTTGGAATATTGTGTTCAGTTCTGGTTGCCTGGATGTGGAAGCTTTAGAGAGGGTGCAGAGGAGATTTACCAGGATGTTGCCTGGACTGGAGGGCATGTCTTATGAAGAAAGGTCAAGGGAGCTCTTGCTTTTCTCATTAGGGTGAAGAAGGATGACAGGTGACTTGCTAGAAGTGTACAAGATGATGAGAGGCATAGATAGTGGATAACCAGAGACTTTTTCCCATGGTGGAAATGACTATCATGAGGGGGCATAATTTTAAGGTGATTGTAGGAAGGTTTAGGGGATATGACAGAGGGCTATTCTTTACACCGAGATAGGTGGGTACGAGAAATGCCTAGCCAGCAGTGGTAGTAGAGTCAGATACATTAGGGACATTTAAGTGACTCTCAGATAGGCACATGGATGATAGTAAAATGAAGGATGTGTAGGTTACGCTGATCTTAGAGTAGGATAAAAGATCGGCACAATATCGAGGGCCAAAGGGCCTGTACTGTGCTGTACTGTTCTATGTTCTATAAGAGTGAATTTTAATTTTAAAACAATGCCCACTGGTTCTTGATTCAAATGGAAACATCCTTTCCACATTCATTCTGTCAAAACATTTTAGGATCTTACATCTTATATAATTCAATCAAGACACCCGACTCACTCATTTGAACTCCAGGGGAATTGAGCCCAACCTGTTCTATCCTCATTACACAACCTCCTGAAGTCAGCTATTAGTCTAGTAAATCTCTGAATTATCTCTAATGTATTTACATCCTCACTTAAATAAAGAGACAGAATCTGCTCACAGTATTCGAGATGCAGTCTCACCAATACCCGATACATCAGATGGAGGGAGTGGATGTTTGTGGATGTAGTGCCAATCAAGCAGATTGCTTTGTCCTGGACAGTGCCAAGACTCTGGAGTGTTGTTGGAGCTGTGTCCATCCTGGTGAGTGGGGAGTCGTCCATCACACTCCTGACTTGTGCCTTGTAGATAATGGACAGGCTTTGGGGAGTCAGATGGTGAGTTACTCACTGCAGTATTCCTACCCTCTGACCTATTCTTATAGCCACTGTGTTTATGTGGCCTGTCTAGATGAGTTTCTGTTAATGGTGATGCCAGGATGTTGATAGTTGGAGATTCAGTGATGGTAACACCATAAAATATCAAGGAACAGTAGTTATTTTGTTTTTTGCTGGTGATGGTTATTGTCTGACATTTGTTTGGCACGAATGTTACTTGCCACTTGTCAGCCTAAGCCTGGATACTGTCCAGATCTTATTGCATTGGACTGCTGCAGTGTCTAAGATGTTGGGAATGGTGCTGACATTGTACAACCCTTCAATATCCTCACTTCTGACCTTATGGTAGAGGGAAGGTCATTGATGAAACAGCTGAAGATGGTTGGGCCGAAGACACTACACCGAGGAACTCATGCAGAGATGTCCTGGAGCTGAGATGACCAACCTGCAACAACCACAACCATCTTCCTATGTGCCAGGTATGACCCCAACCAGCAGAGAGTTTGCCTTGATACACATTGATTCCAGTTTTGCGAGAGCTCCTTGTTGCCACACTTGTTTGAACACGGCCTTTGTATTGGGAGCTGACACTCTCACTTCCCCTCTGAAATTCAGTTCTTTTGTCTCTGTTTGAACAGAGGGTATAATGAGGTCAGGAGCTGAGCAGCCTTGATGGAACCCAAACTGGATGTCACTTAGCAGGCTATTGCTGAGCAAGAGTTGCTTGATAGTACTGTTGAGGACACCTTCCATCACTTTTTTTTTAACTGATGGTTAATTAATACCTTTCTAGTCTGAGAGCAAGTTATCCATTGAAGTTAGAAAACTATTTATTTTTCTCATGTGGATTATCTCTTCAGTGTTGTGGGGAATTGCTATGTTCTATTTATCTGTGGGAACTTGTCCTGGACAGCGATCCAGTAGAATTGGAAGTATTTGAAGGCTTTGCCTCGCAGTGACTGTGATGGTTTTAAAACTTAAACCCCTCATTTGAGTTTATCATTTTTACTGTGAGAATTCTTGCAAAATCCTCAGTGCAGAGCAATAAGTCGATTGCACAGCTTCCAGTATGCCTTGCCTCACATTTTTATCTTTGGACCGTAGAATGTCTCCAGGCAACCCTGCACTCCTATCACCTTCTCAGAGCTGAGATTTCTATTAAGAGTTGCAGTTCAAAGACCTATACTCGTTATGTTATGGTCTCCGCTACCCCTTTAGAAGTTGGAAATATATCCTTTTTTAAGAGGCTTGCAGGCGAAAATTAAAGTTGCCGGTGGGAAGGTAGCATTGTCTTAGAGCTATTGGATATACTTAATTCCAGCAACAGTGTGCATCAAATATCCTGGTGTGGGACTGTCTGATTGAACACTATCATGTGCATTTGTTGTATGGGCATTTTCAATGGTGTTGTTGGTCTGCCCCTAACTCCACTGTTTCCCTTAGATTCCATTATTTCTATTAAACAATTAAGCATGATTTCACTGGAATGCAACTATTGCGTTATAGGAGAACTACCTGTAATAGCAAAGTTTCAATCCATTGACGTTTGGGTTATATGTACATCACACTTTAGCTGCACCGTCTGTGCCTTGAATTATGGTCCTGTTAATCAACCTGTTCCAGCATGTTTTGACACACATTTAGAGCAGCTCTTGAACCAAGCTCCCCTGGCCTAGAGGTAGGGACACTACCACTGTGCCACAAGATCCCCTATTATAAACATCCTCAATATTGACACCTGCTTCTCTGTTTTAAATGAAGTACCAGTTTGGGCAGGTAATGATACACATCTTTTGTATGTGGGGCTTGAACGCAGACTCTCCATTCCACACGTAGGGGGACTGCAACAAGAGCCCTCTCTGGCTGTTGGTAATTGCATTAGAAATTGCAGTTTGTCATATTCTTCTATTCATGTTGTTGCTTATTTAAGTGCAGGCATCAACCTGTTTGATTTGAATAAATTAATGTGTGAATTAAGATAGTGAAGCAATGTCAAACCAAAATGATAATGGTTTATCCATAGACATCATGAACAATAATTACTAGCCTCTACTTTCAAGATGAATTGTTGGCAGCAAAGCATAGTACAAAAATAGTTCCTTAGTTTAGTAAGTCCCATTGAAGTATGGAGCTTTTCAAGTGAAGGTGATTGGCTCCACAATCCTAGCCATTAGATTTGTTACCCCATTAAACCACAATCTGATGTACATGTTTCACTACCAGAAAGAATAAGTCCATCTGAAATAATTCCACAAAGGTCAGTATCTTATCAGCAAGTCATTTTTTTTTCACATGGAGAGTTTCTGACACTGATACAGCTCCATCAGAGGCAGCTCTCAGAGTGAACAGAATGTCTGACACTCCTGTCAGCCGGGGCTCCCTGATTGGACCAGGTTAACAGCCCCAATCAGGGAACTCAATCTATGAAGTCCTCCACCTGGCTGACTTCATTATAATCATTATGCCATGTAGTTTCACGGCTCGAGACTGGCCATGTTTGAGAAATGACAGGCTGATCTATTTTTATTTCTTTTCACTCTCCATTTCAAAATTATCTTGCCCCCCTCAGTAATGAATGGCCATTTAAAGTTGATCAAAATGAGCAGCTGAGTAATAAGCTGTCTGACCAATGCTATATATAGTTGCACCTAATCAAATTTTCAATGAGATTCTTGCCTTCCAATGAAGGTGATGGGGTCAAGGGTGAGATGCACTTAAGTCATTATTCACAGACAGGACTGAGCAGCAGATGGAAATAAATCAGTTTATGGGCCTCAAACCTTCTATAATTATCCTTTTAATTATAGGTTAGGCACTTATTAACATGAAGTTTTATGAAGGGAAAGAATTAATGTTATGAAAATATGGATTGAAAATGGATAAGTATTAAATATAGTGTATAATAACAGGGTCTGTACATGAATATCGACAATACACAGAAACATAATTGCATTGTTACATAGAACAGAACAGGCCCTTCAGCCAACCATGTCTGTGCTGACCATGATGCCATTGTAAACTAATCCCAAATGCCTTCATGTGGTCCATATCCCTCTACTCCCTGCCTGTTCGTATGTCTAACTAAATGCCTCTTAAACTTTGTACCTGTTTCTACCACCTCCCTGGCAGCATGTTCCAGGTACCTATCACCCTCTATATAAAAAAAAGCTTTCTTTTGATGTTCTCCCTCTCATTTCAAACCTATGCCCCTAAGTATTTGACATTTCCACTCTGGCAAGAAGACTCTGACTATCTAGCCTATCCATGTCCCTCATAATTTTATATACTTCTTTAACTTTGCCCCTCAGCCTCCGACCTCTAACTTTACTAACCAGTCTACCATGCAGAAGCTAGTCAAAGGCTTTGCTAAAGTCCATAGACAATTTCCACAGCTCTTCCCTCATCTATCTTCTTGGTGTCCTCCTCAAAGAATCCATTCGAGTTTGTGAAACATGATTACCCATGCACAAAGCCATGCCGACTAATTCTAATCAGTCCTTGCCTCTCCAAATGCATGTAAATCCTGTCTATCAGAATCCCCTCCAACTTCCTTCCCATTACTGACGTAAGGCTCCCCAGTCTACAGTTCCCAGGCTTCTTCTTGCAGCTTTCCTGAAATAAAGTTACAACTTTGGCCACCTTCCAGTCTCTCCCCTGGGGTCCTGCAATTTTTTCCCGAACTTCTCAGATACATTTGATTAGATCCCAGAGATGTATCTACCTTTATGTGTTTTAAGACCTCCTGTGCCTCCTTTCCTGTATTGTGGTCTTTTTTCAAGACATTGTATGTCATCAATTAGTATATAACATATCTTATGGGATATAAATCATAAGCATTGGCACATCCAGTATAAGTACCCTACTGGAGACCTGCAGTAGATAATCTTTTTGTTGAGCAAAGCAGTTAAGGGATATGGGTCAAAGGAAGGTATATGGAGTTAGGCCACGGATCAGCCACAATCTCATTGAATGATGCAACAAACTCGAGGGGCTGAATGGCCTACTCCTATTCCCATGTTGCTAAGTTCCAGAGACCACACCACGGTGGTAGACAAATGATTACATTTGAAGTCCTTCTTGCTACTTTCTGACCTAATTCCCTAAATTCTGACCACAGGATCACACCCTTCTTTCTGCCTGTCTCATTGGTGTCAATGTGGAGCACTAACTGTTTACCTTTACCACTGCAGAAGTATCCTTCAGCCTTTCAGTGACATTCTTGACCTTGGCATCAGGGAGGTAAGGTCCCATCCCGGATTTACATCTGTAAACCGCACATCCCTGACTGTTTCCGTAGCCATTAAAATCACAATCGCTATTGTTTTGCCAGCTTTTGTTGTGCCTGCCTGCACAGGAGGCAAAGATAATGGAGTCAAGATACATATGTTCACAGTGGGCATATTACTATTGAGGACCTGCTGTTGTGGAACTTGAAAGGGTTCACAAAAGGTTTATATGGATGTTGCCAGGGTTGGAGAGTTTGAGCAAGAAGGAGGCAAATTGGCTGGAGCTACTCTCCCTGGAATGCCGGAGGCTAAGGGGTGATGTCATAGAAGTTGAAAAATCATGAGGGGTATGGATAGGGTAAAGAGAGAAGATCTTTTCCCTATGGTAGGGGAATCCAAAAACTAGTGGGTACAGGTTTAGAGGTGAGAAGGGAAAGATTTAACAAGGTCCTAAGGGGCAACGTTTTCAAGCAGAGGATGGTGCATGTATGAAATGAGCTGCCAGAAGAAGTGGTGAAGTACAATTGTACCATTCCAGATGGCGTTTAAATGTTATATGAATAGGAAGGATTTAGAGGATTATGGGCCAAATGTGGACAAATAACTAGATTAATTTAGACGATCTGATCGGCAGGGCTGGATTGGACTGAAGGGACTGTTTCTGCGCTGTATAACTCTGAGTCCCCAACTCTATGACCAAGCATGACATCCTCACTCATAGCAATATGTGTGCTGCAGGAAGCACAAATAAGTTCATCGTCAACTTGTGCTTCATTCAAGTATAACCTCTTTGCTGGGTGTATGGAATGGCTACTGCATTGAATCCTTATCTGAACACTAAAATCAGATCTAATCTCAATTACATTCTTCCAGAAAGTGGGCAAGTATACAGTGAATGTGCCCCAGGATACCATCCATAACTCTTTACCCTCTCTGATCAGACAGCATGTGACACATTCTCAGGGGGATCCATTATTCAATCTGGGGAATTTTACAAACGAGTCTTCCCAACATGGATCCTCACCTACCAGAAAACATGTTAGAAATTTGGGTTTTAGTCCTCTGTGATTTTCCAATGATTAAAATATAATTATGATAGTGGCATTTGTGGATATCCTTTTTGATTAATTGAGGGATTGGATGTATTACTGGCTGGGCTTGCATTAACCCTTGTTGCCCTTGAGAAGTTGGTGGGGAGCTCTCTTCTTGATATAGGAAGATCTGTAATGCTGTTTGATGGGTAATTTCCATGATTTTGATCCAGCAACACTGAAGGAGCAGTGATAATGTATTTAGACTTGAGAAATGAAAATTAAATACTAGTGATTAACTCACTCCTAAGCATACATCAGAGTGGTGATACCTTTATGGCTCCAGTAGTTGAGCCATGTGGGCAAGCAAACTTCCAGGTTGAATGTGATCTCCGACAAGATACTGATTGCTCTAACTGGGTTTGGATTAGGGAAGAGGAAAATAAAGATTAGCCAAATTCTTATCAAATGTCTAGTGATCCTGCTGAAAATCACATGTGTGGTCAACAAGGCTCAATAGTCTGCTCGAGCATTCTGGGCGGTCACAACTCCCTATTCATCCCCAGGCGTGAAATGCATAAAACTTTGGTCAGTGTATTCTGTTCAGCACCAATCTGTCCTCAAATGTTGCAAGGAGAAGGTCAAAGGTACAGAGATACAAAAAGAAAACTCAACAATAAGCAAGGCATAACAGAGGTCATTGGTTCAGATATTATATCCGAGGCCTTAGTGGGTTAATGCTAATTGGGTGTCATTCATATAGGCTATCACTGGTTGTCTGATCACAGGTATAAATCAGTCAGAATTACAGCCTTGTCTAGTTTATACAGCCTGGGCAATCAAGTTCTTTCATCGGAAGGACTCTCTGGGAAAAAAAGATAATTTATTTGTTCCAAACACAACTGTCATCTGTGATGAATGGCAAAGGACAAAGTCATCACGAGAGACAATCATTACAGTGTTGAATTTTCTTGGTGACTGTCTCAATGTTTTCTGGGATTTATTTTTGGATGACAGGGTACATGGTCAGCAATAAAGGCTCAAGTCTTATCCTGTTAATTATCTGTGAATACAAATGAACTCAGAGCCTGGAAGCCTTGAGATTCACGTAGCCACTGCTCTTATTACAATTGTTGTTTTGAGCATTCAACTGAATAGAATTTTTTATCCTGAAAATGTGACTTTGTTGCTTGTTCACTATGCCATTCACTAATTAAAACTTTTCTTTCACTAAATAAACCACTATCCTGGTCAAACCTTCCTCAAGTCAAGAATGAATGGACCTATTGCTGATCCCACCAAAAGATCTCTGCACCGACCTCAGAGTGTTTCATCAGTTGAGCAAAAACAAACAGGACTAGATTTATTCTGTCTAATAAGAGAAATATCATTTTTAACTTGCTGAAAGATAATAACTATACTGTATAAATTTCTGTGAAAGAGTCTCCTTATTGGGGAGGCTTAACAGAGACAAGAGTGTTTCCATTCATAGTAAATAATAATTATTACAAAACAAAAGCGTTCTCAGATACTCATGGAACAGTTAGCATTAAATTGTTGCTTCTACTTGAATATATCTACAGCAGTCAGCTCTTGCACAATGAATTGAGTGATTCAGTAACCTGGGAGACTGTCTCAGAACAAATGGACAACTTTCTGTTCTCTGTTCAAATTGTAATAAAATGAAGACAGATCCAGCACATCATCCATTATATTACTGATTCTAGCATTTCTGGGTCCATTAGACAATGATGGGGTGTAAACAAGAGCTATTGGGAGAAGATGGAAGTGCAAATGTGTCTACCATGTTCCCACTGAACAAAGCAAACGCACAAAGAGTGAGAAAATCACTATCAATGTGGTCTCTCGAAATAAGAACAGAATCCTTGCCCTGTCAGATTAAGTAATTATGGAATTTAGATAGGTCCATCCAGATCACTTGATCATTTGCCCAAAGGGAAAAAAAGTAGTCACAGGTGATAGGTGTTTGCATTTGGCTCAACACCTTGATGATGGGTTCAAATTAGAAACCTGACAAAGTGCCACATTGTGTAGACAGCAGTCGCCTGACATGGATTCCGTCTGTATTGGTCCAACAGTGTCCAGAAGACATAGCACCACAACCAATGAAAGACAGGGTGCAGGCTCTTAAAGCTGGAGGGCCAACAGGAGCCTCTACACATAGAGGGACCTGTAGTCTGTTGTGTAGGGAAGGGACAATGAGATGCCTTCATCTCAAAACACAGTCTCAGAGCCTTTCACAAATTTAAAATGAATATGTGTTAGAACTCTCACTGATTTATTTTTATTCTGTTATCAATTTTGTTTGGAGCTGAAGATCGCTAGTGGCCTTTGTGAAACAGCTTGTGGTAAAAAGTAAAGAACAATTCAAACAAACTTTAGTGTGTTTGTAAGGCCAGACCTGCAGGTTAAATGCTAGCTGAGCCTTGATCAAAAGGGTCTTAATCCTACAGAAACAGTGAGCCTGAGAAGAGCTTTTTGTTTAAGCAGAAAGCAGAAGTTGGCTATTATTGAGATCAGTACCTGGGAATTGGTTCTGGCAAGTCTGGAAGATACCCTATGTTCAAACAGATGGCTGCTGTTAAATGGTAACTGAAGCCTCAAGAAGAGACAATCATTCTATCAGGGTGGAATCATGGTTGAAGTTTGTTTTTAAACTATGTTTTCTGTGGAGATGAGTTTGGCTGCTTACAATACAGAATTAAGATTTGGAAGCTCCTTGCCTAGTCTACAACATAACCTTTTGGAAGCCCAGAACAAAGAAAGCTCAGAGAAATATTACTGCCTTTACATGAGTGAACTGAGAAGGTGAACCACTTGGTGGTTCCAGAAAAGAAACCATGGAGTTTGCAACTAAGCCTTTGAAAGAATGCATTATGAAAGCCATTTAAGTAATAGGGCCAGTTTGGTTACTTTCTTTTATATATCCCATAACTGTATTTGTTTGTCTGTCTTTTGTATGAATGGGGACTGGAATCAAATGTTTCAGGTTAAAGCATAGACATTAATCTGCTTGCCTTGTTATTAATTTTCTCTCTGCGAAAGCTATTATGTACTTAATAAGTAGCTAAGTATTTTGTTTGAGAAACAAAACCAGTTCAAGTAATTAACAATTCACCAAGCCTGGGACTGGTTATTTAAAGGTCTGGTTTGGAACCATTGAGTAACTATTGTGGGTCTTCAATTTAATTTTACTGTGTTGTGAATACAGAGGTAGAAAGGCCGATTTAGTTCAGATGCCTGTCTCTGTATTGTGCAGCTGTCATGCTACCATTGTGGAGATAGAAGCCTCTCTCCAGGGCAGCCTGAGACTACAATTGCAGATAAGTGATGATGGTCTGTAAAGACTGCCCAGGAGGCTAGCCATCCACTCTGGAAAATTCCAGATAGGCTTCTGCTCATTGGTTTTGAAAACTTTTAAAATACCTTAACAATTGACCCATTGCTTACAGGTAGGTCATCATTCCACCCCTGATCTGGGTAGTTAATTTCAGTAGCACAAAGTTGCCATAAAATTGGCACTCCATTTGCTGGCACATTATTGTGCCTTCCCATCTCTTTTTATCACCCTGGGGCAAAAATGTTGTCCAAGGAATCTAAACTAGAGATCAAGAAATAAATCCCTGGTCAAAGGCCACAAAGGTACACTGACATTCGTCATGGTGTTGAACCGATCATCGTGACTCAATCATGACTTGACCTCAACCTGACTCATACCCGAGGACTTTCAGAATGGCACTTTGTTGCTGCACTGAGACAGAGCATGGCTTGATGGTGCCAGATCTGGCCCATTAGCAGCTCTCTTCCCTTTGAGTTAGAAAGTTGGTGGTTCAAGACCCACCCCTAGGATTCAAGTACAAAGCCCCCCAGCTGACATTACCATTGCAGTGCTGAGAAGGAATTGCACTGTTGGATATTGCCATGTTTCAGATGAGATGTTAAGCCAAGACCCCCATCTGCTGCTCTCATGTAAATCCAAGTAATCCTATTGCATTGTTTTTACAGACGAGCAGAGTAGTCTTTCTTCTCTATTTCCCAGAGCAGTGACTATGGTACACATGCTCTTAATTGGCTGCAAATTGCTTCAGGACATTGCATAGTTGTGGATGGCTCTGAAGTGTATAGAAATACAAGTTTGCTTTTAAATTTACATTAATTTCAAAACACAATCCTACACTCAGAATCTGGCAAATGTATGCAGCTTTCTGTCCCAATAATCCTGATTGTTAATAAGGATTGGAAGAAGTATAATCTGCATGAGTGAAGGTAAGACATAGCAAGGGGGAGAGAGTCTGGTGGGAGTAGGTTATAGACCCCCCACTTGTAGCAATATTGTAGGACAGGGAATAAATCATGAGATAATGAAGGCATTCTAAAACAAAAGACTGTATATTGATCATGGACCAATTTAATCTCCATGTAGATTGGGAAAATCAAATGAGCAGAGGTAGCCACATGGAAGAGTCCAGATGGTATTTTGGGACAGCAAGATTACAAGGATTTTTAAATTCTGGAAAAGGATCAAAGGGTTGGACATTTGCAAATGTAATACCCCTATTCAGGAAGGGAAGCAGTCATAAGATAGGTAATGAATGGCCAGAAAACTATTACAAAGAATGTACATTAGCAAAGTATTTAGAAATAAATAAATAATATGATCAATCAGTGTCAGTATGGCTTTATGAAGGGGAAATCAAGCCTGACACATTCATTAGAATTCTCTGGGGAGGTAACAAGCAGGCCATCAAAAGGGGAACCAGTAGATGTAACTGGGGTGGCAAGGTGGCTCAGTGGTTAGCACTGCTGCCTCTCAGCACCAGGGACCTGGGTTCGATCCTAGCCTTACGTGACTGTCTGTGTGGAGTTTGCACATTCTCCCTGTGTCTGGGTGCTCCAGTTACTTCCCACAGTCCAAAGATGTGCCAGTTAGGTGAACTGCCCATGCTAAAGTGCCCATAGTGTTCAGGGATGTGTAGGTTAGGTGCATTAGTCAGGGATATATGTAGAGTAATAGGATAGGGGAATGGGTCTGGGTGGGTTACTCTTTGGAGGGTCAGTGTGGACTTGTTGAGCCAAATGGCCTGTTACCACACTGTATGATTCTATACATGCTTGATTAGGTACTATGCATTAGCTATTTAATATGACAACAGTCCATGATGTTGGAGGTAGTATATTAGCATGGATAGAGGATCAGCTAAATAGTAGAAGAAAGAGTAAGGATAGGGAGGGCATTTTCAGGACTGCAAAAAAGCAGAGTAGCACAGGGATCACATTTATTCTCAATATTTATTAATAACTTAAATGAGGGAAATGAATCTACTGTCGCCACATTTGCAGATGACACAACATTACTGAATATTACTGAAATGGAGAAAGAATGCGGTATGCTACAACACAGAGCAATTTGGGGGGCCCCATGCATAAATCATAAAACACTAGCATCTACGTTCAGCAGGTAATAGGGCGGCACGGTGGCACAGCGGTTAGCACTGCTGCCTCACAGCGCCAGAGACCCGGATTCAATACCCGGTAAGGGGTAGATGTAGGGGTATGGGTGTGTTGCGCTTCGGCGGGGCGGTGTGGACTTGTTGGGCCGAAGGGCCTGTTTCCACACTGTAAGTAATCTAATCTAAAAAAATCTAAACATTGGTGGGAAGGCAGGTGGTAAGGATGACAGAGCAGTCAGCAGAGGGGTATAAATAAGTTGGTGAATGAGAAAAAATCTTGGTAAGTCTAATATAATGTTGGAAATGTGAGCTTGTGCACTTTGGCAGGAAGGATACGGGAGTTGAATATTACTGAAATGGAGAAAGAATGCGGTATGCTACAACACAGAGCAATTTGGGGGGCCCCATGCATAAATCATAAAACACTAGCATCTACGTTCAGCAGGTAATAGGGAAGGAAAATGGAATGTTGGCCTTTACTTTAAAGGAAATGGAGTACAAAAATAAGAAAGTCTTGCTAAAATCATACAAGGCATTAGTTAGACTGGAATACTATGGGAGAAAGTGAGGACTGCAGATGCTGGAGATCAGAGTTGAGAGTGTGGTGCTAGAAAAGCACAGCCAATCAAGCAGCATCTGAGGAGCAGGAGCTTCCTAATGAAGGGCTTATTGCTGAAATGTCAATTCTCCTGCTCCTCGGATGCTGCCTGACCTGCTGTGCTTTTCCAGCACCACACTCTGGAATACTGTGAATAGTTTTCATCACCTTTATCTAAGGAAGGAGGTACTGCCAACAGTGGCTGGCCAGAGAAGGTTCACTTGATTGATTCTGATTATGGAACAAGTTTCTTATGAGGAGAGGTTCAGGAGATTGGGCCTGTGCTCATTAGAGTTTAGAAGAATGAGAGGGGACCTTATTGAAACATATAATGATTTTTGGGGGATTTGACAGAAATGTGCTGAGATGGAGGGTCGAGGAACAGAGGACAAGGTAATCTCAGAGCAAGGGGTTGTGTGTTTAAAACAGAGATGAGAAGGAATTTCTTCTCTCAAAAGGTAGTGAATCTGTGGAAATCTTTACCACCAGGGCCTGTAGGGGTTGTGTCATTCATGCCCTTACTGATTACACATTAGTCTTTCTCAGTCTTAAATATATTCAAGAGTTATGGACAAAAGGTGGGAAAATTACGTTGTGAATCATCAGATCAGTCATGATCTCATTGAATGGTGGAGCAGATGCTTTGGGCCAAATGGCCTACTTCTGCTCTCACATGTTATGGTTGAAGTATCTGTGACTCAGTCTTTTCTTTAACTCTCCCTGTGTGCCCAGCCTGAGGAAATTCCTGAGCTAAACTATCATTGCTGAGAGCCCAGCTCCAGCAGCCTCCCAGGACAATGGAGGTGAGGAGTTTATTGATAAGAGAGACAAAGTGCACATAGCTTTCTGTTTTGGAGCAGACACTTTTCACATCAGTCCACAATTTAACCATCTTTCATCCTCAGTTTTTTGAAAACTTGTGTTAAAATCTCAAAACATGAATGAAATTTTACCTCATTGGTTTTGACAAGAGTGGACATAGAAGCCAAGCTGTAATAAAATGATTTTAGGTACTCCACACCGAGTAACTGCTCACCCATCACCTCGATACTTGCTGATTTGTATTGGCTGGCAAGTTTTGAATTCAGAAATTCCCTTCCCTATGCTTAATCCCCTCCTTGTCCTGTTCTCCACTCTCTCTGCCCCTTTCTTCCTTCCCTTCAAGATTTCTGAGTTTCAACAATTGCCTCATATGGAACCCTGATTCCCGCCCCTCCATCATTGGCAGCTAAGCCTTTGCTGTTGTGTCCCTAAGCTTTGCAATTACCCCCCTGAGACTCAGTACCTGTTTCATGCATTAATTCACTCCTAAAAAGTTAAGACCTTGAAGAAGCTTTTGATCATCTGTCCTATTATTTTGTTTGGTAAAAGTGAAATGCCTTGGGGTGTCCTCCTATGTTAAAATGCTGCTGAAATATGTGTACTGTTTTTCCACCATCACAGCTTTCCTTTTAAGTAATTGAAGACGTTCTGCTTCTATTACCCACCCTCAGAATCTTTTCATTTTGTGTGATTCTTTCAGTGACTGGTGAATTGGTTCATTTTCAAGAAAAATAACTGTGCCATTTGTCAATTTGAATTATTCTCCCTTATTCTGATATCATTGTTGACCTTGAGGTCACATTGCTATTTTACTAGACCTTACCCTGTTTTTTTTATTCATTCATGGAATGAAGGCATCATTTACTAGGTCAGCATTTTATTCTCGATCCCTAGTTGCCCAGAGAGCAGTTAAAACTCAACCACATTGCTGTGGGTCTGGAGTCACATGTAGACAAGAATGACAGTTTTCTTCCCTAAAGGGCATTAGTGAACAAGATGGGCTTTTTCCCAGCAATTGATGCATGTTCATCATTAGACTCTTAATTTTTTCATTGAATTCAAACTCAACCAACTGCCATGGCAGGATTTGAATCCAAGTCCCCAAAATATAACCTTGGTCTCTGGATTAACTGGCTGGTGATAGTACCACTAGGTCATCATCTCCCTTTGTATACCTCTGTGTACTTCCAGTTGCTTCATCAAGGCAGAAAAATCCAAATTTCTCTCATCTTTTCTCCGAACTCAGATGTATCTTGATTCAGGGAATTCTGGTGTTTGCTGGTGTTGTGTTTTATCTCATGGTCAGGATGACAGTGCCTTTAAGAAACACCCTCACAATATCATCACTGTAAGATAGCATGTGACCTGAGGCCGTAAATGTCTGAGACTCCATTTTAGCTTGGGATCACTTGAAGCATGACATGTTCATCCAAGTATGTCACTCTTTGTAACTGAAAAGTTTCATGTGAGCCCAGACACTGATGCACTTTAAATGCAGTATTTGTAAAAAGCAGATGTTTGATCTTTCAACACCACATTGCACTAGTTTCTTACACTGTGGTAACATAAGTATTGCTAACACCCACATTCTCTGTGATTTTGTCCGTTCCTGCACGTTGTGTGATTCCTTCCCATTTATTTCTCCCTCTCGCATCTTCAGGAGAGTGTTGGGCCCGTATTGCTGATGACTCGCTTTACACAAAAACATAATAACAGCTATTTTTAGATGTGTGAAGATCCAAGGACAGTGCAAACCTTTCATCTTGGTCAGCAGCCTCAGATTAAAGATACAGGATGAAGAGTGGAAACAATTTTTATGTCGGCTGCATCAAGAAATCAATGTTTTCAATCTCGGAACATTGCTATGAAGGGACCTCTCTCTCATTACATGCAGTATACAGCTGTCTTTATTTGTTGATTGATCTCAGAAAATGGCAACGAAATATTGCTGCTGTGCACACTGTAGATTCAGTCTTGGATAAGGCTGCTTCAGAACAAACTGGCAAAGCTAAAGACACATCGCAAGTTTAGATTAAGCCGTTTTTAAAAAAAAAATTAGCCTGCCCTTTCTTACTATTTAGCAAGGTTTCTCCTCTAGTTCTTGGAGAAATGGCTTCTGCTGATATCTGACTGCTTCTCCGATATCCAGTTTTTGGATGAACTAAAGCTTTCAGGGCATCATGTTAGCTCAGTGGTTAGCACTGCTAACGGCACCTGGCTTCAATTCCACCCTGGAGTGTCTGTCTGTGTGGAGTTTGTACATTCTCCGCATGTCTGTGTGTGTTTCCTCCGGGTGCTCTGGTTTTCTCCTATTGTCCAAAGATCTTCAGAGGCAGTGGATTGGCCATGCAAAATTGCCCATAATGTCCAGGGACGTGCAGGCTAGGTGGATTAGCCATGGATAATGCAGGATTACAGGGATAGAGTGGGATTCTCTTCAGACGGTTGGTGTGGACTCAGGTCAAATAGCCTGCTTCCGCACTCTAGGGATTCTCTGATTTCTTCCTTACATTTTGGAGAAATTTAAGCTATTGATTAAGTTATTGGGCTGAGTTAGGAGATCCTTAGAAATGAAAACAGAAACTCAATTTTGGGATTCCCCATTTCAATTTTGGCAACTTTAGTGCAGGATAAGGAGGGAGGTAACACATCAACCTTTGGTTCCAGGGCTCGTTATTTTGATTGCTCTCTAACTCGTCTCAAAAATAATTCTTAGAATCCAGACCATTTCAAGCCCATGACCTCAACCAACAAGTACACAGAGCAGCAGATGCATGGGAATGTCACCAACGTCATGACCCCCACCTCCAAGCCATACCCTATCCTGACTTGGAACTATATCACTGTTCCTTCATTGTCACTGTGTCAAAGTATGGGAGCTCTGGGCGGCACGGTGGCTTAGTGGTTAGCACTGTTACCTCACAGCGCCAGGGAGTCAGGTTTGATTCTAGCCGCGGGTGACTGTCTGTGTGGAGTTTGCACATTCTCCCCATATTTGCATGGGTTTCCTCCGGGTGCTCCAGTTTCCTCCCACAGTCTGAAGGTGTGCAGGTCTGGTGAATTGGCCATGCTAAATTGCCAATAATGTTAGGTGCATGAGTCAGAATGAAATGGGTCTGGGTGGGTCAGTGTGGACTTGGGCTGAAGGGCCTGTTTCTACACTGTAGGAAATCTAATCTATAACTTTGTACACCACATGGACTACTGCAATCCAAGGTGGAAATGCCCCACAGCCTTCAAAAGACAATTCAGAATGGGAAATAAATGCTGGCCCAGCTAGTGACACCCACACTCTGTGAAACAATAAAACAAATGTTCATGAGCAGATGTGGTTCATGGCTTCTCAGGGGAATCACAAGTATAGTTTGAAGATAGGAAACTTTTAAAAAGGCCAATCAATGTTCCCTTTTAAATAAATTGAACCTCTAACTAATCACAGCCATATATTGCATCAATTCTAAAAAGTTTAATTTATGTCAAACCTCATAATCTTGTATGAATAAACACACCCATGACTGTGTTGCCAAATTCAAACCAACGCTATCCACAAGTTTGCTGACAACACCACCATGGTAGGATGGATATCAAACAATGATCAAGGTAGATAGAGGGCTTGGTGTTGTGGTGTGGAGAACAATCTCTCTCTCTCTCTCTCAGTGTTGGCCAAACTAAAGGACTGATCATTGACTTCAGAACGAAAGGAGGAGAACATGCCCTGATCTGCATCAATGGAGCTGAGGTTGAGAGGGTGGATAGCGTCAAGTTCATCGGAGTGTCGATACCTGATAACTTGTCCTGGACTTTGCACGTAGATGTGATAGTCAAGGAGGCACAACAAAGCCTCATCTTGGCACCAGCAACATAGTCTTGTTTGTATTTAGTATCCTCACAGCCATGGGTAATCACTACCATTAACTGCAACACTACCATCAAAGAATTGTGCTAGTGGTTGGTTCATTAAGATTCAGGATGGTCTGTTCAAAAGAGAGGATGAAACCAGCAGATTAGTTGGGTAAGATCACATGTTTAGTTCAGTTGACAGAATGATTTTTCAGAGGCTCATTGTTAGATAGACAGATTGAGTCAGCAGATTTGGCATCCAAATGGTATTTCAATTGTATTAAATGTGACTGAGTCCAAGAGTTTAGTCAGATTGATCCCACTGGAAATGAGGAGTTAGTATTGTGTGGAGGACCGTGGTCAACATTGGTACAGAAACAGCTAGAATTGAGTTTTGGATGTGGTCTTGAAATGTCTTTGCACCTGGATGTCCAAAAGGTCAACTGTGGTTATGCAAGATATCATTGGTTGGTTCACTTGGGGTCAGATGCTATAAACATGCCAATTTGCAAATGAGTGGTTTAGAATCTGCAGTCTGGTCTGAGACAAAGATTGTTTTTTATTACGGGTAACTGTAAATTTGGTAGGTGATTACATCAATGAAGAACAACAGCAGGGAATTTCCATCAGTTAAGTTGACTGTTGACATTGTCTCCTGGTAACAAAGAGCTCTTGCAGTGATAACAAGGCTACTTCCCCTGTCCTGTAAGTTGCTGAGAAACCACAGTAACTTTGTGGCCAGATGTTTGCTCTCTCAACTCCCTGAAATCGGTGATGGAAAATTTCAGCTTTGGAGACAGAAGTCTTTCCTTTTTAGGTATTTGCCTATGGGAGGTAGTTGATACTGGGTCAGTCTTTATTACCTATCTCTTAACTGTCCCTGGAGTGTCTCGCTGCAGGTCGAGTCAGAGGGGAGTTGAGAGTGAATCACATTTCTGTTGGTCTGAAGTCACATGTAAGCCAGATCTAGTAACAAAGGCAGATTTCCTTCCCTAAAGGATATTAGTGAACCACATGAATATTTACAACAATGGTCACCAGTTGGCTAATTTTGAAAAATTTCACCAACCGCCATGTTGAGAAGCAAATCTAAAATATGTATTAGCCTGGGGTTCTGGATTACTAACAGGTGATACTATTACTACACCACTACCTCTGCCTGTGGTGGGAAATAAATCAAAGCAGAGTTGTTGCTTTTACCTCTGATTTTTATCTGTTTATCCGAACAAACATTTCTCATCCCTTCTGTTGCAATGTTGCCACTTTTATGAGGCTTAAATTGACAGTAAATAGGAGGCAGGTGATTGGTGCAAATGACAAATAGTTGCATCACCTGTAATAACCAGTCTGCTCTGTGGTTTTCATTCTGCACTTACTGCACTTTGCGAGCAGATGGGGTTATAAAGATTAACGTCGTGTTTCATAGATACGAGGGGACATTATCCAATTTACTTGTCACAACCACTCCTAATTGATATCCCACCTCTTGTGCTCCCTTATGTTCTCTCACATCACAAGAAAGTTGCTGAAACATCACCAACCACCCCCCCTTCCCCCCCCACCCCCAATTAATTCTGCAAAATTTCCAAGGTTTTGTTTGCATTTTTAGCTGCAGGCTTCCAGCAGGATAGTCTATCAAGAGCAGCTCCACAGCCTTCCGCAGTGATGAAGGAGCATGATAGCCTTAGTCAGGGGGTTCGGGAGCTCAGGAGGGGACCCATTTGCAGAGCCAGGATGGTATATTTGATGCAAGTGCCACCAACAGCACCTAATTCCCTTTTCCACTGTGTATTTACAAAAGGCACATGTGTGCTTGTCAGTGTGTTTTGTCTTTTTCTACATTGTTCTTTGTCTCTTTTTTGATCACACTTTTTTGTTTCTCAGACTTTATGCATTTCTCTGTGTTTGCCTCTCATTCTTTGTATGTATATCTTCCTATGTCTTTCTGTTTCCATGCAGCACACGTGTGTGTGTGTGTGTGTGTGTGTGTGTGTGTGTGTGTGTTTGTCCATCCCTCTGTGTGTTACCGGCTTTCCTTTGCCATCTACATGAAATTGTCTGGGAGTTGATGCACAGGCAATTGTGGGCACAAGACTGTTGACCTGATATGTATTATATATTACTGGAAAATAAAGTAACAGATTAGACCACCAATTTGACCACAGTTTTAAAATTACAAACACTTAGCTTTGATTAATAACTTACTGAAGAGCGAATAAAATCTTAAACAGTCACCACTGAGAGAATAATGTACCATAGCTTCACTTATTTATTTGTTTTTAATCATTCTTGATGTTTTCCATAATGATCTTATTTAATCCAAAAAGAATTTAACATCTCTATGAGTGGGATGTGAGTTGTCTATCGTATGTGTGGGTAAGGTCAGAAGTCTCATGACACCAGGTTATAATCTAACAGCTCTGCTCCAAAAGCTTATGATTTCAAATAAACCTGTTGGACTATAACCTGGGATCGTGTGACTTCTGACCTTGTCCATCTCAGTCCAACACCAGCACCTCCAGTGTGTGGGACTTGGTACTCTGTTCAACTTCTAAATCCGCTAATTCTTGCACATGCAAAATGAAGACAGTCTGTCTCAAAAGGATAGTGTTGTCAGTCTGGTTGTTGTATTGCAGCATATCTTGTAATGCACTCAGGACTATCAAACCTATGATGATTATTGCTGGGAAGAATAAACATCGTAAACAAGTAATGTTAGGGTCTCAAAAAGTGCCAATGTGTTGTGCGTTATGCAGCATATGTAGTTTTGTGAAGTTATTTCTCAATCAAATGATAAGGTTGTCAGAGTACACCAAGACTCTTAATGGCCTCAGAAGTGGTTGAGCAAACCCCTCGGGTATGGACATTTGCAACAAGTTCTGTAATGACAGGAATGGGGCTCCTATGGTGCAATGGTAGTGTGACACCCTCAAATCCAGAAGGTTTGGGTTCAGGTCCCACCAGCTGCAGAAGTATATACTAACATCTCTGACTGATTGATTAGAGAATGTACAATAAAGCGGGGAAATAAATTGGATTGAGCTATTACCAAAAGCCTGGGTATCATATTAACAATTGCAAAGGCCAGCATCGTATCGTGTAGTAGAGTCATAGAGATGTACAGCACGGAAACAGAGCCTTCAGTCCAACCTGTCCCTGCTGACCAGATATCCTAACCTAATCTAGTTCCATTTGCCAGCACTTGGCTCATATTACTCTAAACCTTACCTATTCATATAGCCAGCCAGATGCCATTTAAATGTTGTAATTGCACCAGCCTCCTCCACTTCCTCTGACAGCTCATTCCATATATGCACCACCCTCTGCATGAAAAAGTTTCCCCTTAGGTCCCTTTTATATCTTTCCCTCTCACACTAAACCTATGCCCTCTAGTTCTGGACTCCCCTATCCCAGGGAAAGGACCTTGTCTGTTTATCCTATACATGCTCCTCATGATTTTGTAAACCTCTATAAGGTCACCCCTCAGCCTCTGACTCTCCAGGGAAAACAGCTCCAGCCTATTCAGCCTCTGCCTGTAGCTCAAATCCTCCAACCCTGGCAACGTCCTTGTAAATCTTAGTGACATCACCATCTAAATGGGATAGACTAAAAAGAAATCTGTGAGCTTAAAATTGGACATCTATGAGGTATTGTGGGACATTGCAAGTAGAGCTATACTTCATCATAGTCTGGCCCATTATGTTCCAATGCATCGCCCCCTCCACAGCTGCTGTGAAATTTTGTAGATGTGTCAGAGTATGCTATGAGGTATTTCATCCAGAATGAGCTCCAAGTCTATTGAAGCTACCACATTCCCTGCCCAGACTATAAACATTAAAATAAGTAGGCTAAAGACCAAGCTGGGAGATCCAACAAAGAATGGATCAGGGTTAACTTGCCAGCACTACCACATTTAGCATGACAAGGGTGATGGTTAACAAAATGATTAATGGGAGGAACAAGCTCCTTGGATAGCACTAGACTGCACAATCTAAAACTGCCTTTGGAAATGGTCTTCAGCCAGAAATACTGACTACTGATCCTTCTCAGTCTCCTCATGAAGCCTTCATTTATCATCGGTATCAGTGTATAATCGATTCACATAAAAGCAAAACACTACTGATGCTGGGCATCTGAAATAAAAAGATGTCACAAAGTCAAAGATGTGGCTGTTGGTATTCATATGGGTATCAGCTGTGCCTGTCTCTTTGTGGGCATGTTCCATGTTCCAGTCCTACTAGGGCCCCCATTCAAAACTCTTTCTTCAACATCTCTCAATAACACCATATGTGCTACTTCCTACTCTTACCGGAATTAGAAAATTTTTCGAGTCATAGTCCTACAGTCATATAGTATGGAAACAGACTCTTTGGTTCAACTAGTCCAGGCTGACCATGCTTAACAGTTTTACTTTCCATTGACAATCTTCCCTGACCTTCACCTGGTCTATACCTGGCTCTTTTCTCACCGACCTTTGACTTCATTGTTTCAATTTCTGGGATAGGCCCAGATAGACCCACCGACTTCCACAGTTGCCTTGACTGTATTGCCTCATACCCTGCTGCCTGCATTGACTACATTTCATCTCCTCAGTTTTCCAACCCTGTTCAGGTCTGAAGAAGTCATGGGTTTCAAAACATTAGCCCTGTTTTTTTGTCCAATGATATTGCCAGATCTGCTGACTTTCTCCAGGATGTTTTGATTTTATTCCAGTCAGTTCAGTTCTCTCTATCTGATATCTGATTCAGATAGATAGTTCTTTGAAAGTTGCTTCACAGGTAGATAGGGTGGTTACACGCGCCTTTATTGCTCAGATCATTGAGTGTAGAAGTTGGGACGTTATGTTGAGATTGTACAGGACATTGGTGAGGCCACTTTTGGAGTACTGTGTACAATTCTGGCTGTCCTGTTATAGGAAGGATATTATTAAACTGGAGAAGGTTCCGAAAAGATTTACCAGGATGTTGCCAGAACTGGGGGGGTTTCAGTTATTAGGAGAGGCTGGGAACTTTTTCACTGGAGCATAAGAGATTGAAGAGTGACGTTATGGAGATTTATAAAATCATGAAGAGTATAGATAAATTGAATAGCAAAAGTTATTTCCCTAGGGTGGGGGAGTTCAAAACTTTACATTTTTAAGTTGAGAGGAGAAACATTTAAAAGGTATTCGAGGGGCAACTTTTTCACACAAAGGCTGGGTCATATGTGGAATGAAGTGCCAGAGGAAGTGGTAGATGCAGGTATAGTAACAACATTTAAAAGACATTTAGACAGGTACATGAATAGGAGAAAGTGAGGACTGCAGATGCTGGAGTACCAGAGTTGAAAACTGTGGTGCTGGAAAAACACAGCAGGCAAGGCAGCATCCGAGAAGCAGGAGAATCGACGTTTCGGGCATAAGCCCTTATTCAAGAATGAGGCTGGTGTGCCAAGTGGGCTGAGATAAAAGTTAGGTTGGGGTGAGAATTTTGGGGAGGGGTGCTAGGAAGGAGGTGAGGGTGAGGGTGATAGGCAGGAGAGGGGTGGGGGTGGAGAGGTCAGGAAGAAGTTTGCAGGTCAAGAGGGCGGTGCTGAATCCGAGGGTTGGGACTGAGACTAGGTGGGGTGAGGGGAAATGAGGAAGCTGGAGAAATCTACATTCATCCCGTGTTGTTGGAGGGTTCCTAGGCGGAAGATGAGGCGCTCTTCCTCCATGCATTGTGTGGCCAGAGTCTGGCGATGGAGGAGGCCAAGGACCTGCATGTCATTGGCGGAGTGGGAGGGGGCGTTAAAGTGTTCAGCCACGGGGCGGTTGGGTTGGTTGGTGCGGGTGTCCCAGAGGTATTCTCTGAAACGTTCTGCAAGTAGGCAGCCTGTCTCCCCAATGTAGAGGAGACCACATCGGGTGCAGCGGATACAGTAAATGATGTGTGTGGAGGTGCAGGTGAATTTGCGACGGATATAGAAAGATTCATTGGGGCCTTGGAGGGAGGTGAGGGGGGAGGTGTAGGCGCAAATTTTGCACTTCCTGCCGTTGCAGGGGAAGGTGCTGGGAGTGGAGGTTGGTTTGGTGGGGGATGTGGACCTGACGAGGGAGTCACGGAGGGAGTGGTCTCTCCTGAATGCTGATAGGGGTGGGGAGGAAAATATATCCCTGGTGGTGGGGCCTGTCTGGAGGTGGCGGAAATGACGGAGGATGATACGATGTATCCGGAGATTGGTGGGGTGGAAGGTGAGGACCAGTGGGGTTCTGTCCTGGTGGCGATTGGAGGGGCAGGGTTCAAGGGCGGAGGTGCGGGAAGTGGAGGAGATGCGGTGGAGAGCGTCGTTGACCACGTCTGAGGGGAAATTGCGGTCTTTGAAGAAGGAGGCCATTTGAGTTGTTCGTTAGTGGAATTGGTCCTCCTGGGAGCAGATGCTGCAGAGGCTGAGGAATTGGGAATATGGGATGGCGTTTTTACAGGGGGCAGGGTGGGAGAAGGTGTATTCTAAGTAGCTGTGGAAGTCGGTCGGTTTTTAGTAAACATCTGTGTTGAGTTGGTCGCCCAAGATAGAAATGGAGAGGTCTAGGAAGGGGAGGGAGGAGTCTGAGACGGTCCAGGTAAATTTGAGGTCGGGGTGGAAGGTGTTAGTAAAGTGGATGAACTGTTCAATCTCCTCGTGGGAGCACGAGGTAGCACCAAGACAATCATGGATGTAGTGGAGGAAAAGGTAGGGGGTGGTGCCAGTGTAGCTGCAGAAGATGGACTGCTCTGCATATCCGACGAAGAGGCAGGCATAACTGGGGCCCATGTGGGTGCCCATGGCTACTCATTTGGTTTGGAGGAAATGGGAGGATTAGAAGGAGAAGTTGTTAAGAGTGAGGACCAGTTCAGTCAGTTGAAGGAGGGTGTCAGTGGAAGGGTACTGGTTGGGTTGGTGGGAGAGGAAGAAGCGGAGGGCTTGGAGGCCTTCATGATGGGGGATGGAAGTGTATATGGACTGGATGTCCATTGTGAAGATAAGGCGTTGGGGGCCGGGAAAGTGAAAATCATGGAGGAGGTGGAGGGTGTGGGTGGTGTCCTGAACGTAGGTGGGGAATTCTTGGACTAAAGGGGACAGGACAGTGTTAAGGTATGCAGAGATGAGTTCGGTGGGACAGGAGCAGGCTGAGACAATGGGTCGGCTGGGGCAGTCAGGTTTGTGGATTTTGGGTAGGAGGTAGAAACAGGCGGTGCGGGGTTGTGGGACTATGAGGTTGGAGGCAGTGAATGGGAGATCTCCTGAGTTGATGAGGTTATGGATGGTCTGGGAGATGATGGCTTGGTGGTGTGAGGTGGGGTCATGGTCAACGGGGCAGTAGGAGGAGGTGTCCGTGAGTTGGCATCTAGCTTCAGCGGTGTAAAGATCAGTGCACCAAATTACCACTGCGCCTCCCTTGTCTGCCAGTTTGATAGTGAGGTTGGGGGTGGGAGCGGAGGTCTACGTGTTGTGAGGGTAAGGGGTTGGAGTGGGTGAGAGGGGTGGACAGGTTGAGGCGGTCAATGCCGCGATGGCAGTTGGATATGAAGAGATCGAGGGCGGGCAAGAGGCCAGCACGGGGTGACCAGGTGGATGGGGTGTGTTGGAGGCAGGAGAAGGGGTTGTCAGAGGGTGGGCGAGAGTCCTTGTTGAAGAAGTAGGCGCGGAGGCGAAGGCGGCGGAAGAAATGCTCAATGTCTCGCGGCGTGTCGAACTCATTGATCCGGGACCGTAGAGGGATGAAGGTGAGGCCTCTGCTGAGGACTGATCGTTCATCCTCAGAGAGGGGAAGGTCTAGAGGGATAGTAAAAATATGGCAGGGCTGGGAGCTAGGACCTGGTGTGGGGCTGGAACTGGGAGTGGGGGCGGAGCCAGTCGTGGGGGCGGAGATTGACTTAGGGGGCGACGTGGTCCTTGAGCAGGTAAGTGAAGTCACTGGGGGCAGAAATGGCTGCGGCGACGGCCACTCTGGGGGCGGAAGTGGCGCGCCAGGCAGAAACGGTGCTGGTCCCGGTGGCCGTGGATCTGGCGGCGATGGTCTTCCTGGCGATCGTGGAGGCGGTTGTCTGGGCTGCGATCACAGAGGCTGTATAGTCGGTGGTGGCTGTTGCCCATGCAGTGGTGGGGGCGGAAGTGACGTCACCGTTCACCGCAGCGGTGGTGGCTGCAGCGGTCACGTGGGCAATGGCGCCCGAGGGGTTCCGGAGGTCACGAGAAGGTTCTGGAACGGTCGAGGAATTCGGAGTGTCGGGGTGAGTACATGAAAGTTTTTTGTATTTACTTTCTTTGAAGTTCGATACGTCTAGGTAAAAACGTTTGTTCAGTGTATGAATCCTTCTGAGGATGAAGAACAGCAAAGGTCCTTTGCAGGTCTGGGAGAGTGTTGTCCTGAGCTGGGGCAGGGCTGACTGCAGGGAGTGTCGGTGCCGGCGCATGGCTTGAAGTGTGGAGCGGAGGATCTGGAGGGAGGTCTGTTGTTGGAGGCTTCGGATTTGTTGTAGGTACTGGTTGTCCTGGTTGGGTCCAAATTGTGTCGGTTTGAACGTAGTCCGGAGTCCATGCGGGGTCAGTCGGTTCCGTAGGCTGAGGAAGGAGATGTGGCTATGATAGCGAGTCTGTTTGAGGACGTGGCTGAAGAGGTTCAGGGCAGAGGAGATGACCTGGGGGGGTGCAGTGAGAGAGGGACTCACTGAGATCTTTGTAGAGGGAGGAGGAGAGCTTCTTCAAGGTAGGCATCCTTGCAAAACGATTCGCAGTAGGTTAAGATCAACTAGGAGAAAGTGGGGACTGCAGATGCTGGAGTACCAGAGTTGAAAAATGTGGTGCTGGAAAAACACAGCAGGCCAGGCAGCATCCAAGAAGCAGGAGAATCGACGTTTTGGGCATAAGCCCTTCTTCAGGAATGAGGCTGGTGTGCCAAGTGGGCTGCGATAAAAGGTGGGGGGAGCGGGGGGGGCGGGGTACTGGGAATACAATAGGTGGAAGGAGGTGAGGGTGATAGGCCAGAGAGGGGGTGGGGGCGGAGCGATCGGGAAGAAGATTGCAGGTCAAAAGGGGGGTGCTGAATCCGAGGGTTGGGGCTGAGATAAGGTGGGGGGAGGGGAAATGAGGAAGCTGGAAAGATCTACATTCATCCTGTGTGGTTGAAGGGTTCCTAGGCGGAAGATGAGGCGCTCTTCCTCCAGGCGTCGTGTGGCCAGAGTCTGGCGATGGAGGAGGCCAAGGACCTGCATGTCATTGGCGGAGTGGGAGGGGGCGTTAAAGTGTTCAGCCACAGAGCGGTTGGGTTGGTTGATGTGGGTGTCCCAGAGGTGTTCTCTGAAACGTTCTGCAAGTAGGCGGCCTGTCTCCCCAATGTAGAGGAGACCACATCGGGTGCAGCGGATACAGTAAATGATGTGTGTGGAGGTGCAGGTGAATTAGCAACAGCTATAGAAGGATCCATTGGGACCTTGGAGGGAAGTGAAGGGGGGAGGTGTGGGCGCAAGTTTTGCATTTCTTGTGGTTGCAGGGGAAGGTGCTGGGAGTGGAGGTTGGATTGGTGGGGAGTGTGGACCTGATGAGGGAGACGCGGAGGGAATGGTCTCTCCTGAATGCTGATAGGGGTGGGGAGGGAAATATATCCCTGGTGGTGGGGTCGGTTTGGAGGTGGCGGAAATGACGAAGGATGATACGATGTATCCGGAGGTTGATGGGGTGGTCGGTGAGGACCAGTGGGGTTCTGTTCTGGTGGCGATTGGAGGGGCGGAGTTCAAGAGTGGAGGGGCAGGGTTCAAGGGTGGAGGTGTGGGAAGTGGAGGAGATGTGGTGGAAAACGTTGTCGACCACGTCTGAGGGGAAATTGCGGTCTTTGAAGAAGGAGGTCATTTGAGTAGTTCGTTGGTGGAATTGGTCCTCCTGGGAGCAGATGCGGCGGAGGCTGAGGAATTGGGAATATGAATAGGAATGGTACATGAATAGGAATGGTTTAGGGAAAACGCAGGCAAGTGGGGCTCGTTTAGTTTGGAAATTTGGTTAGCATGGAATTGTTGGATTAAAGGGTTTGTTTTTGTGCTGTATGATTCTATGACTCTATGACAATAAGAAGCAGCTAAATGGTCAATGAAGAATTTCAGCCATCTCAACACAAACTAAACTTTGGCACTAGGAACACATCTGAAGTTTTCTTGGAAGGAATGAACCTTTTTAGGTCTAAGGTGACGGCCAGTAACAGCTGCTCTGCTTGGTAACATGAGTTTCTGTATTTGATATGGAAGCAGATGGTTGGACTATTAAAAGAGCTGTTTGCTGATCTTATTGTAAAGTGGAGCTAATAAACAGAAGTGTATGATTTGAGTGGCAGCTGTGCAAACAGTGACTTGTTCCTCTTCAGTGCTTTCTGTAAATGTCTGCCCAGTAATACATTCTCCATCATCGTATATGGGGCTTCAGTTTGTCCAATGTGCTAATTGAAAGGATTGCCATTATTCTTCATTAACTGAAATAACTCCACAGAGGCAGGTATCCCTTCACCAAGTCGTGCACTACTTACACATGACACTGACCCAGCTAGCGCAGAGCCTGTTCTGAGAGCAAACAGTCTTTAGTTTTGTTTTTTTTTGTAACATGTCAGAAGAGTTGTGGATGTAGGTGGCACTGGGCAAGGGGAGAAATCAAGCCAAGGTAGGAGGAAATAAGTTCCATGGGACAGGCACAAGGGTAAACATTGGGTCTGCCCGCGCAATCCCGTTTGTGGATTTGGGGAGAAGGTAGAAGCGAGCTGGGTGAGTGGGCTATGAGCTGTGACCTGGCCAGAGAGATGGGGAAATTCCTAAAGGATATGAGGTTGGTGTTAGTCATGGACACAATGGCCTGATGGTCCATTCTGATGAAGAGTTACCGGACTTAAAATGTTAACTCTGCTTTCTGCTCAAAGATGCTGACAGATTAGATTAGATTAGATTACTTACAGTGTGGAAACAGGCCCTTCGGCCCAACAAGTCCACACCGACGCTCCGAAGAGCAACCCACCCAGACCCATTCCCCTACATGTAGGCCTTCACCTAACACTATGGCAATTTAGCATGGCCAATTCACCTAACCTGAGTTTCCTGAGTTTCACCAGCAATTTCTGATTTGGCTTCATATCTTCAACATCCACAGTTCTTCATTTTACCTTCAGTTCTATTGATGGAATGTTGTTGGTGCACATAGCCTTTGAAGTATTGTTAATGAGGTGAGATGCCCGAGAGTTAAGTTGAGAGACTGTTAATCCACTGTGTTCTGTACACATGGGTTTATATCCCACTCTCATCACTGCTTTAGTAAGTGTTTGATTGATGCAGGCTTCTCCATGTGTCTATCCTTAGCAATGTTTCTCACCAGAGAGCATAGAGTTGTCTACTTTGGTGTGGCATGATGGTTCAGTGGTTAGCACTGCTGCCTCACAGTGCGAAGGACCCGGGCTTGATTCCACGCTCAAGCAACGGTCTGTGCGGAGTTTGCAAAGTCGCCTCGTGTTCAGTTTCCTCAGGGTGCTCCAGTTTCCTCCCACAGTCCAAACATATACAGGTTGGATTGGCCATGGGAAATTACCCATTGAGTCCAGGAATGTGCAAACTACATGGATTAGCCATGGGAAATGCAGGATTATAGGGATAGAATTGGGGGATGAGTCTGAGTGGGATGCTCTCCCAAGGATCGATGGGCTTGACCCATCGAGTGAGGACTTGATGGGTTGAATGGCCTGTTTCCACAATGTAAACATTCTATAATTCTATGAGTGCCTTCAGGCATTCCTTCACATTATGCAAAGTGAATCAAACTGATTAAAAACTGGCCCTGTGATGCTTGGTCATCTCGATAAGAGGTTGAGATGAATCATCCATTAAACTCGAAACAGGATTGTGGCCAATGTTTGAGATCCTCCCATACTGAAATGATGGATAAACCATGAAGATTAAATATCCCCTCTTATAGTCTGTTACTGATAGAGAACTCACCTGTTACCAGAACAAGTAGAAAAAAATTGCAGATTTGGATATTCTGGATGTGCTAATGCCAGGCAGATTATAGAATTCCAAAGCACAAAAGAAATCCATTTGATCGATTATGTCTGTACCATCTCTTTGAAATGGTTGTCCAGTTGGCTACACTCCCCATCTTTTTCTGCCTTCATATTTCCAATATATTCTTCGGGGTCACAGCATTTATTATTATATTCCAGAATGAGGATTATTGTATATATACCACAGGATCTACAGCATCTGCGAGATCAGGAAATGGTACAGTTTTAGAATGATAAGTACGTTTACTGCGTTTCTGAGAATTTCATACTAAGACCATTGAAGGAGAAAGCAGTGCTTGAAAAGCCTGAAATTGTAACACAGTAAAGTTGTGACCTCTGCCTTACAATCTCTTCAGCCAGCTTTTCCAATTACTTTTATCATTATTACTTTTGAATATTCATGTTATTCATAATTAAGGTTATAGTGAGTGTTATTTTATCCATAATACTGGTGATTCTGAAGAGGAGCATTGTATGATTTAATTTCGATGATGCGGTGCTGTCCTTTTGCAAGGTGAAGTATAGGTCAAAGAGTTTTACAGGTTAACTGTTCAGAAGAAGACCCTGCGCATACCCAAGTGGGTCTCACTTTTTGTGCTTGGATGAGCATATCGATACAGCCCGTCATCCACAGAGACATGTTCTACTTATGGCACTGCCTGTAAAAGTAGGGATAATATTAACCTAACCCTCCAGGTGAGAAATCAATGAAATCAAAATGATAATGCTTCTTTTTCACGCTGGATTTTGCTTCTTTATTGGATTAAATCTGGAGGTTCACAAAACCACTGTCAGATCAACAATTTGGGTTTAAGTGGCATCCAATTTCTGTCTTAAATCATTCGAATACTCCCTTGAGGATGTATTTGCTTTGACCTCATACAGGCTATCTTTTTCTCTCCTCTTTAGATTTTTACCTTTCAAGGAACCACACAGAATATATTGCACAGAAAGAAGCCACTTTCTCCAACCTTTCCATGCTATTGTTTATGTTTCACCACAACCTTCTGCCATCTTTCCTGATCCAGCTCCACTATTGTAAATCTCTATTCTCCTTCTCCCACACAATTTCTTCCAGATTACCCTTCAATGTCCCAGTACCATTCACCTCAACTACTCTGCACTGTAATGTGCTCCTCATTCTCACCAGTTTCTGAGTGAACAGGATTCTTCCAAATTTCCTATTTAATTTTTTGCATACTATCTTAAATTACTGGTCTCTAGTTTTACTTTTCATCACAAGTGGATACTGTACAATCCCGACAATGTTGAATCAGTTCATTCAGCCCATCAAATATGAGCCAAAAGTATTAAGTTAGCCTGGAGCAGTGTTTCGCAGATGACTAAGACGGTGCTATTTTCTGGGTCTGTAGATTGGAAGAAGCGAAAATGGCCCTGAATGGAGTGATATGCTCTTCTTTTCGGATGTGGGAGTTTAGGGAGGGCTTACGTGTTACTGAGGATTATATCAGCAATAAATGCCATTGATTGTGAATCCTGTCAGATCAAATTAATCAGATAGAGGCAATAAGGAATTTACAAGAGCAAGTGGTATGATGAATGGCAGCTATAGGAAGGGAGAAAAGTTGTAGATACAGTCACATCGATGAGTTAACTCCAGGAAAGATAAGAAAGGTAGGCAGATAGAGCAGGAGTCTTCTGTGGCTATCCCCATTTCAAACAGGTATGCTGTTTTGGAAAATGTGGGGGGTAATGGATTCTCAGGGGAATGGAGCAAGAACAGCCAAGTTTCTGGTATCGAGACTGGCTCTAATGCAATGAGGGGTAATTTGGTTTTCAAGAGATCAATTGTATTAGAGGACTCTAGTCTGAGGCACAGACACATGTTTCTGTGGCCAGCAGTGAAAAATCAGAATGGTGTGTTACCTCCCTTGTGCCAGGATCAAGCATGTGTCAGAGAGGGTGCAGAATGTTCTCAAAGGGGAGAGGGACCAGCAGGAGGTCATTTTACATATTGGAACCAATGACATAGGAAAGGAAACGGTTGAGATTCTGAAGGGAAATTGCAGAGAGTTAGGCAGGAATTTAAAAAGGAGGTCCTCGAGAGTAGTAATATCTGGATTATTCCTGGTGCTGTGAGCTAGTGAGGGCAGGAATAGGAGGATAGAGCAGCTGAATGCATGGCTGAGGAGCTGGTGCATGGGAGAAGGATTCACATTTTTGGATCGTTGCAATTTCTTCTCGGGTAGAAGTGACCTGTACAAGAAGGACGGATTGCACCTGAATTGGAAGTCGACTAATATATTGGCAGGGAAATTTCCTAGAATTGCTCAACAGGATTTAAACTAGTAAGGTAGGGGGGTGGGACCCAGTAAGGTAGTGAGGAAAGAGATCAATCTGAGACTGATACAGTTGAGAGAAGAAATGAGTCAAACAGTCAGTGCAGGCAGGGACAAAGCAGGGAACAAGATAGGACTGATAAATTAAACTGCATTTATTTCAATGCAAGGGGCCTAACCGGGAAGGCAGATGAACTCAGGGCATGGTTAATAACATGAGACTGGGATATCATAGCACTGCAGAAACATGGCTCAGGGATGGACAGGACTGGCAGCTCAGTGTCCCAGGATACAAATGCTACAGGAAGGACAGAAAGGGAGGCGAGAGAGGAGGGGGAGTGGCATTTTTGGTAAGGGATAGCATTACAGCTGTACTGAGGGAGGATATTCCTGGAAATACATCCAGGGAAGTTATTTGGGTGGAACTGAGAAGTAAGAAAGGGATGATCACCTTATTGGGATTGTATTATAGACCCCTTAATAGTCAGAGGGAAATTGAGAAACAAATTTGTAAGGAGATTTCAGTCATTGGTAAGAATAATAGGGTGGTTATGGAAGGGGATTTTAACTTTGCAAACATAGACTGGGACTGCCATAGTGTTAAAGGTTTAGATGGAGACGAATTTGTTAAGTATGTACAAGAAAATTTTCTGATTCAGTATATGGATGTACCTACGAGAGAAGGTGCAAAACTTGACCTACTTTTGGGAAATAAGGCAGGGCAGGTGACTGAGGTGTCAGTGGGGGAGCACTTTGGGCCAGCGACCATAATTCTATTAGATTTAAAATAGTGATGGAAAAGGATAGACCAGATCAAACAGTTGAAGTTCTGATTTGGAGGAAGGCCAATTTTGATGGTATTAGGCAAGAACTTTTAAAATCTGATTGAGGGCAGGTAAAGGGACAGCTGGAAAATGGGAAGCCTTCAGAAATGAGATAACGAGAGTCCAGAGACAGTATATTCCCATCAGGGTGAAAGGAAAGGCTGTTAGGTGAAGAGAATGCTGGATGACGAGAGAAATTGAGGGTTTGGTTAAGAAAAAGAAGGAAGCATATGTCAGGTTTGGACAGGATAGATCGAGTGAATCCTCAGAAGAGTATAAAGGCAGTAGGGGTATACTTAAGAAGGAAATCAGGAGGTCAAAAAAGGAACATGACAAATCTTTGGCAATTAGAGTTAAGGAGAGTCCAAAGGGTTTTTCCAAATACATTAAGGACAAGAAGTTAACTACGGAGAGAATAGAGCCCCCACAGGAGATCGGGGAGATACAAAATGACTAAGTGCTAAATGAATATTTTGCATCAGTATTTACTATGGAGAAGGACATGAAAGATACAGAATATAGGGAAATAGATGGTGACATCTTGAAAAATATCCATATTACAGAGGAGGAAGTGCTAGATGTCTTGAAACGGATAAAAGTGGATAAATCCCAAGGACCTGATCAGATGTACCCTAGAACTCTGTGGGAAGCTAGGGAAGTGATTGCTGGGCCCCTTGCTGAGATATTTGGATCATTGATAGCTGTAGGAGAGATGTCATAAGACTGGAGGTTGGCAAATGTGGTGCCAGTATTTAAGAAAGGTGGTAAGGATAAGCCAGTGAACTATATACTGGTGAGCATGACATCGGTGGCAGGTAAGTTGTTGGAGGGAATCCTGAGAGACAGAATGTACATGTATTTAGAAAGGCAAGGACTGATTAGAGATAGTCAACATTGCTTTGTGCATGGGAAATCATGTCTCACAAACTTGATTGAGTTTTTCGAAGAGGTTACAATGAGGAATGATGAGGGCTGAACAGTAGATGTGATCTATATGGACTTCAGTAAGGCGTTCGACAAGGTTCCCCATGGGAGACTAGTTAGCAAGGTTAGATCTCATGGAATACAGATAGAACTAGCCATTTGGATACAGATTTGACTCGAAGGTGGAAGACAGAGGGTGGTGGTGGAGGGTTGTTTTACAGACTGGAGGCCTGTGACCATTGGAGTGCCACAAAGATCTGTGCTGGGTCCACAACATTTAATCATTTATATAAATTATTTGGATGCGAGCATAAGAGGTATAGTTAGTAGGTTGGCAGATGACACCAATATTGGAGGTGTAGTGGACAGCAAAGAAGGTTACCCCAGATTACAATGGGATCTTAATCAGATGGACCAATGGGCTGAAGAGTGGCAGATGGAGTTTAGATAAATGCGAGGTGCTGCATTTTGGGAAAGCAAATCTTAGCAGGACTTATACACTTAATGGTAAGGCCCTAGAGAGTGTTGCTGAACAAAGAGACTTTGGAGTGCAGGTTCATAGTTCCTTGAAAGTAGAGTTGCTGGTGGACAAGATAGTGAAGGCGGTGTTGGTATGCTTTCCTTTATTGGTCAGAGTATTGAGTACAGGAGTTGAGAGGTCATGTTGTGGCTGGAAAGGACATTAGTTTGGCCACTGTTGGAATATTGCATGCGATTCTGATCTCCTTCGTATTGGAAAGATGTTGTGAAACTTGAAAAGGTTCAGAAAAGATTTACAAGGATGTTGCCAGGGTTGGAGGATCTGAGCTACAGGGAGAGGCAGAACAGGCTGGGGCTGTTTTCCCTGGAGCGTCAGAGGCTGAGGGGTGACCTTAATAGAGGTTTACAAAATTATGAGGGGAATGGATAGGAGATATAGACAAAGTATTTTCCCTGGGGTCAGGGAGTCCAGAACTAGAGGGCATAGGTTTAGGGTGAGAGGGGAAAGATATAAAAAAGACCTAAGGGGCAAATTTTATCACGCAGAGGGTGGAAATGTATGGAATGAGCTGTCAGAGGATGTGGTGGAGGCTGGTACAATTGCAACATTTAAGAGACATTTGGATGGGTATATGAATAGGAATGGTTTGGAGGGATATGGGCCGGGTGCTGGCAGGTGGGACTAGATTGGGTTGGGATATCTGGTCGGCATAGACAAGTTGGACCGAAGGGTCTGTTTCCATGCTGTACATCTCTATGACTCTATGACTTTAAGGGCCTGTTTCCATACTGTAGGGAATCAAATCTACTCTGACTGGTACATCTTGGAGTTAGAAGACAGAGGACCTATGTTAAGGAAATTAAGTGCAGTCTCCTAACAAGGGCATCGTTGAACCAATTCACACTGTTCACAGTTTGTGATTCATTGCTGATCTTCGGAGAGAAAATATACTACTGAGCCACCTGCACCTATTGATCAAAATGAAGGCAGAACAAAATAGCATTCTGGAGCTGGGTAAGACATAAAAATGGACAAGTCAAGGTTAATCCAGTGAGTGTTTGTCAGCTTTGTTTGATGAACCCTCGGAGGACTGATTGTGTGAGATTTGACAACATGGTATATGATCACGTGATATTTTCTCTCTCGTTCTGAAGCAATAAGTGGGATACTTGAAGAAGTTAACGTTTTGTCAACATGTCTGAAAAGCCCTGACCGAATGCAAGGAAAGTGATGAGCAAAATTAATTTTTGGCCAGAGTTCCTCCTCACTGAGGACTATTCATAGGTTGTGACCAGAATCAAAGATTTGACTAAATTAGCATCAGTTATTTCTGATGATTATGGAGAAAATAAAACATAAGCAGGCAAATGGAACTGAACTTAAGATGATTCCCAGAATTAAAGTAAAACTCACTGTGAATTTCTTCTCAGATTTTCCCGATCAGTCTTTATAACTTTACTGAGAACATGCTTCCAGGGAGAGCAGGGGTGTTAAGTGGGAAAATGGAAGGAAGTAGATTAGTCAATCAGAATACTCTTGTCCAATTATCAGTGGGAAGAGTGAAAATTCACACATTTACATGCTTATCCATGATCTCAGTTGGTTTGTTCAGAAGGTTAGGTATTTTTTAACCAATTTGTTCAGCAATGTTAATACATACCTCTGGAGCAGGTGTGACTTGAAGCCAGGCTGTCAGGTTCAGAGGTGTGGGCACTACCCCAGGGCCACCGAGCTACTGTGATAGCTGATTGGAAGATTCCTGGCAACAAATTAACAGCTACCGCACATAATGGATTTTCCAAAGGCTCATTCATGGTTTTGTGTAGGGATCAGTGAGATGTAGGAGCTACAATGTTTTGGATAATTGAACTTGTTCAGACGTATCTTAACGCACCTTTGAAGCAGGTGGAACTTGAACCCAGGTCTCCAGGTTCAGAGGTAGGGACATTACCACTGCACAACAAGACTCCTGAGCAAATATGTTTTCATAAAGTGGCTTTAGCTGTTTCCAATAAATATATCATTTAGACAATTCAGGTTTGGGGACAGGCTGTAGCTTTCAAGTGTAAACTGTCTCTTGGGTATAGTATCCTCTGCAGTCATATCTATGTGTTTTAAGGAAGTGGTGGTACTTTGTCAGTTTGTCAATTGGACATACAAAACAGTTGCGATGATGCTTCATGTGGCATCAGCATTTATGTATCACTAGTTCATTGTGGTCCCGCATTTCTTTGTTTGCTTCATCACATTTAAGGAAAAATGGGTTGAATGAACTGCCTTGCATTTTACCTTTCACTTTTTGGCTTTTTAAAGAAGTATATTTGTTTCAGCAATGGATGGCATGAATTAATAGAAAAGCAAAGTATGGACAATGTTATCCGTGTTAAAGAAACTGAATTAAAGTGAATGAAAGAAACTGAATTAAAGTGCGGTTGAATGATGTGGATCGAACTTTTGGGCTAATTCCATGGGGGCCTGATGGTGACATTTCCTATAAGTGGTTCTGAATCTGGCTGATAAGTAATTCTGTCAGTATGTTAGTTGTGAAAATGTGGTGTCAATAGCTTTTTAAAGTCTTGTCGTGCATTGAAAGCTTTGCTGTAAACTTCTAATCTGTGCAGAAAATAATCAATATGGAGCAAGTTATAAGGATTTACATGCAGCAAAGTAACTTGAAAGTTGGACAATAGTGATGGGAAGTGCTGTTTAATTTTTCCTCTCACTGCCTAATTAACAGGAGAGATAAAGCTTAAGTGATTGAATGTTTGTCAGGAGGAATTTTGTTTTTAACCAAAGAAAGCTGATATTGCAGTGCGATAGCGAGTGCCTTCTCTTAGGTGAGATCTTAAACCTCCCGAATAGATATAAAAGTTCAGATAGCCCTATGGTAGGGCTGCAAATCTGTCTGCAATGTATGTATCATTCAACCAATATTATTAAAATACATGTCTGGCCAATCCAATCTGGTTATTCTCACACCACTGCTCCTGGGAGTTGGCTGATCACAAAACTGGCTTTTGCATTTTCTACATTACAACAGTGATTACATTTCCAATACATGTCGTTTGTTGTAAAACACTTTGGGATACTACGAGGTGATGAATGGCACTAAATAAGTGCATTTGTTTTGTTAGATGCATTATAAAGTGACAGTGCATTCTTGTATTATTTTGTTTTGTCTGAAAGAATGTCGTGTTCAGTGAGTCTGATACAGGTGGATGTTGAATAAAGACTGAACGAATTGTGGATGCCTTAAATCAGAACTGAAAGCAGAAATTGCTGGAAAAGCTCAGCCAGTCTGGTAGCCTCTGTGAAAAGAAATCCAGACCCAAAGCATTAACTCTGATTTCTCTTCACAGATGCTGCCAGACCTGCTGAGCTTTTCCTGCAATTTCTGTTTTTGAAATAGGTGGAACTTGAACCCAGGTCTCCTGGTTTAGAGGTAAGGACACTACCACTGTACCACAAGAGCCCCACGCAGCTATATGTTTAAACAGTCCACCAGAATCCCACCAAATTGTATTGAACATCAGTCATTTTTTCACTTAATATTCCTCCTCTCATCGTAATCTTGCACTTACTGTTCCCTGTTGCCATTTCAGTGGGTAGTCTTAACAGATGACCTGTGCCATTTCAGTGGGTAGTCTTAACAGATGACCTTCGTTGATATTGGATTAGCTTCTGGTGCTTCACGAACTGTTCCACTGAGCCAAATACCATAGTGTGATCAGTTGTCAATATGTCAAGAATGAATGTTGGTGTGTAGGACTCCTGCTTCATGCAAGGACTGTTGCTAGAACTGACAAAGTTGAATTGAATTGAATTGAATTGAATTTATTGTCACGTGTACCGAGGCACAGTGGAAAGCTTTGTCATGCGAGCAATTCAGACAGATCACATAGTTAAATAGCATAGATTAGTAAAAAAAGGTAAACAGCAGCAAAACAAAAACACAGGTACAGGCGAATGTGAAGAGTTTGTGAGTCCATTCAAACAATAGTAGGGTAGAATCTGTTGTGAAACCGGCTGGTGCATGTATTCAGGCTTCTGTACCTTTTCCCCAATGGTAGATGTTGTAGAAAATCATTGCCAGGGTGAGATGGATCTTTGAGAATGCAAGCGGCCTTTCTTTGAAAGCGGGCCTGGTAGATGGATTCTGTAGATGGGAGTTTGGCCTTTATGATTGTCCGGGCCGAGTTCATCACTCTGTATAAACACCTTCGATCTTGAATGGTACAGTTGCCATATCAGGTGATAATGGTGATACTAAACAAGTTAGATGCCAGAGTGAAACCTCGCTTGTACTGTTAAACAAGGGTGCCTCACTGCTGACATAATGTTAATAATTCAGTGCCATGAAATATGGTTCCAGCCCTTTTTACAACATGTGACGTGTACCAGTACTTCTGCTGTTTACTTATATAACCTGGTAAAAATAAATTCATCTGCTGCCATTTAGACCTTGGTTACGACCAGTGAGAGAACCGTATCTAATCTTTGATCTTTTCATGCAGTCAAACATTGTTGAGACACAGGACAGCTGAGTAGCAATGCCACTTGGTTTATTCCCAGTGTGAAGCATTTTGTTTATCATGTTGGCCTCAAAGAATGAAAATTTTACATTTTAAAGAAGTATTAACATGGGACTGATTTAATTGATGTTTGTTTGTTACAAGGTGAAGGTTATGACTAATGATTATGAATAACAATGTGATCCTAGAAAATGGTGATACTGAACAAGTCAAATTCCAGAGTGAAACCTAGCTTGACAGATCATAAATTTAACTCTTTTAGCAGTTGGTTATTGTGATGGTTATTTATTGACACATAGTCATGCAAATGTTCTTTATCAAAACAACATTAATTTATTGCACAAAAAGAATTTTTAAAAAGCCACGTATAAAAACAGTTTAGATAGTTCTTAACACAATGTGCAAAGCATGGTTTCAACCTATTGCCCAGCAATAACCTTTACAGATACTCAAATCCCAGATAAACACTGAAACATACTGCAATTCCTATTTCAACTTGTTAATTATGTAACTGACTAGCCAGTTTTCTTTCTCAGCTGCTGAAATAGTTTCATGACTTTTCTCCAGTCTACCTGCTCCATAGACCTCTTTTAAGCTCTGACAACAACCCAGTGCAAATTTTCACAGCTTGAAGATTTCACAAATGAAAACCCTCCTGCTTTCAGAAATCTCTCCTCTAAACTGCAAAAGTGATTCCTCTGAACTGAAGTCAAAATTAACCCAGTAATCTCTAGTCTATTTTGGCCTGTCTGTCATAAACATAACAGTATGAACATTTCATCTATTAACACCACTGGTCTCCTCCTAGGCACTTGACTGGATCACAAGCTTTCTTGAACTGATGCATTTTGGTCAATGTTCCAAATCATTTTCTGATCTTTGAAAAAATTATCTTGACAGATTTGACCAAAATCCATCTGCCTGTATGATAAAAATCCAAATTCCAAAATTAATTATCTACCTCACATATTTATCACTGTAGAAAACTAACTTTCAACTCAGTAAGTTATGGAGGAGCAGACATCACAATCAAAACTTCTTTGAAGGTAGATTATTCCATTTGAAGTGGAAGGTCAGAGATTAGACCAACCCTGACCTACTAGGAAGGCAGAATTTTCACAGGGTCTTAGTGATGGGTCAGTCATCCAGTAAGAGATCCGGAAACATGTGAATGGAGTCAGGACAGCAGAGAAGTGGTCCACATCCTAGTCTGAAATGGGCAGCATGGTGGCTCAGTAATTAGCTCTGTAGTCTCACAGAACCTGGGTTCAATTCCAGCCTCGGTAACTTTCTGTGTGGGGTTTGTACATTCTCCCTGTGTCTGCGTGGGTTTCTTCCGGGTGCTCCAGTTTCCTGTCACACTCCAAAGATGTGCAGGTTAGGGGAAAATTAGCCATGCTAAATTGTCTGTCATGTCCAGGATGTGTATGTTAGTTGGATTAGCCATGGAGAATGCAGGGATAGGGAGGGTAGGGTGAGTCTGGGTGGGATGCTTTTAGGAGAGTAACTGTGGACTTGGGCCAAATAGATTCTGTGTAGGGATTCTGTGGTATCTTTTTCTGTGGCTGCTGTCTATTCATGATCTTAAAAGACAAATGAAGGATTCTTTATCTTTGAAGACACAATGGCAAAGGTGAACCGGTGACCTGGGATAAGGTAAGGAAAGGTTAGATGTTAAAATGTTGTTGCTACTTAGCAGTTGCTACTTAGCAGTTTTTGTTTTGCCCACTTACTTATATCAAGTAAGACTGTTTCAGTGATGCTACCCCTATCACCAGCTTGCACTTGCTCAGCTTCATGGAGCTCCAAATGGCTGTCTGCCCTCACAAAAATACTGAAAAGTCTGGGGGAAACTTGCTAAGACCGCTGATTAATGAGGGGGGCAGCCGAACTTCAGCATCAATCCCATGCCCTCTCTCCCACCCTGGTCACCAGCTGTCCTCAGCAAAAACATTCCAGCTGGGAATGGAGGCACTTGAGTGGCTTTCAATCAGTCTTTGATATTTTCTGCTCTTGTGTCCTCATTCCAGGACTGGAGAATCCAACTCCAGATTGCAGGAGGCATTTGTTTTCCTCAGGGAATGATGTAAGGTGTTTAATAAGGTACCCCACAGGCTATTGCACAAAATATGGAGACACGGGATTGAGGGTGATTTAGCTGTTTGGATCAGAAATTGGCTAGCTGAAAGAAGACAGAAGGTGGTGATTGATGGGAAATGTTTATCCTGGAGTTCAGTTACTAGTGGTGTACCGCAAGGGTCTGTTTTGGGTCCTCTGCTGTTTGTCATTTTCATAAACGACCCGGATGAGGGCGTAGAAGGATGGGTTAGTAAATTTGCGGATGACAGTAAGTTCTAGGAGGGGGATAGTTACCTGGACGTTTTGTTTCAGGTGGCAGTCACACCCGGCAGATTAAGTAATTCAAATTCAGTCAGTGATCAGGAACAACAGGATGTGACTGTAAGTGAGGCAGGTAGGGGGATTCTGAGATCAGGAGTGGAGGAGCCTCAGCCCTCGACCTTGTCCAACAGGGATTAGATTTTTACTCCCTATACGGATAAGGAAAAGGGCTCTGGACAGGACGAGCCAGCTGACCACAGCACCATGGTGCAGAAGGCCATTCAAGAGGGGGGAACAAAGAGACAAATAATTGTTCTTGGGGATTCTATAATTACGGGAATAGATATTATTCTTTGTGAGCCGGATCAGGAGTCCCGCATGGTGTGTTGCCTGCCCAGTCCCAGGGGATCAGGACATCTCGGAATGGCTTGAAAACATATTGGAGCGGGAGAGGGAAGATCCAGTCGTTGTGGTCCATGTTGGCACTAACAACATAGGCAAGGCTAGGGTGGAGGACCTGTTTAGGGAATATCAAGCACTAGGAAGGAAATTGAAAAACAGTCCTCAAGGATCATAATCTTTGGATTACTGCCCGAGGCACATGCTAATTGGCATAGGTATAAGAAAATTAGGGAAGTAAACATGTGGCTAAGAGATTGATGTGGGAAAGAGGGTTTCCATTTCATAGGACATTGGCATCAGTTTTGGAACCGGGGTGATCTGCACCAATGGGACGGTCTCTGCCTGAACTGAACTGGATCCAGTGTTCTGGCAAAAAGGATAAATAGGGTGGTCACTAGGACTTAAACTTGTGAGTCGGGGGAAGGGAAAGGGAAAGTAACAGGGAGTATGGAGTCAAGTAGAAAGATAAGCAGCAGGTTAGCATGTGTGCAGGGTTTAAGTTCAAGGCAGACTAGGAATTAAGCCAAAAGGAAGGATAACTTAGGTAGAGGTGATGGAAATCATGAGGATAAGAACATTTGCAATAAGGTACTTTACCTGAATGCTTGAAGCATTCGAAACAAAGTAGATGAATTAACAGCACAAATCATTGTAAATGATTATGATGTGGTAGGCATCATAGATACGTGGTTGCAGGAGGTTTAGGACTGGCAGTTAAACGTCCAAGGATTTACAACTTATCAAAAAGACAGGGAGGTGGGCAGAGGGGGTGAGGTTGCCCTGTTAGTTAAGAATGAAATTAAATCTATGGCATTAAATGATATAGCGTCAGGTGGAGTTGAGGAACCACAAAGGCAAAAAAAAAACAATAATGGGAGTTATGTACAGACTTCCCTGCAGTGGTCAGGACCAGGGACGCAAGATGTACCAGGAAATAGATAGTGCATGTCAGAAAGGTAAGGTCACAGTGATCATGGGGACTTCAATATGTAAATGAACTGGGAGAATTATGTTGCTGGTTGATCCAAAGAAAGGGAATTCATGGAATTCTTACAGGATGGCTTTTTGGAACAGCTTGCAATGGAGCCCACAAGGGACCAGGCTATTCTGGACTTAGTGCTATGTAATGAGCCAGATTTATAAAAGTCTTAAAGTCAGGGAACACTTAAGAGGCAGCGATCATAATATGGTGGAATTTAGTCTGCAGTTCGAAAGAGAGATGTAATGGTGTTACAGTTAAATAAAGGTAATTACTGCGGCATGAGAGAGGAAATGATGAAAATTGACTGGAAGCAGAGCCTAGTGGGGAAGACATTAGAGCAACAATGGAGTTTCTGGGTGTAATTGAGGCCACCGTACAGAGGTACATCCCAAAGAAAAGAAAGATTGGGGAGTGCGGGGGGATTAGACAACCATGGCTGATGAAGGAACTCAGGAAATGTATCACAGAAAAAGAGAGAGCCTCTAAAGTGGCCAAGAGCACTGGGAAATCAGAAGATCAGGAAGACTGCAAAAACAAACAGAGGATAACAAAGAGAGAAATAAGGAAGAAGAGGATCAAATATGAAGGTGAGCTAGCCAGTAATATTAGAAATGATAATAAAAGTTTATTTCAATACATAAGAAACAATCGAGAGTCAAAAGTAGAGATTGGCCACTTCAAACTGATGCTGGAAGGCTAGTGATGGGAGTTAAGGAAATAGCTGAAGAACTTAATAAATACTTTGTGCCAGTCTTCACGGTGGAAGACATGAGTAATATCCCAACAAGTAAAGGGAGTCAGGGGGCTGAGTTGAATATGGTTGCCATTACAAAAGAGAAAGTACTTGATAAGCTAAAAGGTCTAAAAATTGATAAGTATCCTTGCCCAGATGAGCTACATCCTAGAGTTCTGAGGGAGGTGGCTGAGGAAAGAGTGGAGGCGTTGGTTATAATCTTTCAAAAATCACTGGAGTCAGGGAAAGTTCTAGATGATTGGAAAATCACTATTGAAACCCCCTTGTTCAAGAAAGGATCAAGGCAAAAGATGGAAAATTATAGGCTGATTAGCCTAACCTCGGTTGTTGGTAAAATTCTAGAATCCATTGTTAAGAATGAGATTTCTAAATTTTTGGAAGTGCAGGGTCGACTTAGAAGAAGTCAGAGGAGTAAGAGGAGGTCGTGCCTGACAAACCTGTTAGAATTCTTTGAAGTGGTAACAAGTAGGTTACAGCAGGGAAACCCTGGAGATATTATCTAACTAGACTTCCAAAAGGTCTTTGATAAGGTGTCTCACAGGAGGCTGCTGAGTAAGGTGAGGGCCCATGGTGTTCGAGGTGAGCTACTGGCATGGATTGAGGATTGACTGTCTGACAGAAGGCAGAGAATTGGGATAAAAGGTTCTTTTTCGGAATGGCAGCTGGTGACAAGTGGTGTCCCACAGGGTTCAGTTTTGGGGCCCCAGCTGTTCAACTTTATATATAAATGATTTGGATGAAGAGACTGGGGACATTTTGGTGAAGTTTGCCGATGATACAAAGTTAGGTGGACAGGCAGGTAGTACTGAGGAGTTGGGGAGGCTGCAGGAAGATTTAGACAGTTTAGGAGAATGGTCCAAGAAATGGCTGATGAAATTCAATGTGAGCAAATGCGAGGTCTTGCACTTTAGAAAAAAAAACATAGGTATGGACTACTTTATAAATGGTGAGAAAATTCATAAAGCCAAAGTACAAAGGGATCTAGGAGTGCTAGTACAGGGTTCTCTAAATGTTGACTTGCAGGTTGAGTCTGTGGTTAAGAAAGCAAATGTAATGTCATTTATTTCAAGAGGGTTGGAATATAAAAGCAGTGATGTGCTTCTGAGACTTTATAAAATTCTAGTTAGGCCCCATTTAGAATACTGTGCCCAGTTTTGAGCCCCACACCTCAAGAAGGACATACTGATACTGGAGCGTGTCCAGTGGAGATTCACACGGATGATCCCTGGAATGGTAGGCCTAACATACAATGAACGGCTGAGGATCCTGGGATTGTATCCATTAGAGTCCAGAAGGTTGAGGGGAGATCTAATAGAAACTTACAAGATAATGCATGGCTTAGAAAGGGTGGACACTGGGAAATTGATCCTGTCAGGCGGGATACTAGGACTCGTGGGCACAGCCTTAGAATTAGAGCATTATAGGAAGGTTGTGGAAGCTTTGGAAAGGGTTCAAAGGAATTTACTAAGATGGAGGAAAGGTCTTACAAGGAAAGGCTGAGGGACTTGAGGCTGTTTTCGTTAGAGAGAAGAAGGTTGAAAGGTGATTTAATTGAGACATACAAGATAATCAGAGGGTTAGATAGGGTGGACAGGGAGAGCCTTTTTCCTCTGATGGTGTTGGCTAGCACGAGGGGGCATCGCTTTAAATTGAGGGGTGATAGATATAGAACAGATATCAGAGGTAGTTTCTTTACTCAGAGTAGTAGGGGCGTGGTACGGCCTGCCTGAACAGTAGTAGACTCACCAACTTTAAGGGCATTTAAATGGGCATTGGACATACTTATGGACAAAAATGAAATAGTGTAGGATAGATGGGCTTCAGATTGGTTTCAAAGGTTTTACAGGTCAGCGCAACATCGAGGGCCAAAGGACCTGTACTGTGCTGAAATGTTCTATGATCTACATAACTTGGGAATCAACAGGTTGTAACGTAGACACCAATTTGCTGAATTTCTTCAATCGAGAGCTAATCCTGCTTCTGCCTGGGCTGGGATCGCCTCTTACAAGGGTAGGTAATAAATGGGAATAATAGCCCAGACACAGGCCATTCAATCTCTGCTGGCATTCATGCTCCAGATGAGCCCAGTTTACATTGACACGAATCAGGCCCAGAGTGGTTGCTTCATGACTGGTGTGAGGGGAGTTAGAAAGGAAATCCCTGTGTATTTTTCCCTCTAACTGGCTTGGACTTTTGTTTATTGTTCCCATCTTCCAGGAAATCATTTCTTTCCAATGGTTATGGAAGGAGTGTTCAGATTTGCATTGGGGGGGAAAGGATGGCTGGAGCAAATGGTCTTTTTCTGTTTGTCCAAGGTCATCCATCCCTTTTCTCTGAAACTGAGAGAGTCAAACTAGTATTTGAAGTAAGTGAGAACCTAACCCTAGAATGTTACGTGTAAAATTTCTGAGTACCTTAAATTCAAAATTCCTTGGCTATTTTTCACTTGAGAGATAGTAGCTTAATCATAATGTCACTGGACTAGTAATTCAGAGGTACAGGATAATGATATGGGAACATTGGTTCAACCATTACCAAGAAAGTTGATGGTGTATAAATTTAACCAATAAAGCCTGTTTCAGTTATGATAACCATAGAAACTCTCATTGATTTAACAAGAAACACATCTGATTCACTCATACCCTTTGAGAAGGAAGTCAGCCATCCTTACCTGGTCTGAGCTTCATCTGATCCCAGATCCACTGTTGACTATTAACTGTCTTCAGAAGTCACCTACCAAACCATTCAGTTCACTGGCAATTAGAGTTAGATAATAAGCACTTGCTTTCCCAGTGAGGATCACATTCTACAAAACTATAAAGTAATTCATACAAAATCACTACTGTGTTATGCCACAATGCTTAATGCCTGAGCTCAACTCAGCCACACGATGCTCAATGTCTCCTTTCTACATAAATTAGCTTGCAAAAGTGCAGGATTGAGGAATTGCTCAATAGTCTGATCAAGCTTCTGAGACATTCAGCAGGAAAGACTGAATGGAAATTCATGTTGGGAAGCAGTGTCTGATAGACAGTAAATAACCAGCATCTTATTGATTGATAAACCTGAATGTCTTTCAGTTCACAGTGACAAAAAAAAACAGGAAATAGAGATTCCCCCATCAACTCTCATTCCAAGGTATTAAATTAACGAGAGGAAGTAATGATTAAGAATACTGCTGAAGTAAAACTTGGGTTCTGAGCAGAAAGGAAGTTGGGGGAGTCTAGGACCAGTGGGTATTGTCTCCACATTAAGGGGCAACAATTTAAAAACTAGAATGAGAAGGAAGTTCTTCTGTCACAGAATTGAGTTTTGTGACTCCTTTCCACTGAGAACATTGGGGACAGTGGCCTTGTGTATATTTAAGGCTGAGATAGATCTTGATCACTTGGGGAACCAAGGATTTCAGAAAAAACTCAAGACAGTTGATGTGGAATGTCAGAATCAACCATGATCCTTTTGAATGGTAGAGCAGGCTCAAGGGTCAAATGTCTTGCTCCTTTTCCTATTTCTTATGGTCTTATGGGTTGCCATTTTGATCTTTTATGGAATCAGGAAAAGGAATGGAATATGATGTGGGAGAGTGATCAGACGACCAGGATATAAATGGTCAGCTCAGTTTAACAAACCAATGACATCACCTGCGAGGCTGGCATCTTTAAATACCGTGTCCCTGGATCCCAACTCATTGACGTCAGCTAACCTTTGTTATGTAAATCAGCTGGAACACGGAGTCTGCGGATTGGATGCAGTCTGTCAATAAAAGCCTGCCTGTCCTTTAAACTCTGGGCTGCTGATTGACAGGGAGACAGAGCTTTTTTTGCTGCAGAATTCATTTTAATTTTAGTCCACTAACTAAAGGTCACAAAGGGATGGTTGGCGTGAGCTCAGATGTAATGAAGTGCAGGGTCATCTTAAAAAAGGAATGAAGTGTGTGCTGGATTGACCTGCATATCAGTAATTGGTGAAAAAAATGAGAGAAAGGGGGCAGAAGGTGGATTTTATAATGCAGCACCTTGTTATGATTTGGAATGCACTGCCTCAGAGGGTGGAAGCAGATTCAATCATAAACTATCAGAATAGAATGGGATAAATACTCAAAGGGGAAAGGCTATCAGGACTGGAGGGACTGGGGTGGGAAGTGCAGCTAATTAGTTATTTCTTTCGAAGACCCTGTGTGGCAAGTAGATGTCTACATTTTTATGAGTGAACATTAGTAGGCTTTATTAAAAATACCTCAATACAAGGGATATTCAGGGAGGACATCATTTGGCACCGAACAGTCTCAGATTCCAGTGAGATTTAAAGACATTATGACATATCTTCTTATGTATATGTTTAACAGCTTTTCTCAGTGTACGGTTAACCCTTAACTCCAGTTCTCCCCACAGTTTCTTTCATGGTATACCCTTTAACCATTTTTAACCATCAGCATTTAACTCTTAATGTCCACTTTCCCAGGTCACCACCAGGCAAGGCTCCTTGCTAAAGGCAATAATCTCGATCAACGTTCTCAGCTGTTTTGAAGCGCCTGCAGGATATTGATGCTCCCTTATCATTGCATGGGAAGCTGGGTGTAGAGGTGGAGTAGAAGTGCAGGCTGTCTGCAGATAAGAACATTTTCAGAACTTCAGCAGCAAGTGCAAGTGTAATATTATTAATGAAGAAATAGATGACTGGACCAGCATCTCAAGTATGCTCCTGCATAGTTCTGTGGTATGCAGGCTAGACAGCAAATTGATTAACTTTCCTATGGATTTAGAGAGAGGCATAGTGATGTACAGCACGGAAACAGACCCTTCACTCCAACTTGTCCATGCTGACCAGATATCCCAACCTAATCGAGTCCCATTTGCCAGCATTTGGCCCACATCCCTCTAAACCCTTCCTATTCATATACCCATCCAGATGCCTTTTAAATGTTGTAATTGTACCAGCCTCTACCACTTCCTCTGGCAGCTTATTCCATACACATACCACACTCTGCTTGAAAACGTTGCCCCTTAGGTCCATTCTAAATTGTTTTCCTCTCATCCTAAGCCTATGCCCTCTAGTTCTTGACTTCCCCACACCAGGGAAAAACTTTGTCTATTTACCCTATCCATGCCCCTCATGATTTTATAAACCTCTATAAGGTCACCCCTCAGCCTTCGATGCTCCAGGGAAAACAGCCCTAGCCTATTCAGCCTCTCCCTATAATTGAAACCTTCCAACCCTGCAACATCCTTGTAAATCTTTTCTGAACCATTTCAAGTTTCACAACATCCTTCCTAGAGGAGGGAGACCAGAATTGCACACAGTATTCCAAAAGTGGCCTAAACAACATCCTATACAGCCGCAACGTGTCCTCCCAACTCCTATACTTGATGGTCTGACCAATAAAGTAAAGCATACCAAATGTTTCTTCACTATCCTATCTCCCTGTGATTCCACTTTCATGGAATTGTGAACCTGCACTCCAAGGTCTCTTTGTTCAGCAACACCCCTCTGGACCTTACCATTAAGTGTATAAATCCTACCCTGATTTGCCTTTCCAAAATGCAGCACCTCGCATTTATCTAAATTAAACTCCATCTGCCAATCTAGTTTTGGACTCCCTTACCCTGGAGAAAAGACCTTGGCTACTCACCCAATCCATGTCCCTCATGATTTTATAAACCTCTCAATGTTCACCCCTCCGCCTCCGATGCTCCAGGGAAAACAGCCCCAGCCTATTCAACCTCTCCCTACAGCTCAAACCCTTCAACCCTGGCAACATCCTTGTAAATCTTTTCTGAACCCTTTCAAGTTTCACAATATCTTTCCTATAGCAGAGAGACCAGAATTGGACACAGTATTCCAAAAATGGCCTAAACAATGTTATCTATAACTGAAAGATGACCTCTCAATGCTGATATTCAATTCTCTGATCAATAACGGAAAGCATACCAAATGCCTTCTTCACTATCCTAACCACCTGCGACTCCACTTTCAGGAACTATGAACCTGCTTTCCAAGGCCTCATCATTTCACAACAATCCCCAGGACCTTACCATTAAGTATATAAGTCCTAGCCTGATTTGCCTTACCAAACTGCAGTACCTCACATTTGTCTAAATTAGAATCTGCAAACTTACTAACGATGCAAGTAATGTTAACATGAAATTTTCTAAGCGTTTTACAAAAGGTTATCCTCATATTGAAGATGGTCTCCATCATTTGCAAGGACATCCTTCTCTAGGATAGTCATTTTGCTAACTTAAACAAAAATTTTTGATTTCAGTGTATCAAGAGTTTCTTTTAAAACACAAGATCATCCATCATTATGGATAGCAGAAAATCTTCCTCAGATAATTACTGACAGTGGTCTTGGTATTCTGAATATTTGCATAAAACAGAAAGATTTTCCTCTATCAAAGTATGTCGTTGTCTGGATGTTTTCAAGAAGGAGTTAGAAATAGGCCTAAAGGGATCAAAGGGCAGTGGGGAGAAAGCGAGAACAGGGTACTGACTTGTATGATCAATTATGACCATATTGAATGATGGAGCAGGCTTGAAGGGCTGAATGGCCTAATCCTTCAATTTTCTATGTTTTCATTTCTTTGTGTCAATTGCATAAGAACATGGGCTATCTCTTCACAGGACTTTGGGAAATCTTCTGCAAGATTTTCTATTTCAGTCTCTTAGTCTTGATTCATTAAGCCTTGATTTTTTGCTCACTGCTGTTGAAGAGACTTCACAGTGGAACAAACTTGGTTAGAGGCCAAAAAGAATTGCTGATGCTGGAATCCAAAGAAGACAGACAGGAGGCTGGAAGAACACAGCAAGCCAGGCAGCATCACAAGGAGGAGAAGTTGATGTTTCAGGTGTTACTGCTTTGGCAAACCACTTCCAGCTTGGCATTCTCCATTGCTGGCTGGGCAATGTTGAGACTGATGAGGAGTTTCCCACCACAGTGCTGACAAGAAGCAATGGCAGGGGCAGTGCAGTCCTCCCCTTCTGACTAGTGTCTTCTCAGAATGTTAGTCGTAATCTGATTATCAAAGTGAACTGAGTCACAGTTAGTGGGCTGACCCAAGTGAAATTCTTTCCTCTTGAATAACAATTCTGTCCAGTTTGCAAACTTTCATCAACTTGGCAAACTGTAATGCTAGTGGTGTGAAATGTCTTCTTAAGACTGCAAAATTTCTGGTAAGGCTTCACCCACTAAAATGTGGTACATAAAGCTCTTCTTTCAAAGCTCTACATTAGCAATTATCTACAGGATAGTTTAAATTATTCATAGAATCAACAGCTTCCTCAGGACTTGGTTGCAGTCGTTAGACTTTGCACAGTCTCCGCTGGAGTTTGGTCTGTCACTGAAATGGGAGTTGAGAGCTTTCATTGCATTGTTGAATGTTGTGGTTTCTTGTGCTGTGTCTGGTGAGAGCGGTTGGTGTTAGCACTGCGATAGATCTCCAGACAACTTTACACTGGCTGGCTTTACATCAAATCGAAAGCAGTACCAGACTCGGTAAACCAATCCTGCCAGTTTACCCAATTCCTGGCCACATTGGGGCCATCCACATGTTCTAAAGGGTCTGATAAAGAGGAGTTTTTTTTCCCCTTAATTCGTAGAGTTGCTGTGGGCAACAGAATGCCTCTGTTTTCTTGCTCTTCTGTCTCTGTGCAGTTATGCCTCTCTGTAAACGTTTCTGATCCACAGGAATTTAATGCTTACTGCAGCTGATTGACTTTCTTGTTCCTTGCCATGTTCCCTGCTCTGGGCTTAGTTTTGCTAGTTTTAAACTGGCTTTCTCTCGCTGTCATCCACAGCCTATGAGGGGTCTTGAAGTTCATTGCCTGCCTGCTGTTTCCAGTGACCACTGAGCTTCTCTTCCAGGTATTTTCCCATCTCCTGGAGTTGGATAGCTGGGATGAATTTGTCCTTCACCCTTATCTCTTCAGATGCTCCTTGTCTTTGGATCCATGGGTCTGCTACCACATTGTGAGATTAGGCATATGTTTGGGTGACTGAATGACAGCAGGTTTTAACTATATACAAAAGGACCATAAGGAGCAGGATTAGGCCATCCAGCCCATTGAGTCTGCTCCACCATTCAATCATGGCTGATATGTTTCTCAACCCCATTCTCAAATCCCTGTCTATACCTGTCATCTCAATGATATCGCTGTTTGTATTCCCTGAAATTATGTGTGGATAAAGAGGCACGCTGGTTAGAAAAGCAGCCTTGCTTCTCGAAAACAGCAGGTCAGCTCCCAGTATTGATTAAAAGTCGCATAAACCTCAACCCTCACACCCTTTACTACTCCACCCAACCCATACAGCTCCATGAGCCACAACCTTTCCTGTATTCTCCTCACATCCCTTATTCCCTGATGGATCAAACCTCCATCTATCTGAAAGTTGAAAATACTCAACGATAGTGAACCCACGTCGAACTGGGATAGAACGATTCTCAACCTTTTGAATGAAGAAATCTCTCCACATCTCAATAATAAATAATCAACCCCCAAAGTGTGTCTGCACAATTTAGGTTTGGAAACTCCGTGAAGAAAGCTGTGCCAAGCCTATTTCTAGTTTGTAGGCAGCAAAAGTTTGTGTAGCCTCCCATATAGTCATAAAGTGTACAGACAGAAAAAGGCCCATCGGCCCATAGCGTATGTGCTGGTCAGAAGCAGGCCCCTAAACTAAACATGCCAGTCAATCTCTCGTTCAAGAAAAACAAACTGGAAACGCTTGTGCTTTTCACACATATAACTTGTTGGTTTAACAGAATTAATTTTCTTTTTTACACTTTCACGTTTATTTTCAGTGCTGTGCCAATTATGCTTGCTCCATGCTGAAGGGCCCATCCTGGGTTTGGGGAACTGACTCTGAAATCTTTGGAATGCTTATTTTATCTGTATTGTGGTACTTTCAATGATTATAATTGTATATTGGTGATCGAACACCACACAACTCCCTAATAGGGCTGTAAAGATTACACTTACATTTTCTTACATTTCCTCTTACATTTTTCTTCTTACAGCTAGGAAGAATAGGCTTTAATAAAAACAGTCACTTCATTATCAGCCCAGATTGAGTGTTTATCAAATGTAAGAGTTAGCATTGAAGATAACAGGCAACATGTTGTGACAATGATTGTCTGTTTATTGGATTTTATTGTTTATAAAGCATGGGTCAACCTTGTTATGATAATTTTCTTTTCAGATTAATTAGAAAAATAAGAATTTTGGTTTTGCTGGAGCAAGTGTGGAAGGGCTTCATTTTCAATTCAGAAGAATAGAAAAGAGGGTAGTCCTGTTTGCTATTATAGACCTATAGCATGCACCTTTGAAAAGGAGTCTCCTGGTGCCCTATCAAAGTCAAAATGTAAGAGGAGGTGGACCAGATGCTGAGGGGAGGCTGATTACTAAAGAGCTCCATGCCAGGTCTTGATAATTTAGAATTCATTACTTCCTTTTGTCATTTGCCCTCTACAAAATGTGTCCTATCCTTTTGATGTGGAGGGGCTGGTGTTGGACTGGGGTGGACAAAGTTAAAAATCACACAACAGGTGATAGTGCAACAGGTTTATTTGGAAGCACTCGCTTTCAAAGCTCTTCTCCTTCATCATATAGCTGTGGAGCAGCTGAGAACACCAAGTTATCCTTGCCTTAGAATGAAGGCTCACAGGAGGCAATCAGTTGAGAAAAGGTCCTGTACTTGCACATCAGATGTGACCAAAACTCACTGTTGGTATATCGAGTCAGTTGTGAACCCTTTTAATTATGTGGCAAGTGTGACAGACTCCCATGCGACATCTCTGGCATGGAAAGTTAAATACTATAAATGGCAGATTTCAATCTTTTGGTATGTGAATTGCTTTTGGTAATTATGGAAATATTAAACTTTCACAGTTTTCCTGTCCATTTTCTCTTTCTCTCTTAATCCATTTTTTCTTTGTTTCCAGCTGAGTTGATGTTGGCCTGGGTTTTATTCTCCTGTACCAATGGGCTCAAAGATGGTGAAGGGGGAGGGGGGGGGGAGTTGTCAATCCAGTTGGCTCACCACCCAGCTGTTTCCCCCACATAAATGGTAGTTATACCACCACCAGAGTTGGCAGTAGGTGGCCTGCCCACCAGAAGGCCAATGGAAGGTCTTACATGGGCAATTAATAGCCATTTAATGGCCTCACTCTGACTGCTGCCAGGATTGAAGAGTGATACCTAGTGCTCAGCCCTTTCAGCTATGGTATGGCAACAGGGAAAATTGAAGGGGGGGGAGGGGCAAGGGGTGGAATGATCCTCCTTAAATTAATAAAAATAATTATGAGATGAAGGTGTCACTAGCTAGGCCAGCATTTATTATCTAGAGGGAAGTTGAGAGTCAAGCACATTGCTGTGGGTCTGGAGTCACATGTAAGCCAGACCAGGTAAAGGTGGCAACTTCCTTCTCTCAAGGCCATTAGTGAACAGTTGGCAACAGTTTCATGGTCATCATTATACTCTTAATTCTAGAAATTTAAAATGTAATTCAAGTGCCAGATGTTTTAAATTTAATTCAAATTCCATCATCTGCCATGATAGAATTAGAACCAGATGCCTAGTACATTAGCCAGTCACTGGAGAAACCGTCATCTTACCTTAATGGGCCCCTTTGCAGGGTCAGAAGATTCCCGAAAGTGTTACCTACTTGGTAGTCCCTTCCTATGACCTCTGGAAATGAAGTCAGTCACCCAGGACCTGGAGAAATGCCAGACTTTCCAGGAACAGTAAAAGTTTAATATTTCTATAATTACCAAAAACAATTCACATACCGAAGGATTGAGATCTGCCATTTACAGTATTTAACTTTCTGTGCCAGAGAGGTCGAATGGGAGTCTGTAGCACTGCCACATAATTAAAAGGGCTCTCACTCTTTCAAAACTGACTTGATGGACCAACAGTGACCACCCAGGGACCTGGAGAAATGTTTAAGTGACCCTGCAATATGCCCTCACTGCTGGAAAGCTGCTGGCTTTTGTCAGCCAGTAGATCTCTGAGGATCCAGATGAGTGGGGCATCCTACCTCCAGCCTATTAGTGACAGATAGACCAGCATTTGGGAGCTGGGTCGTGGCTTCTCACCAGCAAGGTACTGGTGCAGAGTGAGCTATCCAGCGCTTTGTACAGTCCAACCCATTGCCCTTAATTTCCTATCTCCTTCTCAGTGCTTCTGCTCTTCAGTTCCTCTTTTTATGGCCTTTCTCTGGTTAAGGAGTTATCCATTAGTCATCTTGTTCATTTAACCTCCCAGAAATTCTATTGTTCACATTGTGCTGTTATTAAGTTCATCCCTCCAACCATTTTATGGGGGAAGAGATGTTTTCGATTGATGGCTCTGAGAGCAAAATTAACTTGAGGCATATGCTAGGTGGGAAATGCTGTGGAGAAGGAAGGGACAGTCTGTTGAGTTGGATGATCAGCCATGATTAGAATGACTGATGAAGCAGGTTCAGAAAACTGAATGGCCTATTCCTGCTCCCACTTGCTATGTTTCTAGGAGGTACTCAGCAAAACATGGCAGTGTCTCCCTCTCGGGGAGGAGGGGAGGTCAATGGGTCTGAACACAGTAAATACAGAGAAAATATTCCCATTGGAGGAAGACTGGAGAATCAGAGCACACAGATTGAATGTAACTGCAGGAAAAAGCCAGTTTATACAAGACGAAGGTAAAAATCGCATGACACCAGGTTATAGTCCAATACATTTATTTTGAAGCACGAGCTTTCAAAGCACTGCTCCTTCATCAGGTAGACTACAGTACAGACATGGACACAAAAAGAAAGCAGATTAGTCCTTGCATAATATTACTGTAAGTCAGAGCTTCGGATATCGATGATTACCATGTGCAGCAGTATTTATCTATCAGAGAGTCAGAGAGATGTACAGCACGGAAACAAACACTTCGGTCCAACTCGTCCATGCCGATCAGATATCCCAATCTAATCTAGTCCCACTTGCCAGCATCTGGCCCATATCCCTCTAAACCCTTCCTATTCATATGCCCATCCAGATGCTTTTTAAATGTTGCAATTGTACCAGCCTCCACCATTTCCTCTGGCAGTTCATTCCATACACGTACCACCCTCTGCGTGAAAAAGTTGCCCATTAGATCTCTTTTATATCTTTCCCCTCTCGCCCTAAAAATGTATAATGCATTGTGTTAATTTGAAGTGTACGTCTAAAGGCATTTCCTAAGTTTGCTTCTAGGCTTCAAACTATGTGATAAAAGAATTAGTCTTTGAAATTGTCTTCCACAGTAAGTAGCGGAGGCTGAATCTTTTCAAGGCTGACTTAGACAGATTTTTGATTGATAAGTCAGGTAAAAGTTATGACAAGAAAGTGGAATTAAGGCACAATCACATTCTCCATGATCTGATCTAATGATAGAGCAGTCTTGATGGGCAGAGTGGCCTACTTCTGTTCCTATTTCTTTAGATTTTCTCTCTGTATTCCAGCTTTAAGGGCTAAACACATATTTTGAGCTGATTGCAGTGTTCCATTATTCAGAATGTTCTAGAAAGGCACATCTGATATTCATTGATTACCTGTCAGCAAGTCAGACATGGGCAGAATCTGGATCATTCATAGAGTCAGTGACATTTACTTCAGTGCTCATCTCAATCGTGCTTCAAACTTTCACCAACTTGTGGCAGACCTGTTTGATATATCGACCTCTGTCATTAACCTAATTTAAATTTCTGCTAAAGTAATAATATTTCTTAACTGCAAAGATTGTTTCTTTTGATACAGAGGCAATACTGTGTCATCATCAAAGGATTTACCATGATTCTAATTCTCTTGCCAATAAACAACATCCTGCATTTATGTAGCACCTATCAGCTAATTAAACACCCCCAAGGCAGGTCACAGGAGTGTTGTCAGATGAAATTTGACAGTGATCCACACGTGGCTTTAACCTTGACGAAAACGTTATTATTGACCAAGGAGATAGGTTTTAAAGAACTGCATGAAAGGGGAGGAGAGTGATTTAAGGAAAGAATTCTAAAGCTAAAGCTTGAAGGTATGACCAATCATAGAGTGGAGTCATCCAAGAGTTACAGTACATAGATTTGGTCTCCTGTAACTGTGCTCGGTCCCTGAGACAGACACCTCTTGCCACTCATTTGCTTTGTCACTGTAGCCCTGGGACAGGGGCAGGGTTAAGGTTAGTTCGGGTAATTGTTTCCTTTTCAGATATTCATCCAATTCCTCCATGACTGCCATGAATGACCTTGCCTGCACCACACTCGTAGGCAGTGTACTCCAGATCCTAACTACTCAATGTGTACATTTGAATCTTACAGTGTCTGCATTGCATTTTTGACCAGTTACATTCAATCTGTGTGCTCTGATTCTCCAGCCTTCCTCCAATGGGAACAGTTTCCCCGTGTGTCCAGACCCATTGACCCTATCATTTCCAAGGAGAACAGCCCTGGTTTCTGTAATCTATCTGCATAATGTCATTCCTGGAAACATCCTCGTGAATTCTTTTCTGCATCCTGTCTATTGCTTTCACATCCTTTCTAAAACCAGGTGCCCAGAACTGGTAACAATACTCCAGTTGAGGTAAAACTGTGTTTTATACAGTTTTGATAAAGCTTCGTTGCTTTTCATGCCCCTATTGATAACACCCAGGATAACACATGTTTTATTAACTGCCAGCTCCACTAGTTCTGCTGCTTTTAATACTTGTGCCCCTATATTCCCAAGCTCCTCTGTTCCTGCATCCTCTCTAAACTCATTATCTTTAGTTCAGGTTGTCTGTCTATGTTCTGCTTCCAGAATGCATCACTTCTCGCTTCTCTGCATTGAACTTTATCTGCCACATGTCCAACCATTCCATCAACCTATCTCTGTCCTTTTGAAGTTTAACACTATTATCCTCAAGGTTCATAACTCTTCTACATTTTGTGTCATCCATAAATTTTGAAATTGAGTCCTGTGCACCAAAGTCTATTTCTGAATGTGGCCTGAATGTCTCTGTACAGGAGAGTGTTGAAAGCAAAGACAGCCAATGATTTCGAAAAGTGATTGGATGATCACTGACAGGAAGTAAACTTGCATAGTTACAGAGTGAGAGAAGAGGAGTGGGACTGACTGGATTACTCTACAGAGAGCTGATATGCACTCAGTGAGCTGAGTAGCCTCTTATTATGCCAGTATGAGTGTAGAACACAATTTGACTTATGATTTATTGTTGTAAGAGGATTAGTTCAGAAGTAGGGAACGGTTAGTACTGTTAGACAAAGACTTGATGAGACCATACCTGGAGTGTGCTGGATGTAGGTTTGCTCGCTGAGCTGGAAGTTTTATCACCATACTAGGTAAACTCTTCAGTGAGCCTCCGAATGAAGCACTGGTGGTGTAGCCCCCTTTCTATTTGTAAGTTTGAGTTTCCTGGGTTTGTGATGTCATTTCCTGTGGCAACATCATTTCCTATGGTGATGTCATTCCTGTTCTTTTTCTCAGGGGGTGGTAAATGGGATCCAAGTCAATGTGGTTGTTGATAGAGTTCCAGTTGGAATGCCATGCTTCTAGGAATTCTTGTGCTTGTCTCTGTTTGGCTTGTTCTAGGATGGATGTGTTGTTCCAGTCAAAGTGGTGTCCTTCCTCATCCGTATGTGAGGATACTAGTGTGTTGAATGGAGTTTTGCTCTGCCTACTAAAGAAAGGATATACTGACCAAAGAGGGACTGCAGTGGTAGTTCACAGGGCTGTATCGGCGATGGCAGAACCGTCCAATGAGGAATGATTGGTTTGATGACTCTATGACTATCACTAGGTCTGTATTCACTTGCAGCTAGAAGGATGAGTGGGGATAAAATTGAAATGAATAAAATTCTAACCAGACTGGACACTCTAAATGCAAGGAGGATGTTTTCCACTGTTTAGGGGAGTCTCGAACCAGGGGTCACAGCTGCAGCACGTGGGCTAGGCTGTTTAGGACTATGTTAAGGAAATATTTCTTCACTCAAAATGTTATGAACCCATAGAATTCTCTACATTAGAAAGCTGTGAACTCTAAGTCACTAAATATGTTCAGAAAGAGATTGAAAAAAATGTTAGATTTTAAAAGGGCAGAGGGAGAAAGCAGGAATTTGACAGTGAGCTGGAGAATCAGCCATGGTCATATTGAACAGTGCAGCAGGCTCAAAGGGCTGTATGGCCTCCTCCTGCCAAGTAGGTTGTTGCTGATTTGATGGGCCAAAGGGCCTCTTCTCTGCTGTGACTCTGTGTGCACAAATTTGCGAAGGAGACTGGAGAGGCGGTGAGCACGAGTCTGCATTCAGACTGGACTCCCAAGAACATCATGGTAACAAGGCCTGGTCATTAACATCGTCCAGACCCCAGCAATCCTTGAGATCACCACCTGCCTTAGGGTTCATCTGTTCTGGTCTCTCTGTGCTCACTGACCATAAAATGTATTTTTCTATTCATCTTTGCGTCTCTCAGTGGCTGCCTCGCTGTCTGTTTACCTTTCATTATCTCCATCTTTATCTTTGACCCTCCATCTCTCGTTTCTTTATATTTTACTCTTGGATTCTATTCACTGTACTGATATCTGACTGAGCTGCAGTCCCAGTCAGGCTTCACTCGTATCACTCAGTATGGATTGAAACGGAGATGAAATAGACAGAGAAAATTAAGTCTGTCACAGAGCACAAGGACATGAACTAAAGAGATTGAGAGTGGGATCATTCAAAGAGAGAGAATTGCCTATAAAACACTGAATACTGAATATAATTTCAAACATCAATTTTCTAATCTTGGCAGAGTGGAACATGTTTCTCTGCATCCTTCAATTGGCCAAATTAATTTTTTCACAAATGTTGGAGGTGAGTAATATTTCTTCGGGACTGATCTAAAGTTTAATGATATTTATGCAAATTCAGAGTTTAACTCCTTCAGTAAAATAACATGTAATGATATCGGGGCCCTTCCAACTAACACCTGTTGTGTAAAAGTGTGATGTATCATCCAATATAGGTGATAAACATCTTGTCCCTGCCGTAATGACTGAGATTAGACCAGAGCACTTGCATTAGTAGTTTTAGTTAGATGTCTGAGCTTTTCAAACCTCTGTCAGGTTGTGAAGGAAAGACTTCTATAGTTTCACCATTAGTGTCTAAATTCTGCCTCCAAAATTTACCATCCATTCGCCATGTTCGAAATAGCTAAGCTTTAGTAAATGTGACGATTGTTTGCCTAAGGCTGGGTTCGTCAACACAATGTTCTATTTGATGCTAAGATATGGCAAGAAAGTATTTCCATGACGTCTCAATGTTACAATGCACTTGACAGCCGATGAAGCACTCTTGAAATGTAGAGGTGAAGTCACCACAGTTCCATAGGGCTGCTGTCTCATTAGAGAGTAATGATGGGTGATGATTTAACTTGAGGGGCACCATGTCTCTGGCGAGGGGAGAGGCAGAGAAGATGGGACCTTCATGGTAACCTTAGCCAGTTCAGGAATTGAACCCATAATGCTGGTGTCTGTCTGCATTGCAAACGAGCCACCTGAGTCCCCCTAGACCTTCAAATATATGCCACTGTTCTAAGATCACACAGTTCTGGAAAACACTAGGATTGACATCTGGTATAGACTCTGTGACCTTTAAAACTGCCCAGCAGGACCCAGATGTAGAGATCATGTCTCTATATCTTCCAGGTCTTATATTGACTGGCAGGGGAGAGTTGGTGGGGTGTGAAAGCCAATCTCAGCAGGGATCTTGAACTCAGCACTCACCCCATTTTAGTCAGTCCACGGGCCTGAACCTGCAGTGTGGGAGTCCTGAGTTGGTGCAGTAGATGTAAACACTGTTGAAGAGTGGATGAGGCATAACTGTACAACTGTCCCAACCTTAAGTATTCTAAATACCCTGCTGTTAAAATTAAAAATAAACAGGCTGCAGCTGTTAGTAAGGATGGAATCTTTAACGGGCCTGGGCTACAATAAGAGATGTAGCAGCCTCATGTAAGAAGTGCACTGAGACATTTCTCAAAGCCAGAGCAATGTGCAGCATTTTCTCAATAAAGTTCTGGATGTCAGGATGAGATTCTCACAAGGTAGCAGGAGGTTGCTTATCAAGGAGGGGGTATCACATCTTAAAGATCTTATTGACTGCACATTTCACTCCGTGAATATGCAGCGTCCGATAAGACCATCCACCGTGGACTAGAGAATTGTCAATGTGGATGTCAGAGTGGGTACCTGCCTCCTTGAGCTGCCCGCTGGTTACATAGAGTATCCACATTAGTGAACAGCAGCACCCCGGCATCCAAGGAAGTTGACATCTGATAATCGCCAAACTCTCAGGATCCTCATCTTACCTCTCCATTCACTCACAGCATGTTTAGGAAGCACAGATGTGCATTGCAGGATGTACCAATGACAAGCATTGAAAAGGGTCCTGCAAGGACATTATGCACATAAGGACAGGCATCCAGCTCACAGGTTTGTCCAGGCTGCATCTCAGTGCTGCTCATTTCGCATCTACCTGCATGCTCGCAATATCATGCCATACCTGTTTGTGCATCAGTGCTTCAGCCAGAGCCGATAGCCCGTCACCACAGCCATCTTTGCACCCTCTTTTGTGCAGGCACACACACAGTCTGCTTGTCTGTGAAACCTTTATAGTCAATAAAGCACTTTTAGAAATATAGTCACCTATGAAATGTGGCAGAATTGATAAAGTATGATGCTGGGAAACACAGCAGGTCAGACAGCATCTGAAGAGCAAGAGATCGACATTTCGGGAATAACCCTTCATCAAGAATTCACATACTAGAAACCCGTGCAAACATGATAAATGGCTGGATAATCTGCTTCATATACTTTCTTGAGAGATAAATGTTGCCCAGGACACCAGGACGTTTACTCTGTCCTTCTTTGAAATAGTCTTATTCAATTGTTCATTGTCTACCTCAGAGGGCAGACGGGTTCTCAGTTCAATGTCTTATTCCCTATTTGTGCTAAAATGTGAATTGGACACAAGGAAGACTATGGAGAAAGAAATCATCAAGCCAAACAAAAAGGCTGAAAATATAGTAGGTGGACGTGCTGATAGAGAACGAGTGATATATAAATGCAAGTGTTTGAAGGAATATAAAATTGGCTGATGCACCCCAGTGTTCAAGGGGGAGTGAAGAAATAACTAAGATTTTGCCTCCTGATTATTTCGTACCTCACCTCATGTAATGGTATCATGCTCTGAGATATCTGTGCTGTTCTAATTTTGATCTTTTGCACATCCCCAGCTATGCAATGCTCTCACTAAAGCTGTCTACCACCTGAGGTTGCTTTTACAACACTGCAGTACGGTGCTATGCAAATGTAAATGTTTACTCACATCAGTTCTAAGCCATCAATGAGCAAATAGCCTGTTGATATTCAATATCTAGGCTTTTACAAAAGGGAGGGATAGAGACACCAGGGTGGTTGGCTGCATCAGTCAGTGCTACAGGAGAAGAAAGGGAAAAAAATAAATGTAAATAAAAAGTCATGATGAAGTTATTGAACACTTTACTTCTGTCACAACAGTTGAGTGAGTCCAGCAACAATTTGAACAATCAATTGTCCCCATTATAATTGGTGGCACAATTCTGTCTCATCATTGCTGAGTGTGTGGTGAATGGCTTTATCCCTGTGTTAATGGGTCCACACTCTCAATAAAGCTGTGAAATGCCAGTTTAAATAATGTTCTCTTCAAGGTCACTGGTTCCTGTCATTACCGTTCCCTCTTTGGACACTGATCTTGATTAAAAGGATTTTAGTTTTCGTCTCAAAACGCACTTCTTCTTTTGCATTCGAGTTATGTTCTCTGTCTACTACTAAAATTAACTCTTGTTTTTCTCTCACTACAGATGACACCAGACCTGTTGAGGTTCTCCAACACTTTCTGTTTTTATTTCCTATCTTCAGCACCTGCAGTATTTTGTTTTTATATTATTATTGTAGCTGAATTTTGGTCTTTAGCTATTCCCATTTGTACACTAAGCAGTTAATTCCATAATAACTTTGAAAGTTTTCCATTTCTGTTTTTCTGTCTCGATCTCAAAGTGACAGAATGTGTGAGTTTGCCAATGTTGTGTTATGACATAGATTCCAGACCAGACAGATCTGTACCTTTAAGACAACTGCGTGGCATCACAATATGTGATGTTCCAGCATAAAGGCAGCCACCTCACTTTCAGTCACTCTCTCTGTGACATCGACTAAGTCAATCAATAATCTGTGTGAATTAAGTGAAGGGGCATTAGGAAGCTTAGAACCCAGACTTTGTGGTATTCTGAGATATTGTAGTCATGAGAATGTTGGAAACACACTTTATGGTCTCTGTCTCATTGGAATCCATCTCTTTGCATCAGCTACTTGGACAAATGGCACAATCGTCCCAACAAGGAGCACTACAAATTGTCAGCTTGTCAGTCGCCGTATTGAACACTAAAGGCTGAAAAGATGACTGTATGTCAATTGTGAATGTCGTTATCCTAACAGTCATCTGTCAATCTGTCTGAGTTCAGAGCTAAAGTTGCAACTGCAGCCAAGACTAAAGTATTACAACCAAAGCTAAGGATAAATCTGTTCTGAAACATAATGGGTGTTTGACATCTTTCTTGACAAAGATGTGGAGATGCCAGTGTTGAACAGGGTGTGGACAAAGTCAGAAGTCACAGCTTATTGTCCAACAGGTTTCTTTAAAATCACAGGCTTTCAGAGCACAGCTCCTTCATCACCTGACTATAACCTGGGGTCATGTCTCTCTTGATAAAAAATGAGGCTGCTGCTGACCTGATTATTAAAATGAAAGTGTTTTAAGTTGTCCTAAAAGTACTAAAAACACTGTAAATTAAAAGATTTCAATATTACAAAGCCCATACCTCTGTCCAGATATCAGTCAGTACCCATTATTTTCTGTGTGCAAAAGGGTCCAAAAATTTTAAAAGCCTGCATAACTTCATCTTATCATTTTTTGTCAGAAACATCACTTTCAGACAAAACCTGTTACTATAAGTCTTTCACTGTAACAGGTACAGCAAAAAAAAAGATTGAGGATGAGCCAGCAGCCAGTTTTAAAAGCACAACAACAAAAGAATGAGAAGCCAACTGCTAGTAAAAATGCTGCAGTAAAATTGAAAGAAAAGGAGTAACCCTAAAAGTTGCAATAAGAAGGGAGATGCCAACAAAAGAATAAGGAAGGCATTACACTGTCACACAGATTTTTATTCTGACATTTTAAGGAGCATAAATAAAGTAAAAAAACAAATTGGAAAGCAAACACCTAATAATGAATAGGCAATCCATTAACATTGGGTCAGGGCTGCAGTTGTTTAAAAAAAGAATCAATTTTTATTTCACTAATCAGCACATAGATGGTAAAGACAACAAGCTGCCAGGCTTCTTTTTATTTTGGCACTAAAGGGGTAAGAAGAATAAAATTCTGTGATCTATTAAATGATGACAGCAAAGACACAGACAAACTTTTTCAGATTTTCGTCATTTTCAGAACACACATGTTCATTTCATGCTGACAAATGCCAGGTGAAACGATAGACCATTCACAAACATGTGTCGATGCATAAAAGTGATTTCATTGAAACTTACTTTACTGAAAGGCTTCTGAAACCAATCCTTCAAAACACGCATCTAGATGAACCCAATGATAAGATCAGTGGTGCTGTACTGGAGGAAGGGTGCAAGATTAAAACAGCTGCAGCAGATCATCTATTGCATCCTTCCAATTCAACTTCCCAATCTTGAATGAAATAAGGATCGCCTCCCACCAGGACAATGTCCAGCATTTTATGACATGTACATGTTCTGTTCTACATGAGGGCATTGAGTGAAAAACATGTAAGTAATCTAATCACTCAGAGAATCACAAAATAAACCAAAACAAATCCATTAACATTGGGTCAGGGCTGCAGTTGTTTAAAAAAAGAATCAATTTTTATTTCACTAATCAGACAGTCCAAAACAGCGTCTGAGGCAGCATGGTGGTTAGCTCTGCTGCCTCACAGTACCAGAAACCCGGGTTTGATGCCACATTTGGGCAACTCTGTGGAGTTTGCATATTTTCCCTGTGTTTGCATGGGTTTCCTCTAGGTGCTCAGGTTTCCTCCCACTGTCTAAGGGTGTGTGGGTTAGTTGGATTGGCCAAGTTCAATTGACCCTAGCATTCAGGGATGTGCAGTCTAGATGGATTAGCCATTGGAAATGCAGTGTTACAGAGATAGGCTAGGGGGATGGGTCAGGGTGGAACGCTCATGGAGGGTCAGTGTGTATTCAATGGGCTGCAAGGTCTGCTTCCACACGTAGGGATTCTATGATTCTTTGAAGCCCATGAACAATACGAAAGAATTTTCCAAAATTCAATCTATGGCATTAAAGCGTATCAGAAAAAGTTCAAGACAACTTACCCAAGATTGATGCAAAATCATTTATGGATCTTACTCACGATGTACCCAAGAAACTGGCACAATGTGGTGCAGTCCACATGAAAGATGCTAACTGATACAATGTAACTGACATCCCATGCCAATAGTGATGGAAGTCTGAAACCTTTTACATCATCGAAACAGATGGGCCCACATTATTTATTTGCTAGTGTGCACAGACCCACAAATTATTATGATTCAATGATTATTTATGAAGGGAAAAATCTGTCAGTTCCAGACTGCAGAGTTGAGGCTATCCATTAGCTGGCTAATCTTTACCTAGATCAGCCTGATACTACCAGCAACTTTAAAGGCAGTGATACTGTTGAAAACTGATGCCCAATTCCACATCCAACCCTCCACATAAAAGCAACATTCACATTCAAGTAAGGATCAAACTGGAATTGGATTTCATGGGATATTATGTCATCCAGAGAAATCAAACAATACTGATAGGTATGGCTTCATAATGATGTTTTGGAGAAAGTTGGTCGTGTACATGAACGATTAGGTCAAAGGTGACTGAGCATACATTGAAATTATGGGAGAAAGTGAGCACTGCAGATGCTGGAGATCAGAGTCAAAGAATGTGGTGCGAGAAAAACACAGCCAGTCAGGCAGCACCTGAGGAGCAAGAGAATTGATGTTTCGAGCATAAGCCCTTCATCAGCATACTCTGAAATTCTGTCCACACAAAGTTTCTACCCTGGAAGAGCTAAATTCCAAGTTCTAAGGAACCACGTATCTTTCCCAAGAGTCACAGGAGTTAATAAGCTTTCGAACTCCTATCAGCAGATCCTGAACATAGGAACAGGAGTAGGCCATTCAGTCCCTCGAGACTGTTCTGCCATTCTTTCCAAATTCACCTCATTATCTAGCCACCCTGCTCCAATGGAATTCTAACCTGTGCAGTTTCAACCGCATCTTAGCACATGCTCATGGAACAACTTGCCACTGTCAAGTTATCTCAGAATTGACCAGCATCCCTGGCACTGGCCCCACCTTTAAAGGACTACTATAGACTTAAGACAAGCACGGTCAGTCCACATTTGCCCCATGTGGTCTCTGGTGTTTGCGTTGACATGGCAGCAAAGGAGAGTTTGGTGCCCAGTTTTGCAGGCAAGGACCTGGCAGTACTGAACGGTTGGGATTAATGAGGCAAGTTGTGGTGTTCATGAAGGATTTAATGAGCTATAATCACCCCCACCCTCCATCACTTGCCAACACGCCATCTGAAGTGAAAATCTCACCTTGCTGCTCGGTAAATGTATATGAGATGCAACGAGATGTTCCTGAGGTTGAGGTAAATCACAATGTACTCCTCATATGCTTCTACTCAACGTCCAGTAGCTCATGTCACTTATACCCTTAGAAGACTTTGCTAAATATATCTGCATGCATCCTTATACATATTCATCAAAAGCAATACATCCCATCCCTAAAGGGAAAAGGAAGGTGTTGTAACTTGGTGCAGTTTCTGGACCAGACAAACCTCTATTTTAAAGATATGACATTACAACATGTGATGTTATGGTTTAAAATTACTTGCCGCACCCTGTGTTACCCTTTCTGTAATATCGAGTTGTGTAATCACCCAGCTATGTATGTGTGCAAGGTATAATAACGTCAGTTACATCTGTCCCAGGAGACCAGGGTACAGGCTCCACTTGCTCCAGAGGTATGTCATAAGATCCCTGAACAGGTTGATCAGAAAACATCTACAGTACCATCACTAAGCAATGAAAGGGTTCAGAAACGATTTACAAGGATGTTGCCAGGGTTGGAGGATTTGAGCTATAGGGAGAGGCTGAACAGGCTATGGCTGTTTTCCCTGGAGGGTAGGAGGCTGAGGGGTGACCTTATAGAGGTTTACAAAATTATGAGGGGCATGGATAGGGTAAATAGACAAAGTGTTTTCCATGGAATGGGGTAGTCCAGAACTAGAGGGCATAGGTTTAGGATGAGAGGGGAAAGATTTAAAAGGGACCTAAGGGCCAACTTTTTCATGAAGAGGATGGTGTGTGTATGGAATGAGCTGCCAGAGGAAGTGGTGGAGGCTGGTACAATTACAACATTTAAAAGGCATCTGGATGGGTATATGAATACGAAGGGTTTAGAGGGATTTGGGCCAAGTGCTGGCAAATGGGACTAGATTTGGTTGGGATATCTGGTCAGCATGGATGTGTTGGACCGAAAGGTCTGATTCTGTTCTGTACATCTATATGATTCTACTACTCAATGAACTGACACTGCGTTTGTAAGCCTGCGATATTGTAACCTTTTTAGTAGTTAGCGTTGTAAGTAAACTTCAAGATATCTGTCTCACAAGAACCTGACTGCTTGTGATATATGTTACATGGCTAACATATATTAAACAACAAACTGCACCAGCTCCCATTTGTTTAGTGCAGAAATCAAGAGTCCAATATTTGTAAGGTTGGCTTGTGTGCTTGCACAAAATGGTTGCTATATGCATTAAGGAGAGGTCTGTCTTCTTGTCTGCTCACGCAGTGGTGGTGAGAATTAGTCCTTCAGTCTTGTGTTTTATTTAATTATGATAGTTCCTAGACCAGACAGGCAGCAGTTATATTTTTGTCTGAAGCAGTTAATGCTGAGGGTTGATAACATAAGATCTGCCCATTATGATAATATGATGTGGAATTGTGGCCTGGATATTTTAGGATCTCAATGCACTGAAACCCAATATCTGATCCTCCTCCATGTCTCCTTGTTTCAATCTCTGTCAAATCAGTATAACCTGGAACTAATTACTAATATAATATAAACTATTTCATATTACAACAAGATTATGCCTCAAATTGTACCGGGAAGGAGTTGTCCTCTACCACACCAGACCGCACAGGCCTTGTGATCGTAGAATTAAAGAAGATGGTGGTCAATGTCCTGTCTAAACTGCGTGGCTCTGAGGGTCTGTGCCTATCGATCAATTTGCCAACACCATCCCCAGCATTGACTTTCAGTTTCGTAAGTTGCTACCACTCATGGCCCATCAGAGGTCCTCACAGAAGAAAACGAAATTCGACAGAGTCAAGATGCTGTCAGCAATCTGCATCATAGGTAGCAGCTGACTGGATTGAGCTGAAGTTACCCTGGGCATGGCTAAAATTGGGAGCAATTCTAACCCACTGTGCCATTGAGAAACTGACTGGATTAATAATATCCTGTCTGATTTCATCGACATTGCAGCCATTGGAAGGGTATAAAGCTGCTGTTCCAGCCCTCTGGTGAGTGAGGATAAACTCATCCCCATACAGCATGAGGAAATCACAGCTCAAAGTCTTCCTGCTGTTGCTGCAAGGTTCCTTCTACACCCCCATTAATTTTGGAATTGAAATTCACTCTGTGGTTATGGTAATTTAGTTTGTGACTCTCACGGATTCCCGTTGTATTTTCAGTTTAATTAAAGGCTGACATGCATTCACAAGCAAATGAAATTATGTTGCCCAGTTCAGTTTTCCTCATGAATATGAGGAACTATCGCCCTCAACAATGATCCGATCCCAGTCACCTTTCCCCCCCCAAGATTTCTCATATGACATTGACTTCTTCCTGATAAAACGCGAAAGAGCTGGTTTTCAGAGGCCAGGCAGAAATCGATAACGAAGAATTTAATACTCACATGCTGAATGACAGCCATCTAGATTAATTACAACAGGTAGACTTTACTGATGTATGTTAATCTCCCTCAACATATGGACAAGGAATTAGTAGGGAGGAGAAAAAAAAATAAATTAAACTGTGTTGAACTGCTTAACCAATAGAATAAATCTTCAGTCCTTCAAGAAATCCAAATTGACTTGCAGCTGTGGGAATAACATTTATCCAAGGCCTTTCTATACTATGTAATAGACTTCCAGTTATTCGAGTGCCTTAAAATGTCAGGCTGTCATGATTGAATTTTACTGCTACTTTGGGTTGGGTCAAAGGCCATAATATATAGCAAAATGTGAGGTTCCACTAAATTATTTTCAAAGCTGCAAAAAAACTGTAAAGGCATTGTTTCATTTGAAGGGCGAGGGCGAGTGAGGAGAATGTTGCATCCTTTCCCTGGACATTGCAAGTCGGACGTTTGCCTACAAAGCCTTACGGTTATCCCATGCTTCCTTATGTGCAATATTTTACTGGAGACGTCAACTTCCTTCTTTCAAGCAGCTTAAGCTCCACTGAAATGGTGGAGGGACAATGTTCGGGGAGAATTAAATTATAAAGTTTAAGAGAGATATAGGACTGATCAAGGACTGACCTCTGGCTGTCCAATGACTTCCTGAGTTTGAAGTATCATTGAATTCCTTTTGAAATGCAATCGGCTTTGTTGCCATGTAGGAAATGCAGTATATTTGCACTCAGCAAGCCTCCACAGACAGCAATGTTAAAGACAGATTTAATTATATTTAGTTGATACAGCAGTTGAGGAAGCCAGTTGGCCAGTGGGAGAGCTCCCCTTTTCTCCTTCACCACAACGGGATGGATTGTCTTAACTCTCCCGTGAAATGACAACTGGGGCCTTGGTTTAATCCATCCTCTGAAAGGTAGCATCTCCAGCAATGTAGCTCTCCCTCAGTAATGATGCGGAGGAGCCAGTGTTGGACTGGGGTACGCGAAGTTAAAAGACACAAAATACCAGATTACAGTCCAACAGGTTGATTTGGATGCACTAGCTTTCAAAACTCTGCTCCTTCATCAGGTGGCTGTGGGGCAGGACCATAAGACACAGAATTTATAGCAAATGATTACAGTATCATGCAACTAAAATGATATACTGAACAAACCTAGACGGCTGTTAAATCTTTCATCTTTTGAATGGGTTGCAAGTTTTGGTTTTTTAATATGTAAATCCCAGAACTTCTTTTAAGTCACGTTCTCGAGATAACTTAAGGTTTTCTTAAAATGGTGACATCTAAGCTCAGACAATGATTTGAAGGTGGGAGGTTCTATCTGTCTATATCACAATCATGAGTCAGACTGGTTCTATTTCCAGAGTGGAATTTACAAAATATTACATGGATTGACTGCTTGCAGATTGTGCAGAACTTGACCCCTGACTAATGCCCCTAACCTAGCCCTGCAGACTTGGTAAAGTGTATGTGTAAGTGTGATGGGAGTATAAGCCTGTGAGAGGGTGGGTGCGTGGGTATGAGTGTGGGGATAGGCAACGATGCAAAGTGACCGAGCAGAGGCTGATAGCTAAGTTTGCTACCATGAGGATGGCCTCAACTGGGACCTTGGGTTCATGTGACACTACAGGTGACCCCACTACACTATACATTCTCTCATGCACACATACACGCACACATATACACATGCAAGCACATATATACACACTCTGACATACTTACACGCTCATGCAAACCCTCTCTCAAACACGTAGATATACACACTCCCTATTCACACCCACGCACACACCCTCTCACAGGCCTATACGCCATCACACTCACACACACATTTTACTAAGCTTGCACACATGCAAATACACACTCTTACACGTGCACTCACACTCACTCGCGCACACTCATGTGCACACTCTCTTTCACACTCTCTCTCTCATGCACAACACATATATATAGGTCTTATGAGGTGAATTCGTATTTGCAAAATTATAGAACTCTGTGGGAAACTACAGGAGTGATTGCTGGGCCCCTTGCTGAGATATTTGTATCATCGATAGTCACAGGTGAGGTGCCAGAAGACTGGAGGTTGGCTAATGTTATACCACTATTTAAGAAAGGCTGTAAGGAAAAGCCAGGAAACTATAGGCCAGTGAGCCTGACATCAGTGGTGGAAAAGTTGTTGAGGGGAATCCTGAGGGGCAGGATGTACATGTATTTGGAAAGGCAAAGACTGATTAGGGATAGTCTACATGGCTTTGTGAGTGCGAAATCATGTGTCACAAACTTGATTAAGTTTTTTGAAGAAGTAACAGAGGATTGATGAGGGCAGAGCAGCGGACATGATCTATATGCACTTTAGTAAGGCGTTCAACAAGGTTCCTCATGGGAGACTGGTTAGCAAGGTTAGATCTCATGGAATACAGGGAGAACTTGCCATTTGGATACAGATGGCTCAAAGGTGGAAGACAGAGAGTGGTGGTGAAGGGTTGTTTTTCAGACTGGAGGCCTGTGACCAGTGGAGTGCCACAAGGATCGATGCAAGGTCCACTACTTTTTGTTATTTATATAAATGATTTGGATGTGAACATAGGAAGTATAGTTAAAAGCAAATTACTGCGGATGCTGGAATCTGAAACCAGCTTTGACAAAGGGTCAGTTAGACTCAAAATGTCAGCTCTTTTGTCTCCTTACAGATGCTGCCAGATCTGCTGAGATTTTCCAGCATTTTCTCTTTTGGTTTAGGAAGTATAGTTAGTAAGTTTACAGATGACACCAAAATTGGAGGTGTAGTAGACAGCGAAGACAGTTACCTCAGATTACAATGGGATCTTGATCAGATGGGCCAATGGGCTGAGGAGTGGCAGATGGAGTTTAACTTAGATAAATGCAAGGTGCTGCATTTTGGAAAGGCAAATCAGGGCAGGACTTCTACAGTTAATGGTAAAGTTCTGGGAAGTGTTGTTGCACAAAGAGACCTTGGAGTGCTTCTTCATAGCTTCTTGAAAATAGAGTCACAGGTAGATAGGATAGTGAAGAAGGCATTTGGTATGCTTTCCTTTATTGGTCAGAGCATTGAGTACAAGAGTTGGGAGGTTATGTTGCAGCTGTACAGGACATTGGTTAGGCCACTTGTGGAATATTGCATGCAATTCTGGTCTCCTTCCCATTGGCAGGATATTATAAAACTTGAAAGGGTTCAGAAAAGATTTACAAGAATGTTGCCAAGGTTGGAGGATTTGAGCTATAGGGAGAGGTTGAATAGGCTGGGGCTGTTTTCCCAGAGCATTGGAGGCTAAGGGGTGGCCTTCTAGAGATTTGTAAAATCATGAGGGGCGTGGATAGGATAAATCGACAAAGTCTCTTCCCTGGTGTGGGGGAGTCCAGAGCTAGAGGGCATAGGTTTAGGGTGAGAAGGGACAGAAATAAAAGGGACCTAAGGGGTAACTTTTTCATGTAGAGGATGTGCTTGTATGGAATGAGCTGCCAGAGGAAGTGGTGGAGGCTGGTACAATTACAGCATTTAAAAGACATCTGGATAAGTATATGAATAGGAAGGGTTCAGAGGGATATTGGCCAAGTGCTGGCAAATGGTTAGGATATCTGGTTGGTATGGACGAGTTCGACCAAAGGATCTGTTTCCATGCTGTCCTTCTCTATGACTGTATAACTCTATTTGCAGATACATTTTATTTTGCTCAAAAAATGCACAATCTGCAGGCAGTCAATCCATGTAATATTTTGTAAATTCCACTTTGGAAAAAGAACCAGTCTGACTCAAGATTGTGAGGTAGACAGATTCTAACCTACCATCTTTAATGCATTGTCTGAGCTTAGATGTCACCATTTTTAATAAAACCTTAAGTTACCGCGAGAACGTGACTTAAAAGAAGTTCTGGGATTTACATATTAAAGAACCAAAACCAGCAACCCCTTCTAAAAGATGAAGGACTTAACAACAATCTAGGTTAGTTCAATATATCATTTCTGTAGCATGACACTGTAATCTTTCATGATAAATTTTGTGTCTTATGGTCCTGCCCCACAACTACCTGATGAAGGATAAGCGCTCCGAAAGCGAGTGTTTTCAAATAAACCTGTTGGACTATAACCTGGTGTTGTGTGATTTTTAACTTTGTCTCCCTCAGTAATGTAGTTAATTTGGACTCTTATGTTCAAGTGGATGGAGCTGACACAAATATATCTTGGCCTTTTCCCTTCAGAGTCTGTACATTTAGATTTAGGTTTTATTGTCATGTGTACTCAAGAATGAGATACAAGAGTACAGTGAAAAGTGTACAATGTCACCACACACGGCATCATATTAACTACAAGTACCTCGGCACAATATCTTAGTTACAGCAGTCGAAAAATAATGAAATAAGTTAAAAAGTCAAACATTACAGTCCTTTCTTAAGCTGCAGACGCTCTAAGCTGGGCTTTCCCCAAGAGGGCTCGCTCTTCCCTCCGTTGGGCACACGCCTTGGATGCTGCCTGAACTGCTGTGCTCTTCCAGCACCACTAATCCAGAATCTGGTTTCCAGCATCTGCAGTCATTGTTTTTACCACACTTTCACCCACTCTGGGCTAAAACCCACCCATGTGCACCAGCCACCTTCGGCACTGCTGACCTCCATCAGGCCATGCCAGGCTTCGTCACCATTCACAAGGCTTCAGTCCTGTCCACGTCTTGGCCACTGACTGCACATCCACAACTTCCTGCATTTATTATTTCCCAGCTGACTGAGAAACAACAGCCTCATTGGTCAGAAGTTGATGGAATCCCGGCAAGCTGGGGTAAATGGCTGACAACATCTATTCAATACTATCGTCTGCAGATTGAGTTAGTCTCTCAGTGAACTTACTGCAGGACACACTGGAACATGACACCCACACACTTTCAGAACCAATGAGGTTGACTTTAAATTAAAATTATAAATATTGAAAATATTCTCTCCACCAAAGCAAAATTCTAACGAGTTCAAGAACAACCTCACACTTGTCTGTCAATCCTGAGATCTTTTGCTTCAGTTACATTGCAGCATAATGCATGATTAATGATTCCACGTCTCAACTCGAACAGAGCAATTCTCAGGACTGAAAATAGACTTGTCGATCAACTCCATTGAACCTTTCTCTCACTGTACCTCTTGATCCCCTCTCCTCTACAGATGAATCTAAGTGCCTTTTCAACTGACATATACCATCAACTTCAATGGATTTTACTTATAGCATATTCAGAGATGTGTTACTGTTGGGATTTGTTAAGAGCCCATCTCTTTTCCCTCATCCCTTCAGATGTCCAACAGACATTCCCTGGAAATGTAAGTCACACCTGACTTCAAGAGGGAAACAGGTACCTTATGGGAATTTGTTATGGGATGGTGGGTGATGTGATTTGGGTGGTGTAGGGAAGGAAAGAGGATACTCTTCAATGTAAATATCAGCAGGACCTTTTCAAATGGTGCTATTAATGTATGCAAAAAACAAATCACTCAAAGATCAGATTGTGTTCACTCTTACAGAAGGCACCAGGTTTGCTTCATAGCTGGAGTGACTTTAGCTGATCATATCTGCAGCACTCTTGGGCCAGACGGTACCAGTATGATAAGGTCTGAGTGTTCCCATTATGATAGCCTTGTACAGGTACCACAGGACTGGGTTGTTGTTGAGATAGCTGTTTTAAAGTTTATTAACAACACTAACTATTTACACTGCTGTAAGACCTCAGACTTACACATAATCTGGGTTCAGTGCTTACTGCTGTTATTATGATTACTGCTGCTACATCAGTAATACTAACTGAAGATGAGATGGTTGCCTTTATACTGGAATGTTATTCCCACTCCGAGTGCTGATCAGTGCAAGTGGTCCCTGCTGGAAATCTGTATATTCTGAGAGCCAATTTGTGAAAGCTACACATGGACAATTACCACCGAGCTAACAAGAATGGATGGTAACTAAGGCCCAGCCTGAATTCTTTGGCTTGGGGTAGGTTTTTGAATTCTTTGTGGAGGAGAATTACAAAGAGCGAGGACGAAATCATTATTGAAGAGCAAGAAAATCCATTTTTTTTAAGGTTTAAGTGGAGGAAGAAGAATTACAATGAAGCAGTATGTGTAGCTTTCCAATGAATGAGGAGGAGATTCTTGCATTGAAGCATTGATTCTTTGTTCTGGTTTGGATTCTGACCTGTTAAAACCCTGAGTGTTACAGGTACAGTTTGTCTCAATGAATGAAAGTCTTCGTAATTCCACTCACACCTTTATCATATGAATCATCAACTTTCATTTAGGTAGAAACTATAGAGTAATAAAGCATCCCAAGTAATGACACAAGGAGAGATATGAGGAGAAGTGACCAGAGACATAGGTTTTTAACAAACCAATTAAAGACAGAGGAAAAAGAGGAGCAAAGAGCTGAAAGGAGGAAATTCCAGAGCTTGTCCCAAGGAAGCTGAAAGCATGCCCACCAATAGAAGAGTGAGGGAAATCAGAATGCATAAGAGGCCAGAATTGGAGGCAAGCAGAGATTCACAGAGTTGGAGAATTGATGGAAGTTACAGAGGTAGGGAGGTACTTTGCGTAGCCTTGAAGATTTGATCTGATTTATTATTTTCAATGTCCTGAGATACAGTAAAAAGTATGGTTTTGCATTCTTTCCAGGCAAATCATACTTTACATAAGCACATCTGGATGATAAAACCAAATGCAGAATAAAGTGTTACAGCTACAGAGAAGGTGCAGAGAAAGATCAACTCCAATATTTGAGAAGTTCGTTCATAAATCTGATAACAGGGAAGAAGCTTTTCTAAAATCTGGTGGTGTTCTATGTGTTTTCAAACTTTTGTTTTGGACTGAAATTTCACAGTTTACAGTCATTCATTCCCCTCTCCCTATCTCCTCCATATCTAAACCCGCCAATGCCTTTTTCAGCAAGGAGATGTGTGTTGGATTCTTGAATTTAATGAACATAAGGAAGGGGGCCCACTATTTTTGTCCTGTAATGGTTTGGAGACTAACTGTTGGTCTGGAAGGTAATAAACTGCCATCCAAGTGGCTGCCTGCTTCATGTAGTCAAAGGTGTGACTTTCCCTCAGAGAATACTGGGACCAGGTTAAGAAGCAGGTCAACCCTTCCTGGGGGAGGCTTTACCCAAAATAAACACTGGGCCAGACACCAGTAAGGAACAGTGATATATTTTCTAGTCTAGAACAGCTTGGAGTGGAGCTTGCAGCTGCTAGTGTTCCTAAGTATCTGCTGCTCATGTCCTTCATGATGGAGGTAGTCATGGCTTTGGAATGTGCTGTCTGAGAAATTTTGCTGAATTTTTGCAGTGCATCTTGTAGAGATGGTGTCAAGTTATTTGAGTGTTGTTGGAGCTGCCCCCATCCAGGCAAGTGGGGAGTATTACACCAGACTCCTGACTTGTGTCATGTAGATGGTGGACAGGCTTTGTGGTGTCAGGAGGTGAGCTACTCGCTGCAGGATTCCGAAAAAAATCTATTTCTTAGACATTCGTTAAGGGGTAAATATTGACCAGTTGCATTGCCTTGATGTTAATGTAGGCCAGTATTATAGCAACAATTTCACTGCATGCTCTGGGATGTGTGTTAAATCAGGGTCAAGACAATCAGCCAAAGTGGGTGGCATGGTGGCTTAGTGGTTAGCACTGCTGCCTCACAATGCCAGGGGCCTGAGTTCAATTCCTTCCTCAGGCGACTGTGTGTGGAGTTTGCACATTTTCCGCATGTCTGTGTGGCTTTCCTCTGGTTTCCTCGCACGGTCCAAAGACCCATAGTGTTAGGGGCATTAGTCAAGGGTAAATATAGGGTCTAGGTGGGCTACTTTTCAGAGGATTGGTGTGGATTTGTTGGGCCGAATGGCCTGTTTCCATACTGCAGGGACTCTAATCTACCCTATATTCTGATCTCAATGCCAGGATGCATGTAACTCTGAGACATGCATAGTATAATGAGTGCAACAAAACATATTAAATGCAGTAATAATTTATTGCAGTAGGAACTCCCCCACCCCCACCAAAGATCTTGCATCAAGCTCATACATTTTGTTGATTGCAGCGATTGCCTTTGTGTTGATGGAGGTAAGGGCTTTCAGTCGGATTTTGTTGCAATGTCTGCCGATTGAATAAGATAGCACAGTGACAGTGTTACAATCCCAGCTCTGCCAAATTTATGTTACCATCTGGCTAGGGAACAGTAACATAAAGTAGGCAAAGTATAAGATGTAGGAGAATTGCAAAGAAAATAAAGCCACAAGATTCCACAGTTTTGAACAGCCATCAATACTTTACAATATAAGTCAGAACAGAATTACAATCTACATTATTTCTAACATTCAGAATTATCATGTGGTAAACATGGCTAATACTCTATGATCAAACATCTATCACAAGCATTGAAAAGCATCTGTGAGCAAGGCATGTCCCTTGGATTCCCCTAAAAGTTAATGTCACGATGGGTCATCAAATCTCATTCAATTTTACAAGGGATTATAATTCTTCACTTTAGCAAGTCTGGCTAAACTCCCTCTCAACAGCCGCACCATCAGGAATTGCATCGATGACTGGCTACTCTAGTTCTGATTGATTGATCTCCTTTCCTGGGTCTACACTGCACTGTACTTTGAAACTGCACTCCAGTGCTCATTCACAAGCACAATTCCAGCTCATCCTTGACAGATAGCTTCACCAAGCTAGTGCTGCCCCTGAGTGTTTCCAGTACTTAGCTGCCTACTAATTCCTAGAATTGTTATGAATATCTAACAGCACAGAGTCATCCAGCTGAGCTTGACTCCTCCTCACAGAGTCCCCAGTGCAGAAACTGTGTGGGTTCAGCTCCCATCCGAGCAGTAGAGCCAACTGCAATGCTCCCTCTCTCTCACTGACTTCCCAACACTGTCTGTAACCTTTGAACTCTTCTTCGGGAACCCTCAAACTGTCCTGAGTGACCTTTTGAAAACCCTGCAGCAAGACCTTTCCCAGTTGCCGGCCAGAATTGAATGCTATTAGCATTTTGAAACTGTCAAATGTACACAGGGAATGGTATGTTTCCTGAGAATGCAAGAAATGGGTTTTATCACAACAGATGGAGGAAAGGTCCTTCTGCCCAGACACAAACTACAAATCTCAGAAAGATGGCACTTCTACTATCTGTGTGACTCTCCTTCAGACTTCATTCAAAAGGTTGCCAAATGGACTGGAATTACAAACAGGACGTGTTTGTAAATTGCATCTTCTCTAAACTCATGTCACTTCAGAGTTGTCGGAGCTGGCAGTGAGACTAAGAGAGAGAGAGAGAGGGATTAAGAATTAAAAAACAGCTTTGTGTGGGGAAGAGGACAAGACTTGAGTCCTAATGTTCAAACACATGGTGTCCTTGCACACTGTTAATCCCTGAACTGCCAGCGCTGAAATTGTAAGGCACAATTGATTTGTAGCCTTGTCAAACCAAAGTAATACATTCAGCCTGTTTGGTGACCCACAAGTGAGCTCATCACTACTTACAATGTGCTAGGCTGGTGTGCTGTTCCATTTACGCTATGGAGATGTGCTTTAAATACACTGCAGAAAGTGATGCGGAAAGTTAAGTGATAAATCGCTCGAGTGTATAATTGTGTTTATTTTTCACTCAAGTGAATTATCACTTGTCTGGGCAGTGAAAGTAACATTCACTCCTGTGGTATTCCTTTCAGTGATGAACCACTTACTCTAATAGCTATAGCTTTGAGCAAACAAATTGATATTAATGCTAATATAGTTTGAAGCTAATACTAATGCAGTTTGGAGCCAGTGAGGATGAAATAGGTGTTGTGGTTGTTAGAAAGTCGTTAGCATGGATTCCAGTCCCAATGAAGCAATGGACTCCCAAGCTCATGCTGGAAAAAGCCATTCAACTGATGAGAAAATATTGAATTTCGCTCTCTATTTCTTTATCAATTCCAACTTTGTCACACTCATGATCTTCCCCACCTGCCCTCTAGCTGTCATCTGGGCCAATTAGGTGTTAGTTAATTAATGTAGGTGCCAGCTTTGTTTCTGTGGCTATGACTCATTTCTTAGCCTGGAGATGCTGAGTTCAAAATCCCACTCCTGAGACTGAGCACAACATTTCCGGCTGCACTGAAAAGACAGTGCTGCACTGTCCGAGGAGCTGTTTGAATGAGATGGTGAGGCATGACAAGTTAAAGTTTACACAGCACTATTTCAGAAAATGAAGAAATTCTCCCTGGCATACTGGCTAATATTAAAACAACATTCCTGAAACAGGTAATCGATTCACTATTGATGCACAAAGGAATTCATGTTCATGTTACATTGGCTGCAACCATCCTACTGACATCTCACACAATCTGTATGTGGAGACAAAGTGATCAACTCCAGTTTTCAGAGAGCAGATGTATCTGCACCATCTCCCTGTGGTCCGAGTAAGTATGTCTGACCAAATGTAGCTATTGTTATCTATGCACTAAACCTTCGATATATTTAAGAAGAGTGCCCTTTTTAAACACATCCATAGTGAAGTATCCTACACTGCTAATCAGTAGGTAAGCCCAAGTCATAATAAAGGGGAATTGACTGGAATGAAAAGCCTCAAACAAACCTTACCTAGTACCACATACTGATAGAGATGACAAATACCACAAAGCACCATGAAGTTTTGGAAAAATGCCACAATTATCACATCACTGTTTGTGGTACCTTGGAATGAACTAAGTGGCTGCCCCATTATTCTGTGTAACTATAACGAGATTTGAGCGCACGCACACAGCCCAAAGGTCATGAAGCAGGTATTCTTTATTCCACTGGCATCAGGTCATTACAAACAGGAAGGGATATTGAGGTTGTGCACAGTGTCTACTGAATGACTATGTGACTTACATTTGACTGAAATATTGATTCTCCTGCTCCTCGGATGTTGCCTGACCGGCTGTGGTTTTCTAGCACCACACTTTTTGACTCTGATCTCCAGCATCTGCAATCCTCACTTTCTCTGAGGAATTAATTTATTGTATTTGTCCCATTGTCCCTCTCTCCACCAAAGACATTCTTTTCCAGTAAAATCTGGTTGATAATTCCTGCGGCCCACCCTTGGTGGCATTCTCATACAACTGCTTAGCTCCCTTGCTCAGTACCATCTCTGGTTACTGTCAGAGGTGCCAATACACAATTTTGCTTCAGAAACACCAATACTGGAAAATGCATTGAAAAATTGTATTATGAGTTTGTTAAAGGCACAAATGAATAAATAGTAATATTCTTTCATATATGGCTTGGGATCATCTGATAGATTTAACTCCAATATCCAAGTCCTGTTCCCCATCCTGTTCTCTAAGAACCTTATCAGTTGTATTCATTGATTTTAATTATGTCAGCAATGTCAAGGGGCCTACCCAGTCATGGTTCAAATGCTGAATTAAAATTCAGACAAGAACAACTGAATGCTGGGAAAAGGATTCAAACTATATAGAAAGGAAGTAGGAAAGGAAGACATCTATTTATGTGCTTCCTCACGATTCTAGTTCAATGGATATTCCTCAGTTAATTGGAATGTATTGACTACTGTTATTAAGGCAAAAGAAACGTTATGGTGCACGTTTATAATAGTGACCATAACAACTGTCATCAATTGTTGAAAAAATCCATTTGGCTCATTCCAGCTCTTTAGGGAAGGGAGTCTCCTGTCCTTACCTGATCTAACTGACATGTGACTCCAGGCCCAGATCAATGTGGCAGATGTTTAACTCCCCTCTGAAATGGCTGAGGACAGTTCAGGGCGGGTATGAAATGTTGCTCCTGCCAGTGATGCCTACATCCCGTGAAATGTAAAACAAAGGTAATGAAAAGGATCAACTTGCATTCCAAAATGAACGCATGTTACAAAACTAAAACCTTTTAGTCCCAAACATGAGCGAAGAGATAGCTGGCTGCATAAACCATGCTCAGTGTTAAAGGATTAGTATAAAGCTGTTGCAGTAGAACAGAACCAGTGTGAAACTCTGTGTGGGAGCCATGTTTGAAGCTATAATTATAGTGAAGCTGTTGTTTTTATGTAGCTTCTCAGTTGTAGTAGCAGCCATAAGCTGTATGTGCAATGTGGGGCAGAGAGGCTCAGCATTTTATTTAATATTCAGGAACTTTAGAAAGCTATCATATTAAGGCAGCTGGTGGTGTACTGGGCTTGTCACTGGGCTAGTAATCTGGAGACTCAGACTAGTGCCCTGGAGATTGGGGTTTCAAATCCTGCAGCAAGTAGTGAAACTTGGAGTCAACTAATAAAACAAATTAATTAATAGCAGTTATTTCAATACAAGTCATCATTGCCTTACCAGACTATATAGTTGCTCTCTCAGTTGAGAGAGATAACTGGTGGTAGTTTAATCTAATGATCACCAGATCTTTGGTAAGGTAAAGAGATGTGAAAAGGAGAGTCCCTCATGGTAACCTCAGCCAGGCTGGGAATTGAATCCACTTTATATTGCTATCCAGCCACCCAACCTTCTATTAGTCTAGTACTGACCATGAAACCATTGTCAAAAAATTGTTGTTTAAAAACCTTCATTTATGGACTTTAGAGAAGGAAATATGACCTATATGTGACTTCAGGCACGCAGCAATGTGCTTGACTATTAAATGCTCTCTGAAATGGCAAGTAAAACTACTTCCTGACATAGTCATGCTCATTGAATCATGTCTTACAATGGCCCAACTACCACCATCACATTGACAGACAGCACGGTCCCATCAGCGGTGGCAGCACCGTTGTGTATGATAGGGAGGGAATTGCCTGGCAGTCTCCAACATTGACTCTTGACCCCAGTTCAGTTTTGGCTCTGTGGTAACTCCTAGGCTATCGATAGTGGGGAATTCAGCAATGGTAATGCCACTGACTACCAAGAAGCAATGCTTCAATCCTGGGCCACTCCCAAAGTATAGAGCCAGAACTTCCAGCACTGCTGTCTTGCTGACAGCCTTTGAATGGCTGGCAGTTCTCAATGAAACTCTCTTGTTTGTATTAGTAGGAATTTAAATAAAACCAATGCAGTTCATGATAGAGCTATGATCATTAACCTGTGAAGTTGGAGCTATTTGTATTTATTTTCCTTTTGCATTGATGCAAATTGCTAGTAAGAAGCTTTCGTTACAAATCCCTCCTGATAGCTATAAAATGTGCTGTTTAACTAATACTCACAGATGGTTTGGCTGATAAAGCAGGACACCCAACCTTATTTTCAGGCTGGATTTTTGCAGGAATCCTTACACAGAGTGTTCAACAGAATTTCTTCATTCATCTATCCATTTTTGTGTTTATCTACGGTGTATTTAATCCAAGAAGGAAGGTTCAATATGGATGAACATCACATCTCATAGAGTCATAGGAATGCACAGTACGGAAACAGACCTTTCAGTCCAAGTTGTCCATTCCATTCAGATATCCTAAATTAATCTAGTCCCATTTGCCAGCATTTGGCCCATATCTGTCTAAACCCTTCCTATGCATATATCCGTCTAAATGACTTTTAAATGTTGTAACTATACCAGCCTCCACCATGCTACATCAGGGTTTTGGGCAATAGGGCACTGTACAGTTCCTTGAAGGAAATCAAAGTAAATTGGAATAATTCACATCTCTCCCATCCTCTGACTGCCTCCTGAGCATAATACCTGCAGCAGGTAGTACAGTTAGTACTGGGATTAGTACAGCCTTAAAATAAAAGAATGCAAAAAAAGGTCTTGCATTTTCTGCAGCATTTTGTGTATCTACCCCTTAGTGCTTTATTGTTAATGAATTACTTGGGAACTGAATTGTTGTAAATCCAGTCGCTAATTTGGGCACAAAACTGTCCCAGAAACAGCAATGAAACTGTAACCAATGATTTGTTTTTATTAGTGTTTCATGACTGGTAAATATGAAGGGGCTCTTGTGTGCAATAGTAGTGCCCCTCTCTCTGAGCTAGGACGCCTGGATTCAAGTCCAAACCACTCCAGTAGGTGTGTAAGAACATCACTGAACATGTTGATGAAAAATACCTGGCTAGTGAATGCAATAAGGGGGTCCTGTGTGCAGTGGTGGTGTCCCTATCTCTGAGCCAGAAGGCCTGGGCTAAAGTTCCACCTGCTTTAGAGGTGGTATAATAACATTGCTGAACAGATTGGTTAGAAAATATCTTACTGGTAAATATTTTCCAGAAACATAAGACATTGGATTAGAAGAAGGCCATTCAGCCCATCTGATTCTGCTCTGCCATTCAATATAATCATGGCTAATCTGATAATCCTCAATGCTACTTTTCTGACTTTTCCCCATAACCCTCGATTATCTTTTTGATTAATAATCCATCGATCTCAGCTGCGAATGTAATTAATGACCCAGCCTCAACATGTTCTCCCCATGTCTGTGTGGGTTTCCTCCGGGTGCTCCAGTTTCCTCACACAGTCCAAAGATGTGCAGGTTAGGTGGATTGGCCTTGCTAAATTGGCCTTAGCGTTAGGTGCGTTAGTCAGAGGGAAATGGGTCTGGGTGGGTTGCTCTTCAGAGGGTTGGTGTGGACTGGTTGGGTCGAACGGCCTGTTTCCATACTGTAGGGAATCTAATCTAATCTAATCTAATCATTCCCCAGTAGTAAAGAATTCCACAAATTCACTAGCCACTTTGAGAAGGAATTCTTCCTCATCTCTGTTTTAAATAGAGAGAAACACAGAGTTAACATTTCAAGTCCGAAGACTATTCTTTGAAATTAGTAATGACATCACAACTAAATCCACATGTCAGCTTTCCAGCAAGATGTTGCAAAATAATGATCCTGGCTAATCTTTCCCTTTATTCAGACAAGTTCAATTAAGTTTGGTTGCACAATTCCTGCTGATTTTCAAATATCCTACATTGTGTAAATTCCCATTCATCCACAACCTCTATACCTGCTGACTTATGTTGACCTCTGGTCTATAATATCTCAAATTTAACTTTCTCTTGCTTATCTTCAAAGCCTCCCCCCACCTAACCTCAGTAATCTTCTCCAGCTCCATAACCTTCCAAGGTATCTGTGCTCCTCCAATTTTGGCCTCTTGTAAATCCCCAATCTCATCATTCCATCATTTTCAGTTGTGCCTTTGGCTGCCTGTATCTAGAACTGCAAGCCATGGCATAATTGGTAGCATTATTGCTTCTAATACAGGATTTATGAGCTCAAATCCCATGCTGAGTTATGAAAATCTATGGTGACAATCTACTGGAGAGGTGCTGGAGTGCTGCACTGTGGGAAGTGCCATCTTTTCAATGAGTTATTATTAAAAGTCCCTGTCTGCCCAGGAACATAAAAAGATTTTCATGGCACGATGGAGGAGAGAAAGGAAGATATCTATGTCAGGACTCCTGGCCAAGATTTATCCCTCATTTGACAAGAAACAGATAAGCTGGACACTATCACATTGCTGACTCTGGGAGTGTACAAATAAACTGGTGCACTATTTTTTTAGATTAGATTACTTACAGTGTGGAAACAGGCCCTTCGGCCCAACAGGTCCACACCGACCCTCCAAAGAGCAACTCACCCAGACCCATTCCCCTACATTGACCCCTTCACCTAACACTATGGGAAGTTTTGCATGGCTAATTCACCTAACCTGCACATTTTTGGACTGTGGGAGGAAACCGGAGCACCCGGAGGAAACCCACGCAGACATGGGGAGAATCTGCAAACTCCACAAAGACAATTGCCTGAAATAGGAATTGACCCCAGGTCTCTGGTGCTGTAAGGCAGCAGTGCTAACCACTGTGCCACCAAAACAGTGAGTACAATCAGAAGTACTTAATTTACTGTGAAGCACTTTGGGGCATCTCTCATTAGTTAAATATGCTCCAGCAAGTCTTTATTTCTAAACTCTTGAAATTCCCTCCCTAAAGTAATCTGCCTGTGTACTTCTGTCATGGTCCTTTGAGATGCTTTTGAAAACTGGCCTCTTTAACTAAGTGTTTGGAGCACACCTCTGAATATCTCCTTATGTGGCTCAGTGCCAACTTATGTTTGGTGGCATTACTTGCAAAGTTTGATTGTCTTGAAGTCAAATTGTTGTTGGCATGACACAAATCCAGTGAGTTTCATCTTTATAGGATGTGGGATGTCATTTCTCCTTAAAAGTAACCTAAAGAGTTCATCAAAGGTACAAGAGGCTCCCAGACATACACTCAGACTGGCATACTGATGTAAATATGTTGTGCCTATATGTTTGTATAGGTGTGTATATTATGTGCAATTATAAAGATGAGCATGAATTGTCATATATTGCATGCTTGTTATATCTCCAGATCTTATAAGTTAATTGTATGTATTATTTATATGACATTTTATATACACATATAAAGTCTTCCAGCAATGCCTTCTTTTATTTGCACTTGAGAGACTTCTTTCAATTAAGCCCTCTCAATGGGCCTTGATGCATATGCTAATTGATGCTCAATGTGGGTGGTGAAGCAGAGCTTAAGAGAACATCTTTAAATAGGAACACAGTCACAATGTAAAGTGCCAGGGCCCTGAGGCGCTCTGTGTTGATGTTCACTTAGGAAGTGGCCCATTTTGTTCGCTAAATAGAGGGAACAGTTACACGTTCACCTGCATAAAATAATAAAAAGGATTCTGCCTGGGGTGGGTGTGAGCGATGGGGAGCAATTAGCAGACATCTTTCTGATGCAGTGTCACAAAGTGACGCGTCGCCTGTTGCTGCTCAGAATTGGTGTCAGCATATGCTCCTCCGTATACCTTCAGATCTTTTCTCCGGCGCTGAACGTTGCCAGCATATCTGTCCGCACCCGCGCAGTTGCCTTAGCTAGAGACACGACGTCGATTATTTAGATCTCAGTCAGAGGCTGCCAGGACCTAGAGAAATGAAAATTAGAACTGCAAAGTGGTGCATCTGCCAGGCAGCTCTCACATTGACAGATCTAGTGTAATAGTTCTGCAAAAGAGCAACCAAGCTGTCACTGCCACCCTGTAATCCCAGAAGACAGTTGACGGCGAATTGTTAATAAAATCATATTTTCCTTTCTTGTCCCACTATGTTTCTCTCACCTTCTTGTTTAGAGTGATGGGAATGTTTGGGAATCAGACATTTTACATTTTCAGGCACTCAGTCAGCACTAAGCAGTCTGTTGGGTGTAAAGGAATACTTGTATTGATGTAGCGCTTATATGACCACTGGATGTTTCAAACTGTTTTTGCAGTCAATGAGACACTTATTTTTAAAGTGTATCCTTGTTGTAATGTTAGGAATCACAATGTACACAGAACAAACTCCCACAGATAATCTGGGACATTAATTGAGAGATAAATATTGGCGAGGAAAAAAGACTCTCATACTTTTCTTTGAAATAGTGCTTAGAGGTCTCTTATACCCACTTGAAGAAGCAGATACGGTCTCAGTCCAATATTTCAATCAAACTTCAGCACCTTCAACAGCACAGCACTCCTTCAGTATGGCAATAGAGTAACAGTTTTGATTGTTGTGCTTAAGAATGGAACTGGGATTTGAACCAGGAGTTTGTGACCTGGAGGCAAGAGTGCTAATAACTGAATCACAGCTGCTGCTGCAGAGGAAGATTCAACTTTCTCTGAACCCATAACATGCCGAGGCCCCCAAGCTATCAAAAATGCCACCTTTAATTTTCTGAAATTTATACATTGTGGAAGTCCCTTCAGCAAATGGACTGCTGTGGTTCAAAACGAAGGTGCTCTTCAGGATCAGCTAGGCCGGAGCAAAAATTGCTGACCTTGCCAGACACACCTGCACCCTGAGAATGAATATGTAAGAATAGAAATTCATGAACAACTATCCCAGCAGTCTGAATTCAGTATTTGAATTGTCCAAATGGGTGGTTGGTGATAGAATTAAAATTTTGTGTGAGAACATAAGTAGGCCTGAGCTGAACATCTCACTCAAAAGTCAGTACTGCAGTGATGTGTCAAACCTTGAGTTTAAGTTCAAGGCCTACCAGTGAGAATTATGCCAACAACTTTTATAGCCTTCCGACACATAATATGGTAAGATTTTATTTTGTATGTCTTTGAGTATATTGAGGTACATAACCAGTGAATCATGACTGGTCTGTGTGTGTTAATTAAGGGCCATCGTATGGAGTAGTAGAAAGTAGATAGCCTGGAAAGAGAAAATTAGGTGACCAAAGGACTGCCTTCATTTGAACCTCTCTTACAGTTTTCATGCTGAGGTAAACTGGATGTTCAGAGGCTAGTTTTAATAACCACCTGATCCTTATTCTTCTGATTTATAACTTTAGACCTCCTTGATGAACTTATCGCTTTATAATTACTTATAGGTTCTCATTATTGTGTAATTTATCTGACAAAAACTAGTGGTTTGTAAGCAGTTAGTCATCAATAATGGAGGATGCAGCAAGTTCTGAGCTGACAACATGATCCATTGTTGCTGAGTAAGCATCAACTACAATGTGAGAGATGCTTGGATCAGGACTTTTAGGACCGTGTATGAATCAGCTCAATACCATGGGAGAGCTTGCTGCAATCGTAGAATTCTGGGATTTGATCAGTGGGGCCATAACTTGTCAACTGCTGTCATTTTAATTCTTTGATTCTAAACAAGAGTGAACAGAACACAGTGCTCAATGTGGTTTATAACATTTCTCATCAACTAGCAGCAGAGGAAGCCGTAGTACTTAATAATCTTTAAAAATGTCCCCCTCTGAAACTTCAGCTCTGAGCGAATTAAAAAGAAAACTGTCCTCTGCCATTTCTCATTTCAAAGAGGAATGTTTACCTCTGTGGGGAGTCAGAATGCTGCTGTTCGATTGAAAGAGGGCTCAGGAACATGTAGGGAACAGTCATTCATTTCCCCTGAACTGGCCAAAGCGTGGCCAGAGGTGGGTTTGAGTATGCTGTGGAAACTGGAGGTTCAGTAGGAGACTCCACAGCTTGGAAACAGGACCAGGATGACACACTGGATACTGAGAGAAAATGCCCATTTGGCTCAATGAGCATTCCCTCCAATGTTTTACAATGTTCATTTAGAAAGTCATCTTCACAGCCTGGCTACCATTGTTGGGATGGCTTGTGGGGAGGTGAGGAGGTGGCTAGCATCTCCAAAGTACATCCTGAAGCTGAACCCAGCTAGACAGGGCTTGTAGATGGGGTACCATTTAAGCTGACTGGAGCCATCATCCCCTAACTGTTGTGAGAAGGCAATTTGGCCTCTTTATCTGAGGAAGGATGTTCTTGCGATGGATGTTCTTGAGTGCAACAAAGCTTTACCAGGCTAATTCCTGGGCTGACAAGACTGACATATCAAGAGACATTGGATCAGTTAGAGCTACCACTGCTTTTGTCATTTATTTAAGTGATTTGGATGTGAACATAAGAGGTATGGTTAATAAGTTTGCAGATGACAGCAAAATTGGAGGTGTAGTGGACAGTGAAGAAGGTTAACTCAGAATACCACAAGACCTTGATTAGATGGGTCAAATGGCCAAAGAGTAACAGATGGAGTTTAAATTCAATGAATATGAAGTGCTGCATTTTGGAAAGGTAAATCAGGGCAGGACTTATACAGTTCACGGTAAAGTCCTAGGGTGTATTGCTGAACAAAGAGACCTTGAAGTACAGGTTCATTGTTCCTGGAAAGTAGTGTCACAGGTAGACAGAATAGAGAAGAAGGCATTTGGTATGCTTTCCTTTATTGTTCAGTGCATGGAGTATAGGAGTTGGGAGACCATGTTTCAGGTGTACAGGGCATAGGTGGGGCCACTTGTGGAATACTGCGTTCAATTCTGGTCCCCCTGCCTTAGGAAGGAAGTTGTGAAACCTGAAAGAGTTCAGAAAAGATTTACAAGGATGTTGCCCGGTTTGGTGAGTTGGAGCTGTAGAGAGAGGCTGAATAGGCTCGGGCTTTTTTCCCCTGGAGCATTGGAGGCTGAGGGGTGACCTGATAGAAGTTTATGAAATCATGAGGGGCATAAATAGGGTGAATAGCCATTTTCCCAGGTTAGTGAAGTCCAAAACTAGAGGGCATAGGTTTGAGATGAGAGGGGAAAGATTTAAAAGGGAACTAAGGGGCAACTTTTTCACACAGAAGGTGGTGCATATATGGAATGAGCTGCCAGAGGAAGTGGTGGAGGCTGGTACAATTACAATATTTAAAAGGCATCTGGGTGGGTACATAGGAAGGGTTTAGAGGGATATAAGCCAAATATTGGCAAATGAGACTAGATTAGGTTATGGTATCTGGTCAGCATGGACAAATTGGACCCTAGGGGTGTGGTTTCATTCATTCCTGAAGAAGGGCTTTTGCCTGAAACATCGATTTTCCTGCTCCTCGGATGCTACCTGAATGGTTGTGCTTTTCCAGCACTACACTCTTGGCTCTAATCTCCAGCTTCTGCAGTACTCACTCTCGCCTATGTTTTCATGTAAGCGGCTCTATGACTGTATGTTCACTGGAGTTGAGAGCAATGAGGTAGGTATCTCATTAAAGCATTCCACAAGGACTGGAAACAGTTAAAACGGCAGGAAGGATGTTCTCAATGACCAAGGAGTCTAGAAACAGGGTCACATTTAAAAGATTTAAAGTAGGCCAATTAAGATGGAGATGTGGACAATTTCTTCAGCCAGAGAATGGTGGGCCTGTGGAATTCATGACCACAGGAAGTGGGAAGCGATTGAGGCCAAAACATTGATTATTTTCAAGAAAGAGTTACAAGAGTTAGATTTAGTTTTTTGAGCCAAAGGAAACAAAATGTATGGGATGAAAGTGGGAACAAGGTACTGAGTAGAGTAATCAGACATTCTTATATCGAATGGCCTACTCCTGTTCGTATTTTCAATATTTCTGTGTTTCCTTTAAAATCTCATCCTATTTGCTGCCAATTCAGTCTTTATAACTCCACTGATCTCTGCCCAACACTCAATTCAGCTGCTGCTGAAAACCTCACCCCCACATTTGCCACTTTTCCCTTGTATTCATCTGACACACCGCTGGCCAGCCCACCACAGGCTATGCACATCACCTTGAGTTTTATGGCAGGATTACAAAGCAAATTTGATACCGGGCCACATGTAGAATGAGGGAAATAATCAAAAACTTGTTCATACACGTGGGTTTTGAGGAGTGACTTAAAATAGGAAAGATAGGTTCAGAGGTGGAGAGCTACAGAGACATTCTTCCAGAGTGTGGGATCCAGGCAACCAGAGACATGGCCAACAAAGGGGAAGCAACTAAAGGTGAGGATTGGCAAGCATCCTGAAGTGGAGGAGTGCAGATATAGAACATAGAACACAGAACATAGAAGAATACAGCGCAGTACAGGCCCTTCAGCCCTCGATGTTGCGCCGATCAAAGCCCACCTAACCTACACTAACCCACTATCCTCCATATACCTATCCAATGCCCGCTTAAATACCCATAAAGAGGGAGAGTCCACTACTGCTACTGGCAGGGCATTCCATGAACTTACGACTCGCTGAGTGAAGAACCTACCCCTAACATCAGTCCTATATCTACCCCCCCTTAATTTAAAGCTATGCCCTCTTGTAATCGCTGACTCCATACGTGGAAAAAGGTTCTCACTGTCAACCCTATCTAACCCCCTAATCATCTTGTACACCTCTATCAAATCACCCCTAAACCTTCTTTTCTCCAATGAAAACAACCCCAAGTGCCTCAGCCTTTCCTCATAGGATTTTCCTACCATACCAGGCAACATCCTGGTAAACTTCCTCTGCACCCGTTCCAGTGCCTCCACATCCTTCCTATAGTATGGCGACCAAAACTGCACACAATATTCCAGATGCGGCCGCACCAGAGTCTTATACAACTGCAGCATGACCTCAGGACTCCGGAACTCAATTCCTCTACCAATAAAAGCCAGTACGCCATATGCCTTCTTCACTGCACTATTTACCTGGGTGGCAACTTTCAGAGATCTGTGTACATGGACACCAAGATCCCTCTGCTCTTCCACACTACCAAGTATCCGACCATTAGCCCAGTAATCCATCTTTTTATTACTCTTACCAAAGTGAATCACCTAACACTTAGCTACATTGAGCTCCATTTGCCACCTTTCTGCCCAGCTCTGCAGCTTCTCTATATCCCGCTGTAACCTGCCATATCCTTCCTCACTGTCTACAACTCCTCCGACTTTCGTATCATCCGCAAACTTGCTCACCCAACCTTCTAACCCTTCCTCCAGGTCATTTATAAAAATGACAAACAGCAATGGTCCCAAAACAGATCCTTGCGGAACACCGCTAGTGACGGCACTCCAAGATGAACCTTTGCCATCAACTACTACCCTCTGTCTTCTTCCAGAGAGCCAATTCCTAATCCAAACCTCCAACTCACCCTCAATGCCATATCTCTGTATTTTCTGCAGTAGCCTACCATGGGGGACCTTATCAAACGCCTTACTAAAATCCATATATACCACATCTACCGCTTTCCCCTCATCTACCTCCTTAGTCACCTTCTCAAAGAATTCAATAAGGTTTGTGAGGCACGACCTGCCCTTCACAAAACCATGCTGACTATCCTTGATCACATCATTCTTATCCAGATGTGCATAAATCCTATCCCTTACAATTCTCTCTAAGACTTTGCCCACAACAGAAGTGAGACTCACTGGCCTATAGTTACTAGGATTATCCCTACTCCCCTTCTTGAACAAGGGAACCACGTTTGCTAGCCTCCAGTCCTCTGGCACTACTCCTGTCGACAAAGAGGACACAAAAATCAAGGCCAATGGCTCTGCAATCTCCTCCCTTGCTTCCCAGAGAATCCTAGGATAAATGCCATCAGGCCCAGGGGACTTATCTATTTTCACCCTTGCCAGAATTTCCAACACCTCTTCTCTACATATCTCAAAGCCATCCATTCTACTTATTCGTGCCTCAGTATTCATATCGACAACAATGTCCTGTTCCTGAGTGAATACTGACGAAAAGTATTCATTCAGCGCCTCCCCAATCTCTTCAGCCTCCACACGCAACTTCCCATTACTATCCTTGATTGGACCTATTCCTTTCCTAGTCATTCTTTTATTCCTAACATACCTATAGAAAGCCTTAGGGTTTTCCCTAATCCTACCAACTAAGGACCTTTCATGTCCCCTCCTTGCTGCTCTTAGCTCTCTCTTCAGGTCCTTTCGGGCTACCTTATAACTCTCAATTGCCCCTATTGAACCTTCACGCCTCATCTTTACAAAGGCCGCCCTCTTCCATTTAACCAGGGATTCCAACTCCTTATTAAACCACGGCTCCCTCACACGACCCTTTCCTCCCTGCCTGATAGGTACGTACTTATCAAGGACACTCAATAGTTGCTCCTTGAACAAGTTCCACATATCAATTACGCTCTTGCCTTGGAATCTACTTTTCCAATCCACACATCCTAAGTCATGCCTCAACGCATCATAATTTCCCTGCCCCCAGCTATAACTCTTGCCCTGTAGTACACACTTATCCCTCTCCATATCTCAGAGGTTGTAAGGCTGGAGAAGATTCCAGAGCATAGGAGAGGTTTGAAAGCAAACATAAATTTAAAGTTGAATTTACTGGGAGTTTATGCAGGTCCATGTACACAGACGTGATGAATGAACAGGATAAGTAAGGACATAGGCAGCAGAGGTTTGGATGACTTTAGGTTTATGGGTAGAATATGGAAAGCTGACATATCCAGGCTGCCCTCAAATAGCCATGTCCAGAGGTAACAAAGATATTGTCTCAGCAACAAGGAGGTAATCTTAGATAGGACGGACTGTTTTCACTCGACTAAGGGATGATTTGAAGCAACAATAAAAGATTTCTGAATGGTCTTGACAAGTTGAATGTGGAAAGTATGTTTACTGTTGTGGGTGACCCCAAATCTCAGAAACGTTGTTTTAAAATTAGGGATTACCATTTTAGGACAGAGATGAGGAGAAATTCTTCCTTTTAGAGGGTTTTGCAAAGGGCTCTGGCAGCACAGTGATAGTGTCCTAACTTCTGGGCCAGGAGACCTTGGTTCATGTTCCATCATGTCCAAGCAGGTTGATAAAAATAATGAGAAGGTCATGTGATTTTGGATGACGTAGGAGGGGTTCTTGAAACTGCTTAGAGGAGAGGTATGTGGATTCTTGTTAAGCAAGGGGATGGAAGTTTATTGGGTATAGGTAGAAATGTAGCTATCGGTCCAAAAACAGATTAGTCATGATCTTCTTGAAAGGCAAAGCATTGCTTGATTGTCAGAATGGCTTATTCTGTGCTCTGAGTTTGTATGCTTGCGAATGGGCCAAGGCAAAGGAAGTAAGTCTCACTTCATAAGAAAAGAAAGTTGCATTTCTTGAGCACCTTTCACAGATTCAGGATAACTGGGAGCACTTTATGGTCAGCATGGTTTATTATTGCTGTTTGTGAGAGCTTGCTGTGGGAAAATATTCCATACTGTAACTACACTTCAAAGGGGCTTTTATTGGCTTCAAAATGCTTGGGGATGTGAAAGAGGCTACATAAATAACAAAACTGATATCGCTGGAGAAACACAGCAGGTCTGGAAGCATCTGTGGAGAAAAAGCAGTTAATGTCTCAGGCCCAGTGACCTTTTTTCAGAACTGAAATACATAAATAGAAGCTATTTTCCTTTCTTAAGGCTGTCTTTCTGTCCCCTTCCACCACCTTCTCCTCCTCTACCCCGGCACAGTATGATAACCCATCTCCCGTTGTTGTGACCTGCTATTGAAAGGATGCCCAATTAATTGGCAAATCCATAAGTAGTTTAACTTTGTGAGTTGCAGTCCACAGGGAGGAATGAGATAAAAAGGAACAGGTACATCAAACAAGGGGAGACGGAAGACAGACAGACCAAACAAGCTTTGAAGGGCGGCACGGTGGCACAGTGGTTAGCACTGCTGCCTCACAGCACCAGAGACCTGGGTTCAATTCCCGCCTCAGGTGACTGACTGTGTGGAGTTTGCACATTCTCCCCGTGTCTGCGTGGGTTTCCTCCGGGTGCTCCGGTTTCCTCCCACAGTCTAAAGATGTGCAGGTTAGGTGAATTGGCCATGCTAAATTGCCCGTAGTGTTAGATAAGGGGTAGATGTAGGGGTATGGGTGGGTTGCGCTTCGGCGGGGCGGTGTGGACTTGTTGGGCCGAAGGGCCTGTTTCCACATGTAAGTAATCTAATCTAATCTAATCTAATCTAAAAAGCTTGAGGGGATGGAGACAGAGATCGACTGGAGAAAGACACTCAACAACAGGCAGACATGCCAAACACAGTGTACTTAACTTGCTCCAATCAATCCACAACACACTGTGCCAAGCAAGCTCCCTCCTCCAACTCTGCCCCTCTTCTACCATGCCCCACACCTACCCTCACGTTTGTTGATGTATTGCCCAAGCCTTTTCTTAATCTTGGAAGATGCTTAATGTTGAGAAGCTGAAAACAATACCCAAAGACTAAGGCACCTCATTGACAGATTTCCTTAACCAGATTTTCTTAACAAAATGGATTGAAATCTTTATTTTAAAAGTTCACCGAATGTGGTGAGGGAGCAGTGTTCGAGGGGTTAAATGACAGCACGCTCTTCGTCTGAGGAGAGAAGGTAGTCTCACAACACAAAGAAATTCTTGGAAATGTGAAAGGCTGCCTTTAACAGCTGGCGTCTAATTAGATTCTGCTTCATTATCCGCTATATCAAGGCTTTATCTAATGCTAACAATCAGCAGTTTCCTCCGACGTGGGTGAAATCAGCAGCATATGTTACTCCTTGTCAAGAATCGCACCTTATGGACCCTCAGCTTCACTTGCATTTGTGTCAGCATGTAAACTGAATTATTCCCCCCATTGCAATTCAGTCAAGTTATAAAATAAAAACTATCCCCATTCTTTCACTCCTTCCTCCCTCCATTTATTGAAGGGAGTTGCCTGTGGTGTCAGATTTTACTCTCGCAGACTATGTCATGCAGTGATGATAATTAGTATTGAAAAGGACAGTTCCAGAAAGGCTTTTAAATACAGCTTTTATCTCGCTCACCCAGAGATCTTCCACAGGGTTTGTTGTGAGAAGAACGTATTTCTCTCTTTTTTTCTTGTCGTTGAAAGCTCTAGACCATGAGGTGTGCAGTTAAAGCCTGACAGCCACATGCTGTGATCTGACCACAATCCTCATCCTCCTCTCCCCCACAGCTCTCCATAATATATTTGTGCATGCCAAATTTATCAGGTACTCTTAAACAATTTGATGAATTAAAGCAAAATCACGTCGAATGCCTTATCAAATTATTGTAGAGTAAGAACCTGCATTCGCACGATATTTTCTCATTTCTCACCTGCATAAAAGCAAAATACTGTGAATGCTGGAAACCTGAAACAAACACAGAGAAGGCTAAGAAACTCAGCAGGTTTGGCAGTATCTGGGGAAGAGAGTATAGAACTGATGTTTGGAATCTGGTGTCTCTTCTTCCACAGACATTTTGCTGTGTTTCTTTTTTATTATTGTCCGTCCTGAACATACGAATCAGGGCCCATTCAGCCCATCATGCCTGATCCATCATTTGAATAAGATCACAGTTGATTTGATTGAGGCCTCTACTTTCCTGTCCAGTAGAGTAGAGTAGACTAGTTTTTTAATTGTCATTTCGACCATATACAACTGATGCAGTAAAACCGAGGCAGTGTTCCTCCAGGACCGAGGGTGCTATAAACCACACAATCGTACACAGTATAAAGTGCAAAACACGTAAGTTACAGTATAATAGAAGACTGATAAATAATACCAATTTTTCTACTCGCAATTCAAAGTTGTGCAAAGAATTTCAGATGGTAAAGAGTCCAATCATACTGTTTTAAGGGCCCTGATGGCTTGGGGGAAGAAACTGTTGCACAGTCTGACCGTTTTCCGCCAGATGGCCGGAGGGAGAAGAGTTTGAGTGAAGAGTCTTCCACAATGCCCTTAGCCTTTTGGATGCAGCGTGTTGTGTAAGTGTCTGTAATGGAGGGAAGAGTGACCCCGATGATCTTCTCGGCTGGCCTCACTATCCGTTGTAAGGTCTTACGATCCCAGATGATGCAATTCCTGAACCGGGCAGTGATGCAGCAGCTCAGGGTGCACTCAATGAACCCTCTGTAGAATATGGTGAGGATGGGGGAATGGGAGGTGGGCTTTTCTCAGTCTGTGCAGAAAGAAGAGACAATGCTGCGCTTTTTTGGCTATGGAGCTAGTGTTGAACGTCCAGGGGAGATTCTCCACCAGTGTACACCGAGAAATGTGGTGCTCTTCACGGTCTCCATGGGGACTCAACAATTTCCAGTGGAGTGTGGTTGCTCTGTGCCCTCCTGAAGTCAATAACCATCTCTTTCGTCTTGTCCATGTTCAGAGTCAGGTTGTGGGACCAGTTTGTTAGCTGCTGCCTTTTACCTTCCACTTGTCAGTCAAAGAACTTTCTAAAAGAATCCTTAAAAATCTTTAGTGACCCTGCTTCAGAATAGGGCTGAGGCTTATAAAGACTCGGTGGTTCTCCTTATGGTTGCAGCATGAGGAGTGGATGTTTTTGTCATTCACACGTGGGATGTGGGTATTACATGCTACAGGTGGATCCACAATGCTCTTAGGGAGGGAATTCTAGAATTTTGACCCAACAACAGTGAAGGGACAACAATATATTTCCAAGTCAGGATTGTGAGTGTCTTGAGGGGGAACTTACAGGTGACAGTGTTGTCATGTATCTGGGAAGGTGAGAGTAGGTGAATACCTGCAGCGCATCTTGTAGGTGATACACATTACTGATATTGATATTGATGGCGGAAGATGACTGTGGAGTTTTTAAATTTATTTGTGGGATGTTAGCATTTATTACCTATTCCTATTGCTCTTGAGAAGGATGTAATGAGATACAACTAAAACTTAGACCTGATTCATTGTTTGTGGAATCACTTGCTGCTTATGCTGTTTACCTCATAATTAGCTTAACTTCAGTGTCTTTCCTACTAAATTCACGAATTCCTCCTTTCACAATCTCCAACACATCTAGAACTCGGCTGCCTGCGGTCTGTTCCACATTAACCCTGAAAGATACTCACTGGGGTGACTAAATTGTGTCTAACCTATTTAGATGCTATCTCTCAATCTTCTCAATCTTTGTGTCTCTGAACACCCGAAACTCTTAGCCTACATTGACCCTGCCATGTGTGGCAAAATCATTCATAACTTTAGCTTTAGTCTTTCTCTTGGAAACAAGCTGGAAATAGCTTCTTGTGACCAAAGCACTTTGTATCTCCATGCTGTAGAATGGAGATTTGAAAAGCTATGTATTTGAATTGCCATGTAAAACATGATTGCAGAGAGGAACAAATAGCAGAAGATCATCAAATGATGACCTACAATGTCCCTGCATGGACAATACCTTATGGAATTAGAAGTAAACTTCCATTTGAAAATTCACAACCAATGAGCAGTAGATGGGAACCTTCAACAATGGTGCAAACGCAAAGTTCAAGATTCTCTTTGACTCCTTCCTATGCTCTTACATATCTCTTTTACCTTCAAAGTCTCACAAAGTCTTTCTAGCCTCAGTTTCGTTCATCTATCGTGAATCTTTTTCCACTATTCTTCTTCTACATGAAGTGCACTTGGAGATTTTATTATGTTAAGGATATTAGGCGAATGTGTTTTGTTGCTCTGTTAGTTAACCATGTGTGAAAGAATTTGCTTGCTGCAAAAATAAGAAAAAGAACATTGAACAACTGTTATCAAAAAGTATTCGAAAGACGAAAATAAGGTGGAGAAAATTTGCAAAGGAGACCTGGGAGAAAAGAACCTCAGAGTCAAATTCTCTGTCATTCTGAGTATAATGGGAAGCCTGTCCTTTTAGGTATAAAATTAAGGGTTTTTTTTTCATCCTTTCAAACAACTCCATGCTTTCTGATTGCGGATTAGGTGGTCTGCTGTGATTTATTTTTAAAGTCTTTCTTTCTAAATAAATCCGTGTCACCATCTATTTCTGCTCTAACTTCCCACTGTCTGTTTAGTCCTGTCTGCCTTTCCCTCTGTTTCATTCTCTTGACCTGCATACTAAATGTGCAAGACTGACTTATTGACATCACTGGAACATAAGGTGTAGTGTCAATCTATGACCTAAAGTCCCAAGGTACCAGGTTTTGTGAAGTTGGTCAGTGAGTGACAGTCTCTCTGTGACAAAGAGGTGTAATATCAGTCAGAGGATGACAAGTTTCACTGACAGAGGAGGAGTAATATTGGTTAATGAATGATAGTCCCACTGTATTGGGATGCTGTTCAGTGACTACCAATTCCTTTGTAGCAGGCAATGTGTTGCCAGTCAAACAGTAATAGTTATGCAATGACAGGTGACATAATGCCAATCAATAAATGGCAGTCAATAAGCCAACAGGTTTATTGTTGTTTCGTATAATTATGATTAGTAGATGGCTGTGTAATGGTTGTTGGACCAAAAAATCCAGGCAAATGCTGTATGGGTAGGAGTTCAGATGCTGGCATAGATCCTGTCAGAATTTAAGTGTAATTGATAAATATCGAATTGAAACCTCATCTCAGTAATAGTGACTGTGAAACCGTCTTCAATTTTTGTAAAACCCCATCTTGTTCACTAATGTCCTTCCTTTAGGATGTTCTTGTTATAGAGAGTGTGCAGCGAAGATTTACCAGATTGATTCCTGGCAGCACTGATGTATGAAGAGAATAGAATCATAGTCGTTGGAGCAGTTAGGATTATATTCCCTGAAGTTCAGAAGAATGAGGGGGAATCACGTAGAAGCTTATGAACTTCTAACATGATTAGACAGAATAGATGAAGGAATAATGTTCTTGATGATCTGAGACCCCAGACCAGGAGTCACCATCCAAGGATATGAGGTTGACTATTTAGGACTAAGGTGAGGAGAATTTTTTTCACCCAGAGAGTAGTGAGCCCATGCAATTCGCTACCAAGAAAATAGTCCAAATGTATGATTTCACAATGGCATTGGATATAGCACTTGGGGCTAAAGAGATCAAACGGCATGAGGAAAAATGAATGGCAGAGCAGGCTTAACGGGCTGAATGCTCCTGCATTTATTTACTATGTTTCTATGAAACCTGTTGTCCTCACCTGGTCTGGCCCTCATGTGACTCTAGAGCCACATAGCAATATAATCTTTCCACCCTGGAGGCTCCCAGCCTTCATTCCTGAGGAAGGGCTTTTGTCCGAAACATTGATTTTCCTGCTCCTCGGATGCTGCCTGATCTGCTGTGCTTTTCCAGCACCACTCTAATCTATACAGCAATATAATTGTCTTAACTGCACTCTGATTTGGCTTAGTGAGCCACTCAGTTTGAGTATAGTTAGGGATGAGTGACAAAAGTTTGCTTTTCCAGCTAGACACACGTCACATCAAAGAATTAGTTTTGATTATTGATGTGAGAGGAACTTGCTTATATGGTCAGTTGTGAAGAAGGCATTGGTAGACATGCATTCCCCATGAAATAACGTCCTCTCAACAGTTACCACTTTCACCAGACATTGGGATAACATTGGGACTGCAGTGAAATTACATGCAGTTGGATTGATGCAGTTGAGCTCAACTGATCATGTCGCAGCAGTCAGTGAGGGGAGAGGATCTGGGGCACTGGCAAGTTCCTTACTGCAGTGTAGGCCTTAATGAGATGGGTAAGAGCGGTTAGGAAATCCGGACAGTTGAATAAAGGAGTTAACATGTTTCTGGATGAGGAATTCCCAGATTTCCACCAGCAATAATGCAACAACATGCATTTAACTTTCCATCTTTAACAAAATGAAATATTGTTAGGCACTTCCCAGGAGCACTATCAAGCATGGAGTCATATAAGAAAACATGAAATTAGATAGTGAAAAACTTGGTCAAAGAGCTAAGTTTTAGAGGAGTGTCTTAAAGGAGGAGAAAGAGGTGAAGAGGTTTACGAGGAACATAAGAGCTAGGAGCAGGAGTAGGCCATCTGGCCCATCGGGCCTGCTCCACCATTCAATAAGATCAGGGCTGATTGTTTCATGGCCTCAGATCCACTTACCCACCCGCTCACCATAACCCTTAATTCCTTTATTATTAAAACATCTATTTATCTTTGCCTTAAAAACATTTAACGTGGTAGCCTCAACTGCTTCACTGGGCAGGGAATTCCACAGATTCACAACCCTTTGGATGAAGATGTTCCCCCTCAACTCAGTCCTAAGTCTGCTCCCCCTTATTTTGAGGCTATTCGCCCTATCTCTAGTTTCACCTGCCAATGGAAACAACTTATGAAGGCAACTTATCTATTGCCTTCATAAGTCTATATGTTTCTGTAAGATACTACCTCATTCTTCTAAATTCCAATGAGCAAACTCCCAGTCTACTCAATCTCTCTCAAATGCCAACCCTCTCAATTCCGGAATCGACCTAGTGAACTCCTCTGTGCCAGTACATCTTTAAAGACTTAGGCCCAAATAGCTGATGGAACAGCTGCTATTGTGTATGAGTCTGGAAGAGTTAATCATTGGTTGTGAAGTAAGCAACATTCAATGTGATGATCTAAAATGCTTTTAGGAAATAGAATTAAGACTAGTCTGCTCTTAACAGACTCTGTTGTAATGTAGGTCATATTCGCGTTGCAGTAATGGGATGAATGTGTAACTGTTCCACAATGAGACTCTTCCAGTTAGACAACAAATGTAGTTATCCTCATCAGTTTAGACCAATTTAAGCATGACGAGACTCACTCACAATACAGCCTTCAGTATGAGGTGATAAAAATGGTGATGTTGAAGCAGACAAAATTGAGGGTGTGCTGATATCTCCAAGATATTGTGGGTCTGGAGGAGGTTTCCAAGTCAGGTGAGAGCAATTTGCAAAAATTATTGTTGATTTGATTTGAAATGATTTGGTTTGATTTATTATTGTCATGTAACGAGATACAATGAAAAGTATTGTTTTGCGTGCCTTCCAGGCAAATCATACCTTACATAAGGGTACATCAGGATAACAGAAAAGTTTGCACAATAGCAATTCATTCTATGCAGCTACAGAAAAGGTACAGAGAAAGCTCAGCTTTAATATGAGAGGTCCATTCGAAAGTCTATAAACAGCGGCGGAAATGAAGCTGTTTTTGAATCTGTTTGTACATGTTTTCAAACTTTAGTATATTCTCCCCAATGGAAGAGGGTGGAACAGAGTATAATCAGGGTGGGAGGGGTCCTTGATTATGTTGGTGGCTTTTCTGAGGCAGCAGAAAGTGTAGATGGACTCAGTGGATGAAAGGCTGGTTTTTGTGATGTTCACAACTCTCTACTTTCTTGTAGACTTGGACAGAGCAGTTGCCATACCAAGCTCTAATGTATCCAGATGGGATGCTTTCCATAGTGCATCTGTAAAATTGATTTCCTTAGTGCATCTGTAAAAGAGTCCTTGTGAAAGTGCCGAACCTCCTTAGCTTCCTCAGAATATAGAGGGTTGGTGTGCTTTCTTGACTGCAGCGTCGATATAGCTCGACCAGGACAGATTGTTGGTGATACTTACTACGAGGAATGTGGTGCCCTCGACCACCTCCACCTCAGCACCACTGATGCAGACAGGGGCGTGGCCTCCACTTGGCTTCCTGAAGTCAATGACCAGCTCCTTCATTTTGCTGACATTGAGGGAGAGTCTGGTATCTTTACACCACGCAACTAAGCTTTTCTGTACTCTGTTTCATCATTGTTTAAGATCCAACTCAATATGGTAGTGTCATCAGCAACTTGTAAATGGAGTTAAAGCAGAATTTGGCCCCACAGTTGTAAGTATGCAAGGAGTACAGTAAGGGGCTCTGAAAGATGTACTGGCATTGGAGGGGCTGGAGAGGAAGTTCATCAGGTTGATTCCGGAGTTGAGAAGTTTGGTTTATGTGGAGAGATTGAGTAGATTCATTGGAATTTAGAAGGATGAGGGAGGATCTTATCAAATCATGTAAAATTATGAAGGAAATCGATAAGATAGAAGCAGGGGTGTTGTTTCCCTTGGCTGGTAAAACTAAAACTTGAGGAATAGCTTTAAAATAAGAAGGAACAGGTTCAGGGCTGAGTTGAGGAGGAACTTCTTCACCCAAAGGGTTGTGAATCTATGGAATTTCCTGCCCAGTGAAGCAGTTGCGGCTACTTCATTGAATGTTTTTAAGGTGAAGATAGATTTTTGAATACTAAAGCAATTGAGGGTTATGGTGAGAGTGTAGGTAAGAGGAGCTGAGTTCATGAAAAGATCAGCCATGATCTTATTGAATGGCAGAGGATGCTCGAAGGGCCAGATGTCCTACTCCTGCTGCTAGTTCTTCTGTTTCTATGATTACACAGCCTTGCTGCGCACTAGTGTTGAGGATTATCGTGGAGTTTTTGCTATCATTACTGATTGTGGTCTATGACTCAGGAGATTGAGGATCGAGTTGCAGAATGGGGAGCAAAGTTCTAGATGTTGGAATTTGAAGATGAGTTTGGCTGGAGGTAGATCTACAGTCAATAAATAAGAGTTTGATGTGGGTATCCAGATATTCCAGGGATGAGTGTAGAGCTAGGGAGATGGCATCTGCCATGGATCTGTTGTGATGGTAAATGAATTGCAATGGCTTAAGGCTATCTGGGAGGCAGGAATTGATGTGTCCCATTTCTAACTTCTCAAAGCACTTCATATTGATGAATGTCAAAGCCACTGGGTGGGTAGTCATTAAGGTACATTGCCTGATTTTTCTTTGGCACTGGGATTATAGTGGTCTTCTTGGAAGCAGGTGGGAACTTCAGATCATAGTAATGAGATATCGAAGATGTCAGCAAATACTCCCACAAGCTGGTCTGCACAGGATCAGAGTGCACAGCCGGGCCTCCATCTGGGCCAGTTGCCTTTCCTGGGTTCAATCTCAAGAAGGCCAACCTGACCTCTGTGACGGTGACAGTGGGTTCAGGTGCACTCGAGGCTGTCTGAGCAGGTGACATTATTACACTGACCTTCTGCACAAAATGAGTATAGAATGCATTGACCTCATCGTGGAGGGATACATTATTGTCAGCGATTCTACTGGACTTTGCTTTGTAGTGCTTCATAATGTATAAGCCTTGCCACAGTCAGCGTGTGTTTGGGTGGTTTGTCTAGGTCTCTAGTCTGGTATTGTCTCTTGATGTCCCTGATGGCTTTGCAAGATTGTACCTAGATTTCCTGTATAGGTCAGAGTCACCTAACTTGAACCAGGACTTCGGTAGAAAGTGGATCTCCCAGTTCATCCAATTGGGAAACAGTCAGGTTAACTTCTTTGGCAAGCAGTTCTCTACACACTTACTGATGAAGTCATAGAGTCACAAAGATGTCCAGCATGGAAACAAACATTTTGGTCCAACTCGTCCATGCCAACCAGATAGCGAATAAATCTAGTCCCATTTGTTGGCATTTAGCCCATATCCCTCCAAACCCTTCCCATTCATATACCCATCCAGATGCCTTTTAAATGTTGTAACTGTACCAGCCTCCACCACTTCCTCTGGCAGCTCATTCCATACACACACCAACCACTGGGTGTAAACGTTGCCCTTTAGGTCCCTTTTACACCTTTCCCCTCTCAACCTAAACCTAGGCCCTCTAATTCTGGATTCCCCCCACCCCAGGGAAAAGACCTTGTCTGTTTACCCTATCCGTGTCCCTCATGATTTTATAAACCTCTATAAGGTCACCCCTCAACCTCTGACCCTCTAGGGAAAACAGCCCTAGCCTATTCAACCTCTCCCTGTAGCTCAAATCCTCCAACCCTGGCAACATTCTTGTAAAAGATTTCTGAACCCTTTCAAGTTTCACAACATCCTTCGGATAGGAAGGAGACCAGAATTGCATGCAATATTCCAACAGTGGCCTTACCAACATTCTGTACAGCCGCAACATGACCTCCCAACTCCTGTACTCAATATTTTGATCAATAAAGGAAAGCATACCAAACGCCTTCTTCTCTATCCTAATCTACGCACTCTGTGACATATCATGAGTAAATCAAGAGGGAATGAATGGTGCTACTGCCATATCTCTGGATAAGGGGAAGGAACATCCTAGCCGTCAATGTTGACTCCCTTTTGCTTTGACTAAAAGCAAATGTTTGGTGAGAAAGGAATGACATTTCACAAGATTGCATCTTTGCACAATCCATGATTCAGCAGAAAGGGATGAGTTAATCATAAAGTCAGCTGCTCCTGCCCTATTGAGCTCGAGCTCAATGCAGTATAATTAGTTTCAGAAGGCAATGAAAAATAGCCATTGCTTTGTTTAAGAAACCCTTTCTTGTCTCCCTTATCCTTCCCATCACACCTACAGGGCTATTGACTTCAAGTGAGATAACAGTATGTCTTCTTTTTGGCACTTCTCAGACGAGAGTCCATTATCACATTTTAAGGGTCTTGTTGTGTGAAGCTCAGTTACTTAGAGCTGAGTAATTGTAAAGAACACAAGGTTCAAAGATTCAAGGTGGCAAGAGATCACCAGCAATTCAGGTTTCTTGGGAAAGAAATGAGAATATAAGTGAAATAGCCTGCTCTTTAGAGCTCAATGACAACGACATCTGTACCACCAACTCTAAGTTATCTGAGGACACACTCATTTTGCTTCACTCTACAGGGAGTATCATCCTCCCAGGCACTGCTGACTACAGCAATATTTGAAATGTCGATCTCATTCCAGTCTCTGTTTCTGGTAAAATGAAAATAATTGGCAAGTTGCTTTGGCATCTTGATGCCTACAGGACTCTCACTGTCCCGGGAATGTCCACTGAAGCACACTTCAATCAAGGCCAGTGTTAGGGCTTTCTCCCAGAATAGAGACCCAGGATGGGGAAGGTTGGGATGGGAGGGGGGGGGTGGGGTGGTGGGGGTGGGGTGGGGAGGGGATGGTTGGTGGTGAAGGAGAAGACCCTGTAATGGAAGCTGATGGTGATTCAGAGACTCTGAGTTCTTGCATTTACAGGAGTGATTGAGGAGGCTGCAGATCTGTTGGAAAGATACCCATCCCACCACTTGACTCCCATAACCCTGGCAGGTTCAGGCCAGAAATGGTGGTCAGATAGGAAAAGGGGTTCAGACTGTGTTTATCATCATGTTTCCCCCTTCCTGACATATGCTTTGATCAGATACTGTACCTTTTGACTGAGATACCCTGAGGTGACTTGTGATACACACACAGTTTGACCGTCCGGTGTGGCAAACAGAGTTAAGGAGAACTCGAAGAGTTTTTATAAATACATTAAGGACAAAAGGGTAACAAAGGAGAGAATAGGGCTTCTCAAAGATCAGGATCTTAAAGCCATTCCTGAAGAAGGGCTTATGCCCGAAACGTCGATTCTCCTTCTCCTTTGATGCTGCCTGACCTGTTGCGCTTTTCCAGAAACACATTTTTAAGCTTCTCAAAGATCAGTAAGGTAGCCATTGTATGGAACTGCAGGAGATGGGGTAGATACTAAATGAGTATTTTGCGTCAGTTTTCACTGTGGAGAAAGATATGGGAGGTATAGAATGTGGGGATATAGATGGTGACATCTTGAAAAATGTCCATATTACAGAGGAGGAAGTGCTGGATGTCTTGAAATGTCTAAAAGTGGATAACTCCCCAGGATCTGATCAGGTGTACCCTAGAACTCTGTGGGAAGCTAGGGAAGTGATTGTTGGGCCCCTTGCTGAGATATTTGTATCATTGATAGTCACAGGTGAGGTGCCAGAAGACTGGAGGTTGGCTAACGTGGTGCCACTGTTTAAGAAGGGCGGTAAGGAAAAGCCAAGGAACTATAGACTAGTGAGCCTGAATTGGTGGGGGCAAGTTGTTGGAAGGAATCCTGAGGGACAGGATGAAAATGTATTTGGAAAGGCAAGGACTGATTAGGGATAGTCAGCATCGCTTTGTGAGTGGAAGGTCATGTCTCATGAACTTGATTGAGTTTTCTGAAGAAGTAACAAAGAGGATTGATGAGGGCAGAGTGGTAGATGTGATCGATATGGACTTCAGTAGGGCATTCGAAAAGGTTCCTCATGGGAGACTGGTTAGCAAGGTTAGATCTCATGGAATACAGGGAGAGCTCGCCATTTGGATACAGAACTGGCTCAAAGATAAAAGACAGAGGATGGTGGTGGAGGGTTGTTTTTAAGACAGGAGGCCTGTGACCAGTGATGTTTTACCGCACAGATATTCTAACCTAATCTAGTCCCATTTACCAACACTTAGCCAATATCCCTTTACTGCTCACTTACCCATTCAGATGCCTTTTAATTGTTGTAATTGTGCCAGCCTCCACCACTTTGTCTGGCAGCTCATTCCATACACACACCACCCTCTGTGTGAAAATGTTGCCCCTTTAGTCCCTTTTATATCTTTACCCTCTCACCCTAAGCTATGCCCTCTAGTTCTGGACTCCCCCACCCCAGAGAAAAGACCATGTCTCTTTACCCTATCCATGCCCCTCATGATTTTATAAATCTTGATAAGTTTACCCCTCAGCCTCCAATGCTCCAGGGTAAACAGCCCCAGCCTATTCAGCCTCTGCCTATAGCTCAAATCCTCCAAATCTGGCAACATCCTTGTAAATCTTTTCTGAACCCTTTCAAGTTTCACAACATCCTTCGGATAGGAAGGAGACCAGAATTGCACACAATATTCCAAAAGTGGCCTAACCAATGTCCTGTATGGCTGTAACATGACCTCCCAACTCCTGCACTCAATACTCTGATCAATGAAGGAAAACATACCAAATGCCTTCTTCACACAAGTTGGACCAAAGTATCTGTTTCTGTGCTGTATATCTCTGTAAGTCTATGACTCTATGTGTCTCTTGCCTGTGACTGGGCTATTCCCTGTAGCCATAAGACAAAACCCTCGTATGGCCCTCACCTCAGGAGCTTCCATTGGTGGATGGACAATGGGTCATCTAGTTCTGGTGGAGGCTGGAAGACTGCAAGGTCAGGTTACTGCCCTAGAGCAAACTGATGACTGAGATTTCATTTTGTGCAGGGAGTCATTTCAATCTGGAACGCACTGTGTAAAAGTGGAGGTGAAAGTGGATTCAATCGTAATGTCACCGGGGAATGAGATGCTTTGTTGAAGAGCGGAACGTTGCAGGAAGAGTGAAGAAGTGACACTAGTTAGATTGCTCCTTCAGGAGTAATGGGCCACATGACCTCTGTCTGTGTTGTATGATTCCGTGGATCTGTTTTATAAACACATGGAGGTTCAAAGTTTGCTGCTCTCCCACCTTAACCCTGCCAGGTGATCACTCTACCCCCAGAGAAACTGCAAAGGGAAAGATAAGTGCCATCTAATCTACAAATGAAAGCAATTAACTTTGGGATCAGAGACTATTTGTGAGGCTATTTCCATCATCATAAGTCTGTTAAATGGAGGGCAGTAGTTGGTAGTCCAGTACATTCAGGGTTATTCATGGTAGTCTGTTATGTGTGGTCATATCTGTGGTCAAATGTGGAAATACATTTTGTGCAAAACAGTGGTTGGTAGTTTGCTATACATGAGGCTCATAGTGTTTGATGTGCAGGAAAATAGCTGATTGTGTATTCTGTGCATCGCAGCCTATTGGTTCCACAACCACAGTAGCACTGAATGACCTATAATCTGCTTTATTGATAAATGGCGGCCAGAATTCTGGGAGAACTAACTTCATGCTTTTCTTTGAGTCATACAACAGGAATTTGTTTGCTTTCCTGAGAGGATAGGCAAGCTCCTGTCTTATCTGAATGTCACTGTCTCTGAAGAAGGAGTGAGGCTCCGAAAGCTTGTGTTTTCAAATAAACCTGTTGGACTATAACATGGTGGTGTGCGATTTTTGACTCTGACAACACAGCATTCTCTTCATACTGTTCTAACATATTAGTGAAGTGAGACTTGAACATGTGACTTGTTAACTGTACATAGACAATGGGGCAGAGCCTGAGTCCATTTTCATCTCTAGCTCATTGACTGGTGGAGCTACCAAACGACCTGAAAACATTATGAAAATCTGGGATTACCAATGTGTTTTAATGGAGAATTCAAATGAACATTGACGGAGGTTAGGAAGATGCAGGGGAATTTAGTATTTTTGAACATCATTTATCCAGATGACAGTTGGTATATAGGGAGCAAACAGGAGAGAAAATGACCACAACCATGTCATTCCATATTATTAGAATGGCAGGGTAGGTTCCCAGGGCTGAGTGGCTTACTTCTGCTTCAGTGTTCCTGTGTACAAAGCTATTTCCACTTCATGCAAAGTCCGCAGAGCAAGGCCATAAATATAAGCTAGTCATTTACTCCTACTGAGAATCCAAGAGAGTGATGTGAAGGTGGAACAAGATGCCAGGAGGCGTGTCTGAGTAAACACCTGTGGGAGAAAGGATACGGTTATGGCTTTGAATAGAAAGAGGTGGATGGGGCCTTTCAAAGAGCATAGATACCAAAATAAGCAGGCTAGGCCAAATATGCTGACATCCCTGCACCATACTCGGAGCAACCTAATCATTGACTGGTTTTTCTCAGCAAAGGGGCAGCAGTGAAGACAACATTCAGTCCTCGTCTTGTGTTTGTTACCCATCAGCACAAGTATCATTTTGCATGCTCCACAGGAGTTGAATGCACATTGAAGGCTGAGAAAATTAGCTCCAGTTCTCCCCTGTTTTATTTTCATATTTTATGAGAGGTTTGTAGAGAAAAAAACAGCTGTTCTCAGAGTCAAATGTTGTGTTAGATCCATCACTTGCTCGTTTTGTTTGTCCAGTCATGACTCAGGCTAACCAATAATGTTGACGTCACTTTCATTTCCACCCAATGTCTCTGTAACTAGCTAGGCAGCCTTCACTGTCCCATTCTGTTTAATGAGTGGATCTTTTCTGAGTGGCAGTCACCAACTAGGATGAAGGATATTTAACAGGCAGACTTTATTGAAATTTTTTTTCTTCCTAGGAAAGAAAAGTAATTACACAAAAATAATCCTCACATGAATGTTATATTAATCACTGTCACAAAAAAGAAATTAAAGGGGTATTCCCTATCGTTCCATTATCTCACAATGAAATTACTGGTTTGTTAGCTGAAACGGCAGTCCATTCAATTATTTAATGAAGGCTATTGTTTTCTTCTGTCCTTCTGCTGCTCTGTCTCTTTCTTTCTCTGTCGCTGCAATTGTCTCATTCTCTCTCTCTCTCTCTCTCTCTCTTTCTGTTTGCACAGCGTAAGGCAATCTTTGTTGAAGCATAACCAAGACAGCCATGAGACAAAATACTCTGGGTGCTGGCAATCTGAAATGAAAAGAAAAAGGGCTGGAGAAACTCAGTGTCTTTGCAGAGAGAAGAGTTGACATTTGAAGTCTCATGTGACCATCCTTCTAAGAAATATTGTTTATTTCTCTCTCTGCAGGTGCTGACTGAGTTTCTCTAGCATCTTCTGTTTCAGTAACCAAGATTGAACTTGGCTTGAGCTCTGAACTCATAAGAAGGCTGATGCTAGAAAGAGGTTGCTCAGCCCATCACACCCTGTGCTGGCACCTCAATAGAGACAAAAAAACTGCAGATGCTGGAATCCAAAGTAGACAGGCAGGAGGCTGGAAGAACACAGAAAGCCAGGCAGCATCAGGAGGTGGAGAAGTTGACCTTTTGGGTGTAACCTTTCTTCAGGACTGGGAGTGGGTGTAAGGGGAGCTGCAGATGAAGAGGTGGTGGGGGCAGGGTGGTGAAGTGGGGATAGGTGAAGACAGGCAGAGGGTATGACCTGGGTTCCTCAATAGAGCAGAATTGCTTTGTTCCCATCAAACATCTACCTCCCACCCCAGTCGCCATATTTCGCCTTGATTTCTAAAAAAGCCTTATCCTTAAATGCCAATTTCAAGTTTCTTTTGCACTCCACTCCTTTTTCAGATAGAATGTTCCAGAAGCTGACAATGATTTGAAATCTCTGACCTTTAGTTATTGACTCACTTGCCAATTTTCCTCTACTTATTTCATTAAAATCTTTCCTTACCCTGAAATTCTTCCTTAAGTGATTAGTTAAGATCCAATGTTCATTGGAAAACAGTCCTAATTTTTCCAATTGTTTCTCATGACTGAAGTTCCTGATCTCAGGGAACATCCTGGTCACTGCCACTTCCCACATCCTTCCCCACACCCCCCAACGCCCCACCCCATTACCTTTGCTAAAGTGTTAACGTGTTCCCTTGAAGCATGCAGTGCCCAGAATTGTCTACGATAGTCTGGTTGAGCAGATGTGATCTTTGGAGGAGGGTAGGATTTGGGTGAACCATGAGGATGAAGTGGTAAATGAGAGATCCTGGGTAGTGAGTAGGCGGTGCGGTTGACATGTTTAGTCACAATCAGCAATGAGAAAAAAAAGTAATGGAATATTGTACTCGATTGCTAGATCAATTAAAATTGGTAAGAAGTCCTGCTGAGGGGGAGAGATGATGGCCTAGCGGTATTATTACCAGACACTCAGGTCATGTTCTGGGGACCCGGCTTCGAATCCCACCATGGTCGATGGTGGAATTTGAATTCAACGTAAGCCTGGATGTAAGAGTCTAATGATGACCATGAATCTATTGTTGATTGTTGGAAAAATCGATCTGGTTCACCAATCAATGATTAGGTTGCTCCGAGTATGGTGTAGGGAAGGAAATTACCATCTTTACCTGGTCTGGCCTGTATGTGACTCCAGACCCACAGCAATGTGGTTGACTCTTAACTGCCCTCTGGGCAATTAGAGATGGGCAATAAGTGCTGCCTAGTCAGTGAAACCCTCATCCCATGAATGAATAAAGAAAGAAACAATCTTACTATCTCCAGGAAGGGTAAAACTGCACCCATATCTAATCTTCTCCCGAAGCTGCACCTTCCTGTACTGACTCCAGACTCAGTCCACTTTGAGCACTGTACATAAATACACAGGATGTAGGAGTAGGAAAAGGTCACATGGCTGTTCAAGCCTGCTCTGCCATTCAATATGATCATGGCTGATCATCCAACTCCGTACTTTACACTTCTACTTCAGTGACCAAAATTGTTTATGTTGTTCATCAATGCTGTGTGGGTGTTGTTGGAAAGGCCAACATTTAATGCCTGTCCCGAATAGGCTTTGAGAATCTGGTGGGCAGCTACCTTCTTGGATTGCTGCAGTCCGTGTGTTACAGAAACTACTATTGGCTATAGGGGAGCCACGTGACATATAGGTGTCAACAGAGGAGCAGCAATTCGCCTCCGAGTCTGATTGATACATGATGTGGAGGGCGACCTGGAGGCAAAGGTCATGGGCTTGGGAGGTACTGGCAAGCAAAGTGAGTGCTGAGTTGAAAACAGGTTTCTGGAGTCATTTCAGATAGAATACAACGCCTTGAGGAAGGGCACTGTCACTTTTTATCTGGATGGACGAGCTAAAAGGAGTTGATTTGGCCTCCCTCATGCTATATTTATCTTGCGATCCTACCATCTACAAGCCTCCGATAATGAGCAGGCAAAGAAAAACCCTGGCTTGTTTCTGTGGAGCGGGTTTGCACGCTTGGCCTGTAATAGGATGAAACTAGATGGAAAATATCTGACTGGAGGCTATTTCATTGAGCTCCGTGTGCAGGCGAATGTTACAAAACGTTACCATCAGACATACTGGTGGAACAAACGTGTCCACTTCTCAGTGCAAGCAGCCACTGGATGTGTGATTCTTCCTGAGACAAGTAATAGTTCAGAAAATTCTGGGATTCACAAATACTGCATGTTTGCAAGAAAATGGATTTTCATGTAAAATGCTGGAAATATAAGCTGTGCCAATCTAATCCTTGCCACATGATCCAGTGAGTCTTTGATGTACCGTTAAAACAAATAAAAATGCTTCAGCCAACTCAACATCATACATCCACAGATTCAATTTTTATTTATCTGAATCTATCTCATCCTAACTCCTCTCTGTCTGTTTTGGCATAGATTATCATCCTTGCCTTTATCTCTCTTTCACTTGTTTTATATATCTGCCTTTCAATATTTCTCTTACAATCTTTCCTCCTTCTCTTTGGTTACCTTGTCTTTCTTTCTCTCTTTGTCTCCCTTTTGTCTTGTTGTGTCACTTCCTTTTTCTCTCGCATCATTCATTCTTTCTCTTTGTCATCTGACTTTCAAAGATGTGGTTTGAATTCATAGAGGTTCCAAAAGCTTTAGACTTGCTGGACACCTTAAGTAAGAGAGGAAGAGTTGCGCATAGGCTACAGGCTCCATGATGACCATCACTTCTCTATGTCAGATAGCTCTGCCATCATTTCCAAATATTATTAAGCAGCATATGCAAGAGTCAAATATATTCAAAAGCTAATGTAAAACAAATCTCCACTGAGTGAATTGATAATTACAGAAGAACACACATATACACAAGGGATAAGAGCAAAAGTAGGCAATTTTGCCCTCTGAGTCTCTCTGCCATTCTGTAAGATCATGGGCGAGTGTGTTAGGTGGCAGCTAATTGGTCAACCCCAACCCCCTCCCCGCTGACACCACCTCATCCCAACATTACCTCCTATTTAGCTCATTACTCATTACCAGGCAGCTGTGGACGGGATTCCCTGCCAATCACAGAACTTGATACTGCCATACCAGGTTGTCAGAAGCTTCTGGTCAATCGGAGGCTGGTAGATTCTGGCCCTAATGTCCTCCAGGGCATCTAGTGGTTAGGAAAATCAGAAATATTTATACTCGTCTTGTGGCGGGGAATGGGGTCAGTGGTGTTCAGAGGGGTCAGTAGCAATGGCAGAGACCATCTCCTTGGACCTCATCCATGCCTGCGATTTCACCCAGATTGGGGCAATTAAAGCCACTCACATCACCATGGTGTTGCCATGGTTCCCCAGTCAGGAAAATAGCCACCATTCTCTCTCGCTCATGAAGGCAGATGATTGAGGAGGTCGAAGCTTGAGATCCTTAAGTGACCATCAGTTGACTACTTTAGCGTCTTAATTTATGGAAGGTCAAGAAGGTTACCCTTGGTCCTTTACATGCAGAGTTAAAGAGGTGCAAAGAAGGAGTGAATTATCCCCAAGGTTCTGCCTCCTAGTCTGTTGCAGTGCAAATGGAAAAATTCAACTGAACCAGCGTTAAATATCTGACAAATAGTGACAAAATACACAATGTCCAACTTCCCTTGGTGGTCACATGGTTAGGATTCAGCCCTCTGGCTGCTGTTTCTTGTGTTCGACTCCCTGTCAGGGAATGAGGATTTAATGTTGTCCCCTTGTAGTGCTGTGGTAGTGTCCCTTCCCCTGGACTGGGAGGCATGGGTTTAAGTCCCACTTGCTCCTGAGGTGTGTAGTAACATCTCTGCGCAGGTTGTTTAGAAAAATAGGGTAATTGAAAAAAACTTTAAAGCCTTGTCTACACCCTCCTGTGCCTGTTCTTTGGCTACACCCTCCTATGCCTGTTATCCAGCCTTGCCTGCACTCTCCAATACCTGTTTTCCAGCCCTGCCTTCGCCGTCCACTACCTGTTATCCAGCCTTGCCCTTGCCGTCCAATGCCAATTATCCAGCCTTGCCTTCACCCTGTAATGCCTGTCGTCCAGCCTTGCCTATGCCCTCCAGTACCTGTTATCCAGCCTTGCCTACCCTCTCCATTTCCTGTTATCCAGCCTTGCCTACACCCTCCAATACCTGTTATCCAACCTTGCCCATGCCCCCCACTACGTGTTATGCAGCAGTATGCTTTAAGCCTATAATAGTGGGTACCATAAGGGGCAAAGCCCCCTTGAAACCAAATTCTAATTTCATTTGCTAAGTCCTTTGAAATTCAGAGTTTGTCACAGCGCCTCTCTGAGGTCTGTTTCTTTAACTATTTAAGTAATTTGGTCATTAATTCAGTCAGTTTTCTATTGGCTTTTGATACAATATAAAACCCTGTTCTCCATAATGTTACCCCCCAGCAAAGGAATGCAGCATTAATAAGTGCTCACTACTAAGGGATGGTGACACTCACTGATACGGCGGTGGAATTCACTGGGGCTTTTTACTGCCGAGTGTTCATATTCAGGGCTCAGTAAGTTAGTTTGTGTGTCTCAGCCATTGTTTATCGAATATGTTTCAGCTGACATGAAGAAAACATTACTGTGTGTAATTTGAAAATGCTGCCAGTTGTGAATCAGGGTGCTTCACATCAATTACACAGCTGAGCTGGCTGATTGGTGGCAGTGAATCTAAGATAAATTGACCTTAAGTATTTGGAGCTGCTGTAGTTTTTCAATATCTCACTTACTCTCTCTCTCTTTTCCTTTCTCACTCTCTCTCTTGCTTACTCGTCTTTTCCTGTTGTTTTCTCCCCTGCACTCCCAGTCTTGCTGCACAGATATTTGAACGGGAAAGGAGGTAACTGGGAGATTTGGGCATGGCCCACTGGACCCACTTGGTTTTTATCCCCATTTGGTGTGGCCCTCAAAACATGAACAAGTGGATAAGCCTCAGGGAAGGGATTGTGGATCAGTGTGTAGAATTGTAAACTGGAGGAATTTTGGAAGATAGGGGCTAAATTGTAGAGTTAAGACTTGTTGGAGGCCACAGGTAAAGGAAAAAAACTTGTTCACAGGCTACAGACTCCATTATGATTATGTCACATAGGAGCTGCTGAAGAAAGCAAAGCCAACAAATGCCAGCCTTACCAGCTCTTTCTGCCCACTTTTATGGATTTAGGTTCAAGAAAGATTAGTTGGAGAGAAAGCAAGACTGAGAACTGTCCTTAAGTTTGGACTTCCTTTGAACACTATTATATGTTCAGACTAAATGCTACAATGCATGGTATTCAGAGATATACCATGGCTCTAATCTCATTGTTACCTTATTGAAAACCCTGCTGCCTAATGCTAGTTGGTCTACTCCACACCTTTCTCTGTATATGTTGCTAACAGTTGCATGGCTAACTCTTAAATTTCTGCCTTGTTCTCAATGTGTCCCCATTATCTCCATAACTCTGTCCACACTGCACTATTTATTCCCCGTAAGGGACAGCTCTGTGATATCACTGTGGCAGTGTCCTAAAGTCTTCACCCAACATCAGGAGTGAATGCAATGAAAAAAAGTATGATTCAGAAGGGTCAGTTTTAACCCTACATGCCCAATGGAAACTAAATTGTTTGGATGGCCTGCTTCAGAGCTGTTGGTTCTGTGTAAATGTTACAGTTCTGAGGACAGGATTATAACAAGGAACGTTAGGAGCAATACTCCAAAAAGGACTATTGGTAGCTCTCTCCATTAGAGAGAATCAATTGCCTATGTATAGCTTGAAGGTAACCACTTCACAAGGAACATTAGGAGAGAAGGCAGATCTCCATACACTACCATAGCTAGAATGGTGTTGTTGTATCAAAGTAGCAAGTCTGTCAAAGCTGTCACTCCAGCGCAGTGCTCTGGCCTATTTGATGCAGGTAAGAGATTCCACTACTATGTCCAGGCCCATACTTATTCAATAATCAATATCACTGGTCAATATCATATTGCTGTTTGGGGAAGTTTGAAGAGTTCATGTAAGATTTGGCAGTTCTGCAGTAACCTTAACCCTGTCATACTGTGTCTACTTCAATAAAAAGTACTTTTTTAGTTATAGAGTACTTTGGGCTATTTGGTGGTCATGAAATTTGCTACATAAATGCAAATCTTGCCTTTGTTCCTCTTTGTAACCATAAGCCAAGTATAGATCTACTGGCCTGGAATCAATGTAGGATTGAAGATATAAGTTGGGGTCTATATGTACTTTTATGCTAGACTTGCCAATGACTGACACAGTTAGCACAAGAATGGAATCATAGGTGAGTTACAGTTGAAAAAACATTATTGTTGAGCTGATTTGATGTTCATACACATCAAGGCAAGATGTTGAGCAGAATGAAAGGATAAATTGCAGTCTCATTGGTCCCTGTCAGAGAGTGTGTGAGCTCCTGACCCAGGGTCTGTGTGCCAAGATGAAGAATGTGCTCTCACACATTTAGCTGGTCACATTGCTGGCCTGTGCCTTTCCCTATGCCAACAAGAATGAGGGTACTGGGGCTCACCTCATTGGCATGGTTGATACCCCCACTTTATGGAGGGTAACATTCACCTCCAAATAGGGCTACCTGCTGAATGGGGAGGGCATCAAGCTGGCACCGCTGGGTAGTGGGATTCAGTCAGAGAAATATCAGGAGCAGAGTGTTTAAAATCACCCAGTCGAAACCAGAAGAACATGGTTAGAGAAAGGGTTGAAAACTGGTGCCAACTGAAGGAAAGACGAATGTTTGGAATGGTTTGTCATACGGGAGTAGGTGGAGAGAAAGTATGAACAATATTCAGGGTACAGCAGGAAGTCCAGAATGCGAAAGTTGGCAACTTGAACACTGAGCTATGATGGACCAAATAGTTTCTAACAGTCCTTGACCACATAGTGTTTTTGCTGATGTGGGTGGAGTATTTGATACCACAAGAGCTCTGCATTCCTGACTTATTTTACAAGTAACGTGAATGCAATAACTCTGGGCAACAATTCTTTTTGCTGTTGTGATCTAGTGACAAATGAAACAAGGAAAATTCAAGAGATCATTAAAATACAAGTCAATTACAAAACGAAATTGATAAAACTCCTCCTCTCACTCTCTTTGTGCCTACACACAGACACACACTATTCGCCTGCTAGCATCTTCTTAGGTTGACCCCCATCTAACAGGAGATGGAAATTAGCCCTGACAGAACAAAAAGGGGAGTGATTTAATCACCACAGCGATGTCAATTCTGATTCTGCAGGTACATCAGCTGTCAGAGACTCTGGCAGTAAGTGAAGGCTCCCTCTCCTTCTTCTGCACTCAAAACCAAAAATAGCCGCAATTTTATATGAAACCCAAGGAGAGAGAGATTGATTGGACTGAGTGCAAAGCAAACTGTCATCTTGGCGCTCTGGTGCTCTGCTGCAGACAAAGAGAGACAGAGAGAAAGAAAAAAAATGGCCTTCAGGTGGAAATGTTCCGAGGGGAAGAGGGAGGAGAAAGAAAAGTCACAGACTGTAGATTATTCCTCTTTAAAATAAATAATGTTACCTCCAAAAGAATCTGATTGAAAATGGATAACTCACTTTCTTTAATCATCAGATATTATTGTAAATTGCCCTTACAACATCATCCTTTGTCATCAATTCAGCAAGGATGCAGCTAACACGTCTTCTGTGAGTAGCGATGAGAAATGGTTATGACTAAAATTTCCTAAATGGTTCTGAAAATCCAGCCTGGGATCAGTAAATAATATAATGGTTGAAGAGGTCATTTAGCCTATTCTGCCTATACCAGCTCTCCGACCGAGCCATTTCAATCAGTATCACCATCCCCCTGCCCTCTCCCAGTGGCCTTATGTAGGTTTTCTTTCTAATATATAGGCATTGAGCTATACTCGAATATGAATGCTTCACGTCTTCCGTTGCCTGTTATTTTAGCTGTAACAACTGATATAAATGGCACACATAACAATGTTGTAGAAAGTTTCAGAAAAGGACTTTTAAACAGTCATCTACATGCATGTTCACTGTATAATTTCAGGGTCCTTGTGTTTTGCTTACGTCGGACCTGCCATCGGCATTGTTCAATGTTGTTTCTTGCATATAAGCTAAGCAGAGGTGAAAATGTCTATTGATATCAAATAATTGAGCTCAGTGTTGAAGGGGCTCATTATTCCATGTCATTTCCAGTTGCAGCAAAGGCTCTAATCACCACTGACGTGTTGTGCCACTTGATATTCTGCTGTTGTTTGTCCTGTGGTGTTATTTATTTTTTTATGATCTGGTTGGTTGTATTTTATTGGGGTTATTTCTCAGCTTCTGTTTGAATGGCTATCAGTCATTTCAAGTTCAATCTCTTCGACAGGCCCTCATTATATGACTGCATTGAGCTGCCCTGTCTGAAGTTTGTAAATATATTAGAAAGAGAAAGAAAAAAATCAATAGGAAAATAATGTCGCAAACTAAAAGGGCGAAGGAGGGAAGTAAAATTCTTTACTAATTACACGATTGCAAAGTTGGCTTAACCTGGTGGTGTAAATTAAAGTGAATACCAGAATTGGTTTAGAATTGATAAGCTACCCTGCAAGAATACAGAAGTAGAATTTTAGGAATTTGCACTGGTAATCTATCTTGATGTCTTGAAATTTCAGTCTCTGCACCCAAATTCCCACCCTACCTACCTGATCCATGAAGCTTCGTGACAGCAGCAGAGCTTGATATATTTTCTCTTCTCATTTTTGTTTTACGTATAGTTGCACTAATCCCCATGTATTTGTGACTGTGTGTCTGTATGTGCGCCTTTCTACACCACATACACATAACACTCTCTCTCCCTCTCACACACTCACTCAGCCACTCACTTACTCACTGCTACAATCCATGTTATGCATTTTACACTCACAGTACTGTTAGGAAGGCAATTCCAGGATTTTGACCCCACCAACAGTGAAAGAATGTAGGTATGTGGAGAGGTTGGAACAATGGGTAACTGGTGAATATCAGTCTGCCTGTGGGAGTGCCTTTTTCAGATGATCACAGAATTGTCACAGAAATAATTGCAGAATGTAGAAGGAGGCCATTCAGATATTGGTCTATCCAAGTACGTGCTTCTCCATGGTAATCTATTACATATGTGTTGACTTGTGGGGGCGTGTGCGCACTTGTTCATCCATCTCTCTTCTCCCTCACACTGTAAACATATCTATACACCCAACACATCTGAAACCATCAGTGAAATGGTACCCTATATCTCCCTGTTCTTTGTAATCTGATAGCCATTGTGCCTGCAATTTGCATCTAATTACACAGTGCATTATCCATGGACAGACACGATTGAAATTTCAGACGACAATCATTCAAATTAAATAAATAGGTTAAACAAACTGAAAGTATTCCTTTTATTGACTGAGTGATGATGTGTTTAACATTGTCTTATGATTATAGTCAACATAAATTAGAACTGAGCAATCACACTCACTTCGTCTATCCGAGCAATTGAGTTAAATAGATCCTTGGATTGAAAATAAAGGGGAAGATCAAAGCTTGGAAAACATTTCTTTGTTCCTTTGAATATTGTCTTTGAAGCATTCCTTCACTGCTTCAAGGATTTATTGGAGCATTTTTCTTTACACGTTTTATCCTCGTTTACTGAAAGCATTTGGTGCCAATATCATTTTTAGTGTAAAGCTCATTCTGCATTTCCTCAACAGTGTGCCGCTGTTCCACCCTCAGCTGTGCTCCGGCTTTGGACATTAGGGATTTGCTGTGGCTGGATGGTAGCAGTTCCCTGCTAAATATAAGAACATAAGAACGTGGAGCAGGGGTAGGCCATCCGGCCCTTCGAGCCTGCCCCGCCATTCAATAAAATCATGGCTGATCTTTTCGTAGACACAACTCCACTTATCCGCGCTCTCATGGTATCCCTTAATTCCTTTATTGTTCAAAATAAAATCTATCTCAGCTTTAAAAGTAGTGTTAACTACTTCACCTAGCGAGGAATTCCATAGATGTCCTGAATCAGGACATTATGGTGCATGTCTCACTGCAGAAATATGAGTCCATTATTGAACGTGGCAGGGTCTAGATTAGAGTGGTGCTGGAAAAGCACAGAAGGTCAGGCAGCATCCGAGGAGCAGGAAAATCGATGTTTTGGGCAAGAGCCCTTCATCAGGAATGAAGACAGGGAGCCTCCAGGGTCAAGCACTGAGGAAGCAGATGTGGCTATGGTAGTGAGTCTACTTCAGGACATGGTTGAAGAGCTTCAGGACAGAGGAGATGACCTGGGGGTTGCAGTCAAAGACAACGTGGCAGCTCAGTCAGTACTGAGGGAGTACAATGGTGCCTGCTCTATTGTTCAGATAAGTCTCAAGTGGACAAACTTTATCCCCCAATTTTCCATCCCTCATTGACCTTACTTAAAGCAGATTATCTCGTCATTAATACATTGCTATTTATAAACAATTATTTGGTAGTAGAACTTGACAATTACTGAGAAAAGAAATGTTTTATTAAAATATTGCGAATTGGATCCATCAGGACAATTCACAAGAATACCAGTTTAAAGAGAAAAAGGAACATTTATACTTCATGAGAGTCAAATACTGATTGGTTGGCAACTGCACTCATTGGAGGCATTGCCACAGAGATGGTAGCAATTGATAATGATGACTTACAGTTAACTGCCAGATTTTGTTAAAAAGAAAGTCCTGCGTGTGTAAAGAAGTATACTGACAACAATTTAGAATTGTTATCTGGGCTTACAGTGTGGTGCGCTTAAATGTACTGTATGTTATTTGCAGACAGAAAGAACATGTGTACGCACTTCACCTGTTTCAACTCAACAAAACAGATGACGGCCATTCACTGGTTCAATTCTGAAGGCAATGCCCTGATCGGTCTGAGTCGGTGATGTAGGGAAGGTCCCCCACAGGGTGGTATCCAGTTGACCCCAGACAGACCCCTAGGCCAGCAAGGACACCAGTGACGCAGGGAGGATGTTCTGGATGATTGAGGGGTCCAGAACTATGGTGTCACAGGATAGAGATAAGGATGAATTTCTTCAATCAGAGAGTTTTGCACCTGTGGCATTCTCTGTCACAGGAAATTGTTGAGGCCAAAACATTGGAAACTTTCTAGAAAGTTACAGATACAGTTCTTAGGACTAAAGGGATCATAGGATAAGGGGAGAAAGTGGGAATTGGGTACTGAGTTGGATCTTCAGCCATGATCATATTAAATGGCAGAGCAGATTCAACAGACTGGATGGCCTACTCCTGCTCCTATTTTCTATGGGGCATTGGCGTTGGTCTGCTTCCGGTAGGCTGGCTCCAGATAATTAAACTGGTCCCTGCTGCATGTGATAACCCAGTGACGGTCTGGAAACTACAAGATAGGCTCCTTTAATGGTCCTTAATTAGCTGGCTCTGGTATCCATTATTTCTGGGCAAGTAGACTTGCCATCCCCGTCAAATTGAATGGCTTAATTGATCTGTGAGATGTCTAGTAATTGATCAATTCTTGATCAATGAAGCCTGGGGGTCAACTAAGAGTTAGAGTAATTACTGAACCTAGTACTGGCCATGCTCAAGTGCATGTGTTCTTCAACTGGCAGGTGGTGACATGGTGGTAATGTCAGTAGACTTGTAATTTAGTCGTCCAGGCTTCGACGGACTAGGTTCAAATCCCGCCTAAGGAGCTGGTGGAATTTAAATTTAATTAATGAAATATCTGAAGTTCAAAGGTCATCTATGGTAACCAGGTAACGAATGTTGATCATCATAAAACAAAAAGCCACCCAAATCAATGTTGCCTTTTAAGAAAGGAAGTCTGCCATCCTGGCCTGACTTGTTTTTGTTTTTATTTACTCAAAGGATACGGATGTCACTGGCTAGGCCTTCATTTAATGCCCATCCCTAATGGCTCCCTTGACAAGGTGGTGGTGAGCTGCCTTCTTGAACCACTGCTGTCCATGTGCTGTAGGTAAACCCACAATGCCCTTTGGGAGGAAGGTCCAGGGACAGTGAAGGAATGGGGATTTATTTCCAAAGTAGAATGCTGATTGGCTTGGATGGGAACTTGCAGGGGCTGGTGTTCCCATGTATATGCTGTCCTTGCCCTTCTAAATGGTAGTGGTTGTGGGTTTGAAAGGTGCTGTCTGAGGTGAGTTTGTGCAGTGCATCTTGCAGGTAGTACATTCAGCTGCTACGGAGTGTATTTGGTGGAGGGACTGAAGGTTTTTGGTTGTGGGTGCTAATCGAGTGGCTGCTCTGTCCAGGGGAATATCAAACTTCATGAGTGTTGAGAGGTGTTGAGGTGGAGTTGCACTTGTCCAGGCAAGTATGGAGTATTCCATCACACTTTTGACTTCTGTTTTGTAGATGGCAGACAGCGTTTGGGAGTCAAGAGGTGAGTTATTTGCTGCAGGATTCCCAGCCTCTGACCTGCTCTTGTAGTCACTGTATTTACATGCCTAGTCCAGTTTCAGATTCTGGTCAATGGGAACTGCCAAGATGCTGAAAGAGGGGCAGCACAGTGGCTCAATGGTTAGCACTGCTACTTCACAGCACCAGGGGCCTGGTTCGATTCCAACCTCTGATGACTGTCCGTGTGGAGTTTTTGCATTTTCCTCGCAACTGCGTGGGTTTCCTTCTGGTGCTCCAATTTCCTCCCACACTCCAAAGATGTGCAGGTTAGAGTGAATTGGCCATGCTAAATTGCCCATTGTGTTCAGGGATGTATAGGTTAGTTGCATTAGTCAGGGGAAAATGAAGAGTAATAGGGTAGGGGCAATGGGTCTGGGTGGATTACTCTTTAGAGAGTTGGTATGAACTTGTTGGGTCAAATGACCTGTTTCCAAACTGTCAGATTTTATGATTTCTATGATTCAGAGATGGTGACGCTATTGAATGTCAATGGTCGGTGTTGATCTCTATCCCCTGGGTGGGCACGGGTGCCAGATTCTCACAAGCATCACCACTTGCAAGTTTCCCTCCAAGATACAGACCATTCACACCTGGAACACTATCACAGTCCTTTCACTGCGGCCGGGTCAACATCCTGGAACTCTCTTGCTTACTGCATAATGCTTATACTTACACCACATGGACTGCAGTGGTTCAAGAAGGCAGTTCACCACCACCTTCTCAACGGAGTAACTAGGGACAGGCAATAAAGGCTGGCCCAGCCAGTGACACAGATGTCCCACGAATGTATGAAATGTAGTGATTCCTGATGAAGGGCTTTTGCCCGAAACGTCGATTTTACTGCTCATCGGATGCTGCCTGAACTGCTGTGCTTTTCCAGCACCACTCTAATCTAGACTCTGGTTTCCAGCATCTGCAGTCATTGTTTTTACCTCGGGAAATGTTAATACATTATGAGTAAAACCTGCTGCATGTGCAGGATCCAGTGTACACTCTGCATTGCTCTGAGATAAACATGCATCAAAAATGTACAATAAACTGATGCGACACCATAACCTCCACCACCAACCACCCACGTGCCATCTCTGTGAAAGTGGTCTGAGGGTGGTAAGAGCTGCAGATCCCACGTGTTGGCCAATGATGCAAACTTTAGTGCCCCCCCATGGCCCAGTACAGGTTTACAATCAGACCTGTATATCTGACCATAGTTTGTGGCTGAAATCTGGACTCACTCAGGCTGTACTCAGACATTTTAGGGACAATTGGAAGGTAATTTGGGTTATTTGTGCTGGACTATGGGGAAAAGACAAGAGATTGATGCTCGGCAATAGAACAAGTGCAGGCATGACAGACTTTCTGCATGATAACAGTTCTGTGATACGGCTCTCTCTCAGGTGCACCTGTGCATTTGGGCAGCCTATATGTGAGGTGTTAAATTTCCCCTCTACACCATTATGACAAGTCCCAATCTCTCCAATGAGATATTCATCTGATCAATCTACTGGGAGATGTTATGAGATACTTCTGGAGAAGTTGGGGCTTAAACCAAGGCCTCCTGGCTCAAAGATAGTGACGCTACCATTGTGCCACAAGACCCCTAAGTCTCTCCATTGACCAGAGATTATGGGCTTCAACCAGTTCTGTTGGAATCTATTGGAACTTCTCACAAGATTTGCAATAGCTGAAAGCAAGTTACACATTTATCGCTTTTCTTCATTATTTGAGGTAGATGGCATTTTGATTAATAGACTCATTGAATTACAAAAAAAAACAGTCAATTCTTGTCATAAACCAGCTCTAAATCCCTAAAGTTGGATTTTTTTTTACAATAAAAAATACTGTTGTTGACTAATTGGGTCAATTTGGAGTGTTCATTTACAGCTAACATCATCATAATGACACCAGACATCAGTTGAATCATCACAGTGCAATCTGCTCCTGTTAGTTTTTTTTCTAGTTATGATGAATGCTTTGATAAAGCTCCTCCCATCTTAACTGATGTTAATCAGTGTTACTTTCTCGTGAAGCATTTTCTAATCATCATATTCAGAGATGTTATTACACATCTTAGTTTCAACCCAGGCCTCCAGGTCAGAGGTTTGGATACTACCATAGCACCAGCAGAGCCCTCTCTGAAGTGTTTCACTGTCATTGTGTGCGTTGCAAAGCACTTCAGAACTGACCAAGCCTTGGTGGCCTTAATATTCAATGTTTCAAGACTGGGGAATGTGATTGATCTTGCTGTGAAATGGTTGTGCTGTCGTGTGTATCTTCAGCACCAAGGGTGGATGGATTTGGCTCTTGGTGGAAAACTATTTAATCAAGATTTTCAACGCTGCCCAATCCGAGTTGTGACAAGTTAAGCATCAGACTGCGGGCTGGGACAATTTTCAGTGGAGCGTAGGAGATTGAGAAGCGACTTTATAGAAGTTTATAAAATCATGAGAGGTATAGATAGAGCTATTGGTAACTATTTTTTCCCTAGAGTGGGGGAATTTCAAGATGAGGGGGAACATTTTTAAGGCGAGAGAAGAGAGATTTTAAAAAAGTCATGAGGGGAAAATTTTTTACACAGAGGGTGCTTCGCGTGTGGAATGAACTTCCCGAGGAAGTGGTGGATGTGGGTACAGTTACCATGTTTAAAAGACATTTGGATGAGCACATAAATAAAAAAGGCTTGGCGGGATATGATCCAGGAGCAGGTAGGTGGGACTAGTTTAGTTTGGGATTATGTTCAGCATGGATTGAAAATCTTTTCTCAATCCTTTCAAATTTCAGGCTATCTTTCCTAAAGCAGGGAGACCAGAATTGAACACAGTATTCCTAAAAGTAGCCGAACCAATGGCTGTACAGCTGCAACATGACCTTCCAACTCCTACACTCTAATGCATTGACCAATAAAGGCTAGCATTCTAAATGCCTTTACCTGCAACTCCACTTTCAAAGAACTATGAACCCACAGTCCAAGGTCTCTTTGTTCAGTAACACTCCTCAGGACCTTACCATTACATGTGTATGACGTGCCCTGATTTGACTTTCCAAAATGCAGCATCTCACATTTATCTGAATAAAACTGCATCTGCCACTCCTCAGCCCATTGGCCCATCTGATCAAGGTTCTGTTGTACCTTCTTCACTGTCCACTACACCACCAATTTTGATGCCATCTGCAAATTTACTAACCATTCCTCCTATGTTCACATCCAAATCATTTATATAAATGACAAAAAGCATTGGACTCAGCACCAATCTTTGTAGAATAGAACGTTGCCAGGGTTGGAGGGTTTGAGCTTTAGGGAGAGGCTGAATAGGCTGGGGTTGTTTTCCCTGGAGTGTTAAAGGCTGAGGGTGACGTTATAGAAGTTTATGAAATCATGAGGGGTATGGATAGGGTAAATAGGTCTTTTGCTTGGGGTGGGCAGGTCCAAAACTAGAGGGCAAACCTTTAACGTGAGAGGGGAAAGCCCTAAGAGGGCAACATTTTTATGCAAAGGGTGGTCCGTGTATGGAATGAGCTGCCAGGGAAAGTGGTGGAGGCTGGTACAATTACAACATTTAAAAGGATGGGTATATGAATAGGAAGAGTTTGGAGGGATACGGGCCAAGTGCTGGCAAATAGGAATAGTTCAATTTAGGAAATTGGGTCAGCATGGACGAATTGGGCTGAACGGCCCGTTTCTGTGCTGTATGACTCTATGACACTATGAACCTCGTCTCCAGAAGGGTAACTACAGAGGGCTGTCCTCATTCTTCTTTGGAATTGACTGGAAGGACAGCTTCCTTTTCCTGTGTATAAGGAGCTCTGGTAAAGTTGACAGCAAAGTATTGGCCAAGGTATCAAGCCAACATTTCAACCCATGGGCAGTATTGGATAGAGGCAGAGGGAGACTCACCCATTGGTTGGAGAGCTGGCGAGAGTCCTATGTCACCTCCTTCGAGGAAGTCCTGCTAAATTAACTAAGAGTGAAGCACTTAACTGGGCAATGGCTGGAACTCCCAGGAATCAAGGCTCCTGTGGCAGAGTCTCTGCCTTCCAAGAGAGTGGCCACTCAGTCAGATGGTAGCATTGCCAAGTATCACCACAATAGGGGTTGGTGGCTGCAGCCCTTTCTATTCTATTTCTATGGATGCAGGCATAGGTGAGTAGAGGAGAGCCATGGGGTGGGCAGTCACAGTGGAGGGAGAGGGTTTGTGATATCTTTACAGGATGGACTTAAAAAAGATGTACCCCACATGGAGAATCAACCCCCCCAGATGTAGTTTGTCGTAGTGCGTATGCAGAAATACCAATGGCAATGAGACAGTGCTATTCACAGAATTGTTTTGGTGCAGAAGGAGGCCATTTGACCCATCGTGCCAGCTCTTCAAGTGTGCATCATCGACTATGCCAGTCTCCTGCTTTCCCCCTATCCTGGCACATTATTTCTATCCAAGTGATCTGTCAGTGCCCCTCTCGAGTGCTTTATGGGAGGGTCTGCAGCACAGACAAGGAGATAGGTCTCAGCAGTCATCATCTCCTCTCCACCCCACCTTTCCCAATGTCCCTTTCCCAATGTCACGTCCGTCAGTCGGTCACTGATTGTCCTTGAATAATGGGTCCTCTGGATGTTCACAGACCACACACACAAGATCTGCTTTCTGCACTCTCTGCATAGCAAGCACTCACTCACTACAGAGTAAATGCCAGCACTGACTCTAGGTTGCTGTCTCCCATCGTAGATATAACAAGGGCAGAGGTTGAAAGGCAACAGGGTCCTATTGGCACCAGCTTCGCCTGATTAAATGATCCCCTCTTGCCAAACCTTACCAAAGGTGGGCCATTAAGTTACTCCCAATTTGCGGGATTTCCATTCCTATAAGGTAGGTAACAGGACTATTTTATTTGATACAAGAATGAAGAGACAGGCATAAATTATTAAAAATGAGATAAGTGCAAGTATATTAAAAGCTACGATCATATTCATCAGTGCGAGGGTAAGCTGATGATTATCAAGAAGTGAAGCCATCACTCTTGAAATGAGGGTGAATTGGAAGGATTGTAATTAATACTAGACAGCACAGCTCTGTAATGCTGAGAGTCATGGCACTCCCAAATTAACCTTGAAATCAAGGATAATGCCATATGGAATAGGGATCATTACAAAGAAATGTGAATGTAAAAATTGAGGAAGTGATTAATTTTAACTGGGGTAAATTGAAATATTTTAAGCAATAAAATTCCAAAGTAATATTTTGATAAAACCATATTTACTATAAATATATTGAACTGGCAACTCCACTGTGGTCATAGCAACAGGAAGGAATTATGTAGCTCTGCCCCCATTATGTAGCAGCTGGTTAGAGGCTCTGTTATGCATGCTGGGAGTTGTAGTCTAATTATAGGCCTTCAGGCTGTGGCCTGTAATTAGAATCCAGTACTCAGCACGCTCATTGGACTTCACCCGAGCTATGAACGTGGCTTCCAGCTGAAAGCATTGCACACCAATTTGGGAAATGAGCTATTGTGTTAATGACACTTGAAGTACCTCAGACATACTGATGCAGTCATCGCCTCTGCTTCCCCTCTGGTGGCTCAATGTTAAAAACTAGCACTCTCCCCCTCGCTCTTGCTCTCTCTCCAACAAATTTAGTATCATTTTTAAAAATTATGTTCACAGGATGTGTCACTGGCAAGGACAACATTTACTAGGCAACATTAATTGCCCTTGAAAGTGGGAGCGAGCGACCGTCTTCACAACTGAGTGGCTTTTAGGTCATTTCAGAGGGACTTCATTGTCAATTTAATCACCATGTGTCAGCCGTCTTATATCAGTCAGATCAGGTGTGAAGACGAGAGTTCAAGTCCTACCTGCTCCCAGAGGTGGGTTGAAACGTATGTAAACAGCTTGATTATTAAGGAGCAAGGCATTCGTCCTATGGTGCATGTCCTGTAAGAGAAGCATTGTCCATTTCTTTTTGTAGTCTTTCTTTTGAAAGTTCCCTTTTGAAAGTTATCATTAAATCTGCTTCCACCACTCTTGGAGGAACTGTGTTCCAAATCATAACTGAAGTAATTTCACAGTCACCAAGTCAGCCTTTACTTACACATTAATTATCCTTGACAGTCGTGCTGCCTCATACAGAGTCAGGACCAAAGTGTCAGTATATCTAAAATGCCCCCTTTTTATCTGGCAGCCAGGGCTCCCTGATTGAACCAGATTAACAGCCCCAATCAGGGAACTTATATTCTATAAGGTCCAGCTAGTTGACCTTCTTACAATCACCTTGCAACAATTCACTGTTCCAGAAACAAATGAACTCCATCTCCCTCTTGATTCAGTTGCAAACTATCTTAGGTATATGTTCCTGGTTTTGAACCTCCTGCAAGAGGAGACTGTTTCTCCTTACCTACTCTCTCCAAACATTTCCCCTATTTCCAATGTGATTTTCTCCCTGAAGATCTCCCGTACATATATCATCTGGATTCCATGAGATTGATATTCTGTACCCATGTCTCTTAATATTTACCAAGGAAGTATGACAACAGAGTGTAGCAGAGTAACTCCACTGATTACTCACCCTCTGTGGTGCCAGAATGACTTGCCCTCCATTATTATAAATTTACACTGCTGCTAGTGTACTGTTTTTATTTTTGGTAACAGTCTGGTGGCTAAATCTCATAAAACAAAGCCAGAGAGGTTTTGACAGGAGGAAGGGATGTGGTGTTGGGTATCTTCTGGCTATCATGTCTCATCTTGTGGCTGACAATCAAAGTGTACATACTCACACACACAAAAAAACAACTAGGCAAAGCAAGGAGATTGTTTACCTTGGTCTCTCACAGACAGAGTTGTCATCACACAGGACCAACAGACACCGAAAGGGGTCATCCCTTATAATATAGGATAACTCTGGTCATCCTGGTTATTGTCCAGTGTGTGGGGTCTATCCCTGCCAATGGGCAAGCTGTCTAGTTGACTTTATCCAGTTTCTGTTTGGAGAGATGGCTTGAGTTATAGGGAGGAGCTGAATAGGCTGTGAATTGGAGACTGAGGGCAGACCTTATACAGGTTCATTAAATGATGAGGGGCATGGATAGGGTGAGTAACCATGGAGTTTTCCCCCAGCGGGGGCAGTTCCAAAACTAGAGGACATAGGTTTAAGGTGAGAGGGGGAAAATTTAAAAGGACTTAAGGGGCAAAATTTTCACACAGAGGGTAGTGTGTCTATGAAACAAGTTGCCAGAGGAAGTGGTGGAGGCTGGTACAATTGCACCATTTAAAAGGCATCAGGATGGATATATGAATATATGGGCCAAATGGGGGGAGATTAATTTTGGATGCCTGGTTGCAATGGACAAGCTGGACTGAAGGGTATGGTATGGTTCTATGACACTGTGACTCGAAATGAAATTGTACTCAATGCAGTGGCTGCCTTGCTGTTTGTCATGTAACCTCTACCTTTGTTAGAAGTGTCTTCGTGTGCAGTCTGTGGGAGCCATTACACATGTCACTTGTAACAGCCTGAAGAGGTTATGTGATCCAGATCCAATACTCAATCCGTAAGATCAAAAGGAAAAGCTTCAACTCTGAATTAAAGGCAGAAAATGCTGGAATCACAGTCACTCTGACAGAGTCCAAAGCTGAAACAACATAACCTACCTATTCTCCATCTTTTATTGCAAATGATTGCAGCAATGCCTGGCTAGCTCATTCAGTAGACCATGACACTGTTAATATCAGAGTCACAGGTTTGAGCCCTACACTAGGAGCCTTTATTTTGGCTCAGTGTTTAGCACTGCTGCCTCACTGTGCCAGGAATCTGAATTTGATTTGTGTCTTCGGCAACTGTTTGTGTAGAGTCTGTACATTCTCCCCGTGTCTGCATGTGTTTCCACTGGGTGATCTGGTTTCCTCCCACAGTGCAAAGATGTGGAGATTAGATGGATTGGCCATGCTAAAAATAAGATTGGTTGTATTGTCCAGGGAGGTGCAGGCTAAGTGGATTAGCCACGGTAAATGTAAGGTTATAAGCATACGGTAGGGATTTGCATCTAGGTGGGATGCCTTTCGGATGGTCGGTGCAGACTCAATGGGCCAAACCACCTCTTTCTGCACTTTGGGGAATTCTAAGATTAACCCAGTTTCAGCCAATTTATTATATGAGTCAATAGTCACCTCTGTGAATGGTCATATTATATGCTGATATTTGTAGTCATTCCTTCAATTCCTGCTGTAAATTTGAATAGCAGCCCATCTAACATTCTTCCAGTGCAGGCTTCTCTGCAATCCACTGTAACATGAATACTCCTCCACCTCATCATAGAATCTGAAAGCCAGAGATGATTGAGATTGTGACTCTGTGAAGAAACTGTCCAATTTATCCGCTCCCGAGACGTTGCACCATCACTTTGCAAATTTTACTATTTCCTTTTCAAGTACCTATCTGATTCCCTTTGGAGAGTCTGTAACAAATCTGCTTTCACCAACGTTTCAGGCAGTGTGTTCAAGCAACAGCAACTCACTGCATGAAAGAAAGCCTCACTCTTCTTGGATTTTTTTCAGCTATAATCCTAAATCTCTGCTCTCTGTTTCCAGATCCTCCTGCCTGTGGAAGCAGGTTACCCACTCTATCGCAGTTTAAAACACCTCTGTTGGATCTTTCCTTCATCTTCTCTCTTTGAAGTATTTTCCACTTCCTGGAAAGCAATAGCTGTCCTCTGCAGTCTCATCTCTGTAATAGTGACCATGAATCGAGCACTGGTTATTGTTAAAAATCCATTTGATTCACTAATCCCTACAGGGTAGAAAGAAGCCATCCAGCCCTTTGAGTCTGCAACGACCCTCCGGAGAGCATCCCACTCAGATCCAGATCCCTACTGTATGCCTGTATGCCCACATGGCTAATCCATCAAGTTCACACAATTCCTGGTCTGGCCTACATGTGACGCAAGGCCCACAGCAACACGGTTGGCTGTTCAGTGTCTCCTGATCTTCCTCATTCAAACTTCTCCATTCAAGAACAATTGGCCATGGGCAACAAACATTGACCTTACCAGCAACAGCTGCATTCCATGAAGGAATACTTTTCTTAAAAAAAAGGTATCTAGATTCTGCGGGTTTCCAGTGTTAGACAAAATATGATTATCTGCTAGTAACTTTTAAAATATACTTTAGAAATCTTCAGGAAAATTTGATCAAAACACCTCATGCAGTGACCAGAAATGTTACTCCCCCGGATATCTTCAGTGATCACCACATTTTCAGCACCAGTTGTTTTTTTCTGGGCATTGCAATTAGTAAGGGCACAATAAATGATCAAGCAGATCAGCGACTGAAACTATCCAGATAGTCATTTAGAAAGATGTGATGTCATGCTCTGTTGGTTAGGGAATCCAGAGAGCTGTGCAGTCTTTTAAAATGTGCTGGTACAATCTTAAAATTGGTAACATGCTGAGCGATGTGGTCATACTGAGATGGAAAAATCCTTCACATCAATAACAGTGTTAATTAGATTTGAAACAACATGCTTTGCTTCAGCAAATGGTCAAAGATACACATCAAACTGCAGAATCTCAGCAGTCTAATTCAAAACTTTTATTTATATAGCAAGTTTTCATATGGTAGACTAATTCGTAAAGTTACATCACATGGGATTCAGGGTGAGCTTACCACTTGATTAGAAAATTGGCTTGATGGTAGGAGACAGAGAGGTGCGGTGGAGGGTTGCTTTTCAGACTGGTGACCAGTGGTATTCCACAGGGATCGGTGCTGGGTCCACATTTGTTTGTCATTTATATAAATGATTTGGATGAGAATTTTGGAGGCATGGTTAGGAAGTTTGCAGAAGACACCAAATTTGGTGGGATAATTGATAGTAAAGAAGGTTATCTAAGATTACAAAGGGATCTTGATCAATTCAACCAATGGACTGAGGAGCAGCAGATGGAGTTTAATTTGAATAAATGTGAGGTATTGCATTTTGGTAAAGCAATCAAGGGCAGGACTTATCAGGTTGTAAGTTTGCTCAATGACTTGGAAGGTTTGTTCTCAGACGTTTCATCACCATGCTAGGTAACATCATCAGTGAGCCTCCGGTGAAGCACTGGTGTTCTGTTCCACTTTCTATTTATGTGTCTTCATCTGATACGGTGGGTGATATCATTTCTGGTTTACGAGGATACACAAACCCCAACTAGCCACCAAAAGACAAGACCAGCTATCACTAATATCCTTACACACAGACAAAGAAGGACACCTCTTCGCCTGGGACAACACATCCATCCTGGGACAGGCTAAACAGAGACACACACGGGAATTCCTAGAGGCCTGGCATTCCAACCAGAACTCCATCAACAAACACATCGATTTCGACCCCATTTACCAACCTCTGAGAAAAAGAACCAGAAATGATATCACCCACTGTAACAGACTAAGACATATAAATAGAAAATGGGACAGAACACAGCACTTCACCGGAGGCTCACTGATGATGTTACCTAGTATGGTGATGAAAAGTCTGAAAACAAAACTACTGGCTCAGTGAGCAAACTTACAACCTGAACCACAACCTGAGCTACAAACGTTCTCAAACATTGCAGGCAGAACTTACATCGTCAGTGGTAGGGCCTTGGGTAGTGTTGTCAAACAGAGAGACCTAGGAGTTCAGGTGCATAGTTCTTTGAAAATTGCATCACAAAAGAACAGGATGGTTAAGAAGGCATTTAGCATGTTTGCCTTCATTGCTCAGATCATAGAGTGTAGGAGTTGGGACATCATGTTGAGGTTGTACAGGGCATTGGTGACACCACGTTCGAAGTATTGTGTACAGTTCTGGTCACACTGCTATAGGAAGGATATTATTAAATTGGAGAGGATTCAGAAATGATTCACCAAGATGTTGCCAGGACTGAAGGGTTTGAGTTATAGGGATAGGCTGGATAGGCTGGGACTTTTCCATTGGAGTGTAGGAGGTTGAAGGATCGAATGGAAGCAGAACTTCTGGAATGTTCCAATCAGATTCCTGCACGTGGCAGGGCCTGTTTAATTGCCTGGAGACAGTCTTCTCAGAGGAGTGGCTAATGCCTTACTGCCGGTCACTCAGAGATCTCTCCCTATGTCTTTAATTCGATGGGAATACAGCTTCTTGCAAAGTCAGAAGGTATTGGCAGCAAGTGAATGTTTGCCTTTCCCAGAAGTAGCTTTAGTTTCTGGAAACAGTTCTGATTTCTGCCTCGCACCCTGAAGAGAAAATCTGGCTTGCAGTGTTGCTGTGTAAAATCAGATTATAAAAAATCCTGGGCTGCACATTCTCCAATGAGCTTTTATGATCCCTGGAGAGGTATTGAGTTGATTTAATTCTTGGTTGAAAATACAGAGGATTGAAAATAAAACAGTCCTCTGAAATATTTAAGACTGTTAATTTATTAGATAATCTGACATTGCAGCCTCGGATTGTGGTCTTTAATGGAGACTATAAATGCAGAGTGGTGTTTGCACACATGAACTGACCCAAGATTGGAATTTCACTGACTTTGGGAGAGGGAAAATGGTCCCAAAAGGAGTTTTCCATCAGCCCAGGTTCTGAATATTTAATGATTCTATATTACCAGATTCTTTCAACCATTATGAAGGAATAGCAAAGCTATTAGAGCAGGTGTGCGTGTGTGTGTGGGTGTGTGTGTGTACCAAAGCTTATAACATTTTAACCTAATATGACCTAAATATTTCCTATATACCATTAACTAGATTAAATGGGAGGTGATGGGCTGGTGGTATTATTATGAGGCCCAGGTAATGTTCTGGGGACCAGGGTTTGCACCCACCACAGCAGACAATAAAATTTTAATTCAAATTGAATCTGGAATTAAGATGATGGACCCAGCTGGTTCACTAATGTCCTTGATGGAACATAACTACTGTCCTTGTCTGGTCTGGCCTACATGTGAATCCAGATGCACAGCATTGTGGTTGCTTCCTAACTGCCCCCAGGGCAAACAGAAATGGGCAATGAATGCTGGTCTACCATCCTTATTCTCATCCCATGAATGAAAAGAAAGAAGTAACCAGAGAACAGGATTTACGTGGACCATATTTTATTAAAGTCCCATTCACTGAAATGAAGAATTGATGTGTTTCGCCTGAGCTGCATTTGTTTGAACTTCACTTTCCCAGCTTCTTGAAAATTGACAGGGTGAGCATGGTTCACTCAGCTCTGACAATCAGGCCCGAAGTGTCCGTGCAACATTCAGAAAAGTTCAATATCGACCAGGTCAGCATCGTTCACCTTGACTCATGCCCCAGCCACAGTTTACCAACCTTCCTTCCTTCCCCTAACACTGCTCCGTATCGTTGCAGCATCCCCAGCAATGCTAACACAAAAGACAACAGTTCGTTATCACAAAGGTTCATCAGCAAGATACCATCAAACAGCAAGTGGATACCAAAAAAGGTGATTTTAAGGGGATTAACCAAAAGCTTGACCAACTGCATTGTACTGATGAAATGAACTAAGTGCAGTGTACGTGATAGCAGAAACATAAATTTCCACCCAGCCTTGTATATGGGGGACAGTGTAGCCCTTGACAAAGACCAGAGAAGGAGGTTTACACGGAGAGCAGACAGCCAAAGGAGGAGGATGTGAGCACGGACTCATGAGGTTTGATTTTTAAAGAGATTTTTGGAGTGAGTGACAATGGGGGTGTATAGCCCAACACGGTAGTGTAATACTGAAATAACTAAAGTTTCATGCTGCTGAACATTCTCAGTACGTAAGGGGATTAAAAAGACTTTGCTTTTTTTTTCTATGATTAATGCAAAAATGGGCTGGGGGATGGGGGATTGGAAAAGCTGATCAGAATATTTAAATGCTGAAGGGAGAGTAGTCCATATCAATGTCATAAATGGCTGAAGACAACAATTCTATGGATCATAAGAGAAACTAAACAAAGATTTGGAACATTCATACCATCTTCCGTTAACATGCCAGGTCCATTTCTGTGAATAGCTTACTCCACAAAATAAAAGCATGTGTGAAATTACAGATTTATTGGGAGTGCCAGTTTTAATGATTGTAAATATAGATTGAGATGTTTCGGCTCTGTCGTGCGCCATGGTGACGCTACTGGGATTCTCACTTCTCCTGTGGATCTGCAGTTCACAAACAAATCAGGCCATTCCAGATTTCTTCCCTGACCTTGCATTGCTGAGTCATTCTCAGAAGGTCTTCTGAAAACCTTTACTGGACATCCTCGATTATCCAAACGTCGATTATCCGAATTTCGGATTATCCGAACAAGATCTCAAGGTCCCGATGCTTGTCTAAACTGTACAATCCGAACATTCAATTATCCGAACATTTGACAATCCGAACAAAATACTCCCTGACCGTGTCATTCAGATAATCGAGGTTGCCCTGTATATTATGTCTTTCCCGGAGTAAGATATCCCAGGAAAGTTCACAGAAGTGAAATCAAGCAAATTTGATGGCAAGCACATCTGGAGATATTGGCCCACTCTCCACATTGGACACATGAGAAAAGATGCAGGTCAGGGCCATTGCAGAAACCTTGATGCATGAGCATGTGGGATTTGCCTTTGAAATTTAAGTTTCCCATGGGCTGTTTCATTGCTGCCTTGGACCCTTTGCAAAAACCTCCAGTACTAAGCTGTTGGGCTAGATATATGCGACTTGTCTCTATGGTTGCCCAGGAGATATTGAACAGTTTAAATCTTGGTCCAACACCTGGTTAATTCTACAACCTACTTCCCTCCCTACCTGGCCACCACCTCCATCCTTAGTGGCCAACTACCCCCTCACACATGATTTTCCTCCCAAAAGACCTACCCACTCATCCATTCACTTACCAAGGCACATTTGTTGAAGGACTAGACTTTGAATGACTTTGATAGCTGCTACCTTTCATTCCTCTGGCTCTACTCTATTTCTTGCATTTGTTAGGAGGGAGATGCTGTTTCACTGTCAGCCAGGATCAGAAGGTCCTGGGAGAAATGGACAGTAGCTTTGGAGTGGGAAAATCTTCATGGGCACTGACAGGGCTGACAGCATTAGTGAGTGAAAGTGAGGACTGCAGATCAGAGTCAAAACGTGTGGTGCTGGAGAGGCACAGCCGGTCAGTCAGCATCCGAGGAGCAGGAGAGTCAACGTTTTGAGCATAAGCCCTTCATCAGGATTCCTGATCACATTCCTGATGAAGAGCTTATGTTTGAAATGTTGACTGTCCTGCTCCTCAGCTCCTGCCTGACAGGTTGTGCTTTTCCAGTGCCACACTTTTTGACTCAGACAGCATTGGTGCTGACCTGAAATTTAAGGAGATTAAGACAGATGGTTAAATTTTAACATTCTCAATTCGACAACATTTTAAAAAAAATTGTTTTTGGGATCTGAGGATGGCTGGAAATGTCAGCATTTCTCATCCATCATTCATCGCCCTTGAGTATGTGGTACCTACACAAGGTGGCTTGGTAGTTCATTTCAGAGGGCCACCTTATTGCTCAGAGCCTAGAGTTGTGGCTAGGCCAGACTGAGTAAGGGCAGCAGATTCTCTTCCCTATTTCCCACACCATGATTTTCAATTTTTTTTTTCTTTTTCTTTTTTGTCCCCCCCGCACCCATGTTGTGTGTGTGCAGGTGTGAGACACAGTGAAAGACACAAGGTGCACGAATCTTTATTTAGTTTCCACCTCCAGGAAGCAAAGAAACACCCGAGTGGCTAGTGACAAGCAGTGCCCTTCACACCAAAGGGCAATGCTGTGTGATCAAACAGTGAAGGGGAGGGCAGGGATTAAATCAAAATATAGTTGGAACCATGATTTTTAATTCTGACACAATAGGTTCATGATCAGTATTAAGGATACGAGCATTCATTTATGAATTCAATTTAAATTAGCTTAGCTGCTATAGGGAGGACTTGAACTAGCATCTGCAGATCATTTGTCAGTGCATCTGGATCACTGAGCCTGATGTTACCACTCTAACGATTGTCCCCAGAGCTAAGTATGTTGTGACAGGAAAGGTAGGAACATGAATGTGGAGAATGGACAAAATTGTCAACCAGACGTGGTATCCAATGAGTTAAATCTCTTATTTATCCTTCATAAATTAGGCTGAAGATTCTTCTTGAGCAAAGCGCCCTCATGAATATTCATGTGGACTGCACTGGGGGCTTCAAGATAAGGTAGTTCTGTGCAAAAGATAAGGCATCTCACCACAGACATCACAGATTTAATGAGTTGAATCTAACGCGGACCAATTAACCAGCACGTGCATTCACTGGAGTGGGAATCCATCAATTTCAGGGGAAATTGAGGTTGAAATGATCCATTGTTTGGCCACGTGGTAAGGCTGGAAATGGCTGTTCACCCTGCAGATGTAATTTGAAGCTGGAAGCAGATGCAGAGAATTTTTTTCTCTCTCTCCTCCCTTCTCTTTTATGCATGTGCTGCCGATAAATGCTCCGTTTACACAGAGTCCCTCTGGGCTTACTCAGCCGACTGCAGATTCTTCAGGGTTTGCAAAGCAACATTTGCAACTGAACTCAACTTAAAAAACGTACAGCAAAACAGAATGAGAGATGTGGAGCAGGAAGAGGGAAAGGAAATTATAACCACTCCACCTTATCTTTTCCTAACTCACAATTTATAAGAACGTAGTGCCTGGAAATGTTTTACTACTGTGGAATGAGCTTGAGTTATCATTTTGGACTATCAGTTGAGACAGTGAGCAGGATTTTCCATTCAGGACACTGTTATCAGAGTCACAGTGGTCCCCATGCCCCAGACTATGTGGAATAGTCATCTGGTGGTGATTCTCCCTGAATTGGCCAATGAGTGTATTTGTACAATTAAGGGATTGGGGTCAAAAACAGGTATATGGAGTTAGACCACAGATCAGGAGTGGCACGGTGGCTCGATGGTTAGTACTGCTGCCTCACAGTGCCAGGGATCTGGGTTCCATTCCAGCCTCAGGCGGCTGTCTGTGTGGAGTCTGCACATTCACTCTGTGTCTGTATGGGTTTCCTCTGGGTGTTCCGGTTTCCTCCCACAGTCCCAAGATGTGCTGCTTAGGTGAATAGGCCATGCAAAATTGTCCATAGTGTTCAGGGTGAGGTGCATCAGCCAGGGGTAAATGTCGGGGAATAGGGTAGGGAATTCAGTCTGGGTGGGTTACACTTTGGAGGTCAGTGTGGACTTGTTGGGGCCATATGGACTGTTTCCACACTGTAGGGATTCTATGATCAACCATAATCTCACCAAATGGCAAAAGAGGCTCGAGGGAGTCCTGTTCCTTTGTCCTAATGGCCAGAAAACAGGCTTGCCATGGAATTAAGGCCTGGGATTGGGCTCTCATCGCTAAAGGGCTAAAAGGATACTATATCTTTCAAGAGTAGTCCCTCTTGAGCCATTGCACTAAGGCCATTCAGCTCCTGACCTCATGACGTGCTCAGACCCAATAATGTATACTATCCTACAAGTCGCACTCAGAAATTCACCAAGGCTCCTGAGAAAGCGCCTTCCAAACCCATAACCATTGCCATCTGGGAGTACAAGGGCAGCAGATGCATGGCAACACCACAATCTGCAAGTTCCCCTCCAATCCACTCACTATTCTGACTTGAAAATGCATCGTTGTTCCTGGTTCAAAATCTTGGAACTCCCTCCCTAATGACATTGTGGGTCAACCTACAGCAGTTCAAGAAGGCAGCTCACCACCGCATTCTCAAGGACAGCTCAGGATGGACAATTAATACTGGCTCAGCCGATGACACTTAAATGCCATGATTGAAGGAAAACAAAATTATGGCATTGATGATCGAGACTGGTGGAGCTGACTAGATGGGCTGAAGAGCCTTTTCTGCTGTCATGATCCTGTGCTCCTACCGGCCTGAGGCCAGACCATTCAGGGACATCTTAGCTGCACTGAGTTTTGAAGGTGTCTTGGTTCTGGTTGTGTGTGGGCAATATGATCTTAATGAAGCTTCTTGAGGCCGTTTACACAGTGTCAAAGCTGCCTACAAAATCTGGTAATTTATCAAACTGGTCAGAAGAGGCCAATAATGTAAAGGTAGTACTGTTTCTACTGAGGGAGAGGAAAAATCCTTGGGCCTTTCTCGTCACAGCTCTGTAAGGGTCTGTGTCTGAAGGGTTAATACTGAGGAATGGGTTAAACCCCACCACACTGATGACACCATATGGACTTGGTACTGATCGTGCAAGCAGCTAGGAATAAAAGCGAAACCCTGGGATACTGGAAATCTGAAACAACACAGAAAATGCTGGAGAAACTCAGCAAATCTGGCAGCATCTGTGGAGAGAGAAGCAGAATTATGCTTTGAGTCTGGTATGACTTTTCTTCAGAAAGAGTTAAATCTTTTAATAATCCTTCACAAATTAGCCTTAAGATCCTCTTTTGTCTGAAGCACCCTCATGAACATTTATGTGGGCAACACTTATGGGGACTTCAAGGTAAGGCACAGTTCTTCAGTTCTAAAGAAGTCATATCAGACTTAAAATGTTAACTCGATTTCTCTCTCCACATGTGCTGCCAGCCCTGCAGAGTGCCTCTATCACTCTCTGTGTTTCTTTCAGATTTCCAGCTCCCAGAGGGATGAAAAACCTATCTAGTTAGACCAGTTCTACCACACTCGACAGAGCATGTCCTGCTGGTGACATATTGTCTCCAGTTTACCGTTTCCTTCGCCAACCTTAGAATGGGGCCTAGGTGCTCTTTCCTTGTTGCAGTCATGTGCCTCAGTATCCAGGTCTCAGTCACTGTGGTCAGCAATCTGTCCGGATTTGTGGTGAAATCTGGGGTTTTTCAATCTAGCCACTGCAAAGACAAAGCAACCCTCAGTAGTTCCAGACCCCCTGAACTCCCCCACCCCCATCACTATTTCAGTCCAACGTTGCAGCTCACCGACAATGTACTTGCACACCTGAACCTTGTACTACAGTTTCCAACCCACTCCATTGCTGTTCACCTCCTCCTCCCCGCCCCCCCACCCCCAGCCCCGCTATTACATCTTTAAACGTTCATTTTAGCCTGAACGTTGTGACTTTGCTCAAAAGGGAGCAACAGAGCTTTCTGCACGTAGTGCCAAGAGCAATTAAATATTACTGCATCCTCAACAACATGTGTGTCAATTAGATGACCCCTGTTACATTCAACTCACTTTACTGCTGCAGTCTGCATTGTGTCAGCCTTTTGCTCAGGCATTAAGGCTCAAATGATTTGCTGCAGAATTTACATAATTATTTCTGAGCTGCGGGAGGCTGTCTAAAGTTCCATTTTGTGTTAAAAATGTTTTATTGGATGGCTTTTCTAGTTTTCTCCCTCCTCTCTGCTGACACCTAGCCTTTGCTTTGTCTGGGGTCGATGTGCACATAACTGCAAGCAATTTGCCATGTAGCACAGTGCAACTTCAGTAACTGGAATGGATATAACTCACAATGCATTTTTAAAATGTACTTCATAAAGCTTTTATACAGTGATTAATGTATTGTAATTCACGTGTAAATAGTCTTGATGGTCTATTTATCCATGGTTGATTCCCTGTCACACTTTACCCTTCATTCATCCCCCACCTGTGGTATTTCCCTAGACGTCCACACCTGATGCCTTTATGGTATTTGCCACTTTTGCCAGAATGCGGCACTGAGTGCGTGTTGCGTAAGCCACTTCACCACCACTAGACCTCCTTTGTCTTGGGAATATTGAGTGATACACCACTGTGGAATATCAGACCATAAACTGATACACTTAGTGGTAAGGCTGCAGATGCTGGAGATCAGAGTCAAGATTAGAGTGGTGCTGGAAAAGCACAGCAGGTCAGGCATCATCCGGGGATCAGGAAAATCAACATTTCGGGCAAAAGCCCTTCATCAGCAATCGAATCTTGACTCTGATCTCCAGCATTTGCAGTACTCAGTTTTGCCTAGTTGATTTTCACCTTACTGTGAATCCTCTTCCAAGGATACCTAACTTGAAGATGTTCTCCTCCTCTCTCACTTTATGATAAGGTCCTAGGAAGTGTTGCTGAACAAAGAGACCTTGAAGTGTAGGTTCATAGCTCCTTGAAAGTAGAATCACAGGTAGATAGGATAGTGAAGAAGGCGTTTGGTATGCCTTCCTTTATTGGTCAGAGTATTGAGTACAGGAGTTGGGAGGTCATGTTGCGGCTGTACAGGACATTGGTTAGGCAGCTTTTGGAATATTGCATGCAATTCTGGTCTCCTTCCTCTCAGAAGGATGTTGTGAAACTTGAAAGGGTTCAGAAAAGATTTACAAGGATGTTGCCAAGGTTGGAGGATTTGAGCTATAGGGAGAGGCTGAACAGGCTGGGGCTGTTTTCCCTGGAGCATTGGAGGCTGAGGGGTGACCTTATAGAGGTTTATAAAATCATGAGGGGCATGGATAGGATAAGTAGACAAAGTCTTTTTCCTGGGGTGGAGGGGTCCAGAACTAGAGGGCATAAGTTTAGGGTGAGAGGGTAAAAATACAAAAGAGACCTAAGGGGCAACTTTTTCACGCAGAGGGTGGTACGTGTATGGAATGAGCTTCCAGAGGATGTGATGGAGGCTGGTACAATTTAAGAGACATTTGGATGGGTATATGAAGAGTAAGGGTTTGGAGGGACATGGGCTGGGTGCTGGCAGGTGGGACTAGATTGGTTTGGGATATCTGGTCGGCATGGACGGGTTGGACGGAAGGGTCTGCTTCCGTGGTGTATATCTCTATGACTCTATGGCATTGCAGAAGTAGGCTAATCAGTCCATTGAGTCTGCTCCACCCTTCAGCAAGACGGTGGTTGATTTGATCATTCTCAACCTCACTTTCCTGCCTTTTCTCCCATCCCATGAGTCCCTTATGGATCAACAATCTATCTCAGCCTTGTATATGCTTGAAGACTCGCCTTTACAGTCCTCTGCAATATCTACAGATGAGGCACTGCTCCTCAATAACAAGAAAGTTAGCTGAATGATAGCGATAGTGACAACTATATTGGGTCAGACATAATGACTAGGACTTGAGATTGGCTAGTAAACATATACTGCGTCCTCCTCGACCCACAGACAGTGTGTGTCCTCAATAGAAGGGATGGAGCTGATATGTCATAACCTGAACACTTTCATAACTATTACAAAACTGCCCATACACATGACACACACCATCCAGAACTAACCTTTGTTTGGCAATGGAGGAATCTCCACTGAATTTGTGTTCTCGATATTGCAGAGGAGTGGAATGGTCATTGGCAACAGATCTTCCATCATGTCAGCTGAGGTGAACTCTCTTAGCCACCAGTTGACTAGCTGACCTATAACTTCCTGAAGAAGGGCTCATGCCCGAAACGTCGATTCTCCTGCTCCTTGGATGCTGCCTGACCTGCTGCGCTTTTTCAGCAATACATTTTCGCCTATAACATTTCATTTACTTGTTTCATAACTGCGCAAGTTTGCTTTTGTATTTACAAAGCCAGAGGGAGAGTTGTCTTAAAGCATATTCATTAATTGTCAGTGCTCCCTCTCCTCACTACCTGAGGAGGCAGCAGAGAAATTTAATGTTAATCCAAGCAGTCACCACAGGAAGAAATGACAACCTCACCCTCTAGTGGCTGTTTCCTCAGTGCTGGTGAAATAAGCGCTTCACTTTCCCCACACGCAAATAGAAGCCATCAAGGTGTGGACCTCACTGTGTTGAGTATTGTAAGCACAGATGCCTCAGTATGGACTGCCTCCCTCTCCCAGCATCCTGATGCCTGAAGGTTCTTTCCTCTGAATAAGATTGAGTTTTACAAACAGACAGGGCAGTAAGGAGTGGACTTGGTGCCTGTGCTTTCCTGATGTCCCACATGACATGCATTTCATGAGAATTTCCAGCAGGCTATATTCTCTTTCTGTTTGCAAATATTGTGAAACATTCAGAACAAAACATAGAATATAGAACAATACAGCACAGAACAGGCCCTATGGCCCACGGTGTTGTGCCGAACATTTGTCCTAGCTTAAGCACCTATCCATGTACCTATCCAATTGCCGCTTAAAGGTCACCAGTGATTCTGACTCTGCCACTCCCACAGGCAGCGCATTCCATGCCCCCACCCCTCTCTGGGTAAAGAACCTACCTCTGACATCCCCCCTATACCTTCCACCCTTCACCTTAAATTTATGTCCCCCTTGTAACACCCTGTTGTACCCGGAGAAAAAGTCTCTGACTGTCTCCCCTGATCATCTTATAAACCTCTTTCAAGTCACCCCTCATCCTTCGCTGTTCCAATGAGAAAAGGCCTAGCACTCTCAACCTATCCTCGTACGACCTATTCTCCATTCCAGGCAACATCCTGGTAAATCTCCTCTGCACCCTCTCCAAAGCTTCCACATCTTTCCTAAAATGAGGCGACCAGAACTGCACATAGTACTCCAAATGTGGCCTTACCAAGGTCCTATACAGTTGCAACATCACCTCACGACTCTTGAATTCAATCCCTCTGCTAATGAATGCTAATACACCATAGGCCTTCTTACAAGCTCTATCCACCTAAGTGGCAACTTTCAAAGATCTATGAACATAGACCCCAAGATCCCTCTGCTCCTCCACCTTACTAAGAACCCTACCGTTAACCCTATATTCCACATTCTTATTTGTTCTTCCAAAATGGACAACCTCACACTTGACAGGGTTGAACTCCATCTGCCACTCCTCAGCCTAGCTCTGCATCATATCTAAGTCCCTTTGCAGCCGACAACAGCCCTCCTCACTATCCACAACTCCACCAATCTTCGTATCATCTGCAAATCTACTGACTCACCCTTCAACTCCCTCTTCCAAGTCATTAATAAAAATTACAAACAGCAGAGGACCCAGAACTGATCCCTGCGGAACTCCACTTGTAACTGGGCTCCAGGCTGAATATTTACCATCTACCACCACTCTCTGACTTCGACCGGTTAGCCAGTTCTCTATCCAACTGGCCAACTTTCCCTCTATCCCATGCCTCCTGACTTTCCGCATAAGCCTACCATGGGGAACCTTATCAAATGCCTTACTAAAATCCATGTATACTACATCCACTGCTCTACCCTCATCCACACGCTTGGTCACCTCCTCAAAGAATTCAATAAGACTTGTAAGGCAAGACCTACCCCTCACAAATCCGTGCTGGCTGTCCCTAATCAAGCAGTGTCTTTCCATACACTCATAAATCCTATCCTTCAGTACCCTTTCCATTACTTTGCCTACCACCGAAGTAAGACTAACTGGCCTGTAATTCCCGGGATTATCCCTATTCCCTTTTTTGTACGGGGCACAACATTCGCCATTCTCCAGTCCCCTAGCACCACCCCCATTGACAGTGAAGATGAAAAGATCATTGCCAACGGTTGCAATTTCCTCTCTTGCTTCCCACATAATCCTCGGATATATCCCGTCGGGCCCGGAGGACTTGTCTATCCTCAAGTTTTTCAAAATGCCCAACACATCTTCCTTCCTAACAAATATCTCCTCTAGCTTACCAGTCCGTTTAATACTCTCCTCTTCAACAATACGGTCCCTCTCATTTGTAAATACTGAAGAAAAGTACTCATTCAAGACCTCTCCTATCTCTTCTGACTCAATATACAGTCTCCCACTACTCTCCTTGATTGGACCTACCCTCGTTCTCGTCATTCTCATGTTTCTCACATACGGATAAAATGCCTTGGGGTTATCCTTGATCCTACCCGCCACAGATGTTTCATGCCCTCTCTTAGCTCTCCTAATCCCTTTCTTCATCTCCCTCCTGGCTATCCTGTATCCCTCCAACACTCTGTCTGAACCTTGTTTCCTCAACCTTATGTAAGCCTCCTTCTTCCTCCTTACAAGACATTCAACCTCCCTCGTCAACCAAAGTTCCCTCACATGACCATTTCTTTCCTGCCTGACAGGTACATACACATCAAGGACACGTCGTATCTGTTCCTTGAAAAAGTTCCACATTTCAATGGCATCCTTCCCTGACAGTCTATGCTCCCAATTTATGCTCCTCAGATCCTGTCTTGCAGCATTGTATTTGCCCTTCCCCCAATTGTAAAACCTGCCCTGTTGTACGCACCTATCTCTCTCCATAACCAAGGTGAAAGTCACAGGATTTTGGTCACCATCACCAAAATGCTTATCCACTAACAAGCCCATCACTTGTCCCGGTTCGTTACCAAGTACCAAATCCAATATGGCCTCCCCTCTGGTTGGAAAATCTACATACTGCGTTAGAAAAGCTTCCTGAACACACTGCACAAACACCGCTCCGTCCAATCTACTTGATCTAAAAAGCTTCCAATCAATATTTGGGAAGTTGAAATTGCCCATGATACTACCCTGTGGCTTCTGCACCTTTCCAAAATCTGTTTCCCAAGCTATTGGGGGGCCGATAGTAAACACCCAACAAGGTGACTGCTCCTTTCCTATTTCTGACTTCAGCCCATACTACCTCCAAAGGCAGATCCCCCTCAAACTGCCTTTCTGCAGCTGTTATACCATTTCTAATTAGCAACGCCCCCCCTCTCCTTTTTTACCACCCCCCCTAATCTTACTGAAACATCTGTAACCAGGAACCTCCAACAACCATTCCTGTCCCTCTTCTATCCATGTTTCCGTGATGGCCACAACATCGTAGTCCCAAGTACCGATCCACGCCTTAAGTTCACCCACCTTATTTCTGATACTCCTTGCGTTGAAGTATACACACTTGAACCCATCTCTGTGTCCGCAAGTACTCCCTGTCAGTGCTACCTTCTCCACAGCCTCCCTACATTCTTGGACATCCTGACAAACAGCTAACCTACTTGCTGGACTACAAGTCCGGATCCCAACCCCCTGCCAAATTAGTTTAAACCCCCGAAGAGTGCTAGCAAACCTACCTCCCAGGATATTGGTGCCCTTCTGGTTCAGGTGCAACCTGTCCTGCTTGTACAGGTCCCACCTTCCCCAGAATGCAGTCCAATTGTCCAAATACCTGAAGGCCTCCCTCCTACACCATCCTTGCACCCACGTGTTCAACTGCACTCTCTCCCTATTCCTTGCCTCACTGCCACGTGGCACCGGCAACAACCCAGAGATGACGACTCTGTCCGTCCTAGCTTTTAGCTTCCAGCCTAATTCCCTGAGCTCCTGAATTACCTCCCCACCCCTCTTCTTACCTATGTCATTGGTGCCAATGTGCACCACGAGTTCTGGCTGCACACCCTCCCCCTTAAGGATTCTGAAGACACGGTCCGAGACGTCTCGGACCCTGGCACCCGGGAGGCAACAAACCATCCGAGAGTCTCGCCCATGTCCACAGAACCGCCTGTCTGTCCCTCTAACTATAGAGTCTCCTATAACTAGCGCTCTCCTCTTCTCCCCCTTTCCCTTCTGGGCCTCAGAGCCGGACCTTGTGCCAGACACCTGGTCACTGCAGCTTACCCCTGCTAGGCCGTCCCCCCCAACAGTATCCAAAGCGGTATACTTATTGTTGAGGGGAACGACCACAGGGATCCCTGCACTGCCTGCTTCCTCCCCTTCCCACCTCTAACTGTTACCCAGCTACCCCTGTTCTCTGGTGTAACTATGTCCCTGTAGCTTCTATCTATCACCCTCTCAGCCTCTCGAATAATCCTCAGTTCATCCAACTCCAGCTCCAGTTCCCTAACACGGTCTGTGAGGAGCAGGAGCTGGCTGCACTTCCTGCAGGTGAAGTCGGCAGGAGCATTGGTGGTCACCCCTACCTCAAACATCCTGCAGGAGGAACATTCCACTGCCTGCGCTGCCATAACTCTACACTTAGTCTCCAAAACAAGAACACTAAGTAGCTTACCTGTTCAGACGACTAAGTCCTTTTTTTAGGTTAGAGGAGGAGGGAGGGTGGGAGACACTACACAAGTAGTGTCTCGGGTTCCTTCTCCACTCAAACTTCTTACCTTCCCAGAAGCCTCTGTTGACAACTTCTGGGTTCCTGCTCCTAGCTGAAAAAAAACACAGACTGCAAAAAGAAAAACGTTAATTTAAACTGGTCTCAGTTTACCTTCCGGCTCCCCTCTCTGTGCGCCCGCTGTAGCACTGAGGTCGAAACCTCGGAGGTATGTGCTTTTAAATCAAACTTCTTACCTTCCCAGAAGCCCCTGTTGACAACTTCTGGGTTCCCGCTCCTAGTTTTCTTGTGCATATCACACAAGAAAACTCATGATAGACTTAAACTGGCATTCACATTAAAATCAGGTGAACATAGCCATGACAAACTACTGCAACTCGACATTCCTGGCCTCTTCCCCCACCCAGGCCTTAGCAATCCATGATTTATTTCGTGAAAAACAAGTGTAATTGAAATACTACTTCTCCATGATATTCGTTGACTCCTATTCTTTTGAACCTTGCTGTTATCCATTGCTAAAAGACTAGTCTCTACATATAGCTTTCTGAACACTTCCAATTTTGCCCACACTACCTTTTGTGTGATTCCTGTATGTTCATTGCCTTGGACCCAGACATTGCTGTGTGACAATGTGATCACAGATTTCTAGATATTTTACTTTCATCTCTATTCCAGGCTGTAGCTCTATACCAGGTGAAAGTGAGGACTGCAGGTGGTGGAGACTAAAGTCGTGAGTGTGGTGCTGAAAAAGCACAGCAGGTCAGTTAGCATCCGAGGAGCAGGAGAATCAATGTTTCAGGCATCAGGAGGCTCATTCCTGATGAATTGGAGACGCCGGTGTTGGACTGACATCTACAAAGTTAAAAAGTCACACAACACCAAGTTATAGTCCAACAGGTTTATTTGGAAGCACTACTTTTGGAGCACTGCTCCTTCATCAGGGACTTCTCCAGTAAACGTCGATTCTCCTGCCCCTCAGGTGCTGCCTGACCTGCTGTGCTTGTCCAGCACCACATTCTTGACTGCAGCGCTATACCAGTCAACACAGGAGTACTCACAGCCACCAAACTATGCACCATAGATGTGTGACAGCCAGGTTCGAATGATTATGGAAGCGATGTCAAAAATAAAACAAAACCTCTTTCAATGCAGCTGAACACCTCAAAGTCTCTCTGTATTCTTAGTGATAATGGACACTCTGGCAACCTGTCCCAATTCAATAAAACATGTGAAAAATGAATAATTTAGCTTGAGAGGCTGGGAGTCAGCACATTATAACGAGAATCTGGTGAAGCATCTCTTTTTGTTGACCTACATTCAGTGTTTTTTCAGAAGTTCAGCCTGCCCAAATAATTCAGCAACCCTCGCTGTAAAGCAACTCGGCCATCAAAGAAAAAAGTTGAAATTTCCTGCAGTTTTTGTCGACTGGTTGCGACTTACAGGAATGCTGTGAAAGTTTCAAATTGCGTGACAGTGATTTTGCTGCACAGATAGTTATTTTATCTAGCTAGGGTACGTTTAGACAAGTCAGCTGTAAATTCTAACTCCAACTCATTGTACAAACTCCCACTAGAGCCCAGTGACCCCTCAAAAACTTGAGGTATTCCCAAGAATCAAAATTGTGATTTTCTTTACTGGTTTTAGACTTCCATTTCTCCTAAAATTTATGGCTATTTAAATCACTGCTTGCTGTCACCTAATCAATACTTTATGACTTGACTCATCATCATGACCTTGGTTGTCATTCTTTACTGTGTAGCTTTCCTGATTAATTTAAAAAGATGTGGATGCTGCCCGAGTGGAGATTAGTTTTTGGAGATGCCAAAGGAGAGAGAATCATTGCAAAAATGAATTTAAAAATTATTGGAAATCTTGACTTTTTCTTTTCCTTTGCTTAAGTTGAAAGTGTGAAAGAATCAAAGCTGAACCAAAGGCTTTGACAAATAATCCAAAGAACACAAACTCAAATCCCCTCAGTTTGAGAATATGAATTCAGTTTCTTAAAAGAATCTGGAAAGAAGTGATGGTGCAAATAAAAATTAAAAGGTGCCTGTGGGATTATTGAGTGAGCCCAACTGGTTTATTGATGTTACTATGGGAAGGATACATGCTGTTCATACCTGGTGTGGGCTATTTGTAATGTCAGTTCCTCGTTTGCAGACTGCTCTCTAAAGTTGAACAAGCAACTTAAGACAATAACAAGGAGGGAAAAGGCTAGACCATTTAGTCCTTTTAATATGCTGCATCATTTGAAAATAATATGATTGTGACCTTAACCCCATTTTCCTGCCTGACCCCCATAACCCCCATGAGGAGTGGCAGGTGGAGTTCAACCCTGCCAAGTGTGAGGTTGTCCATTTTGGAAGAACAAATAAGAATGCGGAATACAGGGTTAATGGTAGGGTTCTTGGTCAGGTGGAGGAACAGAGGGATCTTGGGGTCTATGTACATAGATCTTTGAAAGTTGCCACTCAGGTGGATAGAGTTTGTAAGAAGGCCTATGGTGTATTATCATTCATTAGCAGAGGGATTGAATTCAAGAGTCGTGAGGTGATGTTGCAGCTGTACAGGACTTTGGTTAGGCCACATTTGGAGTACTGTGTGCAGTTCTGGTCGCCTCATTTTAGGAAAGATGTGGAAGCTTTGGAGAGGGTGCGGAGAAGATTTACCAGGATGTTGCCTGGAATGGAGAATAGGTCATACAAGGATAGGTTGAGAGTTCTCGGCCTTTTCTCATTGGAACAGCGAAGGATGAGGGGTGACTTGATAGAGGGTTATAAGATGATCAGAAGAATAGATAGACAGTCAGAAACTTTTTCCCCGGGTACAACAGAGTGTTACAAGGGGACATAAATTTAAGGTGAAGGGTGGAAGGTATAGGGGAGATGTCAGGGGTGGGTTCTTTACCCAGAGAGTGGTGGGGGCATGGAATGCGCTGCCTGTGGGAGTGGTAGAGTCAGAATCATTGGCGACCTTTAAGCGGCATTTGGATAGGTACATGGATGGGTGCTTAATCTAGGATAGAAGTTCGGCACAACATCGTGGGCCGAAGGGCCTGTTCTGTGCTGTATTGTTCTATGTTCTATGTTCTATGTTCTATAACCCATGACTCCTGTATCAAAAACCTGCCTCTGTCAAAATTGGGTAGGTTCAATGATTCAGCCTTTACTCCTCTCTAGCATAGAGAATAAAAACCCTCAGAGAGCAAAACGTGCTCTTTATTCCTTTCTTTAAATGGAAGATACCTTCTGAAACTGTGTTCCCAATTCCTCCCACCATCCGTCTCCCACTCTCCCCCACCCTTAACAAAGGGAAACATGCTTTCAGCATCAAACTCTCTCAGAATCTTATATGTTTCAGTAAGATCATCTCCCACTCTTCTAAACTAAAACAGATATTGGCCTAACCTGCTCAACCTTTCCACGTAAGACAATGTAAATCCATCAGCTGTGTTAAACAGAGGCACCAAGAAATGGGCGATGAGTACTGGCATTGCCAAATACAAAATGAAAGAACTATGGATGCTGTAAATCATAAACAAAAACAGAAGTTGCTGGAAAAGCTCAGCAGGTTTGACAGAATCTGTGAAGAGAAATCAGTGTGAACATTTTGGACCCAAAGACCCTTCCTCAGCAGAACTTTTTCAAGGTGAGCATGCCTGGAAGGAAGCATCACCGGACCTGATATGTAACTTTGACTTTTGTTGCTGGCATTGCCAACGTACCCACATCCAAGGATTATTAGTTTTTAAACAACTGAATCATAGAATCCTGACTGTGGAAACAGGCCCTTTGGCCCAACATGTCCACACCAACCCCTCTGAAGAGTAACCCTCCCTGGCCCATTTGCCTCCTCTATTATCCTACAATCACCCCTGACTACTGCACCTAACCTACACATCCCTGAACGCTATGGGCAATTTGGCATGGCCAATTCACCTGACCTGAACATTTGAATTGAACTTGAGTCCCGGGCACTGTGAGGCAGCAGTGCTTGCCACTGTGCTGCCCCTGAAATGATGAAAGTAGTCATGTCTCACAAACTTGATTGAGTTTTTTGAAGAAGTAACAAAGAAGATTGATGAGGGCAGAGCAGTAGATGTGATCTATATGGACTTTAGAAAGGCGTTCGACAAGATTCCCAATCGGAGACTGATTAGCAAGGTTAGATCTTATGCAACACAGGGAGAACTAGCCATTTGGATACAGAACTGGCTCAAAGGTAGAAGACAGAGGGTGGTGGTGGAGGGTTGTTTTTCAGACTGGAGGCCTGTGACCAGTGGAGTGCCACAAGGATCGGTGTTGGGCCCTCCACTTTTTGTCATTTACATAAATGATTTGGATGCGAGCATAGGAGAACAGTTAGTAAGTTTACAGATGACACCAAAATTGGAGGTGTCGTGGACAGCGAAGAGGGTTACCTCAGATTACAACAGGATCTGGACCAGATGGGCCAATTGGCTGAGAAGTGGCAGATGGAGTTTAATTCAAATAAATGCAAGGTGCTGCATTTTGGGAAAGCAAATCTGAGCAGGACTTATACACTTAATGATAAGGTCCTAGGAAGTGTTGCTGAACAAAGAGACCTTGCAGTTCAGGTTCATAGCTCCTTGAAAGTGGAGTCACAGGTAAATAGGATAGTGAAGAAGGAATTTGGTATGCTTTCCTTTATTGGTCAGAGTATTGAGTACAGGAGTTGGGAGGTCATGTTGTACAGGACATTGGTTAGACCACTATTCGAATACTGCATGCAATTCTGGTCTCCTTCCTATCGGAAAGATGGTGTGAAACTTGAAAGGGTTCAGAAAAGATTTACAAGGATGTTGCCAGGGTTGGAGGATCTGAGCTACAGGGAGAAGCTGAACAGGCTGGGGCTGTTTTCCCTGGAGCGTCGGAGGCTGAGGGGTGACCTTATAGAGGTTTACAAAATTTTGAGGGGCATGGATAGGAGAAATAGACAAAGTCTTTTTCCTAGGGTCGGGGAGTCCAGAACTAGAGGGCATAGGTTTAGGGTGAGAGGGGAAAGATATAAAAGAGACCTCAGGGGCAACTTTTTCATGCAGAGGGTGGTACGTGTATGGAATGAGCTGCCAGACGATGTGGTGGAGGCTGGTACAATTGCAACATTTCAGAGATATTTGGATGGGTATATGAATAGGAAGGGTTTGGAGAGGATATGGGCCGGTTGCTGGCAGGTGGGACTTGATTGGGTTGGGATATCAGGTCGGCATGGACGAGTTGGACCGAAAGGTCTGTTTCCATGCTGTACATCTCTATGACTCTAGTTGGCCCATGAGAACGTCTGCTGATTTGAGTGTCAAGTGCTGTTGCTAAGCATGAAATAGAGTAATCTTGCAAATTCTTGCCACTAATTGATCAAATAATCACAATAGCAGGTTGTCATAGAGTTACAGAGTTATACAGCATGGAAGCAGACCCTCCAGTCCAACCAGTCCACGCTGAACATAATCCCAAACTAAACTAGTCCTACCTGCCTGCTCCTGGCCCATATCCCTCCAAACTTTTCCTACTCGTATGGCTATCCAAATGGCTTTGAAACATTGTAATTGTAGACGAATCCACCAAACTTTTTCAGCAAGTTCATTCCACAATCGAACCATCCTCTGTGTAAAAATTTGCCTGTTATGTGTTTATTAAATTTCTCTCTTCTCACCTTAAGAACATACCCCTAGTCCTGATATCCCCCATCTTAGGGAAAAGACACCACTATTAATTCTATCTGTACCTCTCATTATTTTATAAACTTCTATCAGGTCACCTCTCAACCTCCCATATTCCAGTGAAAACAGTCCCAGACTATCCAGCCTTTCTTTATAACTCAAACCTTCCATACCCAGCAACATCCTGGTAATCTCTTCTGAATCATCTCCAGCTTGACAATATCCTTCCTATAACTGGGCGACCAGAACTGGCCACAGTAGTCCAGAAGAGGCCTCACCAATGCCCTGTACAATCTCAACATGACTTCCCAACACTTATACTCAAATGACTGAACAATGGAGACAAGTGTGCCAAATGCCTTTTTAACCATTCTGTCTGTGTGTGACACAAACTTCAAAGAATTATGTATCTGCACCCCTAGGTTCCTCTGTTCTATAAAGCTATCCAAGGCACTACCATTAATTTCCTGATGAAGGGCTTTTGCCCGAAACGTCGATTTTGAAGCAACTTGGATGCTGCCTGAACTGCTGTGCTCTTCCAGCACCACTAATCCAGAAACTACCATTAATTGTATAAGCCCTACCCTTGTTTATTGTACCAAATGCAATACCTTTTCATTTATCAAGATTGAACTCCTGCCATTTTCAGTCCATTGACCCATTTGATCAAGATCCCTTTGTAATCTTAGAAAACCTTCTTCACTGTCTACAATGCCACCAATTTTGATATTGTCTGCAAACTTACTAACCATGCCTCCTAAATTCACATCAAAATCATTTCTATAAATGACAAACAAAAGAGGACCCAGAACTGATCCCTGTGAAATACAATTGGTCACAGGCCTCCAGTCTGAAAAGCAACCCTCTACTATTACTCTATCGCCTGCCATTAAGCCTGCTATTAAGGTATTGCATTTGATACAATAAACAAGGGTAGGGCTTATACAATTAATGGTAGTGCCTTGGATAGTTTTATAGAACAGAGAAACCTAGGGGTGCAGTTACATAATTCTTGGAAGTTTGTGCCATTAAGCCAATTGTGCATTCCATCAGCAAGCTCACCCCGAATCCCATGTGACCTAACTTTACTAATCAGTCCACCATGCGGAACCTTGTCAAAGTCTTTACTAAAATCCAAATAAGCATCTACTGCTCTGCCATCATTAATCCTTGTGGTAACTTGATCAAAAAACGGAATCAAGTTTGTGAGCCATGATTTTCCTCACACAAAACCATGCTAACTCATAGAATCCCTACAGTGTGGAAACAAGCCCTTCAACCCAACATGTCCACACCAATCCTCCAAACAGTAGCCCACCCAAACCCATTCCCCTCCCCATTACTCTAAATTTACATCTGACTAATGCCCCTAACCTCCACATCCCTGAACACGGTGTGCAATTTAGCTTGGCCAATTCACCTAAACTGCAACTTTGGATTGTGGGGGGGAGCTGGAGCACCCAGAGGAAACCCACATTCCACACAGTCAGTTGCCCGAGGCTGGAATCGATCCGGGTCCCTGGCACTGTGAACCACCGTACCACCCTTTCTTTCAGCATTTTGGGAGTTCCAATTGACCAGAATCTGAAACTGGACTAGGCATGTAAATACAGTGACTACAAGAGCAGTTCATATCACCTCTTTGCCTTCCTGATTTATCTTTTAAGGATGCCCCTACACTTTTTAAATTGATTAAGAGGTTTAACTGAACCAAGTTTTCTATATCAAAAATAAGATTCTCTCTTATAATCACTTCCAACAATTTACCGACAATCAAAGTCAGACTCATAGGTCTACAGTTCTCTGGTTTCTCCTTACAACCTTCCTTTAAATAAATACATTACTCACCCTCCAGTCATTAGGCATCTCACCCGTAGTTAAAGATGATGCAAATATTTCTGTAATGGATGCCATAATTTCCTCCCTTACTTCCCACAATGTTCTTGGAAACATTAGATCAGGTTCTGGAGGTTTATCCACCTGTATATTCTCTGAGTCCTCTCAAAGTTCCTCGTCTGTAATATGAACTGTTTTTAAAACATCAAAGTTTGTTTCTCTGCATTCTCAAGACTCCATTTCTTTCTTTACAGTAAAACCTGAGGTGAAATATTCATTTAGTATCTCTCCCATCTCCTGGGGTTCAACACAAAGACAACCTCCTTGATCTTTAAGAGACCCTACCCTCTCTCTAGTTACCTTCTTGCTCTTAATGTATTTGTAGAATCTCTTTTTCTGCCAATGCTACCTCATATCACCTCTTTGCCTTCCTGATTTATCTTTTAAGAATGCCCTTACACTTTTTAAATTGATTAAGAGGTTCAACTGAACCAAGGTTTCTTCTCAAAAATAAGATTCTCTCTTATTCTTGAATAGAACTTCAATATCTTTACTCATCCATTGTTCCTTAATCTTACCAGCATTACTCTTCACTCTTAACTGGAGCAAATTGCCTCCAAACTATTGACATTGCATTCTTGAATGCCTCCCACTTGTCAGTCCTGCGAACATTTGAAAGTTCTTGTCTCAAACCATCAAAATTTGCCTTACTCCAGTTAAAAAGTTTAACTTTCATGGAAGGCTTACCTTTTTCATAGCCATTTTGAAACTAATACAATTATGATGGCTAGACTCAAAGTGTTCCCCCACTTTTACTTCAGTCACCTGTCCTGCTTTATTGCCCCAAAAAAAGGTCTAGTTTTGCACCTTCTCTAATAGGAGCTTCCACATATTCATAAAGAAAATTTTCTTGAACACATTTGACAAATTCTTCACCGCCAAACCTTTAACACTATTGTAGCCTCAGTCAATGTTTGGAAAATTCCCTCATTACTACAACCTTATTATGCTTATATATATATCTGAGATCTCCTGACATATTTGTTTCTCAATGTCCCTCTTATTATTGGGGGCATTGTGGTACAATTCCATCCTTTCCTTTCTTATTTTTAATTTCTACCCATATATTTTCACTGGTTGACTTTTCAGAAAGATCTTCCCTAGTTACAGCAGTAATGTATTCCTTAATCAGAACCACCACACCCCACCGTCCTTTTTTGCCTCCTTTTTTATCCTTTCTGTAGAATCCAAAACCCAGAACTGTCTTGTTCATGTCTAAGCTTTAATAGCTATGAAGTCCCAAACCTATGTTCTTAAACCATGCCCTGAGTTCATCAGCATTCCCTGTAAGAACCCTTGTATTAAAAAAAATGCAATTTAGTTTTTCAGAGTTCCTCTATAATTTATACATAGTCACCACTGCCTATGCCATCAAATCACCACATGGGCCTTTCATCCATATCTTACAAATGACTTTAAATTTAATCTTGCCAAGTCTTCCTCAATGAAGTTTCATTCCATGTATGGAGACAGTGAGGTCTGCAGATGCTGGAGATCAGAATTGAGTGTGTTGCTGGAAAAGCACGGCAGGTCAGGCTGCATCCAAGAAACACGAAAATTTTCCTGCTGCTTGGATGCTGCCTGACTGACTGTGCATTTCCAGCAACCCACTCTCAACACAGCAGAACAGTGTATGCCAAACTAGGAAGGATTCCTTGGAATTATCCAAGTTGCAGGACAAAAACAGCCATTGTGTAAATCCAAAGTTCAATCCCTGTCTCTTTCTCATTCATGGGAGTACTTTGCCATGCAGAAAATATTGTGGCCAATGTTTTTGGGTATAAAGTGTAACCAAGTTGATGGTTGTGAAAGAGGATGCCTTAATTCTGCCACAAAAATGTTGGGAGCAAGAAAACTTCCCTTAATCCAGAATGTAGTGATTACATGGTTCTGGGTAGATGGGGAGTGTCTGTATTGTGATGGTTGGCATCATGTCATGTAAATCCTTTTCCAATCTTATTTTCATTTGTTTAACCAGCACCTTTGCTTTAGCTTTGAAATGACAGCAAGTATAGATTAAGTGCAAATACTTAATAACTAACATTACATTGCCAAGGTTAAGGGGCATTAGCCAGATCAAATTGAATGATTAACACTGTCATTAAAATACTGGACCAACACATTTCATATGGCTATGTTAAATGCGTTGACGCTTGTAAAATGATAACTTCAAGGAGTTTTGTGCTGTAAATGAATTTGTGCAGATTTCCCACCTGTTGCTGAAATTACCACGGCCTCACTTTCAAACACCTTCCCAAATCCAAAGAAGAAAATGGCTGTATAAGTGTAACATCTCATTATTGCTCACAGATAGATCTCAGATTTCTTGATATTAGTTTACCTATAGATAGTAATGTTATTAAACATATTTGTGGAAACTATTAACGAAAGTTTTTATCAGACTGGTTTGTTTACTTTGTTCATTTCAGAGTTCCAATATTTTGGGACCTTTGTGTTGTCTACATTGACAATCCAGAACCAATGGATATTGTTAGCAAGAACTGTGTTTGACTCAGTTAGCAAATTTGCACTCAGGAAGCCCCAAAAGGTTTATTTTTTCTGCACTTTCAAGACTCCAGAGAAATCAAGTGTTATCTTTATCCCATATCCCTTCATGGGTTACAACAATCAAAATTGCTGAAAAAGCTCAGCAGGTCTGGCAGCATGTGTGGAGAGAAATCAGAGTTATTGTGTTGGGTTGAGTGACCCTTCCTCAGAACTCATGAGGTAACATTTGATCCTTCCATTCTGAAGGAAGTGCAAAGCTTTTGTTGTTAGTCTTAAACAAAATGTGTGTGCACTGTTAATCTGTTGTGATTTTCAATTTTCCCAATAATGTACAATTCCTTAAATGCATTGCAACTGGGTTCAAAGCAAATGTGGCCATTCATGGGGTAATGGACCTGAAATAAAGTTCCTGGTTTGCACCATGATAAGCAGGTCTCTCCATTTGTGAATCTCTGATGTGAAACCTCTTGTTGCAACACGAGGATTAATCGCATCTGCTCCTGGAATATCTCTAACCCAACACTGTTACAATGTCAAACTTAGTAACTGAGAGTGGCTGAGAGATGCACAGATATTTCCCTTGATAACATCCAGAAGTACGCAACAATTCAGAAAACCACCCTCGGCCTTGAATAGAATTGCAGCATGAAAAGTAGATTCGTTCTTAAGTTTGTCCTTCATGGGTGTTCAAAGCAGTTTAGAATTATCAATACATTGCACAATGACATTCCAATTAACTTTTCAACACACAGTATTGTAGTCTGAATCAGTTATGGTATGAAAGAGCCCCACTAATAGCCATGAATGGATAGATTTATTTCTTTATAATTCAGTAGTGAGTGTGGTATTCAACTGCAGCTTTCCATTCAATTGATCTTTGCATTCATTTATCTGGCCTCATTGCATGAGTAGTATGATGTGAAAAAAAAGAGAAAAAAAGGTATTCACATGGGCCCCTCAATACCTTATGAAGTTCCAGATTGCTTATCCAAATGAGGCACTTTTGAAGTGTGGTCCTTGTTGAAATGTGGAAACAATGCGGTGGCCAAATTGCCCATAATAAGATCCTGAAGTCAGCAATGAGGTACATGAGCAGGTTATCTGTTTTTTGTCAATCATTGTGACTGAGGGATAATTAACTGAGCAGGGCACAAGGGTAAATGTCTATGCTCCTCCTTGAGTGGTACCATGGATTGGTCACTGTCCACATGAGAGATCAGATCGGTCAGTTTGATACCTCATTCAAAAGACAGGTTTGATGTGTGCTCAGGCTCCTGGAGTGAAAATGGATTGTGGGACTGGCAGTTAACAGTTCTAATGCATATATAACATCAGGTGTGTTTCTTTTCTTTAGCTGAGGAAGCCGTCTGGTAAATGATTTTCTTGAGCTTATCATGTTCAACGACCATGTGCTCCCACCAGGTATTTGTGCTCCATCTGAGCATAGATTGGAAAGTCCTTCCCAAATGCTTGAAAATCCTTCACGCTGCAGGCAGCTAGAGTAGTGGAATTGTCACTCGACTTGTAATCCAGAGATTCAGGGGAGGCTGGTTGAATCCCAATGCGGCAGATGGTTAAATTGAAAAGACTGGAATTAAAAGTCTTACGATGATTATGAAACCATTGTCAATTATTGTTCAGATTGTGGATTAGTGGTGCTGGAAGAGCACAGCAGTTCAGGCAGCATCCAAGGAGTTTCGAAATGAACGTTTCGGGCAAAAGCCCTTCATCAGGAATAAAGGCAGTGAGCCTGAAGCATGGAGAGATAAGCTAGAGGAGGGTGGGGGTGGGGAGAAAGTAGCATACAGTACAATGGGTGAGTGGGGGAGGGGATGAAGGTGATAGGTCAGGGAGGAGAGGGTGGAGTGGATAGGTGGAAAAGGAGATAGGCAGGTAGGACAAGTCTGGACAAGTCATGGGGACAGTGCTGAGCTGGAAGTTTAGAACTAGGGTGAGGTGGGGGAAGGGGAAATGAGGAAACTGGTAAAGTCCACATTGATGCCCTGGGGTTGAAGTGTTCCGAGGCGGAAGATGAGGCGTTTTTCCTCCAGGCATCTGGTGGTGAGGGAGCGGCGGTGAAGGAGGCCCAGGACTTCCATATCCTCAGCAGAGTGGGAGGGAGAGTTGAAATGTTGGGCCACGGGGCGGTGTGGTTGATTGGTGCGGGTGTCCCCACCATCACACGCACTCCAGTTACAGGTTCAACCCCAAACTCCCAGCTCTACACCCACACCAGATCCCAGCTCCAAGCCCTGCCGAGTTTTCACCATTCCCCCCAGACCTCCCCCTCACTGAGGATGAACGATCAGTCCTCAGCAAAGGACTCACCTTCATCCCCCTCCGTCCACGCATCAATGAATTTAATACACGACGTGACATCGAACAATTCTTCCGTCGCCTCCGCCTCCGAGCTTACTTTCACAATCAGGACTCCCGCCCACCTTCCGAGGACCCCTTCGCCCACCTCCAACACACTGCATCCACCTGGACACCCTGCGCTGGCCTATTACCTGCCCTCAACCTCTTCATTTCCAAATGCCGCCGGGACATTAACCGCCTCAACCTATCTATCCCCCTCACCCTCTCCAACCTCTCACCCTCACAACGTGCAGCCCTCCAATCCCTCTGCTCTACTCCCAACCTCACCATCAAGGCAGAGGATAAAGGGGGCGCAGTGGCAGTCTCGCGCACTGACCTCTACACCGTTGAAGCCAAACGCCAACTCAAGGACACCTCTTCCTACTGCCCCCTCGACCATGACCCCACTCCCCATCACCAAACCATCATCTCCCAGACCATACAGAACCTCATCACATCAGGAGATCTCCCACCCACAGCTTCCAACCTCATAGTCCGGGAACCCCGCACTGCCTGGTTCTACCTCCTTCCCAAGATCCACAAGCCTGACCACCCTGGCCGACCCATTGTCTCAGCATGCTCCTGCCCCACTGAACTCATCTCTACCTACCTCGACACTGTCCTATCCTCCCTAGTCCAGGAACTCCCCATAGACGTTCGAGACACCACCCACGCCCTCCACCTCCTCAAGACTTCCAATTCCCTGGCCCCCAATGCCTCATCTTCACCATGGATATCCAATCCCTCTACACCTCCATCCGCCATGACCAGGGCCTCCAAGCCCTCCGTTTTTTCCTCTCCAGACATCCCCAAAAGTACCCTTCCACCGACACTCTCATTCGTTTGGCCGAACTGGTCCTCACCCTTAACAATTTCTCCTTTGAATCCTCCCACTTCCTCCAAGGGGTAACCATGGGCACACGTATGGGCCCCAGCTATGCCTGTCTCTTGGTTGGCTACGTAGAGCAGTTGATCTTCCGTAATTACACCGGCACCACTCCCCACCTCTTCCTCCGCTACATTGATGGCTGCATTGGCGCCACCTCATGCTCCCGCGAGGAGGTTGAGCAATTCATCAACTTCACCAACACATTCCACCCTGACCTTAAATTTACCTGGACCATTTTTGACACCTCCCTCCCCTTCCTGGCCCTCTCCATCTCCATTAATGACGACCGACTTGACACTGACATTTTTTACAAACCCATCGACTCCCACAGCTACCTGGATTACACCTCTTCCCACCCTACCTCTTGCAAAAATGCCATCCCATATTCCTAATTCCTCCGCCTCTGCCGGACCTGTTCCCAGGAGGACCAGTTCCACCACAGAACACACCAGATGGCTTCCTTCTTTGGAGACCGCAATTTCCCTTCCCACATGGTTAAAGATGCCCTCCAATGCATCTCGTCTACATCCCACACCTCCACCCTGAGACCTCACCCCTCCAACCGTAACAAGGACAGAACGCCCCTGGTGCTCACCTTCCACCCTACAAACCTTCGCATAAACCAAATCATCCGCTGACATTTCCGCCACCTCCAAACAGACTCCACCACCAGGGATATATTTCTGTCCCCACCCCTTTCCGCCTTCCGCAAAGACCGTTCCCTCCGTGACTACCTGGTCAGGTCCACGCCCTCCTACAACCCACCCTTCCATCCTGGCACTTTCCCCTGCCACCGCAGGAACTGTAAAACCTGTGCCCACACCTCCTCCCTCACCTCTATCCAGGGCCCTAAAGGAGCCTTCCACATCCATCAAAGTTTTACTTGCACATCCACTAATATCATTTATTGTATCGGTTGCTCCCGATGCGGTTGCCTCTACATTGGGGAGACTGGGCGCCTCCTAGCAGAGCACTTTAGGGAACATCTCCGGGACACCCGCACCAATCAACCACACCGCCCCGTGGCCCAACATTTCAACTCCCCCTCCCACTCTGCCGAGGACATGGAGGTCCTGGACCTCCTTCACCGCCACTCCCTCACCACCAGACGCCTGGAGGAAGAACGCCTCATCTTCCACCTCAGAACACTTCAACCCCAGGGCATCAATGTGGACTTCAACAATTTCCTAATTTCCCCTTCCCCTACCTCACCCTAGTTCTAAACTTCCAGCTCAGCACTGTCCCCATGACTTGTCCGACCTGCCTATCTCCTTTTCCACCTATCCACTCCACCCTCTCCTCCCTGACCTATCACCTTCATCCCCTCCCCCACTCACCCATTGTACTCTATGCTACTTTCTCCCCACTCCCACCCTCCTCTAGCTTATCTCTCCACGCTTCAGGCTCACTGCCTTTATTCCTGATGAAGGGCTTTTGCCCGAAACGTTCATTTCGAAGCTCCTTGGATGCTGCCTGAACTGTTGTGCTCTTCTAGCACCACTAATCCAGAATTAGTTTCCAGCATCTGCAGTCATTGTTTTTACCTTATTGTACAGATTGACATGGTTCACTAAAGCCTCTTGGGGAACTGTCATCCTTATATATCTGGTCTTCATGGACGGGTTGGACCGAAGTGTCTGTTTCCATGCTGTACATCTCTATGACTCTATGACTACATATAGTCTGGCCTATGTGTCACTCCAGACCCGCAATGATGTGGTGAACTCAGTAACGTGGTTGTCTCTTAACTGTCCTCTGAACTGGGAGACAGAGAGGTTTGCAGGTGCTGGAGGTCAGAGTTGAGAGTGTGTTGCTGGAAAAGCACAGCAGGTCAGGCAGCATTCGAGGAGCAGGAAAATCGACGTTTCGGGCCGGAGCCCTTCATCAGCAATATCGTGACCTCTGAACTGGCCCAGCCAGCCAGTTAATTGGATCAACCCACTAAAATTAATCTCAAAAAAGAATTGAAACCAGATAGACCCCTTGACATTGACCTCAGAACTGGAAATGACAACAGCAAACATGGCCCTGTCGAACGTCTGGGGGCTAATAATCAAAAATTGGGAGAGTTTTCTCACAGATAAGTGAAACAACAGCCTGATACATTTATGGAATCACACTTCGCAGAAAATGACCCAGATACAAGGAAACTTTATGCTGATTACTACATCCCCCACCCCCTACACCCCACCCAGCTAATGAATCAGTACTCCTCATATTGAACACCATTTAAAGTAAGTATTGAAGGTGACAGGGACATGGAATGTACTCTGGGTCTTAATGTCCCTGGGAGATTAGCTTGACAGAACCAGTACTGACTAATTTGGTTGCATCCAAAAGGACATAGCTGTTAGACTGGATGGTTGCAGATGGCAAGGAAACCAAAGAGGAGAAAAATATTCTTAACCTCATTCTTGCCAATCTGCCAGCTACAGATACATCTGTCCATGATGGTGTCAGTAAGAGTGACCACTGCACAGAACCTGTGGACAGAATGCCTTTTGTCATGTTGTGTGGTACTATCACAGTTCTAAATGAAATAGACTTCGACCTGATCCAGCAACTCATGACTGGGTATCGACAAGTCATTGTGGGCCAGAAGCTGCAGCAGAATTTTACTCAAACTTAGTCTGCCGTCTTACTGCCTGGCATATTGCCCACTCTACCATTGTGATCAAGCCGTGCAATCAACTCTGGTTCAGCAAAAAAGTGTATGAGGACATGCTATGAGCAGTATCAGGCATATCTAAAAATGAGTTGTCAACCTGGTAGAGCTACAGCACCGAACCACCTTGTGTGCCAAAGGGACAGAGCTAAATGATCAGACTGAAACTCTGCAGTCCTGCCACATCCACTAGGAATAGTGTGGACAATTCAACAACTCATTTGGACTACACAAATATCCCCAAATATCCCCAAATACCCCCATGTGATATCAAGAAATAGCTGAAGGCATTTTCCAGTACAGCTACAGCTGTACTCTCTGTAGGAGTTCATAAGGGTGATGTCTTAGGCCCAACCATTTTCAGCAGCTTTATCAATGACCTTCCCTCCATCATAATAAGGTCAGAGATGGGGATGCTCGCTGATGATTGTGCAATATCCATGACCAGAATCCATGGTAGAGGAAACCATGGTGAAGAATTCAAAGTGTATTCAGAACAGTTTCCTTGAACAATAAGTGATAGATCCAGGGATCAAGCTATTTTGGACTTGTGATGTATAATGGTACAAGTAAGGATTGCACACTGCGGAGGCAGGAAATATGTTTCCACTGATGGGTGAGTGCCGAACCAGAGGACACAGCTTAAAAATACGGGGTAGACCATTTAGGACAGAGATGAGGAGAAACTTCTTCACCCAGAGAGTGGTGGCTGTGGGGAATGCTCTGCCCCAGAGGGCAGGGAGGCCCAGTCTCTGGATTCATTTAAGAAAGAGTTGGCTAGAGCTCTCAAGGATAGTGGAATCAAGGGTTATGGAGATAAGGCAGGAACAGGATACTGATTAAGGATGATCAGCCATGATCATATTGAATGGTGGTGCAGGCTCGAAGGGCAGAATGGCCTACTCCTGCACCTATTGTCTATAATCTATTGTCTATTGTCTATAAGTAAAATCAATTATGTCAGACTAAAAGATTGCTTGAAAACAGTAAGTATAACATGGTATAATATTGCATTCAGTTTGAGAGGGAGAGCTTGAGTCAGAAACAACTGTGCTAAACTTAAATAGGAATAGTTACAAAGGAATTAGACAGAGCTGGCTGGAATGGCCTGGGGGAAGGGTTTTAAAATGAAAACGATTGAGGATCAATGACAGACGTTTAAGAAAATACTTCATGGCTCACAGCAAACACATATTCCAATGATGTGGAGGTGGCAGTGTTGGATTGGGATGGGCAAAGTCAGAAGTCATATGACACCAGGTTCTAGTCCAACAGGTTTATTTGGAAATAAACCTGGTGTCGTATGACTTCTGACATACTCCAGTGATGTAGAAAGATTCAAGGAAATTGATAAGCCAACCAAGGTTAACAAGCAAGGTATGGATAGCACCAGATTGAAATAAAAGTACAATTTTGCAAAGTTTAATGATGAGCAAGGTGATTAGGAAAGTTTTAAAAATTAACAAAAGATAACAAAAATGTAATCAAGAGTGTAAGCTAAGCCATGAGGGTAAACTTGTAAGTAATATGAAGATGGATGGCAAGAGCTTCTTTAAATATATAAAAAAAAGAGAAGCCAAAGTGAACGTAGGCCCCTTAGAGAGTGAGGCTGGAGAAATAATAATGGGGAACCAGGGAATGGCAGAGGAGTTGAATAAATATTTTTCATTAGTTTTCACAAAAGGAGACAGCAATTGTATGCTGAAATTATTAAATATTCAATGTGCAAAAGGACATGAAATAATTATGATAACTGTCAGTAGAAAAAAAGTGAGAATGAGATTAAAGAGGTTAAAGCTGATAAGTGCCCTGAAACTACTGGGATGCACCCCAGAATATTAAAATAAGTAGCTACATAGATAGTGGATGCATTGGTAGTAATCTTCCAGGAACCCTTAGATTCTGAAAAAGTCCCAGAGGATTGGAAAACTACCAATGTGACATTTTACTGGTTATGGGGAAAATATAGTAAAGTGGGTGTGAGGAATGTTGGATCAGCCATGATCCGATTCAATGGTGTAGCAAGGCTCAAGAGTCCGAATGGCCTACTCCTCTTCCTATTTTTCATGGTCTGATGGTCTTATGATTTTTATTTGCAAATGGAAGGAGACAAAGAGCAAGTAACTATGTGCTAGTTAGCTTAATGTTTATTATGGGGAAAATGACAAACACTCCTCGAAAGGATGGAGTAGCAGAGTGTTTAGAAAGAACGTGTTTGATAAGCTATCACATGTTAGAATATTTAATAAGTTAAGAGCCCATCGTTTTGAAGATGGGATAATAGCATAGGTAGAGGACTGGCTAACTGAAAGAAGACAGGGAGTGGGGAGCAGGGAAGCATTTTCAGGTTGGTAACCAGTAACTAGAGATGAATTGAATTGAATTCAATTGATTGTCATGTGTACCGAGGCACAGTGAATAGCTTTGTCTTGCGTGCAACACAGGGATCTTGTGAGGGACAGGGATCAGTGCTGGGACCATAATGATGTACTACATACAGATTAATGACTTGGATCAAGAAAGTGATTTTACTATAGCAAGGTTTGTAGATGGCACAAAAATAAGTGGGAAGTCAAGTGGTGAGGATGACTCAAAGGATCTGCACAGGCATATGGACAGGTTAAATGAACGGGCAGAAACTTGCCAGGTGAAATATAATGTGGAGAAATGTGAGGTTATGCACTTTGACAGGAAGAATAAAGGGGCTGAATATTAATTTGATAGAGAAAGAATGCAGAAATCTACAGAACAGAGAGATTTGGGAATCCATGAGTCAAAGAGAACTAGCATCCAAGTTCACTGGGTAATAGGGAAAGCAAACAGAAGATCGGCCTTTATTCGAAAGAGAATGGAATATAAAAGGAGTGAGGTTTTGCTAAAACTGTGCAAGGCACTAGTCAGACCACAGCTGGCATACTGCGGACAGTTTTGGGCCCTTATCTAAGGAAAGCCTCCTTCTCAATTAATAGATTCTATGATTCTATGAAAGATATCCTGGCATTGGAGTCAGTCTAAAGGAGGTTCACTGAGTTAATAACAGTTATGGTGTGGGGGTGGGGATCTGTTTGTAGGTGGTGGAAGTGATGGACGATGAGGAGTTGTAGCCGGAGGTTGGTGGGGTGGAAGGTGAGGAGCAAGGGGGTTTTGTTTTTGTTGCAATTCGAAAGGTGGGGTGGAATTGGTCCTCCTGGGAGTAGCCCAATGTAGAGGAACCCACATCGTGAGCAATGGACCAATTTCATTGTAGAAAATCCCAGATGGCCTCCTTCTTCAAAGACCGTACTTTCCCCTCCCATGTGGTCAACCATGCCCTCCAGTGCAACTCATCCACTTCTCCCCTTGAAACCCTTACCTCCAATTGCAACAAAGACAGGATCCCTGGTCCTTACCTTCCACTCCACCAACCTTCGGATACATCGCATCTTCCTTAGCCAGTTCCACCACCTACAAACAGACCCCACCACCAGGGATTTATTCCCCTCCCTACCCCTTTTCTGCATTCTAGAGAGATCATTCCCTCTGCGACTCCTTTGCTGGGTCCACACCCCCACCAACCCAACCTCCACTCCCGGCACCTTCCCCTGCCACCGCAAGAAGTTCAATACCTGCACCCACACCTCCTCCCTCACCTCTATCAAAGGCCCCAAAGAATCATTCCACATCCGAGAGAGATTTACCTGTACTTCCACATGCGTCATCTACTGTGTCCATTTCTCATGGATGTGATCTCCTCTACACTGGGGAGACAGGACGCAGACCTTCCAACTCGGCACTGCCCCCTTGACCTGTCCTACCTGTCCATCTTCCTTCCCGTCTATCCGCTCCACCCTCCTCTCTGACCTTTCACCTTTACCCTACCTTCATCTACCTATCACATTCTCAGCTACCTTCCCCCCCCAGTCCCCACCCCCCTCCCATTTATTTCTCAGATCCCTTGGGCCATCCTGTCATTCCTGATGAGGAGCTTATGCTCCTCAATGCTGCCTGACCGGCTGTACTTTTCCAGCGCCACACTCTTCGAATTGATCTCCAGCATCTGCAGTCCTCACTTTCTCCTCGGGCAATAAAATGCTGGCCAGCCAGGGATGCCCACATCCCACAAAAAAATGAACAAAGAAAAATAATTCCTGTCACTCACTGTCCTATGTTTTCCGCATTGCAAATGTCCATCAGGTTTTTTGCATAGTTCAGTTGGGGTATCAGATTTGAGGTTTTGGGGTTAAGTGTGGGATGGTATATTTGGACTGTTATAGGGTGGCTAGAATAAATGACAGGCATTGTAGGTCAGCTCTGTACCCAACAGCTAACGTCTCCAAATACTCCCGCCAATTCATATCACAACTTCCTCATGCCATTGGTCTGATCCCAGTAGGTCATGAGCCACCCCATTCTGCACAAGATTAATCATCTTCATTTCAGGTTGGCCTGAACTGCAGATTCGTTCTCATTTGATAGCGTGAAATCAGTTACTTTCTCACAAATTGGGTCTCACGTACCCATCACAGAAAGGGCATAATTTTGCCGGGATAAAATATTTCCAGTTATGTTCTTGCCACAGGATTGTTGTGAATTCTTGTAACATGAATCCATGCTGTAATTCACTATTTCCGTACTGTCAAAATACAAGCGTGTAACAGAAGGGGCGGACTGAGTCCCCTCCTCCAAATTATCACAGCAATATTTGACAGTGCTAAAAATGGAGCACCTTGTTCCTCACAGATGAATGATCTCCTCCCTTGTGGTAGAATCTCCTGTCTGTGCAATCGACCCTGTCTGCATTAACTACTCTACTGTAATTATATTTTCAATATCATCTAAATCTTCCGGGCCTCAAGATTTCATCTCTTACTGCAATACCAGGGTAATGAAAGTTGGAATTCATCGTGTTCCCTGCGGACATTATGCCAGAGCAATTTTCCCAAACATCCTACATTTTGATGGTAATGAAACAGTGGGTAGTCATTTCAGTGAAGCAATGTTAGTGATGAAATTCCTACAGTGGAGGAGAAAATGCCTTATGCAAGCAATTTACAATTATTGTGTTTGCCACATGTTGCTAGAACCAACAGCTGCCAAAATTCTGATAAAGTAGCTTTATGTCCTTTTGAAAATCCAAGTAAAAGATTAATATTGCTTTTGTCTCTTCCTTACTCGCAAGTTGGTATTTTTGATCTGCCTTTCCCATCCTCTTTGTCCGACAGCCATGGTTGAGGCGAGATATAGCTCTCTGAAATCATCCTCAAATGGACATTTGTCATCTCAAGTGCTGTCAATGTTGAGAAACCACAGGAAATGAGCTTGAGACCTCAAAAGACTTAGACCAGGATCAAATTCCGAATATACATTAATAGACCTTCCACAGCATTCCTGATGAAGAGCTTATGCTCGAAACGTCGATTCTCCTGCTCCTCGGATGCTGCCTGACCGGCTGTGCTTTTCCAGCACCACACTCTTCAACTTCCATAGCAAATATCCACATTGGATCGATGGTTTTGGCTGATAGAAATAGTGGCAAGAAACTCTGAAACAAATACATGGTAGGGATGAAATTTTGATGAATTCAAAGTCATCAGTCCAGATGAATAATTGTGGAGTGTTTTGATTTGTTGATTTTAATTTGATGGGGAGGTGATGGTCTAGTGCTATCATCTCTGGTCTGTTAATCCAGAGATCCCCAGCTAATGTTCTGGGTATCCAGGTTCAAATTGCACCAAGGCAGATGATGACCATGAAACCTTGCTGATTATCGGAAAAACCGATCTGATTCACTAATGCGATTTATGGAAGGAAATCAGCCATCCTTACCTGGTCTGGCCTACATGTGCCTGAAACATTGGTTCTCCTGCTCCTCAGATGCTGCCTGACCTGCTGTGCTTTTCCAGCACCACTGTAATCTTGACTCTTATCTGCAGCATCTGCAGTCTTCACCTTCGCCTCCATGTGACTCCAGACCTATAACAATGTGGTTGACTCTCAATTACCCTCTGGGCAATCAGGAATGGGCAATAAATATTAGCCTAGCTGATGACATCTATATCCTGTGAATGAATAAAACAAAATTGATCCCTGAGAAGGTGGAAGACAAGTCGATGCATAGCATTAAGAAGGTAGCACACATTATGTTACATCGGCAGGATGTTTCCTTATGTGACAATATAGAACAAGAGGTCATAGTATGAGGGGTAGCAGCATTAAAACAGGAGGAATTGCTTCTGTCAAAGGGTCGTGAATTTGAGTATGCTGACACATTGAGTACATTTAAGAGGAGATAGGCAGAATTTTGAGTAGGAATAGGTTGAAGGGTTATAAAGGAGAGGGCAGGAAAGCAGAGTTGAGACCAAAATGAGATCAGCCACAATCATATTGAATGAGGGAGCAAGGTCAAGAGGCTGATTTTCCTAATCCTGCTTCTGGTTAATATGTTATAAAGCAATGTCCCTTCAAAGTCATGACATCTACTGGCCAATCGTTGATTCATTATGATTTGGACAAACAATGTTGTAGCTGAGAGAGTGCCAGTTTGCAGATTGTGAATCCGAATCACTGTTTTGCAATTTCCTTGGACTTAATAACAGACTATAATATCTGCAGTGCCATATTTAGAGAATGACACTTATGAGACTTAACAACCTTGAAATTCCAAATGTTATGAACCTCGCCCAAGCTCAATAACTGCATCTGCTCAGGCAGGAGAATGGGGGTGAGAAACATATCAGCCATGATTGAATGGGGGAGCAGACTGACCAAGTTCTGCTCTTTTGTCTTATAGTCTTATCAGTGGCCACCATTGTAAAACAGTTAAATATTCAACATGATGTAGGAGCAAGTACTGCAGATACTGGAGTCTGTACTAAATTTTAAAAATGCTGGAGATCACAATGGGTCAGGCAGCATCTTTGGGGAGAAAGCTAGCTAAAATTTTGAGTTTAGATGACTCATACTTAATCTTCAATCCTTCTTTAAAGATATGAGCCAAAGCTGGTCACACTTGTCTCACTTGGAGGCTATTTCTGCCAGTCCAGTGCTGAACTGGGATCCTATGAGACTGGGGCCTGAGAACTTCCATTGTAAGGAACCATGCCCTCACCCCCAATCAAACTAGAAGCTGATACCCCTTTGGTAGACAGTAGTTCATCTATCCCTCACAACAAGCCAAACATACTGCATCTAGGGGCAGCCAGTTTCTCAGCAGTTCCCTTGTGTCCTCCAATAGAGTTTTACACAGAGTGTTAGTGGGTCTGCAGAATTTTCAGCCCATCAAAGTCCTTCAAATCTTCAAAGAGAAAGTTAAAGCCCTGTTCCTTTCAGTTTACAAACTCTGAATAAGAGAGCACTTACTGAAGTTAGAGCTTAATAACTCTAAACAACAGAATATTGACTTCAATTCTTTTTTTCAGTATGATCCATTGGATCAGCCTTGGTTTATTGATTTATTGATTTTTGTCTGTTCAGGCATTGTCAGTTGTCCATGTAATTTGGTTCAAGTTGGTTTATTCAGGTAACAGAAATATTCTGTGCCTGTCGAATATACACTTGTTGCTGCTGAAGTGAAACCAATTCTAATTTATGACTGCAAAATCTAACAGCTGCTAAGTAGATACTACAGGGAGGTCATTTGGAGGGTCAATGGTCTGAAAATGACAACTTTCTCGGTAATCTTCATGAATCCTTTGTTCAGGTTTGGGTTTTTTTTTACATTCTTTTATTACTTTACAAATTAATGCTTCACATTTTGATTGTTGAAGGAGTAGGGTTGCAAAGCAGTCTCGGAGCCTGTGGATGGTTATACATAAATGCAAGGCTTTCTCTTATAGCTTTTGAAATTCAAAGACTGGATTCTGATTGTGATACTACTGCTTGAAGTACATTGCCAGTAAATTGCTAATGGGACTGCCTATCAGTTGATGAACATATGGTTTGTTTATATCTGGTGAGAGATGGAGTTTATTTTGGTGACAGCAGGTGCTTAATGGGTGTTATGCTAATAAGATGCGCCTGTTTAAAAAGCTGGTTAGAACACAGTTTTAGGCCTAATTGCTGATTACCATAATTCCAACTTGCCTGGAAGTGCTGGAACAGACAGCTGCGGATTTAACCCCACTTTTATGAGCTAAATGCAGTCACTCACAAGGAAGGGATGGGGTGCTCTGACAGATATGCAACCACAGGTTAAAAAGTGGCTCTGTGAGCTGAGGGAGAGCACTTAGAAAGTGTTAGACATAGCACTAGACATCCTGGAGGAGGGGAGCCAGGGGATGAATAACGCCCTGTACCTTGCAGCCTTACTCTCTCTCTCTCTCTCTCTCTCTGTCTGTCTCCTGCAGACGTTGTGCTGCTATGTGCTAATTCTCATCCACACTGAAGAGGGGACCCCTAACCTGATACAAACATACTCATGAACATGTAGGCCATTCAGCCCTTTGAAGATTTGTAACGATTTGTAACTTCAAATCCACATTCATACCAGCCTGATGCAGGTGGACTAGCACAGCATGTAAACCTCAGGAGGTGAAATTGTCAGAGTCTTCTGAGTAGCCATGAATAGAGTGTTGGCAAAGACTTGGCAAAATAGTCTCCCGATGAAACCCTCTTCATATCTCCAGCAGTAAGTGAACACTGAACAGTGATATGCGGAGCAAATTAAATTCTCTGCTCACCCTAGTTTGCTCCCAGTCAGCAGGTCACTGTTAAAACTGGGCACTCGGTTTAATGGCAACCACCAAATACAGTTTAGGTGCTAGCAAGTGATGTAATCTGAAAGTAACATTTTAACGATCTGCAAGGCAGCCGTCAGGGTATACAATGCCACTTCTTTTCCAAGTTGGTATTTTGCACAAGAATCATAGAGTCATAGAGATGTACAGCACAGAAACAGACCCTTCAGTCCAACTCGTCCATGCCGACTGTATATCCTAACCTAATCTAGTCCCATTTGCCAGCACTTGGCCCATATCCCTCTAAATCCTTCCTATTCAAATAACCAGCCAGATGCCTTTTAAGTGCTGTGTTGGACCAGCCCGCACCACTTCCTCTTGCAGCTCATTCCATACACGTACCACCCTCTGTGTGAAATGTTGCCCCTAAGGTGTCTTTTATATCTTTCCCCTCGCACCATAAACCTATGCGCTCTAGTTCTGGACTCCCCCAACCCAGGGAAAAGACTTTGCCTCTTTATCATATCCATGTCTCTCATGATTTTATAAACCAAAGGTGCTTGAACCTGCTGCTGCAGCAAGACCCTTTCTTGGCCATCTTAGCCGATGTCAGGCACCTAAAGTATCCAGGGAAACGAGCCCCCACACATTTCATGAACCCAAGACTTGAGCCATCTAGTGGCAGTAGCCTGCCATTACATCAGTAATGTTGACTGCAAAATTGAATGAGGGGTTTAATATAACAGTTTACTGTACAGTGTTAAATGTTGACTGCAAAAGCTGAGAAAAATCAGTATGGTGAGATGTTCAGCTCTCTCCTATGCTGTATAATTCCAGGAGAATCACTGCACAGAGGCCTGTGTTGCAAGGGAAGACTTTAGAAATCAGATTGATAGGGAGAAGCTGTTCCTCCCAGTAGGGCCAAGAACTAGAGGTCACCAATCTGATGTTAATGTCAAACATAGCAACATGGGGGAAGGTGAATCTTGTTATTGCTGTATAAAGGGACATGTTGTGATAGTTATTTATCTTGCACTCATCAGGACAGAATCGCAAGAATCCCAAACAGTGATTTATATTACAGGAAAAAAACAAGGTTCTAATTGGTTAGCAAGTGGGCTCTGTTTGATTGAGTTTAATACAGCAGTAAATAGTTATTTCCAATGTTTTGCCTAATTTTTTGAAACTTTTTATGCTCAAGTGGGTGGAATTTGGAATGCGGTGCTGTTTCGTGTTTTAGAGGTAGATTAGATTGTGACTTTCACAAGTATATAGGATAATTATCTGAAGAGATAGAATGTGTGGAGCCACAGGGTAAACACAGTGAAGTGGGACTTGCTGAGTTGCTCCTTCAATGAGCTGGAATGGTCAGGACAGGTCAAATGGCCTCCTGCTATATCATTACTGTTCTGTGATGCTGTCAACATTGGAGGTGCCATAGGTTGATTTGATTTATTACTGCCCCATGTACCGAGATACAGTGAAACATATTGTTTTGTGTGCAAATCATGTTAGAGACAAAAAAAAACTGCAGATGCTGGAATCCAAAGTAGACAAGCAGGGGGCTGGAAGAACACAGCAAGCCAGGCAGCATCAGGAGGTGGACGTTTTGGGTATAATCTTTCTTCAGGAAACCTTACCTTAAGTACATTAGGATAATAGAACAGAATACAGAATATAGTATTACAGCCACAAGAATATATGAGAGGAACATTCATAAGTCTGAAAACAGTGGGGAAGAAGCTGTTTTTCAATCTATTGGTACGTGCTTTATATCTTCTGCCCAATGGAAGTGAGTGGAAGGGAGTATAACTGAGATGGGAGGGGTCTTTGATTATGTTGGCTGCTTTCCCAAGGCAGGATGCATTGACAGAGTCAACGGATGGAAGACTGGTTTTCTTGATGGATTGGGCTATGTTTACAACTCTCATAGTTTTTTTTATATAGTTGTGGGCGCAGCAATTGCTGAAGCAAGCTGTGCTGCATATGGATAGAATGCTTTCTAAGGTGCCTCTATACAAATTAGTAAGAGCCATTGTGGACATGCCGAATTTCCTTAGGCTTATGAGCAAGTAGAGATGTTGTTATGCTTTCTTAACCATAGCATTGAAATGGATGAACCAGGACAGGTTGGTGGTGATCTTTACTCCAAAGAAGTCAAGCTCTTGACTATCTCTACCTCAGCTCCACTTCCTGAAGTTGATGACCAGCTCCTTTGTTTTACCAGCATTGATGGAGAGATTGTTGTCATAACACCATGCCATGGAGATCTAATCTCTTTCCTGTATTCTGTCTCATCATTTTTTAAGATTTAGGATTGGTGGCAAAAAGCAATATCATGGCCATAAGGCAGCAACTAACAGCAATGCAAAGCAACCAGCAGGTGGCACACTGTTTGAACATGTGCAAAAGCTGCCTGTCCAACTGAAGCATCAGAGCCAGCAATAGTTCAGGTAGTTGCCAGTAAGAAAGATGGTGCTGCCCAATTGTTCACAGTTAAGAAATGCAAATGACAATGTGTGTTGACACAAGAACCAAAAACCTTTGTTTTGAATCTTCTAAATATAAGAAATAGGATCTGTGATAGGCCATCTGGACCATCGATCCTGCTCTGCCTTTCAATAAGGTCATGGCTGATCTTATTGTGGACTCAGCTCTACTTCCCGCCCGCTCACTATAACCCTCAATTCCTTTACTGTTCAAAACTCTATCTATCTTTGCCTTGACAGTGTCCAACAAGGGAGCCTCAACTGTTTCACTGGCTGGGGAATTCCACAGATTCACGACCCTTTGGGTGAAGAAGTTCCTCCTCAACTCAGTCCTAAATCTACTCCCACGCATTTTGAGGCTATGCCCCCTAGTTCTAGTTTCACCTGCAAGTGGAAACCTGTTCTGAGATGTTACTGCACAACTCTGAAGCAAATGGGACTTGAATCTAATTTTCCTGGCTGAGAGATAGGGATAATACCACTGTGCTGTAAGAGCCATCCCTGCAGCCTTGTGGTGAAGGAGAGATTATTACTACATCTGGCATGACTTGCCCCACCGTCACTAATTATTTTACACTCATCTTTGTATTTTATTCATTTTCTAAATAAACAAAATTTAATTTCGCCTGGTAAACTAAAACAACAAGAATATCCAGTCCTACTAAAGAGCCTTGCAGTGTTTTGTGGGAATGTTTTTATTAGGTTTTGTTATTATTTATTTCATGAAGTTAAACCAAATATTTGTACAAAATGACTGCGGCAAACTTGAACCTTCAGTCTTCTGATGCACCCTGATTTAGACAAAAGTTATATGTCTTATCCAGTTGCCCATGCTTTTAATTCATATAATGGAGAAAGCATCTAACTGCCTTATTTGCCAATAATCTGCTCTTAGATCATTGTGCAAGTTGACACTGGAAGCTGATCACCTTGGACAACATAGAATATTGTAACCAATTGCCGCCAACATGCATGAACCACTATGGGAGCACAGAGTGAGTTCAGTGACCATCGTGAAAGTCAACACATACAGTGTTGCCATAATGTTGCAGTGCCCCAGGAAGTGAATGAGCAGCACGTGGAGGTAAAGATCCAGGGGTTCATCCACAGGAAAGAACTGAAAGGTTTGTTGGGCTGAACAGATTTGGCCATGACTCTCTTTGTACAACTATCTTTAACTTCTGATCATGTCATCAACCTGTGCTTGTGGAAATTTATTTGTTTTCAAATTTGTGGGGTCGAAACTGGAATGTCACTCTGGAAATTGGACTAAGCTGCAGCTGAGATCATGTCTTGCTGCAGTACTTGACAGTTAACTTGGCAGCTCATTTCAGAGGGACTTTTACTGGACATGATTTAATGAAGGTGACGCTGTTTGCGAATATGTTGGCTTCGTAGGTTGGAGGCAATTCCAAGTCTCTGTTCAATGAATGAGAGACAGTCTTGTAACCTCTTTCATGAACATCCTAAGTGCTTTACTACAATGATTTGCTCCAAAGTGTCATGTATATTAGTGAGTAGCCAAATGTGGCCTTCTATCCTATGCACAGTGCAATCCATAGATGGCAATAAAGTGAGCAACAAATTGGTCTGATTTCTGGGTGGCATGGATCAAGGAAGAAACATTGATGAAAGCGTTATCGTTTTTTTTAATCAACTTTCTTTTAATCAACCTGTTCAGGGATGTCGTTACACATCTCTGGAGCAGGTGGGACTTCAACCTGGATCTCCCATTTCAGGGAGAGGGATGCTAACACTGTACTACAGGAGATCCCAAATTATTACTGTAATGTTATTACACACCGTTGAACTGGTGGGACTTGAACCAAGACCTCAGAGGTAGGGATACTACACCGTGCCACAAGAGCCCTTGGTAAAGAAGTTCTTTTTAAAATTTAACTTGTTTTTCTAAAATACCTGTTCAGAGATGTTGTCTAGAACAGGTGGGACTTGAACCCAGATCTCTCAGTCCAGGTAGAGGCACTACCACTGGGCCACAAAAGAGTCTCAAATTATGATTGTATTTCAGTGGAATTAACTACTTGCACCTTGAGCTGAGAGAAAGCTGCGTTTAAGGACTTATTTAGGAAACAATGATGGAGGATGGGCTACTCACGACTCTTAACAAGAAGAGGCACCCGTCTTCCCAACGGGATCTTATTGAATGGTGGCAAAATTTACAAGTTACGTTAGCTTGTTACAGACAGTTATTAAGACCACCAGGAACCAGAGGTGACCCCAACAGGATGTTGGAAATGGACTGTTCGTTTCTCTGCATGAAGCCAAATGTAATTTCTGTCCTTAACCCTTTCAGTACCACTATGTTATACAAGAAGCACCTTACTCTTCTCTAGCAGATCCTGGGAATTGAAGGACCTCTGTGCATAGGAGCATGATTTTATGTCACAGGAGTGCAGTACAGTAAATCTGACCTTTGATTGCAAAGAGACAGTGGGGTTTGGGAAATCACACACTGGAGAACAGGACAAAAAGAATAATATACAATTTTTCAGATCTGAAGTCTGGCAGTCTCCATTTTAACTAACTCCTTGATTGTCTAATACCCTCATTATACACCCAGCAGCCATCTGTATACGGCATTTGTAATATTACTGCCAGTGCCCCAGAGGAAGGGAGTCTCAAGCTGAAATAATTGGTTATTTTCAGACTTCCAATTGGCATATTTGGTCATATGACCCACTAGAATATTGTGAAGAAGGTTCAATTAATCTCCTTCAGGATAATCTAACCAATGCCTATCATTTATCTTTTAACACAGAGGAGCTGATTGTGGAAACCCAATAACTTTTATTTTATTATTCAAACAAGCCAAGCTGCTAACCTTCTCACACAGTATCTCAGAGGCTGTGGTTTGTTTCCACAGTGATGTATGAACCCCCTGTTGCTGCGGAGATGGCAGGAGCTGTCAGCACCTCTCGCTAATGCTGACAAATGGTACTTATTACATCAGGACTAATTTCATCCGATCCCCTTCATATGAAGATACTTAGCCTTGGTTGATCAAATTGTGTCGGAGTAATTACTGGGAACAGACCTTATTAGAAGACAGCAGTCCTTATTCATTGCCTTTTTCCATCTCTCTACCTCATAACTCATCTCCCTTCCTACTCTCGACATTTTCTGAACATTATTTGTAGTGGTGCTTATGAGATAGGGTTGGGGGGGTGGTTTGTGTGGGAGGTGGGAAATCATATTTCCTCTAGGGTCCAATACAGTTCCTTAGCAGATAATTAGTTCCTACACAATCCAATTTTCCTTTTTCTCAATTATCTCTTAAAGGAGAAGGAAGTTAAAGAGGGAATCATTTTTAGTTTGAAATATTTGCTTATCTCAGAGAAGAAAACTGAATGCTTATGAGGTAATTATTGGACTTAGTTTTGTTAACACGCAAGTTTTATTGTTGCCTTGGAGACCGTTAAAATGTAATTTTCCTCTTTGTCAGGGGTCTGCAGGAAATGTCCTTTGGTGGATCTGAGTGAATCAACTAGGATGGGGCTAGAGGGGATTTGTGACTGAAAACTTGCCTGGGCTTTTATTAATTTCAAAATATACCTCAGTTATATATTAAAAAATTGTTATGCAGTCACAAACGTGGTTCGGTTCTGTACAGTAGCATAGCAAGGAAACAAACATTGGAGTGTGGCTCTATCCAACAAACAAAGCAAAGGCACCTCTTACTTGTACAAGACTACATTTACCTGCACTTGAGGCACTAAGAGGGTTCCGCGAACTGAACAGACCTCCATTTGACTTTGGCAGCACCATTACTATTGTTTAAGAATGGAAATTTCTAGACATGAAGCATAGCGATTCTGAAGGCCAATCCCTCTGGAAGTGCTCTTAGTCCAATTTGAAGTCATGTTGTTCCCCCACTGTTTCCATTGCAAAGTTCAGGATGCGGTAGAAATGGTCCGGCTTTACATTTCCTCAATTCACATCCTGAGGGTACCAGGCAGAGAGTCAGCGGTGTGCAGCAGAAACAATGCCAGAACCTCGGCTGTTTAGAATTTATGTAAATAGCTTGGTTGAAGGAATGGAAGGTATGGATTCCAATATCTTACCTACAACCAAGGTTATGCTAATCGGTCTGTAATTTTCCATCTTTTGCCTTACTCCCTTTTTAAACAGTACTTTTCGTGAAGGGGATTGAATACAAAGTAGCAAGGTTATACTTCAGTTACACATGACACTGGTGAGATCACATCTGGATTATTAATTGGTTCCCTTAGTTAAGGTAGGATGTAAATGCATTGGAAGCCATTTAGGGAAGGTTTATCAGACTAATACCTGGAATTTTGTCTTATATGGAAAGATTCAACAGGCCAGCCTTATATCCACTGAAGTTCAGAATTGTAAGAACCAAATTGATTGAAACTGAGAGGTCATGATTGGAGTTGTAGAGAGGATGTTGCCACTTATGTTCAACTCTAGAACTGAGTCACTGTTTCCCAGTCAGAGATCGCTGATTTTAAACAGAGATGATGGGGGGTACTTTCTTTTTTTGCAGAGCATTGTGAATCTTTGGAATTCTCTTTTCAAAGCATGGTGGGATCAGAGTCCTTGAATATTTTTAAGGACCAGCTGGTTAGATTCTTGGTAAGCAATGGGTGAAAGGTAATTGGAGGTAGAAAACAATGTGCATTTATGGATGCATCAAATCAGTCTGTGGCAGAGCAAAACCTATGGGGCTGAAAGGTCTCCTGCTGCTCCTTGTTCATCTGGATATTCCAATGGATGATCTAAGGTCCTTCTGAAATATTGTCACTGTTGTAGTGTAAGAAGCCATGTTATGCAAAGCAAGCTTCCACAAACAGTAATATGATCATGAACAGGGAATCTAGTTTGGTGGTATTAGTTGAGGGATAAATATTGTCTGAGACATAGGGAGAACTTCCATGCTCATCTTAAAGTGCCTTGGGATCTTTTGCGTCCATTCGAGAGAGCAAATATCAGTACTCCCTTTCATTCCTCCTTTTTTCCATTCCTCTCCTTTCTTTCTAAATCAACTTTTCTTTTCTTCTTTCTTCCTTCCTTCCTTTCTTGCTTTCTCTTCCTTTCTTTTGCAACCCCCCCACCCAGTATCTCTTTCTCTCTCTCTCTCTCTCTCTCTGTCCTCCTTGCTTCCTCTCATATATATTTTCTTCTCTCTGTTTCTGTCTTTTTGAAATCTTATCTTTATTTTGAAATCCATTCCTAGTCTTGTTACTTCTTGCTTCTGGAATATCCTTCCATCCCCCAACCCTCTGAGAAATGTCTGTTCCTCTAATTCTGGCCTCTTGAGGATGATCATATTTTAATCTCTTCAAGAAAACCTGCCTGGGTCCCAAGCTCTGATGCCTCTTTCATGACCTTTCTATCTAATTTCCCTCCTTTAATGTACTCTGTAAAACCTGTACATTGACCAATATCTGGGTCTCAAACTTGACTGTTTAATGATGTTGGAAGTAGCTAAGATGTTTTGTTATGTTGGAGATGCTTTGTAAATATAAGTTTTTCTTCTATTTTCTTTCTTCCCTGCAGCTGTCAGGTAGATTCTTTGAGGAATCTCTTGTCTAAAGTTCTGCCAATTATTAGAGAAAGTACTCAATAGAGACTAGAGCTGGAAAAACGTAACCCAGATGCAACTGCTTCATGCCCAGATCTTGTTCCCTATTCTCTGACCCTGAATTCATTTAGTCTCACAGCATAGTATCTGTTCTCAGTAAGTAACTTAAACAGTGAGTTTGAGAAGTTTAAGAGGGCTACCCTATCCTGGAAAGAATCGTCTATCACTGATTCTGCTATTGTGCAGAAAACCAGGCAGAATTGTCAAAAGCCAATTCTGAAACACAGGGCAAGTCATGGAACTTCCCTTCATGGAGCTATATAAGTGTATGGTAAAGATCAGATGGACCATCCTGACAGCACATCCCTGAGCAACCAGACACTCCCATCCAACCCTCACAAACACCTTGTCTGGTAATTTCCTGAGAGGGCTAAAAATGGCAAAAAATAACTGCAAATAAATGAGTATGGAGATCACAAAGACCAAGTGTTAATTGATAAAATCACTTACTTCCTATGTTGCACAATTTCAGCCCTAATCAACAGTGTTTGCTTTAGATTAGATTATATTCCCTACAGTATGGAAACAGGTCCTTCGGCCCAACAAGTCCACATCGACCTTCCAGACCCCTTCCCCTACCCTATATTTACTCCTGACTTGGCAATTTAGCTTGGCCAATTCAACTGACCTACATATCTTTTTGGATTGTGGGAGAAAACCGGAGCACATGGAGGAAACCCACACAGACACGGGGAGAATTTGCAAACTCCACACAGACAGGCAGGAATCGAACCCAGGTTCATGGCACTGTGAGGCAGCAGTGCTAACCACTGAGCCACCATGCCACCCCAAAGTTGGTTAAACAATCCCATCACAGGAAATCGTACTTATGTGACAAGATGGCGGCTGAGAGGAGACCTGATAGAGGCCTACAACATTATCAGAGGCATCGATAGGGTGGATAGTCAGAGGCTTTTTCTCAGGGTTGAGGTTTCGATTACAATGGGTCACAGGTTCAAGGTGAGATGCAGAAAGTTTAAGGGAGATGTGTGAGGGATGTTTTTCATGCAGAGAGTGATAGGAGCTTGGAATGCATTGCCAGAAGGGGTGGTGGAAGCAGGCACATTGGTGACATTGAAGAGGCATCTAGATGATTACCTGAATAGGGAGGAAATAGAGGAAAATGGACAGAATAAGGTTTGGTTTTTAGTTTAGTTATGATGAGGGCTGAAGGGCCTGTTTCTGTGCTGTACTTCTGTTATTCTGTTGTTTGTTCTTGACAGCTTAGCTTATATTAGATTTCATTAATTACAGTTTGGCTTGTAAGGTATCCACAATGACTCAGAGGTCACACATTTACCTCTGAATAAAATGGACAAAGGTTCAAGTGCCATCCAGATACTGGAGTGAGAAGTTCAGGCTAACATTGCAGATCCCACAGCACTATTCTGGAGAGTCCTCCATAATGTTCTGGAAAATATTTACCCCCTAAACAACATCATTAAAACAGACTAGCTGGTTATTATATTGCGTGTGGGATCTTTATATGTGTAAATTGGCTGCCACATTTCCTCCATTACAGCGCTTCAAACAATGCTTCATTAGTTTTCAACCACCCTGGAGCATCCTGCAGTCATGAGGTGCACTATCTAAATGACTTGCTTTTTTTAATCCAATTCCAAAAGGAACAATAAAAGTTCTGGAATTTCTGTTTGATTTAAATATAATCTGATTACTCTGCCAAGCAGAAGGAACTGAGCCTTGTCATCAGTCTGTGTAGGAGGGTAAAAAAGTATGGTTTGCTCCTAGCCTTGGCCTCAGAGAGTCCCTTAAAAAAACACACACAGGTACACAAACCCTGAAACCACTACTGCTGATCCACCCTGCTTTGAATAAGTCACATAAACCCCCACATTAGAATATCAGATGCAGAAATATTGTAAGTGTATGTCAAGGTTTTGTCTGATATAATTGCCCCCATTATTTCCTGCAAAGCATTCCAATTGAACTATCAAATGGCTAAGTGAAAATCCCAGAAGCCTCACTTTATCCTTTGATAGCAATGCCAGGTGAATGAACTATAGAATATGATTAAAATATTTATCTCCGTACTAAATAATTTCTTTGACCAGTCATTTCTCTCACCTGTTCTATTATTACTTTGTCAAAGGAGGGCCGTAAGTGTGAGAACGCAGTGATGTCTGGGACCAGGCATCATTGCAGAGTAAACTTTGTGTTCAACAAGTCATAAAGAGAGAAAGGCCACCTGCTCGTCCTTTTATTTAAAACCCTCAGTGGCTTTGAAATTTAATGGTTGCTATAAACTAATCACTTTGATTCAGATGCTGAGAATGACTGAAATTTACAGCCACTGACATTTTATCTCTGTGGCAAGCATCTTGGTTTGTAGACCTGTGGGACTTTTTTTATATTCAACAGGATAAGTATTTTGTTTAATTCACAGCTTCTATTAGACAAGCTTTCCTTTAATTCTAGATTTATTGAACTGAAATTTCACCCTGTGCTGTATTGGGATTTGAACCCTTGTTCCCAGGACATTACCTGACGCTTCTGGATTACTAATCCTGCGACATCACAACTGTGCCACCACATGTCTTGGTTTACATTTTTTGTCTGCACCACAGTCAGTGTGGCACACCCTTCATACTGCACTGACATCTTAGCTATAATTTGTGCTCATCTCCCTGGAGTGGAGGAATTGAACCACAACCTCCTGACCTGGAGTCAAGAACATTGCCAAGAATACAAGCAGCGTAGAGCCTATTAAGGAGTATTCATTAACAAAAAGCAAAGGCTACTGAGAGCCATGTTATATGGAAGTTGTGAGGGGAGTGAGTAGCATAGAGTAGCAAGGTGTGTGATATATATAACTCAGAGGATAGCAAGCAGTGTGGTGTGTACACAATACTAACAGTGAGGAGTTTGAAGCCTGTGCACATGCCTGGCCACATAATTATCATGAAGGCATGTTGTTAGTTGCTCACAAGATGTTCTCCTTAAGATACCACTTTTTTTTAATTTCAAAAATATACTTTATTCATAAAATTATCTTGATATCTATACAATTGGTGATGCCATACATACGAATACATTCTATTTCTTTACATACAGAGATCGGAATTAATCATTCATATACACAAGTCTGTACATTGACCATCTAGATATTTAGCTGAGGCATCAGCGGAGCCCAATTACTGATGGGTCCCCTGTTCTTCTTAGGCAGGCAGACCTTACACGGTGGTCTTTCCCCACCGCGGCTTGGCGGCAGCTGCCCCAAGCTTCAGCATGTCCCTCAACACGAAGTCCTGGACCTTGGAATGTGCCAGTCCGCAACACTGTCGGGGTCAGCTCCTTCAGCTGGAAGATCAACAGGTTTCGGGTAGACCAAAAAGCGTCTTTCACCGACTTGATGATCCTCCAGGCACAGTTGATGTTCATCTGGGTGTGCGTCCCAGGGAACAGACCATAGAGCACGGAGTCCCGCGTTACGTCACTGCTCTGGACGAACCTCGACAAACACCACTGCATTCCTCTCCAGACTTCCTTTGCATAGGCACATTCCAGAAGGTGTGTGACAGTCTCATCCCTCCCACAGCCGCTTCGAGGGCAGCGTACAGTGTGGCAGAGAGTCCGGGCCTGCATGAAGGATCTCACAGTCAGAGCCCTTCTCACCACCAGCCAAGCCATGTCTTGGTGCTTGTTGGAAAGTTCTGGCGATGAGGCATTCTGCCAAATGACTTTTACAGTCTGCTCAGGGAACTGCTCAACAGGATCCGCCAATTACACAAAGAAATGAAAAGTACCGTGCATTGAAATATGCCATGCACAAAAAGGGATCTTTAAAGGTCATTGGTACGGAGCACATTACATACAGGCCAACAGCTGTTGTAGGAGATCACACAGAATAATGAATAGCCTTCTAAACTGTATAATCAATAGAATGTAAAATAATTATCCTCGCAGTTTCTCTGGGTGTGGGCTATTACTCTACAAACATTGATTTGGCTTCTCATATCTGTGGAAAGTGTTTGCAGTAACCAATCAAATACTGGGAGCATTGAAGGTAATTGAGAGATGTCATCAAAGTAATTTGAATATATGAGATGCTGCTGAATGGACTGTATGTAAGTATCAGTCACAAGTGCAATGTGTGGAGTTTTCACTAGCCTGATCCCAATTTTATTTATAGGCTTTTAATAAGTTATACTGTTTAGTGTAATTGAGGTGATGTCATTATGTCACAGCTAACTTCTCTGTCTGCCACTGAAGGAAATGCAACGTTCTGCTACAGATTGGAGAAAAACCCAACATCTGTTTAAACAATAGTTTGCAAGAGCCAGCTGTGTTCCCAACCAAGCAAACTTTTCTATCACTCAGTAAACAAAAAGGTTGTCTTAAAAAAAACTGCACTAAAAAAAAAGCTGAAAGAGCATGGATGCCAGAAATCAGATTAAAAAAACAGAGATTGCTGGAAGTATTCAGCCAGTCTGGCAGCATCTGTGGAGAGAAATCAGAGTTAATGTTTTAGATTGCTCAGTTACCATACTTCAGAAGAAGGTTGATTAGTGCTTGTCCTGAAACAAACAATAGTCAGAATCTTTGGATTCATTCCTCCTCTGTTCACCTTTTGATTTTGAGAAGATGCCGGCTTTACTACGAAGGCCAGCATTGTTGTCCATCACCTATTGCCCTTTAACTGAGTGGCTTAAAAGCTACACACAAGGAACAAAAGTATACCTCTCAGCCTTTCCAGAGAGTTACATTGTTATGGATTTAAATGATATGCAGGCCAGACACGGAAAGGACCCAGATGATCAATGATTGTTTTGTAGGCACCAATACTGAGGCTAGCTTTCAATTTGCTTTATTTGTTGAATTTAAATGCCACCAGATACCATGGTGGAACTTGAGCCCATGTACCCAAGAGCATTGGACTGGGCTTCAAAAATCTCTAGGCTAGTGAAAGTACTGCTACACCACCAATTTCCACCTGTTCATGTATTTAATGGCAGTAACTTTGTGTTGTTTTTGTATATAATGATTGAAAAAAATAAGCATTATAGTAGGGGTTCCCACTCCTCTTGCTCTTTTATTCTTCCTTTAATCATTCAAGGGCTTTGAGTGTCCCTGGTTAGCTCAACATTTATTACCCATCCTTAGTTGTCCTGGAGAAGGTGGCCATGAGCACTTTCTAAACCCATTACAGTCCATTGGTGTAGGCACACACAGAGTTAGGGACAGAGTTCCAGGGTTTTCAGTCTGTCACTAATATAGTTTGAAATCTCTGAAAATAATCTTGAATCAGCTATAGTGAACCAGTGAATAGTTTACTTTGGTGTACATGAGTCAGGTTTATTGCAAATCTCGGTGGGCCGAAGGGTGTGTTCCTGTGCTTTACTGTTCCTTGAATGTTTTACACAGAAATACTGTTAAAAAATATTCCTACCAATATTCACTGAAGAAAATATTCACTGAAGAAAAGTTACCAAAACCTGGATAATCCTACAAACAACACAACAGACTCTCAATGGTGGTGTGGCCAGTTTGGTGAACAGGGCCAAATTTGTGGGAACTGGTGCTTGAAGCACAGCATAAATAATTTTTGGACATAACTCCAAGTTAATGTTCATTTGTTCTGATTTATTCCACCCAGATTGCACCAATTTAACAAACGGAAATAGGTGGAAAGCAGACCCCCCCCCAGGAATTTAAAAGCCAGCTGCAGATAAATCTCTTCAATGCATCCTAAATCCGTACAAATATTACACGGTTTGATCAGTTGTCTCCAAGGTTACAGGCTCGAGAGAAGAAGTGAACAGCATTATTTAAATCTCCACACAGCCGTGAGATGGGTTTGATTTATCCCAATGACCAACAGCTACTTTTTGGATTGAGTTGTCAGGCACTTAAGGGCCAGAATTTCCAGCAACTGTTTCTGGCGTGCCTAACTGTGTTGAATTGTTCAAGAACCGAATCAATATTCAACCTTTGGGAATTGTGCTCCTGCAGTGGTGATAAATGCAAAACTGAAAGAATCACAGCGTGTAAACAATACGAAGACAGAAGCACAGTGATTTAGTACCAGGATCGTTAGCATTTGTTACTTTTCTTTCATACAGCTAGGGAGCATAATTCCCAGTGTAAATGTATAAATTATTTAACAATTACTCACTTTTAATATTGTACAGTGCAAAGAGAAGCCAATCAGTCCATTACATCCATGTTGGCTCCCTATAAAAGCTGTCTGGTTGGCCAAACTCACACATATACGTTTTGATAATCCTGTTCAAGAATTAGTATAAAATCTGTTTCTCTCATTCTGTGAAACAATGCAGTTCTGATCATAGAATCGTGCCAAGTTTCAAAACCTCTTCTCAGCTTCCAACATCTTCAATTTTTTTTGATAATGCTGTAAAATCTACAACATCTGAGCCTTATCCCAACTACCAGTGGCAACAGTTTCCCCCTAGCTAATCAGTTGAACAACTGTAATAGATCTATCCTTAAACCTTACCTGCTTGTTTTGTCTCCCCATGTAACTATGGCAGACTTTCAATAATGAACTTGCTTGATGATGGCTGATTGAAAGATCTGGTATTGTGAGAGTGCATTACTTTGCAGAACGGGGTAGAAACTTTTGCGGATGCATCGAATAACTGCTGTCGGTGAAATGCTTTTCCTGAATATTTTGCCGAGCATGTTAACGATAGTGAAGGTATTCTCATAGGGTGCTGGGTCACAGAGGCCAAGCTGATGTCAAATATTAACAGGGAGTAAAACACCAGGAACATATGTATGCATTCCTTAGATTTAGAAAGTAAAACAGAATCCCTACAGTGTGGAAGCAGGCTATTCAGCCCATCAGTCCAAACTGACCCTCTGAAGAGCATCCCACTCAGACCAACCTTCCCTTTCCCTGCAATCCTGCATTTCCCATGGCTGTTCCACCTAGACTGCATATCCTTGAACTCTATGGGCAATTTAGCATGGCCAATTCACCTAACCTGCACATCTTTGGACTGTGGGAGGAAACCCCTGCAGACAGAGGGAGAGTGTGTACAATCTACGCTATCACCCAAGAGCAGAATTAAACACAGGCCCATGGCGCTGTGAGGCAATATTGCTAACCACTGAACCTCCGTGCTGCCCTAAACTAAATTAAAGGCCATTTTCCAGTTCAACTGGAATTAAATATCCCATGAGAAGGTTCATTGTATTGTTCCCAGATGACGATTCCTGATACCTGATGGTATTTGCCACCTCTACCAGTATGCAGGTACAGCCGGTAGTGAAGAAAGCTAATAGCACGCTGGCCTTCATAACAAGAGGGATTGAGTATAGAAGCAAACAGGTTCTTCTGCAGCTGTACAGGGCCCTGGTGAGACCGCGCCTGGAATATTGTGTGCAGTTCTGGTCTCCAAATTTGAGGAAAGACATTCTGGCTATTGAGGGAGTGCAGCATAGGTTCACGAGGTCAATTCCTGGAATGGCGGGACTATCTAATGTTGAAAGGTTGGAGCGACTGGGCTTGTGTACACTTGAGTTTAGAAGACTGAGAGGGGATCTGATTGAGATGTATAAGATAATTAAAGGATTGGACACTCTGGAGGCAGAAAACATGTTTCCGCTGATGGGTGAACCAGAGGACACAGCTTAAAAATAAGGGGTAGGCCATTTAGGACAGAAATGAGGAGAAACTTCTTCACCCAGAGAATGGTGGGTGTGTGGAATGCTCTGGCCCAGAAGGCAGTGGACGCCCAATCTCTGGATTCATTTAAGAAAGAGTTGGATAGAGCTCTCAAGGATAGTGGAATCAAGGGTTATGGAGATAAGGTAGGAACAGGATACTGATTGAGGATGATCAGCCATGATCATAATGTATGGTGGTGCAGGCTCGAAGGGCAGAATGGCCTACTCCTGCACCTATTGTCTATTGTAGTGCTGGGGAAGGCTTATTTGAAATATTTTAGAGTTATTAATCCTTTTTTTTGGCTTTGTCCAATCTTTTCTCTCAGGCCTGTTGAACAATTCGTGGTACAGAAAACACCACTGTAGAGTATAAGGAGATTAATGACAAGATAGCCTTTGCTCCCTGCCAATTCATGTACCTGTCTGGATACATCTTAAATTATGCTATTAGTCCCACTCCTACCACCTCTGCTAGCAACGCATTCCAGGTACCCACCATCCTCTGTGTGAAGAACTTTCCATGCGTATCTCCCCTAAATCTTTCCCCTCTCACTTTGAACTTGTGACCCCCTAGTAATTGAGTCCCCCATTCTGGGATAAAGCTTCTTGCTATCCTCCCTGTCTGTACCTCTCATGATTTTGTAGACCTCAATCAGGTCCCCCCGCAACCTCCGTCTTTCGAATGAAAATAATCCTAATCTATTCAACTTCTCTTCATAGCCAGCGCCCTCCAGACCAGGCAACATCCTGGTGAACCTTGTCTGCACCCTCTCCAAAGCATCCACATCCTTTTGGTAATGTGATGACCAGAACTGTACGCAGCATTCCAAATGCAGCTGAATCAAAGTTGTATACAACTGTAACATGACCTGCCAACTCTTGTACTCAATACCCCGTCCAATGAAAGAAAACATGCCATATGCCTTCTTGACCACTTTGCTGACCTGAATTGCCACCTTCAGGGAACAATGGACCTGAACACCCAGATCTCTCTGTATGTCAATTTTCCCCAGGACTTTTCCATTTACTGTATCGTTCGCTTTTGAATTGGATCTTCCAAAATGCATCACCTCACATTTGCTCGAATTGAACTCCATCTGCCATTTCTCTGTCCATCTCTCCAATCTATCCATATTCTGCTGTATTCTCTGACAGTCCTCTTCACTATCTGCTAATTCAGCAATCTTAGTTTCATCTGCAAACTTGCTGATCAGGCAACCTACATCCTCCTCCAAATCATTTATATATGTCACAAACAACAGTGGTCCCAGCATGGATCCCTGTGGAGCACCACTAATCACAGGTCTCCATTTTGAGAAACTCCTTTCCACTACTACTCTCTGTCTCCTTTTGTCCAGCCATTCTATCCATCTAGCTAGAACACCCTGGACCCCATGCGACCTCACCTTCTCCATCAGCCTACCATGGGGAACCTTACCAAATGCTTTATTGAAGTCCATGTATATGACATATACAGCCCGTCCCCTATCAATCAACAGCGTTACCTCCTCAAAGAGTTCTATTAGGTTTGTAAGACATGACCTTCCCCACACTATGCTTCCCATTTCTGATAAGTCAATTTTCTTCCAAATGGGAGTGGATCCTATCCCTTGGGATCTTATCCAGCAGCCCCTCTACCACTGACATCAGGGTCACCACTCTATAATTACCTGGAGTATCCCTGCTACTCTTCTTAAACAAGGGGACAACATTAGCAATTATCCACTCTTCTGGGACCTCACCCATGTTCAATGATGCTGCAAAGATATCTGTTAAGGCCCCAGCCATTTCCCCTCTCGTTTCCCTCAGTAACCTGGAGTAGATCCTATCTGGACCTCGGGACTTGTCTAGCTTATTGCCTTTTAGAGTACCCAAACCTTCCTCCCTCCTTATGCAGACTTGACCTAGAGTAATCAAAGATCTATCCCTAAGCTCAACATCCCTCATGTCCCTCTCCTCGGTGAATACTAATGCAAAGTACTCATTATGAATCTCACCCATTTGCTCTGACTCCACACATATCTTTCCTCCTTTGTCCTTGAGTGGGCCAATCCTTTTTCTAGTTCCCTCTTGCTCCTTTTATATGAAAAAAGGGATTTTCCTTAACCCTGTTGCTAAAGATATCTCATGACCCCTTTTAGCCCTCTTAATTCCTTGTTTCAGATTGGTCCTACATTCCTGATATTCTTTGAAAGCTTTGTCTGTCTTCAGTAGACCTTATGTACGCATCCTTTTCTCTCTTAGCTAGTCTCACAATTTCACCTGTCATCCTTGATTCCCTAACCTTTCCATTTTGGTCCCTCATTTTCACAGGAACATATCTCTCCTGAACTCTAATCAATTTCTCTTTAAAAGCCTCCCACATATAGAATGTGGATTTACCTTCAAACAGCTGCTCCCAATCTATATTCCCCAGCTCTTGCTGAACCTTGAAGTAGTTGGTCTGCCCCCAGTTTAGTACTCTTCTTTTAGGACAACTCTCATCTTTGTCCATGAGTATTCTAAAACTTATGGAATTGTGATCACTATTCCCAAAGTAATCCCCTCCTGAAGCATCAACTACCTGGCCGGGCTCATTTCCCAACACCAGGTCCAGTATGGCACCTTCCCGAGTTGGACTATTTACATACTGCTCTAGAAAACCCTCCTGGATGCTCCTTACAAATTCTGCTTCATTTAAATCTCTAACACTAAGTGAATCCCAGTCAATATTGGGAAAATTAAAATCTCCTAACACCACCACCCTGTTGCTGCTCCAACTTTCCATGATCTGTTCACATATTTGAACCTCTACCTCACGTTCGCTGCTGGTCGGCCTGTAGTACAGCCCCAACATTGTTATCATACCCTTCCTATTTCTGAACTCTGCCCATATTGCCTCACTGCTTGAGTCCTCTATGGTGATCTCCTGTATATCCTCTCTGACCAGTAATGCAACTAGTCCACCACTTTTACCTCCCTCTCTATCCCTCCCCTGAAATCTTGGGATATTTAGCTGCCAATCACACCCTTCCCTCAACCAAGTCTCAGTAATAGCAATGACATCATGTTCCCAGGTATTAATCCAAGCCTAAACTTCATTAGCTTTACCTATTATAATTCTTGCATTGAAACAAATGTACCTCAGGTCACCAATCCCTTTGCATTCATCATCTGCTCCCTGCATTCTCTTCCCCTTAGTCACGCTGACTTCATTAGCTAGTTCCTTACAAGCTTTAGTTACTGCTTCCTTACTGTCCTGTAGCCTCATTTGGTTCCCAACCCCCTGCTACATTAGTTTAAACCCTCCCCTACAGCCTTAACAAAAGTGACCCAAGGACATTGGTTCCAGTCCAGCCCAACTGGAGACATTCCAATTTGTAATAGTCCCACGTCCCCCAGAACTAATGTCCCAAAAATCTCAACCCCTCCCTCCTGCACCATCTCTCAAGCTACACATTAGCGTGTAGCACTGGTAGCAATTCTGAGATGGCTACTTCTGAGGTCCTAATTTTTAACTTAGCTCCTAACTTCCTAAATTCTGCTCCTAGGACCTCATCCCATTTTTTACCTATATCTTTTGCGCCAGTATGAACCACGACAACTGGCTGTTCACCCTCCCCCTTGAGAATGTTCTGCAACCAATCTGGGACATCCTTGACCCATGCACCTGGGAGACAACATAGCATTCGGGAGTCTTGTTTTTGAACACAGAGCCACCTGTCTACTCCCCTTACAATTGAATCCCCTATGACTATATTCTGGATTAGTAGTGCTGGAAGAGCACGGCAGTTCAGGCAGCATCCGAGCTGCCTGAATTGCTGTGCTCTTCCAGCATCACCAATCCAGAATCTGGTTTCCAGCATCTGCAGTCATTGTTTTTACCTCCCCTATGACTATAGCTCTTCCACTCTTTTCCTGCCCTTCTGAACAACAGAGCCAGCCACAGTGCCATGAACCTGGCTACTGCTACATTCCCCTGGTGAGCCATCTCTCCCAACAGTATCCAAATGGTACCCCTGTTTTGGAGGGAGATGATACCCAAATAAAATGGTTTCACTCACCTTCCCAGCAGCCTTCTGTTCCTCACTCTCACCTCTTGACAAATAGTTTTCTGCCTTGGTTTCCCATCCTTTATCTTTTGCTTACCTGACAACATCAATTGTTTTCAGTTTGAAAACCTTGGCCGAGTGGTATTGTCACTCAGCTATTAATCCAGAAACCCAGACAACAGTTCTGGGGACCCTGGTTTGAATCCTGCGATGGCAGATGGTGGAAATGTAACTTAATTTAAAAAGGGATCTGGGGATGAAGAGTCTAATTGTGACCATGAATCCACTGTCAGAAAAGCCCATTTGGGGAAGGAAACTGCCATCCTTACCTGGCCTGGCCTCCATGTGACTCCAGATCCACAGCAATAAGGTTGACTCTCAACTGACCCTTGAGCAATTAGAGGTGGGTAATAATGCTTGCTTGGCTAGTGACAACCACCTCCTGTGAATGAATTTTAAAAATCTATTTTTCAAATCATTTAGAAGGAGATGGTTCTAGAATTCTAATACCCTTTATTTGATTGAATGGTTCCTGATATCACCCACGGCTTAGCCCCGCTTTTAGTTTGACTACTTTGTTCTGTGCTTCCATATCGAGAAGGCAATAGTTGTTAAATGTTTACCCTCTCAAATTATTTATTGGCTACGATCCTCAAATGGATCGTTCCTTAACCTTCTACATTCAGGGCAAGACAAGGTTAGTTTATGCAACCTGTTCTCATAATGTAACCCTGGAGTCCACACTATTGTCTGCTTTACCTCCAGGACAAATCCATCCTTTCAGAAGAACAGTGTCCAGAACTGAAGGCAGTCCTCTGGATGGGAATCTGGTCATTTAGGCGCAGTAGTAGATTGCTGCTGAAGCTTTCAGAGAGAATTGGAAAATGTAGCCAAATTATATTAATTGATATTTAATGCAAATCAATGAAAATTATGCTTGGTAATGGTAAAAGTAGTCCTCAATGTTGACACAGAACAAAAGAATTTTTCTTACAGTATGAGGTAAAGGGTCTAATTCAACACAGCCAGCCTAATGTCATTTTAAACTATTTGAAGGAAGCAGCGACCATTTGTAACTGCCAGCAGAAATTTCAGGAGTGATTTACTACTTTAAACCCATGCCTACTGTTAGCTTTTGCTGATAATGTGTGCCAGGTGATATTTCTTTTGAAAATGAAAATGTTTTTTACGTTACCTAACATCACATTTTTCACACAAAGTGGTTGATATAATGTGTTAAGGTGGTGACAGTGAAATTTAGTGATAAGCTCAGGTTGCCAGGCATTCCATGTTCTAATGTTCTATGTTCTACATGCTGCACAGCAACATTCACAGGATAATTCAGTGGGGAGCATTTAGGACCAATGATCATAGTTTTGTAAATTTTAAGATAGTTGTGGAAAAGGATAAGACTGGTCCTCAGGGAAAGGCTCATGACAACGGTAGTCGAAGAGTGTGGTACTGGAAAAACACAGCTGGTCAGGCAGCATCCGAGGAGCAGACCCTCCTGCTCCTTGGAAGCTGCCTTACCTGCTGTGCTTTCCCAGCATCAACACTCTTCAACGCTGATGTCCAGCATCTGCAGTCCTCAGTTTGCCCTCATGATAACTGTATTAGGCTGGAACTGGGAAAATTGGACTGGGGGCAGCTGTTTGAAGGTAAAGCCAAATCTGACATGTGGGAATCTTTTAAAAGTCAGTTGACCAGATTTCAGGACCAATATGTTCCTTTGAGGATGATGGATAAAGATGGCAAGATTCAGGAATCTTGGATGACAAGAAATGTTGTAAGTTTATTTAAAAAGAAAAAGGAAGCATATGTATGGTTTAGGGAGCAGAAATAAAAAAAGGTCCTTGAAGAGTACAAAGGAAGCAAAAAAAACCTTAAAAACAAAATTAGGAGGGCTAGAAGAGGCAATGACATGTTTTTAGTCAGTAGGATTAAGGAGAATGCTGAGGCATTTTATACGGTTATTAGGAGCAAGACGGTAACTAGGAAAAGAGCAAGTCCACTCAAGGACGAAGGAGAGAATTTATGCTAGGAGCCAAAGGGAAATGGATAAAGTCCTTAATGAGTACTTTGTATCAGTATTTGCCAAGGAGAAGGAGGTGGATGATGATCAGTTTAGAGAAGGATTTGTTGATACTTGAAGCCATATCAATATTAAGAAGGAGGAGGTGTTGGGGTGTCTTGAAAAACATTAAGGTAGATAACTCGTCAGGGCCTGATGGGGTCTATCTTAGGATATTGGAGGAGGCAAGGAGGGAGATTGTTGGGGCCTTGACAGAGATCTTCATGTCCTCTTTAGCCGTCATTTATTTCAAGAGGGTTGGAATGTAAAAGCAGTGATGTGCTACTGAGACTTTATAAAGCTCTGGTTAGGCCCCATTTAGAATACTGTGTCCAGTTTTGGGCCCCACACCTCAGGAAGGACATAATGCGTGTCCAGCAGAGATTCATACGGATGATCCCTAGAATGGTAGGCCTAACATACGATGAACGGCTGAGAATCATGGGATTGTGTTCATTAGCATTTAGAAGGTTGAGGGGAGATCTAATAGAAACTTACAAGATAATGCATGGCTTAGAAAGGGTGGACACTGGGAAATTGTTTCCGTCAGGCGGGATACTAGGACTCATGGGCACAGCCTTAGAATTAGAGGGGGTCAATTTAGAATGGAAATGCGGAGACATGTCTTCAGCCAAAGAGTGGTGGGCCTGTGGAATTCATTGCCATGGAGTGCAGTGGAGGTCAGGACATTAAATGTCTTGAAAACATATATTGATAAATTCTTAATCTTGCAAGGATTTAAGGGATACGGGGAGAGTGCGGGTATGTGGCATTGAAATGCCTATCAGCCATGATTGAATGGTGGAGTGGACTCGATGGGCCAAATGGCCTTACTTCCACTCCTATTTCTTATGGTCTTATGGTCTTATTGTTTGAGAAGGGCAACAGGAATAATCCAGGAAATTATAATCTGGTCATCTTTACATGAATGGTAGCGAGATTATTGGAGAAGATTCTTAGGACAGGATTTACTCGCATTTAGAGAAAAATTGTTTTCTTAGGATAGTCCGCATTGCTTTATGTGGGGAAGGTCTTCTGTAACCAACTTGATTGAGATTTTTGAGTAAGTGCCAAAAGTGATTAATGGGGTAAGCTATTAGATGTTGTCTACGTGGATCTTACTGAAGCATTTGATGAGGTTCCTTATAGTAGGCTGGTCCAGAAGATCAAATTGCATGGAGTCCACGGTGAGTTAGCACATTGGATACAAAATTGGCTTGGTCATAGGAGATGGTAGTTGTAGAGGGATGTCTTTATGACTGGAAATCTGTACCCAGTGGTTTTTGGCAGAGATCAGTACTATATATATCTATAAGTGGTGTGGATGAAAATGTTAGTGGTCTGATTTGTGGAGTTGTAGATGGTGAAGAAGGATACCAAAGGATAGAACAGGATATAGACCAGTTGAAAAATTGGGCAGAGAAATGACAAAATAGAGTTCAATCTGGACAACTGCAAGGTGATGATTTTGGGAGGTCAAATGCAAGAAAAAAGATTGCAATAAATGCAGGACCCTTAGGAGCAGAGAAAATTTGGGATACTAATCCACAGCTCTCTTAAAGTGGGAAAACAAGTGGATAAGATGGTAAAGAAGGCATACGATATGCCTGCCTTCATCGGCCAGGGCATTGAATTTAAAGTTGGCACATCACAATACAACTGTATAGCACTTTGGTCAGGTTACATTTGGAGTATTATGTGCAGTTCTGGTCACTGCACTATAGGAACAATATGGAAGCTTTGGAGAGCGTGAAGAAGAGATTTACCAGGATGGTGCCTGGATTGGAGTTTATTAGCTATAACACAGGGGTTGGACAAACTTGGATTGGTTTTGGTAGAGTGTCAATTCTGAAGAAGGGTCACTGAACCTGAAACAATAACTCTGCTTTCTTTCCTCTGATGCTGCCAGACCTAATAAGCTTTTCGAGCAATTTATGTTAGTCAATAGAAGGATACGGATCTTTGCAGGCAGATGGGATTAGTTTGGAATAGCATCATGGTGGGACAAAGGGCCTGTTCCTGTGCTGTACTGTTCTATGTTCGCTTTGTTTGAACTCCTTTGCATGGTATAACAGACCTGAGAACATTCATTTCATGGTTTGGGGGAGCTCGTTATCATTTATGAGACTGAAGAGATTACACCTTTGAAAGTAAGAACAGAAACTGGCCGTCAGGCCAACACACAGCTCAGTAAATATCGTCCTCAGCTGACAATAACAAAGCTTTACAAATCTATGATACACCGTACTAGGGGTTATTATTTATTCTTTGGTCGGATACAGGAGTCAGTGGTAAGACCAGCTTCTGGTTACCATCCCTAATTACCTTTGAAATGAGTTGCTTAAAGCCATTTCAAAGGGTATTTAAGAGCCAATCACATGCTATGGGTCTGCAGTCACATATAGCAGATAGCAGATCTGATATTTAAAAGTTTATCAGGTTTTTCCAGACTACATCACTGAGATATGGAGAGTGCTACTTTCAGCTCCAAGCCAAATCAACAGTGCATCCTTGCAAATATCTCCAGCAAATTCAAGCAGCTTCAAAGTGTGTATTGAGCAAAAGAACCCAGTACCTCCATGTAGAGATCACTGCTAGTTAACAACAGCAGAGACCATGAGCATTTTCCATATCTATTTGCTCAAAAATTGAAAAATTGAAACTCCACCCTTATCTCTCTTTCTCTAAAAACCTCACTGGAAAGTATTGAATTGAATTAACTTTATTGTCACATGTACTTGCATGAGTACAGTGAAAAGTTCACAAGTCCACTCAGTCCATTTCAAGGCTCTGGGCCCAAGGACCCGAACCCCTGTGGGAATCCCAGGCCGGACACACCATGATGCTGAAGAAAACGACTCATGGAGTCATGGACAGTACTTTCCAAAATCACTTTTTTGATAACCAGCAAATGGACTATAATCTTCTTTAATCTTTTGACTTTCCACTTCCAAAGAAATTACATGATAAGTGTTTTGCAACCCAGTAATGTCCAAACATGTCCCATATTCTAATTCTTAGCTTCTATAGATATGCGTTCTCAACAATTAAAGCAGACTACCTGGTCATTCTCTGCTTATTCTTGCTGGTAAAATATAGCTCCTCTCCTATAGTGCAACTTCTAGTTCTTGAGAGTTGTTAGCCATAAGAGGTGGCTCAGTGGTCAGCACTGCTGCCTCACAGTGCCAGGGACCTGAGTTTGATTCCAGCCTTGGGTGACTGTCTGTGTGGAGTTTGCACATTCTCCCCCCTTCTGCATGGGTTTCCTCCAAGAGATCTGGTTTCCTTCCATAGTCTAAAGATGTGGAGGTTATGTGGATTGGCCATTCTAAATTACTCAGAGTGTTCAGGGTGTGTAAGTTAGGTGAATTAGATATGGGAAATACAGGGATAGGATAGGGTTAGGGGGATGAGTCTGGGTGGGATGCTTTTCAGAGAGTTGGTGTGGACTTGTTCAGTTGAAGGGCCTGTTTCCATACTGTGGCGATACTATATAAAAAAAGTGCTATATTTTCTGTAAGTGCTATATTGTCTGTAAGTTCTTTCTTGCTGTAACCCAGAGTGTATAATTGTACAATTTATCAAGTCATGGCATAGCATTATTTCGCAGTGAGCAATACATAATCTACATTGATCACTTAACAAGAGGCAGCACATATGGATTAAATAAGGAAGAATCTTGCCTGGAAATCCTTGCCAATTCTTGGAGGATGCATCAAATGAAATTGGTCATAGACACTCTCACAAAGCTTTCAACAAAGTTTCAATAAAACCAAAGCAGCATCTAACATGACATATAATAAGAAACCAAGTCAGGTCATGAGTGACCCAGATTTATGTTCGATAAGATTATCAAGTGAGGAGGTGCTAAGACATTAAACGGACTTATATTGCAGATTAGCCATGAGCAGACTAAAAGGGCCTGAATGGGGTCTCTTGTTCAAATGAATTTGGAGAACAATTGTAGGCATCACACTGACACATGAGGAACTATACATCATCTATTTTGTACTTCAGATGAGATGATAAATCAAGGTCCTATCTATCAAGTGGCCAAAGAAAATCCAAATACAATATCTTGATGAAGAACAGGTGGGTTACCCCTGCAATGCTGGTCAAGATTAATCTCTTAATCAACTTCAAAAACATACCAAATAAAAGCAAACTACTGCCGATGCTGGAGGTCTGAAATGAAAACAGTGTCCTGAAAATCCTAAGCAAGTCTGGCAGCATCTGTAGACAATAGACAATAGACAATAGATGCAGGAGTAGGCCATTCTGCCCTTCGAGCCTGCACCGCCATTCAATATGATCATGGCTGATCATTCCTAATCAGGAGAGAGAGATAAAGTGTTATTTTTTTCAAATCCAATTACTCTTCTTCACAATGAAACAGATTCCACTGAGATTCTCCACAACTTCCTGGTTTCCTTTCAAAGACACGCCAACTGGCCTTTATCACACTGCTAGAGCTTTTCGTGTATCATACTGTGGAGCTTCCCATTGGCTACCACACTTTCAGCAGTGACCCGTCCTCAAATGTACGTCTCTGGGACATTCTGAGGTTCTGAAAGATGCTTATAAAAATTCAAGTCAATGATAGAAAATATAAAGGAAGTAAAAGAATTAGCTCAGAGAGACTTAGGAAGCTGGAAACAATGGTGGACTTCATTTGCTTTCAATTAAAAATAGAAAATGTATTTGGAACAAGAGAGGAGAGCACTTTCACTCAAATAGCAGGAAGTGGAATGTAATGTAAGTACATTAAACATTTCAGAAATACTTTTGCCGGTTATTTCTATTATTGTGAATTTTAGACCTCTAACTGTGATTGTAGACTACGTAAACAAGTGTAACATGCATGTCACTGTACAGTATGTATTTATGTAACAGCTATTTTATACCTGTAGTGAATCTCAGTAATACATTCTTTTCCTGTCAGCTTACCCTGTTATAACTCTGTTCCCTATCATAGTGCTGCAAAATTCACTTTAGTTCCTGTTAACAAGACCAGGATGCACACTGATAAAGTTTGGTCACCACTGTGACAAAGGTGAGATACAATTATAGTAGTTGGATCTCTGAATAGGATCTTCTGGGAACATTCAGAAAACACAGCTCTAAACTAGAGATTATAAATGGGTTAAAGGAGTCGTGATTGTGTTCATCTTTACGACTCAAAGCAGAAAGCCACTGGAAGTTCAACCCAGATACGGTTTTATTCTTCCAACAAGTAAGTTGGCAACATAGCAGGCAGAGCAGAGGCTGATGCTGCAGAATGCAACTCAGCACCACGAGAGTTAATTTTATTTTGGAACTGATGGTTGGTGATCTTGTTGATTTATATGCACTCAGAGAGATACAGTTTTTCGATCCAACTAATGGTGGAAGTGTCTGCAGAAGGCAGCTCCTAATCACGTCTGACGGACTGAATTGATGGGTGATGACTTCTAAAGGGCAATGCATTGGAGTGACTTCAGGGAGCTTTTAATAATGCTTCACAAATGATTGCAGAATGGAGTCACTCAATTTATAAGTGCTAAAGCAACATTTCAGCTACTGCTGCTTTAGAATTCAGCAGGCTCCAAGTTTTGTGTTCAACTAGAGAGAGAAAAGGAACCATACTGTGCTTTTAGAAATTATTTATTTTGAGATGGTAAGAGTTCTTCAGTAAACATTGATCATTAAATTGAAAAGTATTCAATTTGGCACTTTTTATTTCCTTTTTTTATGTCGCAGTGAGTTGTTGTGATCTAGAATACACTGACTGAAAGCTTAGTGGAAGCAACTTAAGTAGGAATATTCAAAAAGAAATTTGAATTAAAAACTCAGCAGAAAGCATTCACCAGGCTCTGGGGAAAGAACAGGGGAATGAGAGTAAAGACAAAATGAGTCAAATGGCCGTCCTCTGTGTCTGTGCCCCTCAAAACTTTGTACAGCTCAATCAGATTCCCCCTTCAGCCTTCTCAGCTCTGAGGAAACAATCCTAGAACTTCCACCGTCTCTTCACAGCTGAATTGCTGCATCCCAGGCGACAAACTGGAGAATCTCTTCTGCACCATATCCAGAGAAATCACATCCTCCTTAAGGTGCAATGACCACACCTGCACATTATAGTTCAGCTGTGGCCTAACTAGCATTATACCCTGCTCCTTTATGCCTTCTTAGCCAGCTTTTCTCCCTGTACTGCTGTGTTAAATGATTTATGGACATGCACATCAAGCTTTCTCTGATCTTCTGATTCCCAGGGTCCCACCATTCAATGTGTACTCCCTTACCTTATTAGTCTTCCCAAAATACATCATCTCACACTTTTCATTTGCCACTGTTCAGCCCAGATAACACAGCCTGTTTACATCATCCTATAGCCAAATATTCCTCGTCGCTATTTATCACACCAGAAATTTTCATGTCAATCTTAAAACTTACTGATCCTACCCCTTAGGTTCATGTCTAGATCATTAATGTATACAACAAACAGCAAGAGACCCAGCACTGCACCCTGTATTATGCCACCAGCCAACCTTTGACCATCATCCTCTGCTTCCTGCCACTAAATCAATTTTGGATCCAATTTGCCAAATTGCCCTGGATCCCAAGAATCCCTTCTTCACCAGTTTGCCATTTCAAAAAGCTTTACTGGAGTTCATGTAAACCACATCAACTGCATTACCCACATCTACACAACCAGTTACCTCCTTGCTGGTTGTAGGCCATGTCTGTCTATCCATTATCCTTGATGAATCCACATAAATTCCAGCCTTTAAAGGAAATGTCATAATCTGCAGCATTTGTGAGAAAATCTCTAATAGCTAAATGGATAACAGACATTTTAAATGCACAGGAGAGTTTCAGTTTGTAACCTGGGATGTAAAACTGATATTAATACAAGTGGAAAGGGGCTAGCTCTGATAAGCATTCTCCAATACCATGACCAGTTTTTATAACTGGATGGTTAATTGAAAATCTATTTCTACACGTACAGCACAACCTTTGTTGTCCATTTGCTAGCTCTTGTTGGCCGACCTGTCTAAATAAATTGTTTTTTCTGCTGTCAACACTCTGTTGGCTCATGTGTGTAACATTATTCTTCATTAATCTGTAACATGTAGTCACTGCTATTTAAGATGTCTGTGGTTTACAGCCAAGCTTTAGTAACCTAGGCAAATCCTCTGAATCTAAACCTCTAACAATATTAAGGACAAAGATGCCATTTCTTCCAAAAAGTGTTTGTCTAGCTTTCATTTGTCCTTTAATGAAAGTGCTACACAGTTTATTATCATCAGTCTTCGCTCTGACTTTTTACAGTCATGACCAAATGTGAGTTAGAATTGTACCTAGTGAATGGTTTTAATCGTCTCCCAATGCTTTTCCTATTGAAACTTTTGCATGCGCCAGTACGCAAAGTTGGCACAACAGATAACTGAATTCAGCCTCTTCCATTCTGTGCACACTTGACTTGCTAGCACAGGAGATTGTTTCTATAGGAAACTGTTGAACTGCTTGAGGAAACTCCGTGATGTACCTCAAATCAGGTTCTTAGCATGAAAACCTTTCATCTTCCCTTCTTTAATTTTAAGCACTCAAAGAGATATTTCAAACAACCTTACACAAGTTAAACCTGTGGGACATTCACACTGTATTTGTGAACATCTTCGTAGACCGTAAGAAACAGGAACAAGAATAGGCCATCCAGCCCCTCAAACCTGCTCCACCATTCAACAGGATCATGGCTGGTCTGACAATCCTCATAATTATTTTCCTGTTCTTTCCTCATAACCCTTGACTCCCCAACTGATCAAGAATTGATCTATCTCAGCCTAACTATACACATGGACTCTGCCCCGTCCCTCTGTGGTAAGGAATTCCAAAGACTCACAACACTGAGAGAAGAAATTCCTCCTCATCTCAGTCTTAAATTGGTGCTCCTTAATTCTGAGACTAAGACTGTAGTTTTCGAGTATTATACACATTCTACTTGCATTTTGTAAATCGAGTACTGGAGAACACCTGGTGAAGCCAAACAATGTGCACTTAGTTACAATTTGGGATCTGTTTGATATTGTGTGAATGGCCCAGACTGACAAAAATAATAGCCATTCTTATGTGAGTGTTTATCAGACATAACAATTGGCAGCAAGGACAATGAACAATGTACTGTTATGAAGATCAACTGTCTTTGTTGCTTGTCTTGAGGTTGGCTTTGTAACTGCAGTTTCTTTTTGATCATCTTAGCAATAGTTGGAAAAATCAAAGCATGCTAAGGTATCGAAAGACTGTTTACAAGCAAATCGACTTGCAATAGTTGGCAAGAAAAGGAGTTTCCTTAGTATTTGGGGACTCGTACAATACACATTGGTTACCAAACTGACTGTTCTTTCTCAGGCTAAAGATGAAGGAGAAGCAATGTGTCATATATCAATACTTCATACGATTCCCTGTGAACCATATGATTCCTCAGAGGCTGATAGCAATATTGGCTGCTACCTACATGGACCAAGTGACTTTCTCTGATTCTATCAAAGAGGAAACCTGCTGAGGTTAAATGGGTAGTGATTGACAGCACTGCGTGCCCTTGGTAATGAATGGAAGCCTTAATGCAAAAATGAAAATGCCCCCCCCTACCCCAGGTGTGTATGTGTGCCAGTCGAGTGCTGGCACTGGCTGTCGCCTTGTTTTGGAGGTCACTGGTATCTATCTGTCTATCTGTCAGGTTAACTCTCCTCCTCACAGTAGAAGCTGTACCTTTATGTGTGATGAAACAAAAGGATACACAGTGAAGATGTACCGAACATGCATTGGGCATGAAATATTTACATAGGCCGCCTGCAGATTCTATGCGAACACGAGTGTTTGCAGTCCCCAGTGTATTGCTGAAGTGCACGCTTTAGTTACGAGGCTGCACCATTTGGCTTCCAGATAAAAAAAAACACATAAATGATCCAAGACCCCACTGTTGTCCATTCAATGATGATTGCTTCACAGTTTAAAAAATGCATTGAAATAAGATCTTTCTTGATCTCAGGATGCTCCAAAGTGCTTTAAAAAGTGCTCTTAGAGTGTAGTCACTAGTAGCATAAGAGCAGTCCATTCACAAACAACAAAGTAGGTGATAATGATCAGATTTTTTAGCAGGTCAGGGAGAACTCATCTGCTCTTTAAAATAGCATCATGGGACTTTTTACATCGATCTGAGAAGGGGAATTTAATGTTTAATTTAATTTAATGTTTTATCAGAAAGATGGCAACTTTGATTTTGTCCTTTAGTTCTGCATTGGAAAAAGTAGCCCAGGTGGTGTGCAGGAGTTTCTTGAGGATATTTGTTCCGTGCTAAGAAGCAGAGTCTCACCCTCCATGCCTCTTTACTTGGAATGGAAAGAAAATCTAACTCAGGTGTCACCCCTGCATGTTGTTTGCATATCAAGCCCCCAGATAGCCTTCACTGTTTGATAACTTATTCACCTTTCTTCCCAAGACTCAACAAATAGGGATAATCAAACTCCATGCATTTTTTGCTTTTGCAGAATGGTCTAGCCTCTTTCCATTTGCTTGCAGGGTTGTGAAATGTGCATAGAATGTGTTTCTGTTGTGAAGTCATAGCCTTGGAGCATTTAAAAAACCTGCAGAAAACAAAATTAGATGCAAAAAATGTTTCAGGCTGAGATTTTTACAGAATTGGGTCAATTTGGAAACCCTTTAAAAATTTCCCCCATTTCTGAATCTGTTAATTATCAACAGTGTGGTAAAGGATGTAAGTAGTCAGCATGTATGCAGCACTCTAACCCTTACCAGCTTCATTGTGTGGTGGGAAGTCCATTCCTTCCTGCTCCCAAAACAATTTTTATGGTGTTCGCCCCATTTGTAAGAACGCCTGCTTCATATCAACTTCACAGAGAGACTGTGAATCACTAGGGAACACCAATCCCAAGAGGGCAACATAAAATAAATCAAATCATCCTGGAATTCTTTCACTGACATGTTTTGAAATGCACAAAAAATCTGTTCTTTCAGTTTTGAACTTAGATGATATATTAGAGCATAAATGTTACTTGACAATACGACATTGCCCTATTAAGGAAAATTGACCATTACAGTGATCAGTATTGTTTATTTAAGTGTTGAGATGCATTAGAGTACTTTCACAATACAAGATGTGCTGTTTCACATTTACATTTGAAGAAAGCCTGAATGATAATTCATGGTCTTTGAACCAATTTAAATCCCCAGCTCTATAGAATTGGAAAGAAAAATGTCTCCAGCTTTCTCTCAGAGGGAAAAAAGTGACCTGTTCCTAGACAGCAAATATTGACAGGGCATCCAGTTTAGCTGAGAAACTACCATAGGCATTTTCTTGCTTTACAATTTCAATAGACTTCATTGTCTTTGAGCTTTATGTTTGCAATGAAACTATGACCATAATGAATGTTTGACTAAGTTTTGAAAACTTAGAAAACTCTTATCTTTGTAGTAGGTGGTGTTCACAATTCAGTTGACAATTTACAAGCATATTAAAGGATTATCTTTGATTGGTATGGCTAATAGAAGTTTTTAAGCAATAGATGGACAATGTAGAGGATCTAATTTTTTAAAAATGGATGAGTACTTAAAAGATAAGTCTATTAGATGGTTAGATGATTATTGCTTTTAGCATCCATTTCAAAGACATGCATCCTCATGTTGTGAGTACTGGGTGTGTGGCTATAGAGGATTCGGGGGGTAGGGGGTGCTGGTGCTATGAGTAGACCCAGGCACATGAAGGTCATGGGGGTTTTACGAGCTATGAGGGGCATGTATGGGGCTATTATGGAGCATGGAGAGTATGAAGGGGTATGGATGGTTGGGAGGGGGTAGATAATGAAGAGTGAGTCTTCAAAGACCTGACAGTCATCACTGCAATGACCGCAGTCTCCCAGGAGCAGGTTCTAGCCTGCTAGCCTCATCCTTTGCCCTGCCTCCATTACCATCTCAGGTCTGACATCAGAGGCAACATACCTGACTACCTTTCACTCCACCTCCCTAGATTGTGAATATGTTGGACCAGAGGCGTTTTAAAGGAGGTGGCTCCACCAAGTCTTAAATGTCCCAGTCCAACCATCCCACGTGTGTCACGAAAATCTAGTCCCGATTCTGAGCCTGTTCCATCATTCACTGAGGCCATGATTGATCTGTGATTTAAATCCACTATCATTCAAGTGTAGCTCATAACAAAGATCTATCAAATTAAGCCTTTACAAATTATGTGGAGTTCACTCTGATGTTGTGAGGCTTTCCATGGAACCCATGCTGCACTGAGCATGTGTCTCTTAGGGAGGAGCGAATATGCTGAGAGACAGTCATGTTCTTATTTTCTCTTGAAAATGTTACCAAAGCTTCAGTGGGAAGCCTGAACATTGTGGCTCGTTCTCCCTCTCTGTCTCGTATTCTCTCTGAATGCAACAGCTAGCAGGCTGGTTCCAAGGAGGTAGTATAATATTCCTGGTAAGGTTCCCTCCTCAAAGTTGAATCTATTTTGTTACACACAAGCAGTCAGGTGATGTGATCTCCTGCAACCAGAGTGATTCATTATTTAAAAACACTTCCCTACTCACCTGTCAGTTTGTATGACTGCACCAAGATGTCAGGAACAGGGTCAGTATACTGGAGCAGCTCCTCAGATCATTAGTATTGAACAGCCTTCATGTTGCTGCTCACTGAGAAACCAAGGGCTGCTAGTTCAAATCAGTGGTGAGAAATACATTTTTCAAAAGTGCAGTATTGACGTTTCCTTGCACACTTACCCCACCTTGAAAATCCAATTTTAACAAGTCATTTTGCAGAATTTCAGGGACTGTACATTATAAGACGTTGTTCAGCTATTAGCCACAGGCTGTGTTTCCAACGAATAACTGAGAGAATAGTCCTGTTGCCACAACAATGTCAAATAAATTGTATTCACAGACAGAGTCTTGTTGAGTGTCTGGGTTCTCATCATTCAGCCGAAAACTGGGAGAGTTCCTTCCAAGGATGGTCGTCTGAATCACCCACCAATCAGGGAGCAATTCCCAGTGTTGGGGTGACAGAGACAAGGTGGCAGGGGTCATAAGCAAGAGCAGTCAAAGTGCCTCCTAGTGGCCAACCCAAGGCACATGCCAGAACTGTTGCCTCTCTCATCCAACAAAGTTTTAAGGTTTACCAAATTTCTTCCATGCTCATGATCTCCATCATGATCTCAGTCTTTTTTCTAACTTCAGTCAGTGAAACCACTAAACCAACAACATTTATTTTTCTATTGCAAGTTTTTGGAAAAGCAAATCTTAACAGGACTAATACAATTAGTCCTTGGGAGTGTTGCTGAACAAAGAGACCTTGGAGTGCAGGTTCATAGCTCCTTGAAAGTTGAGTTGCAGGTAGATAGGATAGTGAAGAAGGAGTTTGGTATGCTTTCCTTTATTGGTCAGCATATTGAGTGCTGGATTTGGGAGGTCATGTTGTGGCTGTACAGGACATTGGTAAGGTAAGGCTACTGTTGGAATGTTGCATGCAATTTTGGTCTCCTTTGGAAAGGTGTTGTGAAACTCGAAAGGGTTCAGAAAAGATTTACAAGGATGTTGCCAGGGTTGGAGGATTTGAGCTATAGGGAGAGGCTGGACAGGCTGGAGCATCGGAGGATGAGGGATGACCTTGTCTAGGTTTATAAAATCATGAGAGACATGGATAGGATAAAGAGACAAAAGTGGGGGAGTCCAGAACTAGAGGCCATAGGTTTAGGGTGAGAGGGGAAAGATATAAAATAAACCTACGGGGCAACGTTTTCACGCAGAGGATGGTGTGTGTATGGAATGACCTGCCAGAGGAAGTGGTGAAGGCTAGTACAGTTGCAACATTTAAGAGGCTTCTGGATGGGTATATGAATAGAAAGGGTTTGGAGGGATATGGGCTGGGTGCTGGCAGGTTGGACCACATTATGTTTTGAATATCTGGTTGGCATGGACAAGTTGGGCCAAAGGGGCTGTTTCTGTGCTGTATGTCTCTATGGGTCTATGACTCTATAAAGTCTTAAATGTTAATCAATGAGCTTCAATGTCAAGTTAATCAGGACAAATATTGTAACTTTAACAGTTTCATAGTCTGCAGATTGGAGTTCTGACAAACAAGAGCACACATTCATACCTGTACTTATACACACAGGCTGTAACATTGAGGTCCAAGCATTTTTTAGCCCCTTCAGTTTCAGAACTATCTTTTAAAATGAATGAAATACCTTTCAACCCTAACCTCTATAAATTTAGGTGCAAAGCAAAGAGACCTGATTAATCAATTCCTTCCATGGAATCAGACTCATTTTCTGAACTACTACTTCTTCTTCTTCCTTTACTTACTTCAAGTTTTTGACCAGCAAGATGATGTTGTCTGATTTCCCTCTCAGGTCTCAGGTGTTGAAAATTCCATTTCCTTTTACTTTTTTTCTTTTCTTGCACTTTTTAACTTCAAGCTTTTTTATTTCCATTTCTCTTTTCCTTTCTTTCTCCCCCCATCCTTTGCCCCATCCTCCTCTTTTTCTTCTAATTCAAGATTGTTTTCATTTCCACCAGAATCTCAGCCAACTCTAGCAGAGACACATTAATTTCAGATTTCTTTCCCTTCGAAATCTAAATGCTGGGTATTCAATTGAAGCATTGCATCCTTAGAAGCTCATGCTTTCTTTACTAACTGCAACTTACCTGCTAACTGTCACAGTTTAGTCTTAGTCAAAGATTTCAAATAACATGCTATTATGTTTTCTATTCCCAGAAAAGTATTAGTGACAGTCAAAGCAGTTTTGAAATTCTAGTGCATGTAACATAATTCACAAGAAGGCTCCTGCTTTTCTGCTCAACAACTTGAGTTTTTTTAAATAAAAGATTCGTACGTACATCACAAATTCACCAATTTTTGATCCTGGATGCACCCCTATTTCAAAATCGTTCCAGCTGATGATAACTTGAGGAGGCAGTGGCCTAGTAGTATTGTTTCTGGACTGTTAATCCAAAGCCCCAAATAAAGTTCTGAGGACCTGGTTCAAATCCCACCATAGCATATGGCAGAATTTAAATTCAATATCAAAAGATCTGGAATTAAGAGTCTAATGATGATGGAGTGTTCATTGTCAGACATTCGATTTGCTAATGTCTTTTAGGGAAAGAAACTGCCATCTTTATTTGGTCTAGCCTACATGTGACTCCAGACTCACAGCAACATGGTTGACTCTCAACTGACCCTTGGGCCATTAGGGATGGATAATAAATGCTGAAATGCCATCATCTTGTGAATGAATTACAAAAAAGCTGGATAAGCCAGATACCAAATTGAACCCTGACTTGTTAGACCATAAGTTTGATTTTTGTGATTTGTTTACTATGGTGGTCAGTCATTGAACGTATTAACACAAGGTTGCCAATACACTGTCATAAAAAGAGTAGCAAAATTAATTGCACACAAAAGAAACAAAACACAAATGTTTGGTTTTTGGAACTCACATTTAGATTTTCCATAACCTCAACTTCCAGTAATTTCCTGCTCCTGGAGTGCTCTTCTATGTCACTCGGGATTTTCTCCCCAAAACCGATGGGTTGGGAAACTGCTAAACTAACAACACCTTTTCATACTCATGCTCTTAAAAAAACCCACACACTGCCTTTCTAAATGAACTTGTTTCTGTTTCTGTCTCAGTGTCATGGGATACCTCGTTGCCAGGCAACAGCCCTTTCTTTTTATCTCTCTTCTCCCCTTGTTTTTAAAGCTCCTCCAGCTCAGCTCCAAACCCTTATTAGAAATGCATGAACTGACAAATTTCAGACAGCACAGCACCATGCACCAACACAACTCAAAAGTGAAATTGAACCACATCCTTCCCTTCTTAATACATACAGTGCTAAAATACAAATCAGACTTGAAACTATACATAAGTTCTCCATTTTAAAACCCAAGTTTCCAAGCGATCATATATTCAGAATTTTCATCATAGTGCTGTGCAAACGTTAAGAAACGTCAGATCCCCACATTGCACATTGTGGGTTACAACATTGACTGAATCCCTTTAACTCAACCTGTCATCAGAAAGCCAAGATTTCAGCTCCTGCCTGATTAAGTCACCCTGCCCAGCAAGCCCATTCCCAAAGGTCCCATTAAATTCCACCTAATGTGTATGTACATATATATTGTGGATGTGTTTGTTACATGAACTTGAAAAGGAATAATTTCAAGGCTATTGGGAAAGGAATCAATCTAATCAGACAGCTCTTTCAAGAGACGTAAACCTTCAAAGGGATGAATAGCTTCCATTTATGCTGTAAGTCTGTGTTTGTATGCATCTGTGTATTTATCTGTGTTGGAAGTGTGTCTGTGGGTGTGTCTGTGCATGTATGAGTGTGACTATGAATGTGTATATCTGTGCATGTATGTGTCTATATGTGTATTGGTGTGTATATATGTGTCTCTGTATGTGCATGTCTATATGGGTGTGTCAGTGTCAGTGTGTGTATGTGGATCCACAGTTCTCTGGAAATATATAAAGAGATTCATTTGAACTTTCGTGACTACTCTATTTATCTTTGCTGTAAATGTGTGTGTGTGTAATGAGTGTGTACATTTCTGTGGCTATGTTTGTCTGTATCTGTATCTGAGGGTGTAGGTGCTTTAAGGCTATCATTTAAAATCCCTATTTGTCCTTTTCATCGTGTGTGTGTGTGTGTGTGTGTGTGTGTGTCTACATCTACATTTCTTGAATATATATATAAAGAATCATTTGAGATTCCATCTATTCCGTGTGCAGAACCTTAGGATTAGAGGGGGTGAATTTAGAACGGAAATGAGGAGACTTTTCTTCAGTCAGAGAGTTGAGAGCCTGTGGAATTCACTGCCATGGAGTGCAGTGGAGGCCGGGACATTAAGTGTCTTCAGGGCAGAGATTGATAAATTCTTGATCTCGCAAGGAATTAAGGGCTATGGGGAGAGTGCGAGTAAGTGGAGTTGAAATGCCCATCAAGCTATGATTAAATGGTGGAGTGGACCCGATGGGCCGAATTACCTTACTTCCACTTCTATGTCTTAAGGTATTATGTTCTTATGTTCTATTCTTTTTAGAAAAGTATTAACACTTTCCATAATTAATATTGCCCAATAAAGCACCTGGATTAACATTTGCTGTTGAAGAGTTCTCTCTCTACAGATGCTGCCAGTCCTGCTGAGTTTCTCCAGCATTGTTTTTTTTCAAATCTCCAGCATCCACAGTATTTTACTTTCATTTAATCAAGAGGAATTCTGATCAAGGTTTTCAAAATCAGGAGCTGGATGGATAGCACAGAGCAGGATAAACTGTTCCTGCTCATAAAAAGGAATGGGAACAAGAGGGCATAGTGATCTGCAAAAGAAACAAGAGTGAAGTGGGAAAAAAGACTTCCTTACTCAGCAAGTTGTTAGAGAATGCACTGCCTAGAAGTGAGGTGGAGGCAGATTCAACTGAGCCATTCAAGAGGACATTGGGAAATTATTTGGAGAAAGGGTGTGGAGCAAACCCAGAAGATTGGCACTGGGTAATGATGCCCACTTAACAATCATTGGGAGCACAATGGGTTGAATGGCTTCCTGCTGCACTATAACTCTTCCATGATTCTGTCCTTACATGTTCGTCAAAAGGAATAACTCAAAATCTATCTGCAGTTTTGAACATAACTTGCAGGGGACAACTTCTTATTTGGCAGGGTGTTGTGAAATCCTCATTATTGTAATAGATGTAAAAGATCACAGCCCAATCTGTTGTGACTTGCCACTTCCACCCTTTAAAACACTGTTGTTTGATGTTCCCTTCATACAGTGGCTCGGTGGTTAGCACTGCTGCCTCACAGCACCAGGGACTTGGGTTTGATTCCAGCCTTGAGTGACTTCTGTGTGGAGTGTGCACATTCTCCCCATGTCTGCGTGGGTTTTCTCCTGGTGCTCTGGTTTCTTCCCACAGTCCAAAGATGTGCAGGTTAAGTGGATTGGCCACGCTAAAATGTCCCATGTTGTCCAGGGATCTGAAGGTTAGGTGGGTTAGTCATGGGAAATGTCAGGTGTGGGTTTGGATGGGATGCTGTGGACTCGATTTGCCAAATGGCCTGCTTCCATGCTATAGGGATTCTAAGTATAGGTGTGACATTCTATGAGTCTCTTTCACCACACAAAGCACAAAGAGGACAAAGAAGAAAGAAAGTTTACAGCCTAGGAACAGGCCCTTCAGCCCTCCAATCCTGTGTCGATCCAAATCCACTGTCTAAACCTATCACCCAATTCCTAAGGATCTGTATCCCTCTGCTTCCCACCTCCTCATACATCTGTACTGACGGACCTGAAATGAATCTACTGTACCTGCCTCTACTACCTCTGCTGGCGACACGTTCCAGGCACCTGCCACCCTCTGTGTTTAGAAGACTGAGAAGGGATCTGATTGAGACATATAAGATTATTAAACGATTGGACACTCTGGAGGCAGGAAACATGTTTCCACTGATGGGTGAGTGCCGAACCAGAGGACATAGCTTAAAAATACGGGGTAGACCATTTAGGACAGAGATGAGGAGAAACTTCTTCACCCAGAGAGTGGTGGCTGTGTGGAATGCTCTGCCCCAGAGGGCAGTGGAGGCCCAGTCTCTGGATTAATTTAAGAAAGAGTTGGCTAGAGCTCTCAAGGATAGTGGAATCAAGGATTATGGAACGTTTCAGAGAACACCTCTGGGACACCCAGACCAACCAACCCAACCAGCCTGTGGCTCGACACTTCAACTCCCCCTCCCACTCCACAAAGGACATGCAGGTCCTTGGACTTCTCCATCGCCAGACCATAGCAACACAACGGCTGGAGGATGAGCGCCTCATCTTCCACCTAGGAACCCTCCAACCACAAGGGATGAACTCAGATTTCTCCAGTTTCCTCATTTCCCCTCTCCCCGCCTTGTCTCAGTCCCAACCCTCGAACTCAGCACCACCTTCCTAACCTGCAATCTTCTTCCTGACCTGTCCGCCCACCCCCTCACCCCCACTCCGGCCTATCACCCTCACCTTATCACCCTCACCTTAACCTCCTTCCACCTATCGCATTTCCAATGCCCCTCCCCCAAGTCCCTCCTCCCTACCTTTTATCTTAGCCTGCTTGGCACACTTTCCTCATTCCTGAAGAAGGGCTCATGCCCGAAACGTCGATTCTCCTGTTCCTTGGATGCTGCTTGACCTGCTGCACTTTTCCAGCAACACATTTTCAGCTTTGATCTCCAGCATCTGCAGTCCTCACTTTCTCCTTATGGAGATAAGGCAGGAACAGGATACTGATTAAGGACGATCAGCCATGATCATATTGAATGGTGGTGCAGGCTCGAAGGGCAGAATGGCCTACTCCTTCACCTATTGTCTATTGTCTATTGTCTAAAGTTTACACAACAGCCTAATTTACATCAACAGCCATTTTTCACTGCATCAGTCATCTGTTTAAAAAAAAGCACATTTCAGAATTGCAAGGTAGAAACCTCCGCAGTACTTCAGGGATCTCACTTGTGGGCATGCCAAAAGAGATATGATTAAGTGGGATGTGAATACAAGTTGAGCATTTAATTTAAAGATGGCAGTCAGACAACAGGGTTGAGAGAGTGCAGTATAATGCAGGATTGAAGCTCTGACTCTATGTTCTGGTGGTTCAGGTAGATGCTCCTGACATTGGTATCTCTCGATGAAAAGCCAAACCTTCAAGTCAACGTCCCAACTCCCCACACGCAATTAATGCCAGCGAAGGTCCCTCATGTTCTTGCTGTTTGTGGGATCTTGCTATGTACAATATGGCATCTGAGTTTGGAGCAATAGCCACTGCATTTTAGAGACAAAAACAAAAAGTGCTGGTAAATCTCGGCAGGTCTGGCAGCATTTTTAGCTGCTGTATTTCATTCTATTTGAAATGTCATCAGATGCTTCTGTGAAATATACAACCATCCTCTCTGTTAAAATTCTTTGTTCTCAGGCACTTTGGGGCATTTTAAACACCAGGGCTGCAAAGTAAATCCAACTGTAAACTTTATATGTAGATCTTATAATAGGAAGCGCAATGCAAATTTTTAAATGATAGTTACTTGAACAAACTTAAACATCGATCTATCTTATGAGCATTCAACACTGTTCAACATATACTCAAGGACTTCATAAGAAAGAATTACAATGAGTTTATTTCACATCGAAATGTGATCCAACCCAATTTCCCAGAAGCCAGTCAAGAACTTTTCAATAAGAGGGAAATGCTGTGAATGTTGAAAGCTAAAATAGAAACAATCCACACAGAAATATTAAGGGCGGCACGGTGGCACAGTGGTTAGCACTGCTGCCTCACAGCGCCAGAGACCTGGGTTCAATTCCCGCCTCAGGCGACTGACTGTGTGGAGTTTGCACGTTCTCCCCGTGTCTGCGTGGGTTTCCTCCGGGTGCTCCGGTTTCCTCCCACAGTCCAAAGATGTGCAGGTCAGGTGAATTGGCCATGCTAAATTGCCCGTAGTGTTAGGTAGGGGTAGATGTATGGGTATGGGTGGGTTGCGCTTCGGCGGGGCGGTGTGGACTTGTTGGGCCGAAGGGCCTGTTTCCACACTGTAAATAATCTAATCTAAATAAAAAAAAAGAAACAGTTGGAAATGTTGGAAATACTCAGAGGTCTGGCAGTAGCAGTGAAAGGAGAAACAGAGTTCATATTCCGGGCCAATTAACTTTCAACAGAATTCGATGAATAGTTGAGGCTTGTAGGTTTTAACTGAGCACAGAGACAAGGAATTTATGAAGAGTGAAAGGCACAAAAGGAGTGGGTTTTAAATGATAGTTACAGTGCCAGTGTCTCCGGTTCGATTCCAGCCTTGGGCGACTGTCTGTGTGAAGTTTACCCCTACTCCCTGTGTTGGTGTGGCTTTCCTGCGGGTGCTCCAATTTCCTCCCACAGTCCAAAGATGTGCAGGTTAGGTGGAGTGGCCATGCTAAATTGCCCATAGTGTTCAGGAATGTGCAGGCTGGGTGGGTTAGCTATGGGGAATATGGGGTCTGGATGGGATGGTCTTCAGAAGGTCAATGTGGACTTGATGGGCCAAATGGCCTGTTTTCATGCTGTAGGAATTCTATGAAAGTAGAAGTCAAGAGAGATTAAATAACAGAAGGGATGGTGGTGCAAGACTGAAGGTAATGGGACAAAATAGTGGAATACAGGATGGGCCGAGAGGAAATTTGAATGGCAAGATCAGAATTATTACAAATAACCTCCATCCAGCACAGTCAGATCAGTGGTTATGATCTGAATTCAATATGAACTCCAGAGGATTGTAAAGTTTCTCATTGAAAAGGGAAGTGGGTTTTCCACAATCTTCAGTTGATCTTCATTGAAATAGTGCAGTAGCTAGCTAAAGACAGGGAGTGGAGGTTGGTCGGTATTTAAAATCACAGGAAGCCAGTAGCTGGAAAGAACTTTTTCACTTTTATTAACTGTGTCAGTCTACCTCATCAACAAAGTATTTATTTAACATTTCTTATGGTCTTCTTTCGTATCTCATGACACTTTCTCCTTTTGATACGATAACTGCTGTGGTTGTAAAGTAATATGCCATCTCATTGGTTAAGAGTGTCATTACTAAACCATATTACTTAACATCGGAACAGATGAAAGCCATTCAGTCCATTGAGCCTGACTCGCTATTCATAAATGACCAGAGCCAATCAAACACTTTGAAAATGAAAGGCAAGAAAGGAAACAGGCAGGACAATAGAAATTATAGCCCAAAACATGTTTTTATTTGCATAGACTCTTGCAGGACACATGACATTACTGCTTTAAAAGCTGAGTTTGTAGCCTTGAGCAATCCAAGCAGCAACATGCCAGACTAAGGATCTGTACGTAAATTGCTCTGTAACTTCAATTTATCAATTGATTTGCTTTGTCAATGTGTTTGAGATTTTCAAGTAAATCAATAAAATTAAAACGGTGCAGACACTGCAATTCTGAAATAAAAATAGAAAGTGCTGGAGAAACTCAAGTTTCAGCATCACCGGAGAGCGAGAAAGAGCGAGAGAGAGAGGAGGGAGAGAGAGAGAGACACAGAGAGTGTGAGAGAGAGAGAGAGAGAAAGAGAGAGGGCACTACTGTTCTTATCCGATGTAATTCTTCCTTGAAGTATTTTGCTGCTTCTGTTTCTCTCTCCACAGAGTTTTCCTAGCTTTCAGTTTTTGTTTCTAAAGTAGCAAGTTCCACATTTTTTAAGAAAAGAGGTGTGCCTACGTTCCCTTTATTGGATTTGTCACTGGCTGTCTCTGCAGACACGGCCTCAGCTGAACAGGAAAGTGGTTGGGAAGGCACGTGGTGAGGATGACTCAAAGAGTCTGCATTGTGGTTCTACCTGCACCACATAGACTGAAGTGAATCAAGAACACAGCTCACCACCAGCTTCTCAAGGGCAACTAGAAATGAGCAATAAATACTGACCCAGCCAGTGATACCCAGGTCCTAGGAGTGAGTTTTAAAATGGCTGTGGAATGGCAATGAGTAGATGGGTGAGGCAGATCACTCTCCAGTTTTAACAAGGCCATTGCCTTCAAATTTGTTGGCAGAGGAGCTTAAAATTCAGCCAGTGTTCACATTACATTGGCCAGAAATGATTTGGAGCAGTATTCTGAGCAATATTCAATGAAATGTGAGAAACCTAAGGCATGGCAAGCCAGGCCAAAGTATTTCACGGTAATATTATGTTGCAAGCACTATTATAGATGTCACCCATTTTACACTCAGGGAATAGATTTAGCAGTGATTTTGACTCAGTTTGATTTTCCTATCTTCTCTCCCTCAAACATACTTAGATACATATTTCAACTCTGCAGGAAGCCTTGTTGAAATGTTCTGCTGTTTTTTCTTGACATTTCTTATTATTTGGAAGCTTTCTACACCATTGATCATTTTGAATTGTTGAACGGGAACATTTGATTACTTTGTAGCCTGTATTTGCTCAAAGCCTGCTCACACAGGCCCATCATTAAGATTTTTTTAATGTCCTTCTTCTGTCTGCTCTGAGCTATTGTACGATAATGAAGAGTGCAGCTCATTAGTTTAACCAGGTGAATAAAGCAATCAGTCCATGTGGAGATTTGAGGATGAAATTTGAGATTTAGCAATGCACTGAATGAGATTTAAATAGACTTGTTTCTCTTTGTAGACTGAAAACAACAAATGCTGGAGATCACAGTGGGGCAGGCAACATCCATGAAGAGACAGCAAGCTAATATTTCGAATCTAGATGACTCTTCATCAGAGCTGAAGTGAAGTGTGAAGGGACTTTATGATTGTTCCTGTGATGAGTTCCAACTTTTGAGTAGCTTCGAGAAAACTTTAACAAGAAAGAAAACCTCTCCACAGATAGAACGGTTACATTTTCTGCTCTTACAGTGGAACAGATAGTTGTCAGTTTAGGCTGTTTTGAAGGCTTGAACATGTTTTTAACTAGAGACTTTGTAAGCCACAACATCACATTATATATGTTTGCCAGAGCTCCGAACCCCACTATTGAATTCAGTTCAGTGTCAGCCACCCACACAGTTGTCAAGGAGTACAGTGACAATACTCAATACCCCCGCCATAGCGATCAGTTCGAAGGAGGTGTTGCCTCATATAGCAATGGAGACCCAGTTCCAAATGGCAATCAAGCTAATTGAGCTAAGCAACAATTGGGGTGTAACAAAATTGGTTTCAATGTCTCAGGATTGGAAACGAGTAAAGTAGTCAGAGTTCTGACTCATGTGGTAGGACCTTTGTGTAACAACATGTTTAATGCCATCAAACAGCTCGTTGGATTCACAATGTCATCCTACCATCAAGTTATTTTGCCAAAGGGTGGTTTGGGGGCACAACTGCAACCCATCTGAAAAGATTAGATAGTGTGTTAGAGTAATTTAATGACAGTTCAATGCTTAATACCCAGAGGTTGACTGAAAATTTTTAGGCTTATATTGGCCCCATTTGTGGTATTGGGATCACTGCAGTTGCCCACAGGTTGCCTTTTCCTCCCTGTTAACGGGAAAATGCTGGAATCTGTTCTTAGAAAAGCAGTAGCTGGACATTGAGAAAAATGTAATACAATCAAGCAGAATCAACATGGCTTTGTAAAAGAGAAATCATGTTTTATTGACTTATGAATATACCTTGAGGATTTAACAAGCAGGGTGAATAAGGGAAAATCAGTAGATGTAGTGCATTTGGATTTATAAAGGAGTACGTTGCCACGTAAAAGATTACTACACAAAATAAGAGCTCAAGTTGTTGAAAGTGATATGTTAGCTCAACAAGAAGGTGGACTAACCAACAGGAAATGTAAAGGAAGATGAGTCATTTTCAGCTTGGAAAAAATAGTAAATGGAGTCCCAAATGGATCAATCCATGGGCATCAATTATTTACAGTCTATATTAATGATTTGAATGAAGGGACTAAGCCAAAATTACTGGCATTACAAAAATAGATAGAAAAACAACTTGTGAGGTGGCCATAAAAAGTTGGATTTTTGCCATCCTGACATGGGGAAAACATTCATGGGTTTGGGGGAATAGAATTCCAAAACTGTTACCTGATTTCTATTCCACAGATGCAGGAAATATGATGAGTCTTGACTTGAAATACATAAAGCTGAAAATGTGTTGCTGGAAAAGCGCAGCAGGTCAGGCAGCATCCAAGGAACAGGAGAATCGACGTTTCGGGCATCAGCCCTCCTTCAGGAAGAAGGGCTGATGCCCGAAACGTCGATTCTCCTGTTCCTTGGATGCTACCTGACCTGCTGCGCTTTTCCAGCAACACATCTTCAGCTCTGATCTCCAGCATCTGCAGTCCTCACTTTCTCCTTGAAATATATAAAAACTGACATTGTTGTTCTGTGCTGCAGCCTTATCCAACTTTTATTTTACAAAGTTTGGAAATTTTTAATGAGGTGGCTAGGCTTGTGTAAACCCTGTGAGTCAGGTCAGATCATAGCATTTGTGAATAATGAGAAAACCCTGTTTTGAAGCCTGGAACATTTTGAAAGGTGTGTTTAAAAGTGAATAGTAACTTCATATATGTCTTTGGATGCTGTACGATAGTTGACGTTTATTTTAATGCAGTGATTGTGTTGATTAAATTAGGAAGCAACGTGAAAGCATTTCAGATGCACAGGAGCATATTATCTACTGGGAAAAAAATACTTTTCTGTATGACACAAAATTGAGAATCAGATTTTAATAAGTCAGTGAGAAATTGTGCTTTAATCTTTATATTGATTCATAGTTGCAATATCCATTGAGACTTTAAAGCAGTGGAGCAGATGGTTGTCAGTTTAGGCTGTTTAGAAGGCTTGAACATGTTTTTAACTAGAGACTTTGTATGCCACAACATCACATTATATATGTTTGCCAGAGCACCGAACTCCACTGTTCAATTCAGTTCAGTAGCAGCCACCCACACAGTTGTCAAGGAGTACAGTGAGTTTTGTTTCATTTGGCAGATTTATGAGTAGTTAAATGATTACATTTTTTGAAGAGTTTCTTTTAGTTTTTAATTTAAAAGAAGCAGTTTTTTTCCAAGTACAGTTTGACTGGTGATGTCTTTAACAGAATTTGAATTCAATAAAAATCTAAAATTAAGAGTCTGATGATGGCCATTTTCAATTGCCAGAAACACCCAAACAGTTTGCTAATGTTATTTCGTAAATGCGTCCTCCACCCTGAACCCAGTCTGGTCTACATGTGACTGCTGATCCATAGCCCTGTGGTTAACTCTTAACTACCCTCTGGGTAATTTGGAATGGATGATTATTGGCAATAAATGCTGGCCTAGCCAGTAATGATCACATCCCCTGAATGAATTTAAACAAGAAATTAGCTTGCAGATAAAGCAAGTAATTAGGAAGGCAAATGGAATGTTGGTCTTTATTGAAGGAGGGATAGGATATAAAAGTAAAAAAGTCTTCTCACAACTGTACAGGACATTGTTGCAATGACACCTGAAATAATGTAAACTGTTCTGATCTCCTTAGTTCATTAAATATTTGCTTTGGAAACAGTTCAGTTCAATTTATCAGTAAAGTGATGGAAGGTGTCATCAACAGTGCTCTCAAAGCACTTGCTTAGCAATAACCTGATGCCCGGTTTGGTTTCCTCCAGGGACACCCAGCTCCTGATCTCATTACAGTCTTGGTTCTGACATTGATAAAAGAGCTGAATTCCAGAGGCGAAGTGAGAGTGATAAGCCTTGACATCAAGGCTGCATTTGACTGAATGTGACATCACAGAATCCTAGCAAAACTGGAATCGGTGGGTATCAGAGGAAAACTCTCCACTGGTTAGTGTCATACCGGACACAAAGGAAGATGGTCATGATTGTTGGAGGTCAGTCGTCTCAGCTCCAGGACATCTCTGCAGGAGTTCCTCAGGGTAGTGTCCTGGGCCCAACAATCTTCAGCTGCTTCATCAATGACCTTCCCTCCATCATAAGGTCAATCGTTCACTGATGATTGCACAATGTTCAGCACCATTCGCAACTATTCCAACACTGAAGCAGTCTGTGTCTAAATGCAACAAAATCTGGACAATGTCCAGACTTGGGCTGACAGGTCGCAAGTAACGTTCACACCACACAAATGCCAGACTATGAGCATCACCAAAAAGAGACAATCTAACCACAACCCCTTCACATTCAATGATGTTACCATCATTGAATTCTCCACTATTAACATCCTGAGAGTTATCACTGAACAGAAACTCACATAAATGCAGTGGCTACAAGAGCTGGTCAGAGTTTAGGAATACTGGGGCGAGTAACTCCTCTCCTGACTCCTCAAAGCCTGTTCACCATCTACAAGGTGCAAGTCAGGAGCATGATGGAATAGTCCCCACTTGCCTGGATGGGTGCAGCTCCAACAACACTAAATAAGCTTGACACCATTCAGGACAAAGCAGCCTGCTTGATTGGCACCACATTCACAAGCATCCACACCCTCCACCATTGATGCTTAGTAGCTGCAGCAATGCTTACTATTTACAAGATGCACTGCAGAAGCTCACCAAAGATCCTCAGACAGCACCTTCCAAACCCATGACCATTTCCATCTAGAAGGACAAGGGTCACAGACATATAGGAACACCACCACATTCAAGTTCCCCTCCAAGCCACTCACCATCCTGACTTGGAAGTACATTGCCATCCTTTCACTGTCACTGGGTCAAAATCCTGGAATTCCTCTCAAATGGAATTGTGGGTCAACACAGATCAGGTGAATTGTAGTGGTTCAAGAAAGCAATTCACCATCTTCTCAAGGGCAACTATAGGAACACCACCACATTCAAGTTCCCCTCCAAGCCACTCACCATCCTGAAAGGTCAGTAAATGCTGGCCAGCCAGCGATGTCCACATCCGATAGAAATGAATAGGTCAAAAAAACGAAGTTTATAAGATTGGTGCCAGTGATGTATGGTAGATGCTTGAGCAGATTGTGTTTGTGCTTGTTGGCGGTTTCAAAGAATGGGAGACATTCTTAGAGCAAGGTCAGAAAGATTTTTGACTGCAAGGGAGTCAAATGAATAGGGGCTAGCAGAAAAGTGGAGTTGAAGCCACAAACTGTGCAGGCATGATTTTAATGAATGTCTAAGTAGGTTTCAGGGGATTTAAGATGTACTCCTGCTGTATTGTTCTTATGAAGAAACTGTTTAGAGGGGAGAAATTATTGCCGCCCTTGTGAAATTTTCAATGGTAGTACGGTACTATTCCAGTGATTACCAACAAACAACATGAGGCAGTTGTGTTACTGTGGCATCATTTATATTGTAACATACGGTGCCACTGTGTCTCTTCACCAGTTTTCTGAAAGAAACTCAGTCCTTCATGATTATCCACTGAACCATAGCAAAGGACTGATTCTTCTTTTCACTGTGAGAAGGGCAAGGACACAGCCCTTGAATCTACCTCAGCTGAAAGGATTGAATCTCCTGCTGTCGAAGTTACTTTAATCCAGACACTCACCTTCTAAGCTAAGCGGATCACTTTGTCACTTGTATGCAATTATTAAAGAATATTTCACTTCCCCAGGGATCTTCTCCCTTCCTGGGATAATGGTAACAAAGCCGTCAACCCCCAAACCATCTCCCTGCACCTTGCACCCCCCCCCCCCATCCCCACCACCACCACCACCACCACACCTCTCCAAAAGAAATCTACTAAATATCTACCTTCTTCAAAAATGGCACTGGTCAAACTTTGAAGCAAGCATCTAAAGCGCTTCATTGTCAACTCCTGGGATGGTTTCACCTCAAGTGGATATGAAAGATCCCGTGGTCCATTTTGAAGAACTACTCTGTCTGAACGCCACCCCAGCATTCTGGCCACTAATTATCCCTCATCTAACATCACAAAAAACAGATTACCTGGTCACTGTATTGTTTTTGAAAATGGGACCTTGCAGTGTGTAACTTGCTTGCTGAATGCCCTATATTACATCAGCCACAGTACTGCAAGAGTGCTTCATTTGAGATGGAAGAGTGTTCATAGAACACTTTGGGATAACTGGAGTCGGGATGTCATGTTGACATTGTACATGGGGTATGTGTCCTGTTCTGGTCGCCCTGTTATTGGAAGGAAATTATTAAGCCAGAGAGGGTTCAACTACTAAGATGTACCAGGATGTTGCCTGGAATGGAGAGTTTAAGTTACAAGGAGAGGCTGAATGGGCTGGGACATTTTTTATTGGAGTGTAAGAGGCTAAGGAATGACCTTGTAGAGGTTTGTAAAATTGTGAGGGGTATAGGTAAGATGAACAGTAGGTGTCTTTTCCCCGAGGTGAGGAATTTCAAGACTAGGAGGCATATTTTTAAAGGTGAGAAGAGAAAGATTTAAAGAAGAAATGAGGGGCGATTTGTTTACACAGAGAGTGGTTCGTGTGTGGAATGAACTTCCAGAGGAAGTGGCGGATGTGGGTACCATTACAACATTTAACAGACATTTGGATAAGTTCATGAGTAGGAAAGGCTTTGTGGGATATGGACTAAGTGTAGGCAGGTGGGAATAGATTAGTTTGGGATTATGGCTGGGCTGGACTAGTCGAACTGAAGGGTCTGTTTCCATGCTGAATGAATCTATGAAGGCATGACAAGCATTATAATTAAAGCAAGTCTTTATTTTCTTTCATTTGTGTCATCAATAAGTGTGAGGCTTTGGCATTGCAGTGGAAAATACATGAATCTAATAACCATCAGCAACTTAGCCAAACCTCCAGCATGTGAAAGGTTAAAAGTGTTTGGTACAGGAGAGGAAGAGCTGAAAATGTGTTGCTGGAAAAGCGCAGCAGGTCAGGCAGCATCCAAGGAACAGGGGAATCGACGTTTTGGGCATCAGCCCTTCTTATGCCCGAAACGTCGATTCTCCTGTTCCTTGGATGCTGCCTGACCTGCTGCGCTTTTCCAGCAACACATTTTCAGCTTTGATCTCCAACATCTGCAGTCCTCACTTTCTCCACAGGAGAGGAAACAATGCAATAAGGAATGGGCATGTTCCACAAGCTATAGTAGACTGAGCAATCTTCTCTTGGAAAGTAAATAACATATAGAGAAAAATATTTCCCAGGCTTCTGAAATGGATAAATCATGTGTGGAGTTTCTCACAAAGCAATGGATTAATAATAACCTGATTCCTTTGCATTTAAGGATGACAGTCATAAGGAATTAGATTTTTCTGCAGTAAAATGAGTTTGATTAAATTAAATGCGCCTGGAGAGGGGAACGCTCCCTGGGATCAGCAGAGCAATCACCGCATGTCATTCCTGATGGCACGAGCTCTCTGAATGCTTTGAAGTAACGCTGACTCGCTATTTAGTCCTTGTTGCTGATGACAGGCTGTCTGTATTAATAAAAAAAGGTTCTTCTTTCAAGAAGCAATGTAGTAAATATACACATGGAAACGTTTACTTTACATCATTATTTTGAGTTGGCTGTTTGCCATAGTTCATGAACAAACATCTCTGATTCTGTTCAATACATTATACGTGCACATATACACACAGATACTCATAGATTTTAAGCATGAATATATACTAACGCACTCACAGACACACACACACATATAGTTACAGACTCACAAAGAAACAGAAAAACACCTACATATACTCACAAATGTAACACGTACTCGCATATATGGTAATATGCGCAAAGCACTCAAACATTGAGATACAAACACATACGAATACAAATGCAGTTACATACATACATACACAAATTCACATAGACGCACATACATACTAATACACACACACAGGGCAGTAAGGATGGCTCAGTGGGTAGCATTGTTGCTTCACAGCACCAGGGATCTGGGTTTGATTCTAGCCTTGGACAAATGTCTCTGTGGAGTTTGTATATTCTCCCCCAGGCTGTGTGGATTTCTTCTCGGTGCTCTGGTTCCCTCCCACAGCCCAAAGATGTGCAGTTAGGTGGATTGGCTGTGCTAAATTGCCCATAGTACCCAAAGATATGCAGGTTAGGTGGGTTAGCCATGGGAAATGTAGGGTTATGGCGATAGGATGGGTTTGGGTGGGATGCTGTTTGGACGGTCAGTGTTGACTTGATGGGCTGAATGGCCTGTTTCCACACTGTAGAGATTCTACGATTCTACTTAGAATCAAGGTGCATATGAAGAAGCTTACAGTTAGTATTTAAAATTAGTTGTAAAATACTAATAGATATCTAGCCAATGTGGCTGTCCAACTCGGTAATCTGCTTTTACTAACAACTTACTGAGCAGCCCAGGCAGTGGCCCAGCTAAAATTGACCTGCCTGCCCATCTTCTTCATGAAATAGCCTGCCAGCACTCAAAAGATTAAAATAAATAATTTCAAGCATTGTCTCTTCGCGTTTGTCTGTTTTGTCTGTCAGTTTGGTTTTATTTATTCAGTTGTTTGCGTAAAGTGTTACACAGCTTGAAAGTTGCAGTATCTGGAATAAAACAGGAATTAAAGAAAAATTGGCAGCTTTGTGAAGGATGTTTGGAATAGAAAGGGTACTTTGAGCCCAATTTTTAATGACACTAGACTGGATGACATCAAGGCATCTATTAATAGTATTCGTATCCACAATTAGGGCAAGAAAATAAATCAGCCCTGGATCCCACTCTCTATTCATTGGTGATTCCTGTTAATATCCTGGAATTAGAGACAAACATTTGAGTGGTTAGATAGTGACAAGATTAGGCCAGGCTAAACTGCTCCCCAAGGTATACAACCCTTCCTGAGCATTCATTGTAGACTTGAAGTTGAAAACGTATGCCACTGAGAATGCATTAGTAACTATATTGAGGAATGAGTCAGTATAGAATGGGAGAATTAGCAATTGAGTTTTGTTCACTCATAATCCTATGGAATTCATTACCATAGAAAGTGGCTGAAGTCAAACCATTATGTGCTTCCAAGAAGGAGGTAGATATAGCTATGGCTATAGATAAGGCTAAAGGAGTCAAGAGTTTGGATGGACAGTGGATGGGGTATTGAGCTCAGTGATCAGCCATGATCATATTTAATGGAGGAGCTGGCTATGGGGGTCAAATGGTCTGTTCCTGCTCCTAACCTCTGTGTTTCTACCGATGTTGCTGTCTGGAACGCATCCATGAACCATTGCAAACCATTTAATGTAGGTTCACCTGCAATGCTATTAGGGAGGGGTTAGGGATTTTGACTCAGTGACACTGACAGAATTCCCAGTTTTCAATTTGATTCCTGGGGAACAAAAATTTTGATGGATCAATAGTGTATCAGTAACATGTAGCTAACCTTCTGCAAAGACCCTTTGTCTGTGATCGGCAGGTTTGGAAAGGCTGGTTAGCTCAGTTGTTGAGACGGCTAGAGTGAGATGCAGATTATTGCCTGCAGTATGGGTTCAATGCCTTTATAGCCTGAGGGTGACATCGTTGAAATAGCCATAACTAGCAACCCTAACTAAGAGGGAAAGCATATTCATGAGGGAAAAATCAGGCTTCTAATACCCAGTACATATTTAACCACAATCACTTCAACTGCATGACAGAAATGACACATACTAACAGCTCCCTCTGTATATCCAGGTTGGAACGTGCATTTTTCTTGCTCTCTCATCATTTAAACTACTGTCTCTGAACAAACTGACTGACTGTTTCCATTAGTCCCTTCTCTGATTTCCAGTGGCTTTGTCTGCCAGGCATATCTTTTATATAAAACAAATGTGGCGTATTCTGTGTCAGGTTGACTTGACCTTTTAGAGATTTAATCAGCCAAATCTTGCATATATTCCTCAGGATTATTGAGTTGCATAATGCTCAATTATTCAATCTGCACTAAAACTCAAAACTAGAATCAAAAGATTTCAAAGGTCACCTCCTTGCTTGCTTGAGACTGTGAAATGTAAATAAACTATTTCTCAGGCTTAGAAATAATTTGCTTTTGATATTAAGTCCCAGCTGTCTAATAGAACTAGTTAGTAATGATAGAGAGGAAGAAAAAAATGGTTTAGCGTGTCAGTTTTGATTTTATTTATTAGATTGTCTGGGCAGTGCGTTACATTATTTGGTAGTACAAGACTCAGGATTGAGTTCCAGTGGGTCATTTTGCTGTCAGGGTAAAATATGACCTAAACAGTAGAGCCTGACAGCAACGCATCTGTTCATCTCGGTCTGTATTTCAAGTCAAATTTTCACCTGCCTCTACTTAAAGACATTTAATGCAATCTCATTAAATATGAGGTGTGTGTGGAAAAAGAGCCCTATAAACTGTGGAATCCAGGATTATTCTTTCGTTTTAAAGTACTATTTAATTGCTTAGAGCGTTGCTCAGTGCAAATACGAAAGAACTAATTGTTCCCACTTTCTAACTCCTCATTTCATGTATCTATATTTGTTTCCAGCTGCTAGACCACAGGTCTGTTGAAATCAATTTTACAACACGTCAGCAGGCCTATGATTACTCATGACAGTCCTATGCCACAACTAATCGACTATGGTGTCCATTTCTAAATGAAAAGCAAAAAAAATTAAAAGCTTCTCCACAGCAAGCCAGCGTCTGTAGACACAGCAAACAGTTTGAAGTTTTGAGCATGGAGATACAAATTGCTTCCTTGGGCACTGGTAATAAATCTTGATGCCAGCAGATTATTTGGCCATAGAAAATGTCATGGTGGCTCAGTGGTTATCACTGCTGCCACACAGCACCAGGGACCCGGATTCGATTCGACAAATGTGACTCCATTAAGACCCAGGATCTAAACATATAAGTTTAACTGTGGATCCACCATTAATGTGAACCTTGGCAGTTGTGAACTGAAGTCACTGATCATGTGCCAGGGATGACATTTAAGGCTTTTCTTGTCTCTACATCTCATGTAGGTGCTGGCCATTTTATCTCAGTACTAAGGGAGACAGCTAATATGCCAACCGTTACTGAAATAAAGCATGGTTGTATTCCTCAAATTGTACCTCTAAACCGTTAGTGGGTGCACTAATTGGCTTCTGTGTTACTACATGTTGTTGATCAGCATAGACCACTTGAACCAAAAGGCATTTTTCAGTACTGTAGGCTACTAGATTACTATTACAACAGTAAAGCACATGTCAAACGTACTTCATTGTCTGTACATGATGGTGGCAAAGTAGGACACTTCAGACAGAACTCGTCCATTTCCTTTTCTCTTGTTCTCTCTTTTCTCTTTGCTTTTGTGTTTCCTTTCCTTCTCTCAGACTGGCGTGATGGTCTCCCAGACTGGCGTGATGGTCTCCCAGTCTGGCTTGGTGGTCTCCCAGTCTGTGATAGTGATCTCCCAGTCTGGTGTGGTGGTCTCCCAGTCTGGCTTGGTGGTCTCCCAGTCTGTGATAGTGATCTCCCAGTCTGGTGTGGTGGTCTCCCAGTCTGGCTTGGTGGTCTCCCAGTCTGTGATAGTGATCTCCCAGTCTGGTGTGGTAGTCTCCCGGTCTGGCTTGGTGGTCTCCCAGTCTGGCTTGGTGGTCTCCCGGCATGGCATGGTGGTCTCCCAGCCTGGCGTGGTGGTCTCCCAGCCTGGCTTGGTGGGCTCCCAGTTTGGCCTGATGGTCTCCCGCTCCTCGGATGCTTCCTGACCTGCTGTGCTTTTCCAGCACTGCACTCTCGACTTAAGATTCTGTACCTAGGTAGTTGTATCTAAGATGGAACCTTGTATGTTGATGTGATACACTTTTCACTGTACTCCTGTACTTTTATACTTGAATGTAAATTATTATAAACTGAAAAATGAAAATAAAAAAATCGAGAAAAAGAGATCAAAGTGCTTTGGGATGTCTTTAGGTTGTTAAAGATATTTGAGCTATCATGAATTTCATTTTATTCTAGTTAGCAGGCAAGCTAGGAACAAATTTTAAGAGTTACTTGATACTTAGAGTCACTGAAAGTTGCTAAGTTCAGATTAGTTGTTTGCTTCACAATTTGCTTGGAATTCTAGCGATATGAGAAAGTTTTAGAAAAAGGCACAAAGACCTGAATTCTCAGCCAGAATCTTGACTTTCACTTATCCACCATGCTTCCAGCTGTTTTGTTAAGAACACTTGCAGATATACCCTTGATGGACTTTGTTCTTTTTAATTCATGCACGTGATTTATGAGAAAAGAGAGACCTGTTCTTTACCTGCATTGATTCCTGTGTTGGGAACATTCTGGGAGTTCATGAGGCTCCTACAGAATGCTCCAATGCTACCAATACTGCAACAATATTTTAAGACATTGTGAATTGGAATTGGTAGAATATAATGTGACAGAGGCTCGAATTGTTTGCAATAAATCTTGTTATTTTTGTGATATCCATATCATTGGTATATGCTCAGAATTTTGGTTTTAATATTGTTCTCCTTTCCCAATCCCCTCATTAGATACAATTTTTAACATACTTTAAATACAATTAATACAAGTTTTAATACAACTTTAACAATTGCTTTGGTTTCTAAAAAGCAAATTCCTTCATCAACTAATCACAAGCGTTGTATAAATCCAAATTTGGTTAAATATTAGAACCAAGTAAATTGCGAACATATAATAAACTGAATGACTGAGGTCAATGCTGCAGATGTTACATCAACCTTCTTGAGACTGGCCCTGATACAGTCCTTGGCCATGCACTCAGATTCTTCAGATACCAGTTTGGGGGAAGTATTCACAGAGATCTTTAATGTCTCCTTACTCTGGTCTGAAATCCCCACCTGCTTCAAGGAGACCACCATCATCTCAGTGCCAAAAAAAATCATGCAGCGTGCCTCAATGACTACTGCCTAATGTCTCTGAACTCCATAATTGTGAAGTGCTTTGAGAGGTTAGTCATACCTCACATCAACTCCAGCCTCCCAAATTACTTTGATCCTTTGCAATTCATTCATTGGTGCTCCAGGGCCATGGCAAACACCATCTCCCTGGCCCTACACTCCTGCCTGAAACACCTGGATAACAAGGATACCTACACCAGGCTCCTACTTATTGACTACAGCTACAAGTTCAACACCACAATTCCAAACAAACTCATCTCTAAACTCCAAGACCGAGGTCTCAGCTCCCTCTTGTAACTAGATTTTTGACTTCCTGACCCATAGTCCACAATCAGTAAGGATAAACAACAGCAGCTCCTCCACCATAATCCTCAATATCAGTGCCCCACAAGGCTGCATATCAGCCTCCGCTATGCTCCGTATACACTTGTGACTGTGTGGCCAAATTCTGCCACAACTCCATTTACATGTTTGCTGGTGACACCACTGTTGTAGGGAAGGTCTCAAACAATGATAAGACAGAATACAGGAAAGAGATTGAGTGCTTTGTGGCCTTGTGTAAAGACAACAATCCTTCCATAAATGTCAGCAAAATGAAGGAGCTGGTCATTGACCTTAAGAAGTGGAGTGGAGGGCACAGCCCTGTCTGTGTCAATGGTGCTGAAGACAAGATGGTCAAGAGCGTCAAGTTCCTTGGAGTGGTGATCACCAACAATCTGTCCTCGTCCACCCTCCTCCACATAAGGATGTGTAGGTTAGGAGGATTAGCCATGGGAAATGCAGGGTTATAGAAATAGGGTGGTGAAGGGATGAGACTGGGTGGGATGCTCTTCAGAGAGCCCGGATAGACTTGTTGGACTGAATGGCCTGTTTCCACACTGTAGGGATTCGATAAAATATAGCCTTAAAATGCAAACAAGGAAGAACATTGCTTTGTACAAGTTGTAACCAAACAAAGCCTGGCTAGAAAGACTTAACTGAGAAAGAAACCCATTGACATACAGTAAAGATGTTAAAATATCAACTCCGTATTTTATCAAATTTTCTTTTTCAGGCACTCTGACATAAGGCTGAATAGAGTTGGTCTATGCCTGTAATGTTGAATGGCTTAGTGGTGAATTTACGGCTGCTTTTCCACAGCAACTGGTCTTCTTTAAACAACAGTTCAAAGAATGATAGTTTACATCTTCTTTAGAGACTCATTTCCTAGTTTCATCTGGTTTGAAATTGCAAAGCTTGTCAATGTTTCCCAAGCCAGTAGAAATAAAAACTAGGAAAGTCAGAGATTGATTTCATCTCCATAGTAATACTGATTCATAATGAGCTTGTCTGGAAATGAGCTAATTGTGTCTTTAATTATTCTGTTTATCAGGATCTAGATTCCACATTACGCCTATAGGAGCCTTGTATATATTAGACGTACAGAACGAGGATGGCCTGTACAATTATCGCTGCATCACACGGCACAGATACACTGGTGAAACGAGACAGAGCAACAGCGCCCGGCTCTTTGTGTCAGGTAGGTCTCACTGCCATGTTCCCGCGTGGATCCATGCACCAAGTGACCTCATTCTGTTGTGTTATGTAGTAAAAATGAACAAATTAAAATTATATAGGAGAGAGTGTAAAAACGAAAGCTTTGCTTAGATAATTGCAGAAATCAAGAAATTAGAGCAGGAGCTCATCAAGCCTGCTCAACCCTTTAATGCATAGAACATCGAACATAGAACATTACAGTGCAGTACACACCCTTCGGCCCTCGATGCTGCGCTGACTGGTGAAGCCAATCTGAAGCCCACCTAACCTACACTATTCCATTATCATCCATATGTATGTCCAACGGCCATTTAAATGCCCTTAAAGTTGTGAATCTACAACTGTTGAAGGCAGGGCGTTCCATACCCCTACTACTCTCTGAGTAAAGAAACACCTTTGACATCTGTTCTATATCTATCACCCCTTAATTTAAAGCTATATCCCCTCTTGCTAGCCATCACCATCCGAGGAAAAAGGCTCTCATTGTCCATCCTATCTAACCCTCTGATTATCTGATATGTCTCAATTAAGTCACCTCTCAACCATCTTCACTCCAACGAAAACAGCCTCAAGTCCCTCAGCCTTTCCTCATATGACTTTGCCTCCATACCAGACAACATCTGAGTAAAACTCCTCTGAATCATTTCCAAAGCTTCCACATCCTTCCGATAATGTGATGACCAGAACTGTACACAATACACCAAGTGAGCCGCACCAGAGTTTTGTACAGCTGCAGCATGACCTCATGGCTGCAAAACTCAATCCCTCTACTCATAAAAGCTAACACACTAGATGCCTTCTGAACAACCCTATCAACCTGGGTGGCAACTTTCAGGGAACAAGGAATTGAGTTAGATGATTAGCTGTGATCATATTGAATGGCAGATTTGGCTTGAAGGGCTGAATAGCCTATTGCTGTATTTCTATATGATCATGGCTGATGTTAGGCTCCAAACCCACCTTCTTTCCTACTCCCTATGTCACTTAATTCTCTAGAAAGCCACATGCAAAATTTCATAGGATCAGTAAGATTAGAAAAGTAAACGTGTGACTTGAAGTCTAGTCGAGGTGAAGTTGGTTCTGGGTCATGGGCATTGATAGCAGTAAGGTGGAAGGTAGATCTATGCTGTTGGGATAGTCCAGAGAGAGGCGGGTGATGCTAGAATTATTAGAACACATTGTTTATAGAATCTGTGAGTGATAGAGTCAGTCAGCATGGAAACAGACCCTTTGGTTCAATTAGTCCATGCCGACCATAATTCCAAATTAAAATAGTTCCACCTACCTGCATTTGGCACATATCCCTCCAAACCTTTCCTATTCATGCACTTATCCAAATGTCTTTTAAGTGTTGTAACTGTACTTGCATCCACCACTTTCTCCACACACGAACCATTCTCTGTGTAAAACGTTGTCCCTTATGTCCTTATTAAATCTTCATCCTCTCACCTTAAAAATATGACCCCTAGTTTTGAACTACCCGACCCCAAGGAAAAGACCTTTGTCATTCAGCTTACCCATGCTGCTCATGGTTTTAGAAAGTTCAGTAAGATCACCCCTCAACCTCCTATGCTCCACTAAAATAAGGCAAAGTCTTTCCAGTCCATTTTTATGTCTCAAACCTTCCATTCCCAGCAGTATCCTGGGAAATCTTTTCTGAATCCTCTCCATTTTAATAATATCCTTCCTATAACAGGGAGACCAGAACAGGGAATAACATCACCACAGGAAATGACATCATCAACCCAAAGAAACCCAAATATATAAATAAAAAGCAGGAATTTTCAGTCGTGCTTCATCTGAAGCCCACTGAAGATGTTACCTGGTAGGTTGATGAAGCATCTGGAAATGAACCTTCCAGCTCAGTGAGCAAACCTACATCCAAAACCAGAACTAAACATAATACTCCAGAAGAGGCCTCACCAAAGTCCTGTACCATCTCAACATGATATCCCAACTCCAAGCCCCCAAGCCAGGAATCATAGAGTCCTTCCAATGTGAAAACAGGCCCTTCAGTCCAACAAGCCCTGCAAAGAGTATTCCTCCCTCAACCATTCCCCATTACACTACATTTTATCCCTGACTAATGCACCTAACCTACATAGCCCAGAGCACCCAGAGGAAACCCACACACACACGAGGAAAATGTGCAAACTCCACACAGACAGTCACCTGAGGCTGGAATTAAGCCCGGATCCCTGGCACTGCATAGCAGCAGTACTAACCACTGAACCACCGTGCCATCCGAACTGTCTGCTTCCTGTCTGCCAAGCAGTTCCCTATTCATGTCATTACATTACCTCCAATACCACAAGCTTTACTTTTCCTTACTAATCTCTTTTGTGAAATCTTGTCAAAAGCCTTTTGAAAGTCCGGATACACAACATCTACTAATTCACCTTTGTCCACTCTACTGGTTGCATCCTCAAAAAATTACAGAAGATTGATCAAGCATGATTTCCCTTTAGTGAATCCATGCTGACTAGGACATATTTTGTCACCACTTTCCAAATGCCCAGTGATTACACCCTTAATAATTGACTCCAGCATTTTCCCCACCACCAACGTCATGCTAACTTGCACATAATTCCTCATTTTCCCTCTCCCTCCTTTTTTAAAGAGTAGGGTGGCATTAGCTACCCTCCAGTCCATTGGAACTCTTTCAGAGTCTACAGAATGCTGGAAACTAATCCCCAATGCATCTGCTATTTCTAGGGCCACTTCCTTAAGCACTCTGGGATGCAGAGCATCAGGCCCTGGGGACTTATTGGGTTTTAATCCAATCAATTTCCCCAGTATGTTTTATTGACTAATACGGATTTCCCTCAGTTCCTCATGCTTGAACCTCTGTCCCCTAACATTTCCTGAAGGTTGTTTTGTGAAAAAAGATGCACAGTATTTGTTCAACTGCCATTATTTTGTTGTCCATTCTGAGTCTAACTGCAAGGGACTTACATTTGTCTTCACCAGTCTTTTACTCCTCATGTACCTGTAGAAGCTTTTGCAGTCAGTTTTTATATTTTCCGCAAGCTAATTTTCATATTCTATTTTCCCCTTCTGAACTATACCCTTTGTCCCCTTCTGCTGAATTCTAAACTTCTCTTGGGTATGCTATTTTATTCTGGCCGATAGTTATGTTTCCTCTTTGGCTGTAACAATGTCCCTTTGATTTCTCTTGCTAGCCATGGTTGACCTCTCTTTCCTGTTTTGGCAGATAGGGATGTACAATTGTTGAAGTTTAGCCATGTGTTCTTTAAATGTCTGCCATTGTCAATCCACCGTCAACTTCTTGAGTATTCTTGGCCAGCTTATCCTAACCAATGCATGACTCACACCGTCAAAGTTAGCTTTCTTTAAGTTCAGGTTCCTAGTTTCAGATTTAGTTGTGTCACTCTCCATCATAATGAAGAATTTTACCATACTATGGTCAATCTTTCCCAAAGAATTTCATGCTACAATGTTGCTAAATAATCAGCTCTTATTACACAAGACCCAGTCGAGGATGGCTGGCTGTCTAGTTGATCCCTCAACATATTGGTCAAGGAAACTATCCCTTATACATTCAAGGAAGTCATTCTCCATCGCATTGCTATCAGTTTGGTTAATCTAATCAATATACAGATTTAAGTCACTCATATCAACTGCTGTACCCTTACTGCATGCTTCTCTAGGTTCCTGTTTGATACAATCTCCAACCTCACAAATAGCGTGGCGTGTACACAACTCCCACTTAAAGTCTTGTCTCTTTGTTGTTCCGTAGCTCCACCCATACAGATTCCATATCTTACAGGTTAATGTCCTCTCTTAATATTGTGTTAATCTCCACCCTAACACATAATCCCACCTCCCTTTTCTATCCATCTTTCCTGAAAATTGAATAACCCTGGACGTTGAATTCCCATGCTTAGTTGCCCTGGAGCCAAATCTCTGTGATCTCAATTGCATCATATCCATCGATCACTGTCTGTGCAGTTAATTCATCTACCTTATTACAAATGTTCCTCACATTGAGACACAGTGCCTTCCGGGTCATTTTCTTTTTGGCATTTATTGCCCTTTTAGAATCATGGTGTAATGTGGCCCTTTTTGATTTTTATCTTTGGTTTCTCTGCCTTGCACTTTCACCTTCCCCCCTCACCGCCTTTTGTTTCTGTCCCCACTTTATTTCCCTCTGACTTCCTGCATTGGTTCCCATTCCCTGCCAGATTAGTTTAAACCCTTCCCTACAGCAGGAGCAAGCACTCTCCCTCGAACATTGGCAGAGCGTCCAGTTTGTACTGGTCCCACCTCCCCCAGAACTGGTTTCAATGTCCCAGGAATTTGAATCCCTCCCCCTTGCGCCATCCTTCAAGCCACATATTAATCTTAGCTGTCCTACCATTTCTACTGCGATTAGCACGTGACACAGATTGCCATCCAGGATTACTACCTTTGAGGTCCTACTTTTTAGTTTAACTCCTAACTCCCTGAATTCAACTTATAGGACCTTATCCTGTTTTTTTTACCTCTATTGTTGATGCCTATATGCACCACGACAACTGGCTGTTCACCACCCCCCCCCCCCATGACAAAATGTCCTGCAGCCACTCCGAGGCATCCTTGACTTTTGCTCTAGGGAAGCCAACACACCATCCTGACCTCTCATTCGCGGCCGCAGAAATGCTTATTTATTCCCCTCCAGTTGAGTGCCCTCTCTGCCACTCTTCTTCCCACCCTTCTGTACAGCAGAGCCAGCCACGGTACCATGAACCTGGCTGCTGTCACCTTCTCTGCTGAGCCATCTTCCCAACAGTATCCAATATGGTGTATCGGTTTTGGAGGGAGATGACCGCAGGGGAGCCCTAAACTACCTTCCTACTCTTCCTCTGTTTGTTGGTCAACCATTCCCTGTCTGCCTCAGTAATTCTTGCCTGCAGTGTGAACAACTTACTGAACGTGCTGTCCACGGTTCCCTCTGCCTTGAGGATGACGCATGGTGAATCCAGCCGCAGCTCCAGAGCCATCAAGCGGTCAGACAGGAGCTGCAGCTGGACACACTTCCTGCACGTGAAAGAGTCAGGGACATCAGAACAGACAGGGATTTCTCATATCGCGCGGGAGGACCGGGGCACAGGTCCTGCCATGACTTAACTCTAAAGTTAACAACAGCAGCAAAGCAAAAAGAAAATAAGAGAGAAGAAAAGCTACTCACCAGCCATTCACCTGCTGCCTGTGACTTCACATTTAAACTTCCTTGTGGTTGAAATGCCGCTGGAGGTTTACGTGTAGATTTAAAGTGAATTACGGGCTTCGGTGAGGAGGATGATCAGTAGCTGCAGGATGCTGCTCCTCTGACTGTCTTACCTCACTGCTGATGACCCTCCTCATCGAAGCCCGTAATTCACTTTAAGCCTACACTTAAACCTCCAGCGGCACTTCAACCTCCAGCGGCACTTCAACCACAAAGCAGCCCTTCTCAAAATGGCCGCTCCAAATCTGGCCACTCCCCTACAGCTTGTTTTTCTTTTATTCACTCCTGGGCAGTGACAGAGATGACTCCTCTGAAAATCCTGCAGAGCAGTGCCCCCTGTTAGTAATAACTTCAGCCAATAGTGAATTTGTGAAAGCCAAAGTAACAAGAACATATTGTAAGACAAGGACAAATGTTGCCAAGAATAGCAAAGTGAAATGCTCTAACAGATTTATGATACTTTTAAGAATGTCTTGTTGTTAACAGATATAGGTGTGTAGTTTACAGCACAATATCTAGCTGCTTAACAAATTTGTGAAGGAAAAAAAAGCAAAAAAAAATCTGGTCAGAAGAATGCAAGGTGGCCCTTGAGAAAGGAAAGGTACCAGGTTTGGCTGCCCTTTATTCTTCCAGGATTCTCAAACATACTATTAATGCTAGTGACTTTGGGGCATGTGCAGTCTAGTTACAGGATGGTGAGCTGACAATGTGAGTACAGCAATTTTCAGCTGGTTACAGATTGCTGATTGGTTTGTAGAATAGTGACCAGTAGTAGAATGACAACTACCTGATTGGCCTGTGTGTAGCTAAACAGCGTGTAAGTGTGAATGATACAATGAGGCACTGCTAAAACTGTTGGGGACACTATCCTTAATATGAGAATTACAACTAAGATTACATTAGGTAGCTCTTTTAAAGATCTTGTTCAGTGAAGACAGAGGATTTCTACTAATGGTTTGGCTGAGGTACATCTCTCAAGAAAACCATTCACCTCAATTGTAAATGGATATGCAAAATGGCCACTCTGTATCCCTAAATAACAAAATGTCTAAAATTTCTAAGTCACACATTGTGACAGAAAGCATTTGAGACTTTTCAGTAAGACAGAGAGAATATGGGTGGTTGAAAATTCAGTCAATGCCTCATGTTTGTATATGTATTACAATGGGCTTCGCTTAAAACCAATTGAGTATTTGGCTTCAAGAGTCCCAGCCCCTAGAAGAACAAGTGTACCAAACACATCAGAACACCACCTCTGAGTTGCACACCATTCTTAATTGGAATTATCTCACCATTCCTTCGCTATGGCTTGGTCAAAATCCTAGAACTCCCTTCCTGAAATCACAGAGGGTGTCCCCACATCACAAGTCCTGCAGAGGTTCATAAAGTGACTCATGGCCACCTTTGCAGTGTAGTTAGAGATGCACAATAAACACTGGCCTGTTTGGTAACATCTACATCCCATAAAAGAATAAACAAAAGCGGCATTAAACTGCATTTGAGATGAATGTATAAATTGTCATGACCTCATTTGACAAAGCAGAAGATTTGATGAGTGATCCAGTTAGCATCTGTGCAGTTTGGCACTGAGCTGATGTGTCTGATTGACAACTAGTCACAGAACATAGCACATAGAACGCTACAGCACAGTACAGGCCCTTTGGCCCTCGATGTTGCGCCGACCTGTGAAATTAATCTGATGCCCATCTAACCTACACTGTTCCATTATTATCCATATGTATGTCCAATGCCCATTTAAGTGCCCTTAATGTCGGCGAGTCTACTACTGTTGCAGGCAGGCTGTTCCACACCCTTACTGCTCTTTGAGTGAAGAAACTACCCCTGTCCTAAAGATCTGTCCTAAATCTATCACCTGTCAATTTAAAGAAATGTCCCCCCTGTTAGCCTTCACCATCAGAGGAAAAAGGCTCTCACTGTCCACCCCATCTAACCCTCTGATTATCTTATACATCATCCATACTGTCACAAGATTATCAACTACTCCTGACAAAAAGCCATTGATCTGAAGCTTTTCCTATTTTATCTCTGCCCTTATGCTGTCAAAATAGTATTTCCAAAGTTTTATGGTTTTATTTCAAATTTTCAGTATTAGCAATGTTTTTGCTTTTGTTCACTGTTGGGAGACTTTGTTGTATGCATAACAATGACTCTAATTGAAAAATAACTGTTAAACACCAGCAACTTACACTTACATTGTTCCAATCCCTGTGGAGACTGATATTTTGTAAAAGATAGATGAAGTTCCCAGCAATTGATGAAAGATTTCATTTTTAAAAATGTTTACTTTTATAAAGAAATTAAAATAAAATAAAATAAACATTGATCAAACATTAATCAATGGGCAACTTATAAGAAAAGGTGTGCTTTTACGTTAACTATGTAATACAACTGAAATTTGTTTTGCAAATATGTAGCTTTTCAAGAATAGACTCACCTTCACTTCCAGTTCTCTAGTGGGGATTCACTTCTCCAGGTCAAAGTGTCTTTTAACAATTGTTCGACTCAGCCCAAATTTTTCTGGGTACAATTATCACCAGCAAGACCAGCCTCAACAACTCTTTAAATCTTCAAGTATGCCTACCTTGAAGAAGTTTTCCTCCTCTCTCTACAAGATACTCTTTGCTACCTTCCCCCACCCTCCTCCCTGACCTATCACCTTCACCCTCTCCCCCATTCACCTATTATACTCTATGCTACTTTCTCCCTACTCCCACCCTCCTCTCATTTCTCTCTCCACTCTTCAAGCACTCTGCCTGTATTCCTGATGAAGGGCTTTTGCCCGAAACATCAATTTTCCTGCTTCCTCAGATGCTGCCTGAACTGCTGTGCTTTTCCAGCACCACTCTACTCCAGAATCTTCAAGAGCTCTGTCTGCCCTGTACCCTTCCATTGAACAGTCTTTAGATTAGATTACTTACAGTGTGGAAACAGACCCTTCGGCCCAACAAGTCCACACCAACTCATCGAAGCGCAGCCCACCCAGACCCATTCCTCTACATTTACCCCTTCGCCTAACATTACAGGCAATTTAGCATGGCCAATTCACCTGACCTGCACCTGGAGGAAACCCACACAGACACGGGGAGAATGTGCAAACTCCACACAGACAGTTACCTGAGGCGGGAATTGAACCCGGATCTCTGGCGCTGTGAGGCAGCAGTGCTAACCACTGTGCCACCATGCTGCCCACAGAAACTGAACTCCTAAAAGCTTCTCCTTCAGTTGTTAACATAAAGTGATTTCACCCAGTTTCCCACAACAGTAACTTCTTCACCCTGGCATCTCAAACAGCAGCTGTCCTTTTCTGCATAATAACTAAGTTGGTGGTAAAACTTGTCACCGTACCTCAGCCAATTCATTTTCGGGTTTTCTTTGCTTGCAACCAGATCAGATGGGCACGTCTCTGATCTAGGATGTTTACCTGGAATTCTCTGTTTTACTTTGGGTTAAAGGTACATTTCAAAACATAATTATTCTGTAATGTCCTGCGGTCTTAACAATATAGCAGTCTTAATGTAGAAAAACAAAATCCAGAGTCAATTTTCAGAGCAATGATCAGGGAATATTGGACACCTACATTCAAAGGGAATTACTATAAATAGTGAATAACAGCTTTATCAAAGGTATGGGCTTAAAGTGGGTCTTAAAGAAGGCAGAACAGTTCTGACAGGTAATTGGGGAATATGATTTGTTGAGTTTAGCAGACCAGATTGCATGATGGGGATCAGAGTGAAGGTTGAACTCAGTAGCTGTTAATTTAGAGGTGGCAGCATCAAATTAGCAACCAGTGATGCTTTGGAGGACTTTAACATTTGGCTGGGATGACACTAGTAGTCGGGATTTCCAGTCTCATTGTTGGAAACTTTGAGTACTGGATTGGCTTCAGCTATGAAACCTTCCTTGGTTGAATTGCTGCCAACATTCACTGTCGAGCCAAGCACACTGGATGATGGCTGCTGGAAGGGCAGTAGGTTGGGCATCTCCCCAACAAATGCAGCTGGAACCAACACCTGCTGGAGATGGAGGGGATGTTGAAGTATAACTGCCTGCAAGGTGAGTATTGACCGCAGGAATGTCTCTCGCTTTGCTGAGTGGTAATTTGAAGCTTCTCTTTCATTGCTGTTGCACAACCACAAAGTGTGATCTCGGTTGTAAAGCACATCTGAAAATCTCTCCACAGATCCTGCTAACTCAGCTCCGACAATCCTGGACGGATTTGACCACCGACTGGCCATTGCTGACCAGCGGGTGGAATTGCCTTGCAAAGCCTCTGGGCATCCTGCACCGAAATACCGCTGGGTGAAGGACAATGCCCCCTTGGCAAGGGACAACAGGTTCAGACAAACTGTCACTGGGTTACTCATTGTGAAGGCAGTGCCAGCAGACTCAGGAAGGTACACTTGCGAGGTGTGGAACAACTTTGGGAATGCAGAGGTTATTGGCCACCTGAATGTAAAACGTAAGTAAATGAACACAGCTGGTTCACGCACTCAGCTGAAGAGATTTTTATTCACTTTGCGTTCAAGCCTGATCTCCCTGCCACGGGAAAGATGTGGGCGGCACGGTGGCACAGTGGTTAGCACTGCTGCCTCACAGCGCCAGAGATCCGGGTTCAATTCCCGCCTCAGGCGACTGACTGTGTGGAGTTTGCACATTCTCCCCTTGTCTGCGTGGGCTTCCTCCGGGTGCTCCGGTTTCCTCCCACAGTCCAAAGATGTGCAGGTCAGGTGAATTGGCCATACTAAATTGCCCGTAGTGTTAGGTAAGGGGTAGATGTAGATGTAGGGGTATGGGTGGGTTACGCTTCGGCGGGGCGGTGTGGACTTGTTGGGCCGAAGGGCCTGTTTCCACACTGTAAGGAATCTAATCTAATCTAATGTTGTTAAACCCTGAAGGGTGCAGAAAGGATTGCAGCCGTTGGAGGGTTTTGGCTATAGGGAGAGGCTGAATAGGCTGTGCGAGAGACATTTCTCCCCAATAGCTGAAGGATAACCTTATTGAGGTTTACAAAATCAATGTGGTACGGTTAGGGTGAATACCGCGATCTTTTTTCCAGGGTAGGGGAATCCAAAACTACAGGGTTTAGCTTTAAGGTGAGAGGGGGAAGATTTAAAAGGGACCTCAGGGGAAATGTTTTCAAGCAGATGATGGTACGTGTTTGGAATGAGCTGCCAGAGGAAGTAGTGGAGACTGGTGCCATTACAACATTCAAACAACGTCTGAATGGGCATATGAATAGAAAAGGTTGAGAGGGTTATGGGCCAAATGGGACTAAATTCATTTAGGATGTCTGGTTGGCATGGACAAGTTGGACTGAAGAGTCTGTTTCTGTGCTATAGATCTCTGTGTAGCTATACAGTTAACTGGATCAGACTAATCTTAGGCCCGTTGCTATATTCCACACATTCTCAATCTTCTTGTGTTTTGTTGAGCTTCATTGCAGGCAGACCATGATCCACAGGAGGCCACTCATCCCAGCATGCTTGTGCTATCTCTTTCCAGGAGATGACTACTTCGCCCCACACTTGCCCTCAGCTCCACAAATGTCTCCTTTTCCGATTGAAACTGCTTCCATCAGCTTTCAGGCAGTGCCTCCCACACCTTGGCATCTTGATGATAATGCAAGTTAATGCAAGAGGTTTTCTCAAATGCTGCACGCTCCAAAAACTTAAATGTAATAAAAATTAACGATGAAGGATACTTTGAAGTTCTTTAAGTGGGGGCAAAGAACATGAAGAGTAATTTTGAACAATAACAACAAATTACATTTTCCTAGCACCTTTTAATATCGGGAAACGTCCCGAGATAGTCACAAGTGTTACCAAGCAAAACTGGACAGTGTACCACATTAGGAGATATTAAAACAAGTTGCCAACAGTCGTTTTTGAAGTAATATAAAACAGGAATTCCAGAGGTTCATGCAGCTGAAGGCAGGATCACTATAGAGTCATAGAGTTATACAGCATGGAAACAGTCCCTGTGGACCAACCCATCCATGCTGACAAGATAACCTAAATTAATCGAGTCCCAATTGGCAGCATTTGGCCCATATCCCACTAAACCCTTCCTCATCAAATATGCATCCAGATGCCTTTTAAATGTAGTTGTACCAGCCTTCACCACTTCCTCTGTCAGCTCATTATGTACATGCACCACGCTCAGCATGAAAAAAGACAGAGCGGATGACTAAATTGAGGTTGAAGATGACCTGGAATTAGACACTTGCAGATATCTTGGATGCTTGTGGGGCTGGGAGAGACACAGAGAGAGAGAGGGGAAGGTGTAAGACAATGGATGAAATTGAATGAACTTGAAAATGGAGCTTGTGTTGGAATTGAATCTAATTTAGTGAGTATAAGCATTGATGCTTTGTACAGGAAAAGATATTCAAAAATGGATTGCTAAAATTCTATCCTTCCGAGATGAATTGTATACCAGATTACTGGTAAACAATTATATAAGGAGGGCGTTTATAACATGCACTTTAAAGTGCATTGTTCACTTAATAGGCTAACTATTGACCTAGCTTTGATAATGGCTGCAAACTATCAATCACACAGCACCTTAGCAATAAAACAGAGTTGGACATTTCACTCAGCTTTTAGTTGAACTTATAGCTCAATTCTTTATAAATCACCAAAATACGTTCTAAATGATCTTATTGTACTCTTTGTCCTCAATGAAAAGACTGAAAACAAAAGTTTTAATTTAGCCATTCATCTGATATGTCCAAAGCAGGTTAAATCCTCTCTCCAGAACATATGTTCAAACTGAAGGAACAAAAGAATTGCAGAATGTTGTTGTCCAAGTCCCAATCTGGAATTCTAAGCAGCCTTTGATGAGATTAAATTACTTACAGTGATGGAAACAGGCCCTTCAGCCCAACATGTCCACACCGACTCTCTGGAGAGCAACCCACCCAGACCCATTCCCCTACACCTAACACTATGGGCAATTTAGCAAGGCCAATTTACCTAACCTGCACATTTTTGGACTGTGAGAGCAAACCCACGCAGACACAGGGAGTATGTGCAAACTCCACACAGACAGTTGCCTGAGGCGGGAATTGAACCTGGGTCTCTGGCACTGTGAGGCAGCGTGCCACCCTTTGGGTATGGTATAAAGTTGTAAGATGTATTGGGTAATTATTTGCAGCTGCGTTGGTGCTGTTGGTGGGCCTCTTTGTTTCTCAGTGCCAAATTCTATGCACAAGAAGCGGCTCGGTGTTCAGCGGTGTTATGAAGCGGAGGTCAACGCCACGCTGATAACTAAAACCGAAACACCCAGAGAGGCTCCCCTCACCTTATAATCCAGTAAAATAAATGTGAAAAGTGGTATAACCTACCTCTCACCCTCCAATCTCTTATAAAGGAGTGGTTAAATGAAATGAAATCCTTTCACTCACTCTATCATGAACAAGTAACGATATCTTTATTGAACTCCAACAGTGAACAGATTTACAGAACCATGAACAAACTGACCAATTCCCCTCTAACTACGAACTATTCCTGAATAAAACAAAATTCTAATGGTATGCTGTTCCAATAAAATACAAGTCCTATTTACATAACAAAACAATAGAATTCAAAATTACAGCTAGGATACATCTTTCGGAATGCTCTGTGCCCTCTCCGCTGATCTTCTTTCAGGAGTGCCTTCTCCATCAAATTCGTGTCAGTCCTTCTGTCAGAAATGTTCTCTCTGTGAATTCTGCTGTATGGAATATTAACCAAGTGTGCTGTGGTACCTTTATTAATGAGATGGTGCATTCTCTGAGAGCTGGAAGTTGTTATCGCTTGGCAGATGGCAGTTGGCTCTCACCGCTTTCCCAAATGCCCTCATGCTTTATACCCTTGATAACCAATCAATTTCTTACAGTCGGATTGGTTTTAAGTTGTCAAAACCGTCAGATTTAAATTTAATAGGTTCTTGGTAGCTAAGTGCTTGGTATAAATTGATTGGATAAATTTGAAAAGATTGTGGTCTTGGTAAAGGTGCTGCTTGGCTGTTCAAAACAAGGGTGTTCAAGGGCACAATGCAATGCTTTCCTTCCATTTTGCAATTTTACAATTCTACACACACCAACTTCGCAACAGTGGTTAGCACAGCTGCCTCACAGTGCCGGGACCCATGTTCAATTCCAACCTCAGGCGACTGTCTGTGTGGAGTTTGCACATTCTCCCCGTGTCTGCGTGGGTTTCCTCCAGGTGCTCCGGTTTCCTCCCACAGTCCAAAAGTGTGCAGCGTAGGTGGATTGGCCATGCTAAATTGCTAAAGGGATGTGTAGGTTTGGTGGGTTAATTGAATTGAATTTATTGTCACATGTACCGAGGCACAGTGAAAAACTTTGTCTTGTGAGCAGTACGGGCAGATGACATAGTTAAATAGCATAGATAAGTAAATAATAGGTAAACAGCGGCAAAAACAAAAACACAGATACAGGCGAATGTCAAGAGTTTGTGAATCTATTCAGTATTCTAACAACAGTAGAGTAGAAACTGATTCAAAACCGGCTGGCGCGTGTGTTCAGGCTTCTGTACCTTCTCCCCGATGGTAGAGGTTGTAGAAAAACATTGCCAGGGTGGGGTGGATCTTTGAGAATGCTGGTGGCCTTTCCTTGACAGTGGGCCTGGTAAATGAATTCTATAGATTAGATTACTTACAGTGTGGAAACAGGCCCTTCGGCCCAACAAGTCCACACTGACCCTCCGAAGAGCAACCCACCCAGACCCATTCCTCTACATTTACCCCTTCAACTCACACTACGGGCAATTTAGCATGTACAATTCATCAACCTGCGCATTTTTGGACTGTGGGAGGAAACCGGAGTACCCGGAGGAAACCCACGCAGACAATGTGCAAACTCTGCACAGACAGTTGCCTAAAGTGGGAATTGAACCCAGGTCTCTGGTGCCATGAGGCAGCAGTGCTAACCACTGTGCCACCGATGGGAAGTTGGCCTTTATGATTGTTTGGGTTGAGTTCACCCCTCTCTGTAACTGTAACTGTCTCCAATCTTGAATGGTACAGTTGCCATACCAGATAGTGATACACCTGGGAATAAATTTGAGATTAACCATGGGAAATGTAGGATTACTGGGAGAGGATTGGGGTGACAGGTCTGCTGTTTGGAGGGTCAGTGTAGACTTAGAGTCACAGAGATGTACAGCATGGAAACAGATTCTTCAGTCCAACTCGTCCATGCTGACCAGATATCCCAACCCAAATCTAGTCCCATTTGCCAGCACCCGGCCCATATCCCTCCAAACCCTCCCTATTCATATACCCATCCAGATGCCTTTTAAATGTCGCAATTGTACCAGCCTCCACCACTTCCTCTGGCAACTCAGTCCATACATGCACCACCCTCTGCGTGAAAACGTTGCCCCTTGGGTCCCTTTTATATCTTTGCCCTCTCACCCTAAACCTATGCACCCTAGTTCTGGACTCCCCCACCCCAGGGAAAAAACCTTGTCTATTTATCCTATCCATGCCCTCATGATTTTATAAACCTCTATAACGTCACCTCTCAGCCTCCAACGCTCCATGGAAAACAGCCCAGCCTATTCAGCTTCTCCCTATAGCTCAAACCCTCCAACCCTGGCAACATCCTTGTAAATCTTTTCTGAACCCTTTCAAGTTTCACAACATCCTTCTGGTAGGAAGGAGACCAGAATTACATGCAATATTCCAAAAGTGGCCTAACCAATCCCTCCTGTCTCGCTGCAACATGACCTCCCAACTGCGATACTCAACGCTCTGACCAATAAAGGAAAGCATACTAAATGCCTTCTTCACTATCCTATCTACCTGTGACTCTATAAAATACCACATTAGGTATTTCTGGGAATATCCTCCCTAAGTACAGCTGGAACCCAACATACCCCTCATCATTATCCCTTATCAAAAATGCCACTCTCCCTTCTCTCTTGCCTCCCTTTCTGTCCTTCCTATTGCATTTGTATCCTGGAACATTAAGCTGCCAGTGCTGTCCATCCATGACCACATCTCTGTAATTGCTATGCTTTCCCAGTTCCATGTTCCCACCAAGACCTGAGTTTATCCGCCTTCCCTGTTAGGCCTCTTGCCTTGAAATAAATGCAGTTTAATTTATCAGTCCTACCTTGTTCTCTGCTTTGTCCCTGCCTGCTCCTGACTGTTTGACTCCCCTTTGTTCTCAACTGTACAAGTCTCAGATTGATCTCTGTCCTCACTACCTCCCTGGGTCCCAAACCCTCCTCCCCACCCCCTCCACCTTACTAGTTTAAATCCTCCCAAACAGCTCTAGCAAATGTCCCTGTCAGTATATTAATCCCCTTCCAATTCAGATGCAATTCATCCTTCTTGTACAAGTCACTTCTAGCCCAAAAGAGATTCCAATGATACAAAAATGTGAATCCTTCTCCCATACTCCAACTCCTCAGCCATGCATTCATCTGCTCTATCCTCCTAGGCCTACTCTCACTAGCTCATAGCACCGGGAGTAATCCAGATATTCCTACTTTCGAGGACCTCTTTTTTAAAGTTCTGCCTAACTTTTCATATTCTCTCTTCAGAATCTCATCTTTTTGCCTTCCTATGTCATTGGTTCCAATGTGTACAATGACTTTCTGATGGGCCCTTTCCCCCGTGACAACATTCTGCCCCCTGGCACCAGGGAAACAACACACCATCCTGATTATTCGCTGCTGGCTACAGCAACTTTTGTCTGTGCCTCTGACTAGAGAGTCCCCTAACACAATCGATTGCTTGGAACCCGACGTTCCCCTCATTACTTTAGAGCCTGTCTTGACATCAGACACTTGTTTGTTCGTGCTACATTCCCCTGAAAGTCCACCACCCCCTACATTTTCCAAAACATACTTGTTTGAAATATGCAAAGGATGGGCCAAATGGCTTGCTTCCACACTGCAGTGATTCTTTGATCTCAGCATGAATGTAAATCTTTCTCCTCCTTTGTACCGACACAGAGTTCGCAGGAATGATTTTATAATGATCTACTTTGCAAGCAATAAGATTTTGAATGCTTCCTGTATTGTTTCAATGCACAGAGCGACTGAAGGCGACAGTAAATCTGCATAAGGTGAAAACCAGCATCGGTGGCAAGTTATCCCTGTCCTGTACAGTGACCGGAGCGGAGGAGTATGAGGTGGAATGGTATCAGAATGGTGAGATCATCACCCCTGGCAACAATGTGAGAATCACCGGAAACAACCAGGAGAAGCTGATGATAGACGGATTAGCAAAGAGCGATAGAGGAGCCTATCAGTGCTTTGTAAGGAAAGGCCGAATGTCAGCCCAGGATTTGGTGCATGTTATCCTTGAAGGTTAGTATGGAAATAAGTGGCTGCTGCCAGTTCACTGGAAATAGCGCTGGCAATAATCATTCTGTGCAAACCTGTATTGTCACAGAATTTGAGAGATGTTGGGCGTGACCAACTTGAAAGGATCCTACAGTTTTATTGGCAGTGCCACAAGCACACATTGTGGTATTTTTCTCACATTATTCCTTCAGACATTTCTGATTGGCCTTTTTTAAAGTCCAAAGTGGGTGGGTTTTGAGCTGACATTCTGACCACACAGGATAAAAAGTTGAATTAAGAGCACAGGTATATAGAAACAGGAGTTGACTATTAGATTAGATTCCCTACAGTACGGAATCAGGCCCGTCAGCCCAACAAGTCCATACCAAAACCTCCGAAGAGTAACCCACCCACACCCATTACCCTACCCTCTATTAACCCCTAACTAATGCACCTAACACTACAAGAAATTTAGTATGGCCAATTCACCCAACTGGCACATCTTTGGACTGTGGGAGGAAACCGGAGCACCCGAGGGAACCCACACAGACACGGGGAGAATGTGCAAACTCCACACAGACAGTTACCCAAGTCAGGGATTGAACCCGGTCCCTGGCGCTGTGAGGCAGCAGTGCTGATCACTGAGCTATCATGCCACCCCTCGAGCTTGTTCCAGCCTTCGATGAGATCATGGCTGATCTGTAGCCTCACTCCATATACCTGCCCTTGGACCATCTCTCTTAATAACTTGGCAAAACAATAGATTGGCAACCTCAGATTTTAAATTATCAACTGATCCAGCAACCACTGCCATTTGTGGAAAAGAATTCCAAACATCTACCATGCTTTGTGTCTAGAAGTGCTTCCTAACATCTGTCCAGAATGATCTGGCCCTAATTCTCAGTCTATACTCCCTAGTTCTAGAATCCCCAACCAATGGATATAGTTGATCTTTATTTACCCTGTCTTTTCCTGTTAATATAGAGTCATAGAATCATAGAGATGTACAGCACGGAAACAGACCCTTCGGTCCAACCTGTCCACGCCAACCAGATATCCCAACCCAATCTAGTCCCACCTGCCAGCACTCGGCCCATTTCCCTCCAAACTCTTCCTATTCATATACCCATTCAAATGCCTCTTAAATGTTGCAATTGTACCAGCCTCCACCATATCCTCTGGCAGCTCATTCCATACACGTACCACTCTCTGCGTGAAAAAGTTGCCCCTTAAGTCTCTTTTATATCTTTCCCCTCTCACCCTAAACCTATGCCCTCCAGTTCTGGACTCCCCGATCCCAGGAAAAAGACTTTATCTATTTATACTATCCATGCCCCTCATAATTTTGTAAACCTCTGTAAGGTCACCCCTCAGCCTCCCACGCTCCAGGGAAAACAGCCCCAGCCTGTTCAGCCTCCCCTATAGCTCAAATCTTCCAACCCTGGCAATATCCTTGTCCATCTTTTCTGAACCCTTTTAAGTTTCACAACATCTTTCTGATAGGAAGGAGACCAGAATTGCACACAATATTCCAACAGTGGCCTAACCAATATCTGTCAGATGTTGATCAGTTCACCCTTTAACTGTCTAACTTCAAGAGAAAACATGCCCAATTTGTCTAAACTCTCCTCATAACTTAACCCCTGAAGTCCTGGTATAACTCTTGTAAACCTATATTATATTCCCTCCAATATCTTTCCTAAGATATGGTGCCCATATCTGCACACAGTACACCAAGTGAGGTCTAACCAGGGTTCTGTATAGCTGCAGCATAGCTTCTGTACCTTTGTACGCTGGTTCTCTCGATATAAAGGCTAGCATTCCATTAGCTTTGTTGATTATGTTCTGTACCTATTTGTGACATCGTAAAGATCTATAAACCGGAACCCCCAAGTCTCTTTGGACATCCACTGAATTTAATCTTATACCATCTGGAAAGTAACCTGATCTATCCTTCTTTGGTCCAAAACAGATGACCTCATGCTTGCTTACGTTGAACTCAATACGCCACAGTTTTGCCCATTCACTTAGTCTATCGATATCCCTCTGTAATTTTATGCTGTCATCTACATACACCTATGTGACATTGAGTCATCTGTATCTGTCACACAGAACGAGACCATCTGTCCAATCGTGTCCATGTCGATTCAGCTTATTCCTGTTTTCTTGCTTTTGGTCTGCACTCTTGCAAATCACAGCAAATCGATCCTGAGTGAGTGTGAGGACGGTTCCTGCCTCTGCTGCCTTAAGGCAGTGAGTTCCAGAGACCTCACCACCGCCTGGATCGAAAACATTACCTCTTCTAATTCTTCTATCAATTACTTTGAATGTCTGCTCGCTGGTGATTGGCATCTCTGCTGGGGGCAATAAGTATTTCCTATTTAGTCTAGTCCCTTCATCTTTTTACACACTTTAATTAAAGCTCTGTTTAGCTGTCTCCATTACTAGGGAATCAATCACTGCCAGGCTGATATTTCCCCCGCTAAAATGTTTCTGTCCTGACAAGGATGTTGTGAAACCTGAAAGGGTTCAGAAAAGATTTACAAGGAAGGTGCCAGGGTTGGAGGATTTGAGCTGTAGGGAGAGGCTGAATAGGCTAGGGCTGAGGGGTGACCTTATAGACATTTATAAAATCATGACGTGCATGGATAGGATAAATAGACTAAGTCTTTTCTCTGGGGTGGGGTAGTCTAGAACTAGAGGGCATAGGTTCAGGGTGAGGAGGGGAAAGATAGAAAAAGGATCTAAACAGCAACTTTTTCACGCAGAGGGTGGTGCGTGTATGGAATGAGCTGCCAGGGGAAGTGGTGGCATGGTGCACCACTTGCAATATTTAAAAGGCATCTGGATGGGTATATGAATAGGAAGGGTTTGGAGGGGTATGGAACGGGTGCTGGCAGGTGGGACTAGAGTGGGTTGGGATATCTGGTCAGGATGGATGAGTTGGACCGAAGGGTCTGTTTCCGTGCTGTACATCTGTATGACTCTATGATTGTAATATCCTCCTCAACAGCTTTGTACTATCTCTGTTGTGATCGCATCCTTCCTGTGATGTGGTCTCCAGATCTGAACACAATACTCTGGCTGAAAGTTGTCATTTATCTCTCTACCCTTCAGGCTCTCTGCCTGTATTCCTGATGAAGGGCTTTTGCCTGAAACGTCGATTTTACTGCTCCTCGGATGCTGCCTGAACTGCTGTGCTTTTCCAGCACCACTCATCCAGAATCTGGTTTCAAGCATTTGCAGTCATTGTTTTCACCTACCTGAAAGTTATCCAGGCCCAGCACAACCTTCACACTCTTCTCCCCTCTCCCTGGATGATAGAAGTTTTCAATTTGGAAAAATGGAGTGTGGGGGTGGGCGTGAGGGGTGTGGAATGGTGCAAAGATGCTGGAATGGGTTGTTTGGGTTGAATGGCCTGTTTCTCTGCCATTCATGTGGAAAGCTGCAGTTTTACCAACTAGTGTCACTTGGGCCATTGTCCCAGAAGACCGCACCCAGTTCCTTGTGATATTTGCCACGTCTGCAGCATGTGGTACTAGAATCCCTCTGGACATATTTGATAAAGAATTCCTACTGTGTGGAACAGGCCCTTCGGCCCAACAAGTCCACACTGACCCTCCGAAGAGTAACCCACCCAGATCCATTCCCCTATTGCTCTACATTTACCCCAGAGTAATGCACCTAACCTACACATCCCTGAACTCTATGGGCAACTTTAGTATGGCCAATTCATCTAACCTGCATATCTTTGGATTGTGGGAGAAAACCAAAGCACCCTGAGGAAACCCAAATGCAGACACGGGGAAAATACGCAAACCCGACATAGACAGTTGCCTGAGCAAGAATCAAACCCGGGTCCCTGGCCCTGTGTGCCAGCAGTGCTAACCACTGGGCCACCTTGCTCCCCATTGCCATACTGTGGAAAGAATGTTCAGGTAGTTCACTATCACTGATCTCGTTTGACTGTGCTTCATCTAGGATCTCTCTAGTGATTAGTGGTTGAGGATACATTGCCATAGAGAATCAACAGAAAACGCTTGTTCTTAGATAACAAGGAGATTTATTGCATGGTAGCAATACGTACAACAACATTTGGGCAGGTGTGATTGCTGGGACCTTAGGGAATTCGTATGGAAAAATCTTCTTGCTCTCAAAGCTGGAGGAGAACTCTTTTTCTGTACACAGACTATGTCTGACATCTGGGTGGAGCCGATGTGTCCTGAACATTACCCTATCCAACATCCGGAAATAAGGGAAATCATGCAGGAGAAAGCAAGGTACTCAGTTTAATGCTGTCCCATTACAACATATCACTTGACCAACCAAACATGTTACAGCTAACTTGCTCAATAATGAGACTCATAGGTGTGATCTAAGCAGAGAAACAAAGAACTAAATCTTGCCACTCATTGTCAAGTCCCAATGCTGGGACCAAAAGGGCAAAACAACCTAATTTGGTGGATGCTGGAATCTGGAAACCTTATTGGTGACAGCAACCAATGAAGAGGCTGCCACCTGATTAAGATTGTCCCCAAGAGGTGCTGGTCATTCAGCAGGCTCAAGCCTTGTCCACGTGTAGTGACCACTGCTGGGCCCACCCGCTTTCCAAGAAGGGCACCTCACCATCTTTTGAGTGAGTTTGGATCAAGCTGAAACCTGGCAGTCCATGTGGGATTGTGGAGTATTAGCAGTGCCATTGCTTTGGATTTGTCTATTGTCATTGTGAGGAGGGAATGTTCCCCGCCCCCTCCTTCTCCTCCATGAGCAGTGGAGCTCTGAGCAAGGAGGGCATCTCCCCCCATTAAATTGTGTGGGAGGCCACTGTAGTCACCTGGAAGACTCTCCACTCAGTGGTGGGTCCTCCCAACGAGTACAGAATGTGGTCTTTAATTACCTAATCAAGTAGCTTGATTGATGCCTACAGTTGGCATTATGCCACATCCGTGATGTTCCCCGCACCGGGCCCAACACTTTGCCAGCTCCCTCACTTCCTAGCCACTTGCCAATGGGCTGGGACAATTCAGCTCCTGCACCACATTTCAAGAATGCTGTAGGTTTCTGTCTGACCTGCTTCATGTGGCCAAAGTCTCAAGGGGCCTATTGATAATCTGTAACGGTGTAAAAGAAGAGGATCCTCACAAAGTGACAGTGGGAAAGATTTCAAAGACACACAGGTCTGACTGGGAAAATAATGTTCCCTGTCATCTCAGAAAAATCCTATCACAGGAATAAAAAGGGAGGCTGAACATACAATGCAAGCTCACTGATTTGTCTATTGTGTGTCAGTGTTCATTCAATATCCAAAGCCTGAAGTTCCCTTTCTCTCAGAACTGCAGCATTAATGTGAGAAGGAAAATAACAGTGAGGCAAAACAACAATGTCTAATGACAGCTTACATGATGTGGAGGCGCCAGTGTTGGACTGTGGTGGACAACGTCAGAAGTCATGCTCCAAAAGCATGTGTGATTTCAGACAAACCTGTTGGACTATAACCTGGTGTCGAGTGACTTCTGACAACTTACAGGCTTTTTCACTGGAGCTTAGGAAGTTGAGGGATGAATTTATAAAGGTTTACAAAATCATGAAGGGCATCGATGAGGTGACTAGCAAAGGCCTTTCCCTCGGATGGGTGAGTTCAAAACTAGGAGACATATTTTTAAGGTGAGAGAGGGAAGATTTAACAGGAACCTGAGGAGCAACTTTTTTACACAGCGGATAGTTAATATGTGGAATGAACTGCCAGATGAAATGGTAGATGCAGGTAGAGGTTATAACATTTAAAAGACAATGGATAGGTACATGAATAAGAAGGATTTACAAGGATATGGGATAAATGCAGGCAAGAGACCTTGGAGTGCAGGTTAAAAGCTCCTTGAAAGTGGAGTCCCAGTTAGACAAGATAGTGAAGAAGTATCTAGTAAGCTTGCCTTTATTGGTCAGTGTGGCAAAATGAGAACTGCAGATGCTGGAAACCAGAGTTTAGATCAGAGTGATGCTGGAAAAGCACAGCAAGTCAGGCAGCATCCGAGGAGCAGGAAAATCAACATTTCGGGCAAAAGCCCTTCACTAGGGATATGGGTCAAGTGCTGGCATTTACCCAAAACATCAATTTTCCTGCTCCATTTTTGGAATACTGCGTGCAATTCTGATCTCCCACTATTGAAAGGATGTTGTGAAACTTGAAAGAGTTCAGAAAAGCTTTACAAGGATGTTGCCGGGGTTGGAGAGCTTGAGCTACAGGGAGTGGCTGAATCAGGCTGGGGCTGTTTTCCCTGGAACATTGGAGGCTGAATTGGAGCATTGGAGGGAGACCAGAATTGCACACAGTGTTCCAAAAGTGGCCTAACCAATGTTCTGTACAGTCACAACATGAACTCCCAACTCCTATGCTCAATGCACTGACCAATAAAGGAAAGCATACCAAACACCTTCTTCACTAGGGATATGGGCCAAGTGCTGGCAAATGGGGCGAGATTAATTTAGGATATCTGGTCGGCATGGACAAGTTGGACCAAAGGGTTTGTTTCCGTGTTGCACATCTCTATGACTCTATGACTCTAAATGGGACTAGTTTAGTTTGGGAGACTTGGTTGACATGGACAAGTTGGACCAAAAGATCTATTTCAGTGCTTATGACTCTGTGCCTCTTGTGCATAAACCTCCCCCATTTCACTCCCAAGCCATCTTATAGTTCAATATATTGCAAGAAACAATAATTTAATTTAATAATTTATTGCATTTGCTAGAAGTGTTAGTTACTTACATTGAGAAGCATATTCTATTCTTAGTTACTCTGGCCAATTTGCATAAAACATGCTGTAAAATTGATTGGTTTATTTGTACAGAGAGATTATTTCATAGAGTTTCACGAAGAGCTTTTCTTTCAGAATAAAACGAACATTCTTGCCAATGAGCACAGGCCCAACTGACTCGACATCTCTTCATAAGTCAGTCCCTCCACAGCCAGGATCAACTTAGTGAACCTTCCCTGGACTGTGTCCAATGTCAGTGAATCTTTCCTTAGAACTGTTGACAGTATTCCAGCTGTGATCTGACTAGTACCTTCTATGGTTTTAGCAAAACCTCCCTAGTTTATATTCCATTCTCTAATAACTATCTACTCTTTCAAATCTTTAATCACTTGGAATATAAAACAAACATTCTCACCAATTAACTTCTGTTTAATAATATTGATTATAGCTAATCCGATATAACAGCAGCATTCAGAAAGCCCACTTGAGAGGAGTAGGCCTCAGGCCTGTCCTGCCATTTAAATATGATTATGATTGGTCTGTATCATAATTCCATGTACCCACCTTTACTCGATATTCCTTGATACTCTCATCCAACAAAAGCTTTTTGATCTAAGTCTTGATAATTCCTACAGACTCAAAATCAAAACAGAGAAAGTTCCATATTTCCAATATATTTATTAAAAAAAAGAGCTGCAGATGCTGGAAATCATGGACATTTTGGTTGGCATGGACCAGTTTGGGTCTACGGGCCTGTCACCGTGCTGTAGGACTCTATGACTCTATCTGAAACAAAAGCAGAAATGATTAGAGAAAATTAGCCAGGCCCTAAAGAAGTGTCACTGGACTCAAAATGTTAAGTCTGTTTCTTTCTCCACAGATGTGGCCAGACCTGCAGAGTTTCTCCAGCTATTTCTGTTTCAATACTTCCAATACCTTTCTTGATTTCACTCTGCACCAGCCTAACCCCAGACTGATTTTCTGTAGAAAACATGAGAGCAGAAGTAAGCCATTCAGCCCATTCAAATCTGCTCCGTCATTCAATGAAATTATGGTTGATCTGATAATCCTCAACTCCACTCTCCAATCTCTTCTCCATAACCCTTGATTCCCTACAGATTAAAAATCCGTCCATCTCAGCCTTGAATGTACTTGATGGCCCAGCCTGAACTGCCCTCTGGTTCAAGAATCCCATCGATTTACAATCCTTTGAGAGAAGGAATTCCTCCTCATCTCTGTCATAAATGTGTGACCCCTTATCCTGAGATTGTGCCCACCATTCCAACACTCTGCCACAAGGGTATATAACGTTGCTGCATCTACCCTGTCAAGCCCGCTAAGAAGCATATCTATTTCAATAAACCGCCTCCCATTCTTCTAAATCCAATGAGTACAGGCCCAACCGAATCAACATCACTTCATAAGTCAGACCCTCCGAAGCCAGAATCAACTTAGTGATCCTTCTCTGGACACCATCCAATGCCAATGGATCTTTCCTTAGAAAATGGTCCAAACTGTCCAGAGTATACAGTCTGACTGAAAACTTCTATGATTTTAGCAAAATGTCCCTAGCTTTATGTTCCATTCCCTAATAAGTATCTACCCTATCAAATCTTTGATTACTTAGAATAACTGCTTAGATCACATTCAACTTCCTGAAGTTTATTCAACCTGTCCTGATAAATTAGCTTCTTAAGCCTTAGTATCATTTTGATGAACACGATATTACTTGATACCTCCTATGATGTTGTGAATATATACTTTCTGCAGTGTGGTGTCCACTACTGTACCAAGGCTCCTGGAACTGAAGCATCACAGCCTCATTTTGATACACCACTCCCTTGTGAAAGGGCTAATTCTCTATACTGTAAATGCTTCCAGTTACATTTTGTACCTGCACACTGGCATTTAATGACCTTGAATAGTTGATGTACAGTTTTGGTCTCCTTAACTAAAGGAAGTTATATTTAGCACTGAAGAAAGGTTCACTGGACTGATTCCAAAGAGAAATTAAGAAGACCGAGTCTATATTCTCTTGAGTTTAGAGATTGACAGGCAACTTCATTGAAACTTTGCAGAGTTCCTAGAAAGCTCATCAAGGTAGATGCACGAAGGACGTTGGTATGCACTGCAAGGGTGGACAAATGAATGTTATAACTGAGGTTGGATGGGTGAGAGCTGATTATTTTCCGCGTCCCATACCTCAACAAAATTTACATTTTTGGAAAGAATAGAAATTATATAGGTATCTGACTGTGTTTATTATCAGAAACAAATCAACTGGGTCTCTTTAGTTGCCAAATAATGAGATAACAAGCAAACATTACTCATGCTCAAGAAACAAAGAAACTTATCAAAAGGTTAAGGCTGTCCACACACATATCATTGGTAAAAATATAGTTCCAGAGGACCATCGAGCTGCTCCGCCTTCAGTGAGTGACAATTGGTGGTGGTTTACTCTGAGGCTCACCATGATATAAGCAATGGGTGAGGTTGAAAAGGTAGGGTCTTCATTGTAACCTCAGCTGGTACAAGAACTGAACCTGTGTTGTTGGCATCACTCTGCATCGCAAACCAACCCTCTGAGCGAACCAAACCCTATCCACATCTGTATAACTACCCTTCTCATAAACTAGCACATGTACACACACTCTCAAACAGTAACCAATGAGTTAAAGAAAATCCTGCAGACTTAAAAATCACACAACACCAGGTTATAGTCCAACAGGTTTATTTGAAGGCACTAGCTTTCGGAGCTAATGCCTCCAAATAAACCTGCTGGACTATAGCCTGGTGTTGTGTGATTTTTAACTTTGCCCACCCCAGTCCAACACTGGCACCTCCAAATCATCCTGCAGAGTGTAATGCTCAAAATTACGCTTAAACAGCGCTTAATCTCAGAAGAGTATTGTTAACAGATCATCCCAAATGTTGATCTGTAGATGAAGACACTTTGGAGCAAAGGTATCTTCCTAGATCAGTTGTGGCTGGCTTAATTTTTTTTAAATCTGGAGGCAATGAGGTAGATTCAAAAAATATTTGTTAAGCTCTCAATATAAATAATGAAGAGGCCTTCCAATGGATGCCTGGATCTGACACTACGATGAGAGGATATTCAGAGAAAGTGAGGGAAGGCACAGGCTCTTGCTGCCCAGGCTCCCTGGGCTGCCTGTGTTCAAGTTTCATCAGCTTTATTTCACCCACAAACTGAGTCATTCAATCCTCTGAAAGCATTTCAGATTAGATGTTTCTGTTCAAATACCAGGTCTCTTGTAAGTCTTTAGCGATGCAAAAGTGTCCTTTTCAAAGTTCAAGATACGTGTATATGGCCCCAGTCAACAATAGTGGGAGTTAATATTTGGATCACATGACCCATAATACAGGGGACACCATTTTTGAATAAGGAGCAGTTGATTTAGAACTGCAATCTGAGGTATCTCCTGACTCACAAGACAACAAGTCTTTTCAGAACCCTCTGTGATCCTTTGTCATGTGCATCTATCATCAGCTCAGTTTCCAATCAAATATAAAATTGTGCAAACCTGTTTTTTGCTGGCTTGTGAGAGAGGCCTGAGTTGATGCTAGCAGTGGAATCTTCAGCCTCCATTGCAGCATTGTGTGGCCTGGTCCAGGTCCTCCACATGATGGTGCAGCTTGGGTAGTCTAAGAGTCTTCTCCATTGTGATGTTTCTTTGCACTATACAGAAAGTCCTCACTTAAAGTGAGGGCCATGTCCCTGAATCACCAGTGCAGGCCTGATGGGGCGAATGGCCTCCTTCTGCACCATAACAATTCTGTGATTCTGACATTCACAACTTGAAGTGAAACAGCTTAAAGTGAAGCATTGATTCACTTAGGGTTTAATATTAAAACAGGACTTGGGTTCTGGAGTGCTTTGCCTGGCTGGGAAAAGATGTTAAAATATTACAGACTGTGTTGGGTGAAATGCAGTACATTAAATGGCTAACTTTCAACATTAGTAAATTAATTAAATGCTGAAGCATTTAAAATATAAAAGAAACCCATAGCTTCTTTCTTAAAGTACATTATGTATTGGACCATCTGAGAATGGACTCTGTGAAGCCATTGTCTGGGCTCTGCAACAGAAGTCTTTGTTCATTAACCTTTTCGGATCTGCTTGGGTCACCACTCAAAGGGGCATTTTTTCTTGAGTGGCTGTGAGGCATTGGCCATCCTACCCCTTCTCCTGGCCAGTGGGGTATCAGTTGTCAATGGGAGGCTTTTTCTTCCTTCTCTCTCTGTCTCTCTCTCTCTCTCTTTTTCTCTCTCTCTCTTTCTCTCTCCCTCTCCTTCTCTCTCTCTCTCTCTCTCTCTCTGTCTAGTGGAGAGGCATGGGGAGACTAGGAGTTGGGGCTGACAAGGCTTGACGCTGGAGTGGGGGAGGTACTGGGTGCAAAAGGTGATGGCTGCATTGGTCTACTGGCTATGGACCACAGTCATCCACAGGGAGACCTCACAGTTCTGACCCCTGCACCACTGGGGACACCTTGCCCAGTGTTGATGGGGTGAAGAGTGGCTCCGGTATGTTTGAGTGGGTCCTAAGGGCAGTAATGGGGTGAGGGGAAGAGAGAAATGCAGTTTCAGAATGGAGGGGGTGGGTACTGCTGGGTGGTAGTTCTGGTGGGTAGTCCATGGTATGGCAGGTGGGGGCTCCCTAATGGGTACGGGGAGAGGCTGTGTGCACAAGAGTCTGTGCCAAAAGGGACGCTGTTAAGTATGCATTCTCCTGTGCCAGGCATCACAGGATTGTTTTCGTGCCCAAGGAAGCCATTCAGCCCACAGTGCCTGAGCCAAACGTCAGGTACTCTCTCCTTGCACCTGTTTCACTTACAGTTTGAGGTTATTTGTTGTAACCTACACTGTTTTTGTTTACCACTGCTCTCTGGCACTGTGTTGACAGTGTGCCCATCTCCCTGAGTTCTGCCAGAATTGCTGACCAGTGGGTTTTTCCTGCCCAATGTGACCAGTGTCTGTCTGCCCTGCATTTGTCCAGTTTCGCCTCTTACTGGAGCTTGTCTGCCCCACATCCTTCCAGTTTCTCCCAGCTCAAGATTGTCTCTTGTGGCTTCTGGTGTTTGCCACTTCCTGTTTCTGCTCTAGTGTTGGAGCATGGCTACTGCCCATCTTCATTGCATAGTTCCACGGTCCTGTAAAAGTGTCACTTGCATTTCCCCGAGAACAGGTTTACTGCTGCCATTATGTTGTAAATGTGCTGGAGCTGGTCAAGGTTAGCACAAGTTTATTGAGCAATAGCCAGTTTATATAGAGAAGGGAGAATATCTTGGAATAAGAAATTCTACACACCTGATCTGATGTTCTTGCCAGAGATATCCTCAGCTCTCTTATTGATAACAGCTGCATTATTGTGAACTGCCCTCATTAGCAGATACAACTGTCCACCATCATCACAGAGAAAGCTCCAGATGTCTCTAATATCCCAAACAACGTCCAGCATTACCTGGGAAAGAAACAATCTTGGGTGCTCAGTGTCCTTTCTGTTGTTTCTCTGCAGCACCTAAACTCAACTTGGCAAGAGGATGCCTTTGGGTATATCCTCTCACAAAGCTGCCATGTAAATTAGTGATTTGGAGGTGTCAGTGTTGGACTGGGGTGGACAAAATTAAAGATCACACAACACCAGGTTATGGTCCAACAGGTTTATTTGGAAGCACTAGCTTTCAAAGCGCTGCTTTTTCATCAGGTGGTTGTGGAGCAGAATTGTAAGACACAGAATTTGTAGCAACAGGATTGCAGTGTCAGGAAATGTAAAATTAAACAAATTCAGCTTGTCTTTCATCTTTTAGAATGATCATGTTAGTTTTGATTCTTTAATATGTAAATCCCAGAACTTTGTTAAAGTTACATTCTCAAAATAGTTTTTAATAATAGGTGTCATCTTAGCTCAGATAATGCATTCAAGGTGGGAAGTTAAAGTCAGTCTGTATCCCAATGTTAGGTCAGACTGATTCTATTGCTAAAGTTAAAAATCACACAATACCAGGTTATAGTCCAACAGGTTTAATTGGAAGTACACTAGCTTTCGGAGACCGCTTCTTCATTAGGTGATTGTGGAGGGTTCGATCACCTGATGAAGGAGCGTCGCTCCGAAAGCTAGTGTACTTCCAATTAAACCTGTTGGACTATAACCTGGTATTGTGTGATTTTTAACTTTGTACACCCCAGTCCAACACCGGCATCTCCAAATCATGCCTATTTCTAAAGTGGGAGTTACAGAATCTTACATGGGTTTATGCAGTTTTATTTTGCTCAAATAAAATGTAACTCCCATTTAGAAATAGAATCAGTCTGACTTAACATTGGGACACAGATTTACTTTAACTTCCCACCTTGAATGCATTATCTGAGCTGAGATGACACCTATTGTTAAGAGCTACCTTGAGAATGTAACTTTAACAAAGTTCTGGGATTTACATATGAAGGAACTGAAAGTAATGTGATCTTTCTAAAAGATGAAAGACTTAAGCTGAATTTGTTTAATATTACATTTCCTGACACTGCAGTCCTATTGCTATAAATTCAGTGTGTTATGGTCTTGCTCCACAACTACCTGATGAAGGACGAAAGCTAGTGCTTCCAAATAAACTTGTTGGACCTGGTGTTGTGTGACTTTTAACTATGTAAATGACAAATGAGAATTGCGCAAGGACATGGAGGTGTTGGACCGAATGGTCTGTTTCCATGCTTTATATCTCTATGACTATGACTCTATGACTCCCTAAAACCTTACCATTTAAGCGTATAAGTCTTCCCCTGATTTGACCACCTACAATAACTGTCACAAGAAACACTTCTTTAAACTTAGGATGAAATCCACCAAAAACTTTGAGACTTGTAGACTCACAGTTACATAACTTGCTCCATAACACGTCCCTTCTATTCCCTAAGTTACAGCTGCTTCTACAGTTAGTTGCATTGTTCAAAATGCAGACTGATGCAAAATACACATTCAATTCATCTGCCATCTCCTTATTTTGCATTATTAACTCTCCAGATTCACTTCAAAAGGACCAACATTAACTTTGTTAATGATTTCCCTTTTAAAATATCTAGAAACTCTGACTACTTGTTTGATGCTTCTAGCTGGCATTTTCTTGCACTGTAACTTTTGTTCCTTACTAACCTTTTAGGTATTTCTTTATTATTATTTATATTTTATCTTCTGATCTACCATCTATCTTTGAATAATGATATGCTTTTCTTAAGCATATTATCTTTAATTTTTTTCATTCACCACATATGGTGTGTCCTCTGCTTGGAATATTTCTTTCTCTTTGAAATGTATCTATTCTGTGTATCCTGAAATGTTCCCTTAATGTCTGCTTCTATACTTCTATTTATCTATGCCTTAACTTAACTTGCTAGCATATTTTAACTAATGCTGCTCTCATGCCCTCATTTATGACATTGCCCTCATTTAAGTTTAAAATATTAGGCTTGGCTCCACTCTCTCACTGTTAAACTGAATGTAAAATTCAAACAAGTATGATCACTGTGTCATAACGGCATCTTCAGTATTTGGTCATTAATTACCCTATTTCATTCAACAATGCCAGATCTAGTATAGTTTGAAATCTGGTCAGCTCCAGAATATGCTGTTTGAAGAAATTTGCCATAAAACATTGTATGAATTCTTCATCCAGGCTGCTTTTGTCCATAGCTGAGTGGTAATGTATAGTAATCCAGAACTCCAGGCCAATTCTCTGGGACCTGGATTCAAATCCCACCATGGCAGATGCTAAAATTTGAATACAATAAAAATCTGGAGCTAACTCTGGCCTAATAGTGACCATGTAGCCATTATTAATTGTCACAAAAACTATCTGGTTCACTCATGCCCTCCAAGGAAGAAAATCTGCTGTCCTTACCTGTCTGGTCTACACTTGACTCCAGACTGACAGTAACCTGAACAATTAGGGAATGGTAATAACTGCTGACATTGCCCATGACAGCCACGTCCTGTGATCAAATTGAAAACAAATTGTGTCCTTGTTGATTATTTCCCACCATCGCTCCAACACCTGACTACCTTCATTCCTCTGACTTGTCTTTTCTTAACTAGTAAGTGTTGATAACAGCTCCTGCTGTGGTTTTTCAGCACCAACTCTCGACTCTGATCTCCAGCATCTGCAGTCCTCACTTTCTCATCCTTGATAACAACTCCAAAAGAACGGATTTAAATACTCATCTGACCATACTGACCCAGTCAGCTGCTTCCTGGTCCACTGTCTCAGTTTGAATCCTGACATCACCTCAGTAGGTCTGCCTCTGGATTCAGTGAAGGCTCTGTTCTCACTCTCGTTCCCGTTCCTGCTCTGATTAAGCTCAATCTTTGCCCCTCACACTTTTATCGGGAAGCCCCAACGCCACCATTTACTCCCAGATTTGTTCTACCCTCGCTGCTGCTCCAATTGGCTTCACCTTGAGTTGATTGCAGGGCATTTTTCCCAGATGGCTTCATCATGGCGCTAATTTCAGGACACTCTTCACAGCCTCAGTGGCCAGGCTGAGCAGAGAAACGAATTTCCTCAAAGTTTCTACTCATGATCATTATGTGGTGACCTGGAAGGATACAATTTAGTCGAACATCCAGGCAGTGTTTAACCTGTCCATTTAGACAAGATGATTACTGGTGGATAGCCTGTTCTGCAGAGACAGTACTGCAGTAATTTGAGATCGACATTCTTGTGAATGAAAAGCAACAGGCATTATTAAATAAAACAGTATACAGAGAACAGAAAAAGACAACAACTTACCTGGAGCCGAGACACCCAGGATCCAGTCATGTGATTTGTTGTGGCTATGAACTAGCTCCTTTTGCACATGCTCAGCAGCCATAATTTTCTTTACTGGTACCATTAAGAAAAGCCAAAAGTAATCTGAAGAGTGAAATAAAAGAGTTCTAAACAGAGAACTGAATGTCTCAGTTTATTGACAATTGGTCAAGTCCCTTATTAGCAGGCTGCACACATTGTGGCAAAATGATGTAGAACATGATTTTTTGAAGTAGTCTTTGAGGGCTGACACTTTGCCTTCTTTCTGTTTCCAGACGGAACGCCGAAAGTGATTTCGTTTTTCAGTGAGAAGGTGGTGAGTCCCAATGAGCCCATCTCGCTGATGTGCAGCGTGAAAGGCAATCCACCACCAACCATCACCTGGACCCTGGATGACGACTCAATTGCACGAGATGGGAGCCACCACTTCAGCCAGTACAGAACCACTGAGGGCAACATGGTCAGCCATCTCAACATCACTAACACTCAGGTCCGGGATGGAGGAGTCTATCGATGTGTGGCCAACAACTCTGCCGGAGTCGCCATGTATCAGGCTCGAATAAACGTAAGAGGTGCTTGTCAAATTAGCTCCTCAGAACACATAGTTCATTTCATTAGGATTGTAAAATCCATGCATTCTTAAGTTCTGCTTTTGAATTTTGAATGGTCCTTTTCTTGTTGTTTATTTTGCAGATAAATGCCTTTCTCGCTGTTTCCATTCTTTCTTTATTCTCCTTCCTACCCTCTCCTGGCTATCCTGACTTCTTTTATTCTCAGACTTGCACAGAAATGGTTTTCCATCACCATGTGAGTCATGCTTCTCATAAGCCCTATTCATGTGACACCAAAGTGTGCCAAATAATCCGTCCGGTATTTATTCCCAAGGATCCTCTGGATGCCTGTCTCCTCATCTGTCCCCATTGTTCTTTTATTTCTCTAGCTGAGCTGTTTTCAGTCAAGCCAAGTCAACTTCTGTTGATGCGTTGGACCATCCTGAAGTAACAACAGTAATGCACGTCGAGCTCTTGACTTTACTTGACTCGTCAAGCCAAATAATTCCATGTGGGCAACTCATTAGTCGTATGTGAATCAACGCCATTTTCTCAAATCGCCTACTGTTCTTTTTTCATCATTATTGGTTTTTGAATCAGATTAATTTCCATTATCGCACCATGGCACCACTCCTATGTTGTAACCTGTGAGTAATTTGCATCAGAGTTATCAGAGAGACAATGAAGGCAGCGGCGTAGGGAATTTCCAACCCTGTTCATGTAAATGGGGCCTGTATCATACCATAGAGCTGCCATTCCTCAGCTTCCTGGGCAGGAGTTTAAAGGCGAAGTTCATCTTGAACTTCTGTCATAAGAATGATCCTTTGCAAAAAAAACCAAAATCACGTTAAGTTTGATTAGATTCCATATAGTGTGGAAACAGGCCCTTCAGCCCAACAAGTCCACACCAATCCTCCGAAGAGTAACCCACCCAAACCCATTTCCATCTGATTAATGCACCTGATGCTATGGGCAATTTAGCATGGCCAATCCACTTGACCTGCTCATCTTTGGACTGTGGGAGGAGACACAGGGAGAACATGCAAACTGCACACAGTCAGTTGCCCAAGGCTGGAATTGAATCTGGGTCCCTGACACTGTGAGGCTGCCTGAGATCAGGGACAGAAATTAAATAGTTGTGAATTGAATACATTTTGGTTTCACCATGCTTGGTACTTGTCATACCAATTGGCTGCCAACATCACTGCCATTAAAGGAACTTGGTTGAGTGGTGTATTGATATAACAATGAGTCATGCCTTTAAAGGTGATAAAGGGATGTTTTGACTCCATCATTGCATATCGGTTTATCATGGCCAATGTCACATTGTCTTTTTGGGAGGGAGAGAGAGAAACAAGCACTTTCCAGCTCTGCTCTAACACAGCCCACAAGTCACAGAATGACATTGACAAGTAATTAGAGTCTTTCAGGTTTGCTGCTCCTCTTTATTTGGCAGTGGTGCAGCCAATGGCCAACCCTGCTGCCTGTCTCTATTACATATCCTCAATGATATAAATACCTTGACCTTCAAGAAATCAAGTGCATAACATGTCTGGAAAAAGGGGCTGGAGCAATATGACACTAAATTGATGAAGCTAATTTTTAATTATTATAAATGGTGAGGGACTAGATACATAGAACCCCTCCTGTGTGGAAACAGGCCATTTGGCCCAACAAGTCAACACTGACTGTCTGAAGAACATCCCACCCAGACTTACCCTCCCATTATAGCCCTGACTTTACCATGGTTAATCCAACATCCCTGGACACTATAGCATTAGGGACAATTCATCTAAGCCATTTATCTTTGGGAGGAAACTCCACTGATGCAGGGAGAACGTGCAAACTCTGCACAGATAGTCACCTGAAGCTGGAATTGAACCTGGGTCCCTGGCACTCGGAGCCAGCAGCGCTAACCAGTGAGCCAGCAGCGCTAATTACTGAGCCACCTGCCACCATGCTGTTTTCTTTAAGCACTGATGAGTTGTGACTTCAAATAGAGAAGTCTATCAGCCAAATTAAGCATGAAAGGGAAAGTGGATGCCTGGACAACTGAAAATCACAATGTAAAAATATATTTAGCTAGGAGCTAGAATGTAAGATCTGAATTTAAAAGGTGACAATCATATGAATAAAACATTTCTAGGTAGGGAGCCTTCTATTGTAAGTGGGCCCACAGATATGAACATAGTTTCACAACAAAACTGAGAAACTTACCTTTAACGTGTTTGGGAAAGTTTGGCTTGTCACACATTCTCTGAAGTTTATATCATAATTGAATCAGCCTAAGCTATCAGATGTTTAATGTTTTTTGCAGTTTTATTCTGTTAAAAAAGTCTCTCCCTTTTACAGTTTCCATTGTTCCTATTTTGTTTTTGTTTTTTTGATTTTCTCTGATAGGACCTGCCAGTATACGATCAATGAAAAATATCACTGCCATAGCCGGTCGTGATACATACATTCATTGCCGGGTGATTGGCTACCCATACTATTCGATCAAGTGGTACAAGAATTCCAAGCTCCTGCCCTTTAACCATCGCCAAGTGGCATACGGGAATAATGGGACCTTGAAGCTCTCTGATGTACAGAAGGATGTGGATGAGGGAGAGTACATCTGCACTGTGCTTGTCCAACCTCAGCTGACTACCAGTCAGAGTGTGTATGTAGCCGTCAAAGGTAAGGACAGGCTTGTCTTCAGCAAAAACACCATATGATAAAAGATCAGCATTTGATGGTGGCTTGGTCACATAAGTCATTGGGCTGTGAAATTAGCAAGGCAAATGGGACTAGAGAAGATGTGGGGCATGTTTATCTGCCTGGCGAGAAAGTCAACTTTGATGTTGTCTGGAGAGTTGGTGGAGCTTGACAGAAAATGAAAGGGGAAAGCTTTGGGAAAATGGTAGCCACTGGAAGGCACGTTGAAACAGTTTACATCCACTAATACAGCATTCTGAACCTTCCAACACAAAATGGAAAGCGTACTACCCTGTTCTTCTCTTTACATTGTGTGGAAAAATATGTATAAGCCTCTTATGAAAGCAGGTTAGGGACAAGATAAGGTGTACTCCTCATACCAGGTAATAATTGCACTTGGACAATGTCTGGACTGCAGATACTGGAGATCAGAATCAAGAGTGTGGGCTGGAAAAGCACAGCAGGTCAAGCTGCATCCGAGGAGCAGGAGAATCAACATTTTGAGCATAAGCCCTTCATCAGGAATGTACCCAAAACATCGATTCTGCTGCTCCTCGGATGCTGCCTGACCTACTGTGCTTTTCCAGCACCACACTCTCAACTATAATTGCACTTGTCTCACCTTGGGTTTTTTTTATTCATTCATGGGATGTGGACATCACTGGCTAGGCCAACTTTTATTGCCATCTCTAATTGCCAAAAGGGCAGCTAAGTGTCAATCATATTGTTGTGGTCTAGAGTTACATGTAGGCCAGACCAAGTAATAACAGCAGCTACCTTCCTTCAGTGAAGGTTAATGAACCAGATGGAATTTTCTCCAACAATCAATAATGGTTTCATGGTCATCATTAGAATTCTAATTCTAGACTTTTATTGAATTTGAATTCGAATTCCACTATCTGCCATGGCAGGATTTGAACCCAGGTCCCAGAACATTATCTGGCTCTGTGAATTAATATTCTAGCATTAAGGCCATCACCTCCCCTCAACATCCTTTCCACATTATAACATTTTAGGACAGTTCATTGGCATTAACTTTAGTGAGCCTTTCTTATTGATCAATCCTGTTAACCTGCGTTTCTTTCTCCCAACTCTTCTTATGGCCAGTGCTTTTTTGAATTGCACACCCCCTCATCCTTCTTACCTCCAGATCTGCTGTTCTGTATGTTCCTCCTCTTTCCTGCATCTTCCTTAACACACAGCTTTCTATGCTCCGTAATCCTTTCCACAACTGACAACTGCAGAGTTTCCTCATGTCTGTCAACCTTTCTTTCCTCCAGCCTTCATCAGGTGGTTCAATTAGCATTTTGCTGTCAACTGCTCAGTCCTTGTGGATTTACCTCAGATCGCATTCCTCCAGTCTTGATGGCTTTCTGCACAAATAGGTTTGCTCTCCTCACCTTGGGTTCCTAATGAAAAATAAATATGTTCTTTTGGCGCTCAATACTGAGCTGTCATCAAAAAAATGTCTTTCACTCTCTGTGAGATTCTCTGATATGTTATCTGAGTGTGTCATTAACTCTCTCTGTTGGAGCTCTGCAAGAAGCAAGTTCTGCAATTTTCATAGTTCTTGGAACTGAGCCCAGTAATCCTCTTACCTGCTCAACTCAGCAAATTTCAAAGTATTGCACTCGTATAATGAATTGAGTGAGAGCAGAAATAAGCATGATAATTTCAAAGTCAGCCTGATCACCTGAGAGAAAATTGTCTTCATTAAAAGAAAATGTTGACTTGTTTTGACCTGGGCTGTAAAGCAGTCTAGATCCAAATGCAATAAGGCCTGGATAATATAAGACCAGGGCTGAAAAGTGACAAATAACACTAATGCCAACAAATGACCATTTTCAGTAAGAGATAATCTAGCCATCATCCCTTGACATTCAGGTGCCATCACTGAAACCCCCATTACCAACATTCTAAGGGTTACCATTGACCAGAAACTTAACTGGACTTGCTATATAAATACAGTGGCTACAAGAGCTGGTCAGAGTTTAGGAATACTGGGGCGAGTAACTCCCTTCCTGACTCCTCAAAACCTGTCCACCATCTACAAGGCACAAGTCAGGAATGTGTTGGAATACTCCCCACTTGTCTGGATGAGTGCAACTCCAACACTCAAGAAGCTTGACATCATCCAGAACAAAGTAGCTTGCTAGATTAGCATCACTTCCACAAAGATTACGGTCACTGCACCACCAACACACAATAGCAGAAGTACATATTAACTGCAAGATGCAGTGAAGACAGGACCATCTAAACACATGAGCTCATCCATCTAGATGGACAAGAGCAGAAGATGCTTGGGACACCACTTCCACCTGCAAGTTTCCTTCAAGGCACTCACCATCTTGACTTGGAAATATATTATCTTCATTGTTACTGGTCTAAAATCCTGCAAACATCTCCCTAATGATATTGTAAGTCAACCTACAGCATATAGACTGCGGCAGATCAGTAAGGCAGCTAACCATCACTTTGTCAAAGGCAACTAGGGATGGGCAATAAATGCTGATCGGCTATTGAGACCCATGTTCCATGTCCCATTAGTGAATTAAAAAAAAACAAATTAGAAGAACAAAAAAATATTTTTAGAATCCCTACAGTGTGGAAGCAGGCTAATTGTCCCATTGGGTCCACACCAACTCTCTGAAGAGCATCCTGTCCAGACCCACCCCTCTACCCTATATTCTCCATGGCTAACCCACCTAACCTTGAGACTATGGGCAATTTAGCATGGCCAATCCATCTAACCTGCACATGTTTGGACTATGGGTGGAAACTAGAACATGAAGAAGAAACCCACACAGACTTGGGAGTATGTGCAAACTCCACACAGATGGTCACCCCAGTCTGGAATTGAGCCCAGGTCCCTGGCGCTCTAAGGCAATAGGAACCACAGTGCCTTTACAAGGGAGCAATACTGCAGATACTGGGAATCTGAAATAGAGTTGTAGAGTCATACAGCATATGACCAGGCCCTTTAACCCACCCTGTCAACCAACCAAACTTCAGTGATCCCATTTAGTTGCACTTCCATAGAACCTATTATCCCCTGACATTTTAAGTGTTCATGGATGCAGATGTTTCTTAAATGTTGTAAGAGTACCTGCTTCCATGACTGTCCAAGGGGGGAAAGTGAGGACTGCAGATGCTGGAGATCAGAGCTGAAATGTGTTGCTGAAAACGTGTTCCTGAAGAAGGGCTCATGCCCGAAATGTCAATTCTCATGCACCTTGGATGCTGCCTGATCTGCTGCGCTTTTCCAGCAACACATTTTCAGCTCCACCACTCTCTCAGTCAATTCCACATTTCTACCAGTCACTGGATGAAAAAATATTTCCTCAGATCCCTTCTAAACACTTACTGCTCACCTCAGATTTATGTATTCTGGTGTTAGACATATCTGTCATGGGTAAAAGACTCTCTCAAGAAACCTTGTGCCTCTCATAATTTCATACACCTCAATCAGATCCTTCATCAGCGTCCTTGGCTCCAAGGAAAACAAACCCAGCCTATCTAATCTCTCTCATAATTTGGGACTTTTCATCCCAGGCAACATCCTAGTGAATCTCTTCTGCAATGTTTCCAGTGCAATCACATCTTTCTGATAATGTGGCAACCAGAACTGCACACAGTATTCCATCTGTGGCCTAAACAATGTTTTATAAAGTTGTAACAGGACTTCTTTGCTCTTAGTATTCTATGTTCTATCTAATGAAGGCAAGCCTGCTGTATGCCTTCTTCACCACCCTCTGTACCTGAGCTGACACCTTCAGGAATCTGTGTGCTTGGTACACCAAGGTCCCCTTGTTCCTCAGTATTCCCTGGAAATTTACCATTCATTATGTAGGTTCTTCCCTCAATAGACGTCCCAAAATGCATCACCTCACACTTATTGGGATCAAATTCCATCTGCCATTGTTCTGCCAATGTACCAGCTGATCAATATCAGACTGTAGCCTGAGACCATTCTCCTCACTATCAACATCCCCGCCAATTCTCATGTCATCGACAAATGTCCTGATTATACTTTCTCCAATCATGTCCAAGTCATGTCCTTTTTTTCATTCATGCCCATCCCATAGGGCAGTAAAGAGTCAGTCACATTACGGTGGGTCTGGAGTTACATGTAGACCACACCAGGTAAGGGTTGCAGATTTCCTTCTGTCAAGCACATTAGAGAACCAGATGGGTCTTTTCCTGATAATCAGTAATGGTTTTATAGTCACCATCTTAATTCCAGATTATTATTAAATTCAAATTCCACCACCTGCTGTTGCAAGATTTGAACATAGGGCCCTGGAACATTACCTGGATCTTTGGATTAATAGTCTAGCCGCTGTCCCCCTACCCCCTAGTTATTTACGTATGTATTGAGTCATCAGCAGAAAGTGAGGCCTACAGATGCCAGAGATCAGGAGTGATCTGATGGAGAGCGTGTGCCTGAAATGTCGATTCTCCTGATGTGCTTTTCCAATGGCACACTCTCGATTCTGAGTTGTTAGTCTACATTAATGACTTGGATCTGAATGGATATGAGCTTTCAGGAAATTTTCAGCAGGTCAGCAATCATCTACAGAGAGAGACATTAACTCTGTTTGTGCTGTCACAGATGCGGTCCATGCTGTTTAGTATTTCTAGTATGTTCTTACAGGTCGCACATTTCTGAAGCTTTGTAGTTACTCATATCGGTAGGATGGTGCAGTTAGATGTGAATTGTTTTGAATGTCTGGTAAACCTGTCAGAAGATCTGGGTTCAAATCTCAGATCAGGACTTAAAGGTAAAGAGGCAGAATTAGGTAATTCAGCCCATCAAGTTTGTTCCAATTTGATGGCCAAGGCAAGTATGATCCACAATGTGACCAGACAGGTTGATGTCAATCCACAAATCTTTCCAGCACACCCTAGTTGCAGCAGTAAGAACGGGAGTGACTTGGGTTCAGTGATCTGATGGAAGGAAATGTGGGAGTCTCTCCCATCATTAGCCACAGCTCCAGATGTTAAAGTGAATGTAAAAGTGCTACAGCAGCTAAGAATCAGAGTGACACATCATCACCACTTCTTTTCTTGCTCCTCAATGTCTGTTTTGGAATGTACCACAAAACAACCAGTTGCCCTTTCCCTCCTTTCTGTTCAGTTAGTATATCTAGATCATTTCACTTTGAAGTCCTCCTTCCAGAGAAAAGACAATAAGACTATAAGACATAGGAGCAGAAATTAGGTCATTCAGCCAATCGAGTCTGCTTTGCCATTCAATCATGGCTGATAAGTTTCCCTTGATACCCTTGATACTCAAGAACCTATCTATCTCAGTCTTAAATATACTCACTGACCTGGCCTCCACAGCTTTCATTGGCAATGAATTCCATTGATTCGCCACTCTCTGGCTGAAGACGTTGCTCCTCATCTTCGTTCAAAAAAAGTTAAAAATCACACAACACCAGGTTATAGTCCAACAGGTTTAATTGGAAGCACACTAGCTTTCGGAGCATCACTCCTTCATCAGGTGGTTGAGGGAGCGTCGCTCCGAAAGCTAGTGTGCTTCTGATTAAATCTGTTGGACTATAACCTGATGTTATGTGATTTTTAACTTTGTGCACCCCAGTCCAACACCGGCATCTCCAAATCATAACTTTGTTCGAAAAGGTATTCTGTTTACTCTAAGGCTGTGCGCTCGGGTCCTCGTCTCTCCTTCCAGGTGGAAACATCTTCCCAACAACTACACTGTCCAGGCCATTCAGTATTCTGTATGTTTCAATTAGATCCCTCTTCATCCTTCTCAACTCCATCGAGTGTAGGCCCAGAGTGCTCAAACATTGCTCATATGTTCAGCTTTTAATTGCTGGGACCATTCTCATGAACGTCCACTGCACACGCGCCAGAGCCAATACATTCTTTCTGAGATTATGGGGCCCAAAACTATACGCAATACTCCAAATGTGATCTGACCAGAGCCTTATAGAGCCTCAGAAGTACATGCCTGCTTTTATATTCAAGTCCTCTCAAAATAAATGCCATCTTTGCATTTGCCTTCCTCACTATTGACTCAACCTGCAAGTTTACCTTGAAAGAATCCTGGACTAGAATTCCCAAGTCTCTTTGCACTTCAGAATTCTGAATTTTCTCCCCATTTTGAAAATAGTCGATGTCTCTATTCTTCCTTCAAAGTGCATGAGCTCACACTTTTCCATGTTGTACTCCATCTGCCACTTCTTTGCCCACTCTCCTAACCTGTCCAAATCCTTCTGCAGCCTCGCCTCCTCCTCAATGCTGCCTGTCCCTCTCCCTATCTTTGTACTGTCTGCAAACGTAGCCAGAATGTTCTCAGTTCCTTCATCTAGATCGTTAATGTAGAAAGCAAAAAATTGTGGTCCCAACACTGACCCTTGCAGAACACCACTTATCACTGGCTGCCATCCTGAGAACGACCCTTTTATCCCCACTCTCTGCTTCACCTTTCCTTGCAATTCTTAATCCTGGGTACAGGCAGTCCCTGGGTTGTAAATAGGCTCTGTTTGGAATCCATTTGCAAGTTATTTGTCGGTCCGCTAGAACTCAATGCAAGACAACATAAAGGAGGCAATTACTAAGTACAGAAAATGTTAATAGTCAGACCTTTAAAATTACTTGATGCTTGCCAGTGTAGCCTCTTGGGGATAGTACTGCATGTTCACAATTGCAGAGTCAGGACATTTAACTTCATTTGAAATTGAGCTGAAAGCATGTGAACGTATGAATTAGGGTCAGGAGTAGGCCATTTGGCTCCTTGAGCCTGCTCTGACATTTGATGTCTTGGAGCAAAGTACCAAATGCATTTTGTTGTGCTCACAATCGCGTAAAGGCTTTCCGCATCAAACTAAAATGTAAAGCTAGAAGTGCAAAATTAGCAGCAAGGTATCAGATTTGAAGCAATGTCAACCCCCAATGAAAGGAGTTCATCAACTCATTTTAAAAGAGCATCTGATTAGAAATGGGACAAAATGTATGTATTGTACATATTGTATGTTTGTAAGGACAAATCCAAATAACTGTGCTTCATTTAGAACTGAAACTGCTAGGAGTTTGGTCATCTTGAAAGCAAGATAACTGTTCAATAACATTAGCTAAACTCAATTGCTGTAGAATTTGGATTTGAAGGGTATAAATCTAAGTCCCACTCCTCTAATCTGGGCTGGCACTCCTGTGGGGTACTGACAGAATGCTGGTTTGTCTCAGTTCACTGTTCATTCCAGCTTTTCTCAGTTTGATTCATTCCCCAGTAGTCAGTCATTGTTGAGAAGTTAATTCCCACTGTTCCACTAGATCACTAACTAGCTCCAGAACACTATGGCCACAAATTTTGACAAAGCTGCTCCCTTGAACATGACCATGAAAGGTTTTCTCTGATTCAGAGGTTTCCTGTATGTATCTTCTGAAACTACAAGAGTGTGTTTTCTCGCTAACATGCACTGATTATCTCCTCAGTGGTATCCTGAATATATAATTTGAAATATGTTGCTTCCAAATGCTAAAGCCATTACTAAGGAAATTTTGAAGGCATTTAAATTATTGATATTGTCATGTTGGTAGTCATTTTGAATTTGCAGCCTTCAGAAAACAGAATATGTTGCACATCCTTGCACATGTTGACTTGGACAACTCATTAACTGTTTTTCTCTCTGTCAGTTCCACCTTTCATCCAGCCTTTTGAATTTCCAAGATTCTCCATTGGGCAGCGCGTCTTCATCCCCTGTGTGGTCATCTCAGGGGACCTGCCAATCAGAATCACCTGGCAGAAAGATGGTTGTCCAATCCCTGCAAGCCTGGGGGTCACCATTGACAAAATTGACTTCACCAGCTCCTTGAGGATCTCTAACCTCTCCCTGATGCACAATGGGAACTACACGTGCATTGCCAGCAACGATGCAGCAGCAGTGGAACACCAGAGTCAGCTGATTGTCCGAGGTAATGCACAATGCTGCAGCCCTGCATCAAGAGGCGCCAAGTTAGATGACCAAAACAGCAACCAAGCTGATATTCTGATTTACACTGAGCACGATATGTATTGTGAATCCGACCGTCACACTACAGGGTACATGAAAGGGCTGGTGTTCTGACCTCCAACAGGTCTTCTCACACAGCTTTACTCCAGCCCAGAGTAGGGGCAGAGATTAAATTTATGAAACAACGGATATTTAAAACAGCCCCCAGCTCTCTCCATGTTGCTGACGATCCTCCTCCTTGGAACTATTCTGTCACTGTTTTGCAGCACCATTCTCAAAAGGGTTCACAGACTTCGTAGACTGTAGTGCACAGAATGGCAGGAATTCTGGAACCCACTGAGGTAGAAGCCAAAGGTGGATGGGAACCAAAAAGTACCAGTGCCTGATGAAAAACCAGTTTCCTGACATCTGTCCCAGTGCTGGCTATTTTCAGGCAGTGAGGTTCAGAAATGGCAGGGCTCATTAAAAGCCTTGTTAATAGTAGATAAAGGAAGCTCCATGGAGGTTTCCATTCAGTTTCCGACCTTGGGACACAATATTGGGGCAGACAGTTCAACCATCTGGAGGCAAGTGCCTGGGGAGCCAGTACTCCAGAGGTACAGTCAACCTGGGCAGAAACGCAGCCCTGAAATCATAGAATCCCTACAGTATGGAAACAGGCCATTTGGCCCATCAAGGCCACATTGACCCCTCTGAAGAGTAACCCAACCAGTCCCATTCCCCTACCCTACTACTCTACATTTACCCCTGACCAATGCACCTACATATTCTTGGACACTATGGGCAATTTAGCACGACCAATTCCCCAAACCTGCACACCTTTGGACTGGGGGAGGAAACTAGAGCACTCAGAGGAAACTCGCACAGACACGGGGAGAGTGTGCAAACTCCATACAGACAGTCACACAAGGCTGGAATCGAACTTGTGTCTCTGGCGCTGTGAGGCAGCAGTGCTAACCATTGAGCCACTGTACCATCCTGTACAGAGATTCTCAGCAGCCCCAGTCTATGCCCCTTTCACTCCTACAGCGGTGATCTGGATGCCTTTCCTATTTTGTAAGTAAACACATCAGAACCACGCTAGGTCCTCCATATTCCATTGGCTCTCAGTCATTTGCAGTTTACTGGTTGCTTTATTAAAGGTACAAGGCCTCTGATTGGATGTTTTTGAGAACCCGCCTGCTGCCTTTCATTGGACAATGAACCCATCTCTGTTCAAATTAAGGGTGATGGGAGACGAGGGGTGTGTGCCTGGTCAAAATTCAAAATCCCGCTCCCCATTGATGTACATGACCCAGAAACAGTCTCAGCTGTTTCATACCAGGATGTGAATTAGGAACAGGAGCCTGCTGGGCCTTGCCTTCCATTTGGTGGATCATTGATGATCTCATAACCCCACATTCCCACTGGCCCTGGTTTAACAGGGAATAAGGAGGACCGTAGGAGCCATGAAATGTCTTTGGCTAACAGGAATAAGGAAAATCTCAAGGTGTTTTATGGATTAAGGAAAGTTTTAGATATTTTATACATATATTAGGAACAAAAAGGTTGCTCAGGAGAGGGTAGGTCACTCAAAGACAAAGGAGGGAATTTGTACATGGTGACAGAGGACTGGTTGAATTCCTTAATAAGTACTTCACACTGGTATTCATCGAGGAGAATCACATGATGGATTATGAGTCTAGAGAGGGTTATGCTGATATTCTAAGAAATGTCAATATAAAAAAGGAGAACTTTTGGGTATTTAGATAAATCCCCAGGACCGAATGGGATCTATCCCAGAATACTGAGGGAGGTCGGTGAGGAAATTGATGGGGCCTTGTGTGAAATCTTTATATCCCCTTTGGTCACAAGAGAGGTTTCAAAGGACTGGAAAATGGTCAGTGTTGTTTCTTTGTTTAAGAAAGGCAACAGAGATAATCTGGGAAATTGCAGGTCTATGCGCCTTACATCAATGGTAGGGAAATTATTGGAGAAGATTATTAGAGATAGAATTTACTTATGTTTGGAAAGATATGGACTTATTAGTGATAGGCAGCATGGCTTTGTGTGGGGAAAGTTGTTTCTTACACACCTTAATGACTTTTTTTGAGGAAGTAACAAAGATGATTGATGAGGTCAGGACAATAGATGTCAATATGGACTTTAGCAAAGTCTTTGACAAGGTCCCTTACGGCAGGCTGATACAGATGATAGTCACATGGGATCTGCGGTGGCCTGGTCAGATAGTTAGGTCATAAAAGACAGGGAGTAGAAGTGGGAAGAGTGCTTTTCTGACTGAAGATCTGTGACCAGTGGTGTTCCTCAGGGATCAGTGTTGGGACATCTGTTGCTTGTAGTATGCATAAATCATTTGGAGGAGAATGCAGATGGTCAGATTAGTAAGTTTGGAAATGCCACAAAGACTGGGGGAGGTGCAGACAGTGAGGAAGATTGCCAGAGGATACAGCAGATCATACATAGGCTGGAAACTTGGGCGAAGCAATGCAGGTGGATTTTAATCCAGACCACTCTGAGTCATAGAGTTATAGAGTCATACAGCACAGAAACAGACCCTTCGGTCCAACCAGTCCATGCCAAAAGTAAGCCCAAAATAAACTAGTCCCACAAGCCTGCTCCTGGCCCATGTCCCTCCAAAATTTTTCTATTCTTGTATCCATCCAAACGTCTTTTAAATGTTGTAATTGTACCTGTATCGACCACTTCCTCAGCAAGTACATTCCACACTCGAACCACAATCTGTGTAAAACATTTGCCTCTTATGTCTTTTTTTAAATCTCTCACACCTTAAAAATGTGCCCCCTAGTCCTGAAAAACCCCATTCCAAGGGAAAAAACAACGACCGTAAACTCAATCTAGACCTCTCATTATTTAATAACTTCTATCAGGTCACCTCTCAACCCGCTATGCTCCAGTGAGAAAAGCCCCAGCCCAACCAGCCTTTCTTTGAAATGGGTGATGCAGTTTGGAGAATCTAATGCAGGAGGGCAGTATACAGTAAATGGCAGAACCCTTAACAGTTTAACGTGCAGAGAGATCTAGGTGTATATGTCCACACTTCCCTGAAAGTAGCAACACAAGGGGATAAGATAATCAAGAAGGCATATGGCCTACTTGTCTTCATTGGTCGAGGCAGAGAGTATTAAAATTGACAATTTATATTGCAGCTGTACAGAATTTTAGTTAGGCCACGTTTAGAATATTGTGCACATTATTCATTGCCACATTACCAGAAGGACGTGGAGGCTTTGGAGATGGTACAGAAGGGGTTTTCAGGGATCTTGTCTGAACTGAAGAGCGTTAGCTCTAAGGAGGTTTGTTTTTACTGAATGTTGGAGGCTCAGAGGGGTGACCTGATAGAAGTTTACAAAATTATAAGAGGCAAGAATAGAAATATCAATTACAAGGGGACATAGGTTTAAGGGTAAGTTTAAAAGAGATGTGAGAGGCAAGTTCTTTTTTACACAGAGATTGGTAAGTGCTTGGAGTGTGCTACCAGAGTTGATGGTAGAAGCAGATACAATAGCAATGTTTAACAGGCATTTTGACAGATATATGAGTAAGCAGGGAATACAGGGATATTGACAATGTAGAAACTAAAGGATTTTAGATTAGGAAGTCTTCATGTGTCAGTGGAAGCTTAGTGGGCTGAAGGGCCTGATCCTGTGTTGTACTATTCTTTATTCTTCGATAACATTACACTTTCTTGATATCAAGATTCTGATTTCCTCTACGTGAATAATATTCGAAGTCTCTGCTTCCATTTACTTCGAAGGAAGAGAATTCCAAAGACTAATGACCTTTTGTGAGAATGAGTTCACCTCCTCTCCTGTTTTAAATGGACAACCCCTCATTCTTAAATAGTGACCCCTCAAGTGGAAAAATCCTTTCCACGTCCACCCTGCAAAGACCCCTCAAGATGTTAAATTGCTCAATCAAATCACCTCAAGCTCCCCTGAATTCCCATGGATATAAATCTAGACTTGTCCAGCCTTTCCTCATGGTGTCCTGGTCATTCTAGATTTTCTGAATGGCTCCCAAATTATTAACATCCTTCCTTGAGTCAGAAGACCAATGCTCTCAAGTTGCCCAAACTAAATGCGAAATATGAAAACACAAGAAATCGGAACAGGAGCAGGCTTTTCAGCTCCTCAAGCCTGCTTCACCATTCAACAAGATCATTGGCTGATCTGCCCCAAGCCACAACTACTATTTCATGTCAGGTGAACATAGATACTCTCCGACATTTCAAAAATCTACCCACATCCTCTTTAAATCTTTTCAGTGACCTAGCCTCCAAAACTCTGGAGAATCCCAGACGCTCACTATCCTCTGAGGGAAGAAATTCCTTCGCAGCTCAGTTTTTAATGCGTGTCCTCATATTCGGTAACTATTTTCCTTCATTTGAGACTCCCCCAGAAGTGAAAACATCTCCTCGATATCTACCCTCTAACACCCCTTCAGATTTTAAATACCCCAGTTCAAACTGAACAGAGTTTTTTTGGTTCATCATGGTTTCCTTACTGTTATGATGAATGGCTGATTAAATGCTTTCTCAACTGGCCCTGCCATTTTCAACAGTTTGTGCCTGTGTAAATTCCAGGTCTCTCTGTCCCCTGCACCCTCTGATTTGTGTCCTCTGGCAGAATTTTACAGGTGGTTTCTTCTACCCCTCCACCCTAGAGGGAACAGGTTCTCTGTTGCGCTGGTTGACTGCAGACAGTACTTCTGTCCCTTATTCCACAGCAATAGGCACCACCTCAGAGAGCTCGTGACCAACAGCTGAGACTCCAGGCCTTGGAGTGTACGCCTTGCAGGAGCAGGCAAATATCAGGGAAGAGGTGAGAGTGGAGTGACCAATCACAGAATCCCTCCAGTGTGAAAACAGGTCCTTCGGCCCAACAAGTTCACACCGATCCTCCGAAGAGTAACCCACCCGCACCCATTCTCCTACCCTATTATCCTCCATTTACCCCTGACTGACGCCCCTAAGCTACACGTTCCTGAACACAATAGGCAATTTAGCACGGCCAATTCACCTAACTTGCACATCTTTGGATTGTGGGAGGAAACCGGAGCACCTGGAGGAACCCCATAGGGAGAACATGAAAACTCCACACAGACAGTTGCCTGAGGCTGGAATCGAATCCACGTTCCTGGCACTGTGAGGCCGCAGTGCTAACCACTGAGCCACTGGGCCAAGGTGGAGATGGGGGTATTTATGCAGAGACCAGCAAGAGGGAATACTCATGAGAAGGGTTATAACTTAATGAGTTGAAAAAAAGCTGTTGATGGAAGCTCATACCCACCTCTGTTTCCTCCCCCCCAAATCTTCCTCCCCCCTCCAGATTCATTGTCTTCTTCTCTGTCCTATGAGTCTATTATGGCAACTTTGGGGTTCATCAAAGAATGGAAAAGCAGTTGACTTCAGCCTTGGCAACAGTCAGAGGATTATAGAATTGTTACAGAGGTCCCACTGTATCTGCACTGGCTCCCTGAACATTTTGACATTGTGCCAATCTCCTGTTTTTTTCCACATAACCCCCTGCATTGTTTCTATTTAAAAAGGAATCATCCAATGCCCTCTTGAATGCTCCCATTGAACCTGCCTCAATTGCACTTTCAGACAGTGTGCTCCATGCTCTCACGACTTGTGTGAGAAGTTTTCCTCAGCTTGCAATTGTTTAATTTGTAAAGCACTTTAAAATGTTGCCCTTTGATCCTTTTATGAGTGGAAACAGTTTCTGTCTAGCTATTCCAAAACTGTCATGATTTTGAAATCTACCACATTTCTTCTCAGTCTACCCCTCTCCAAGGGAAAGAATCTCAGCATCTCTATCTATTTTCATCACTAAAGTTCCTCATTCCTGGAACCATTCTCATCAATCTTTTCTGCATTCTCTCCAGAGTGTTGGCATCCTTCCTAAACAGTGGGGTCCAGAAGTGCCCAGCCAATGCTGCAGCTGAGACACACCCTGCTCTTCTACTCTATCCCACTATTATTAAAGCCCAGAATGTAATATGTTTATTCACAGTTCTGCTTACCTGTCCTGCCAACCTTTAATGACTTATGACTTATTTACATGTATACCATGTCTCTATGCTCCTCCACACCCACTAGAATATACTCTTTGTTTTATACTGCTTTCTTCATGTTCTTTACATCAACATGTATCATCTCACACTTCTCTGCATCAAACTTCATCTGACACCTATGTACCCACTGTCCAGCTAATCAATATCATCTTGAAATTCTCCACTGCTCACAATTTATAATTCACCCAGGTTTTTTGTCATCCACAAACTTTGAAATTGTCCCCAGTTCACCAAGATCCAGATCATTTATGTATATCAGAAAAAACAAGGATCTCAATGACAATCCTTGGGGAACTCCTCAACTTATTTGAGCATAAAAATACCCATTAAACCATTGCTCCCTACTTCCTATCTTTCAGCCAATTCTATATCAATGTTGCTACTGCCCCTTTTGTTCAATGTACTGTATTTTTCCTCATGTCTTCTATGTGGTATCATATCAAACCTCATCTGGAAATCTGTTTACAACACATGAACAACCCTCATCAACTCTCTCAAAAGACTCCAGCAAGTTAGCTGAGCAATTTTCTGACATTGAATTCATGCTCATTGTGTTGAATTAACCCAGATGTTGCCAAGTGACTATTAATTATAATTGTTTCTGGAGATTGCCCCATTACCAAAATTAAAATAGCTGGTCAGTAACAGCTGGACATACCTGAAAAGTGTTTTGAACAAGCATATGACGTTTGCAATTCTCCAGTCCTCCAGCACCATTCCCCAAACCAGGGAAGGCTAAGAGATTATTGCCAATTCTTCTGCAATTTCCAATCTCACTTCATTCAATGCCTCAGTGATTTGAAGTACTGACAGCTTATCGAACACCTCTCCCTTATGAATTTTAAACCCTTCGAATGACTAGCCTGCCCCATAGGTGAAGACAGATGCAAAATATTCATTTAACATGTCAGCCATGTCTCTTGATTCAATGTACAAATCCCCAATCAGCCTTATATTGCTACTCTTTTACTATTGTTGTGCTTAGAGAAGACTTTGGGATTTCCTGCTAGTCTTTTTTTAATAATGCCTCTTTGCTGCTCTCATTGGCTTTTCATCTTGCTGTGCTGCCCCCCCCCCCACCTCCCCCCATTGAACCTACTGTCTTCAGCTTTCTTTTCAGTTACATTTAGTACCCAACACCTATAACAAGTACACTTTAGTCTTCTTCAATTTCTATCTCCTTTGTCACCCAGGGAGCTGTAGTTTTGTCATCCTACCTTGCCCTTTTGAGGGAAAATACTTTAACAATGCCTGAAACATCACTGCTTTGAAAGTAGCCCATTGTTCAGCTGCCGTTTGTCCAACTAACTTATTTTTGCAGTCTATCTTGCCTCATTGAAGTCTGCTGTCATCCAGCTTACTTTTCCTACTCTGCAGAGACCAATATATTGATCCACCATCATCCTGAACCTTATAATCATTGTCTCCTAAATGTTCCCCCACTGTCACTTGATCTGCTTGGCTCATCTCATTATCAAGAGCCAGATCTAGCTTTCTTTTGCCTCCTTTCTTGTTGGACTGGACACAGATTGCTGTAGGAAACTTTGCTGAACACAATCTAGAAAAACATACTCTTCGCTGTCCCTCACACTAACACTATCCTAGTCTATATACCAATTATTAAAGTTCTTGGTTATAACTGCTGCATGCTGTTTATACCCTTCTGTAATTTCCCTTAATATTTGTTCTTGCAGATCCCTCACACAAATTGGTTGTCTATCGATTACACTAAACAATGTTAAAAGTCACACAACACCAGGTTATAGTCAAACAGCTTTATTTGGAAGCACTAACTTTCGGAGCGTTGCTCCTTCATCAGGTGATTGTGGAGCATCTTATTCTCCACACCACCTGATGAAGGAGCAGCGCTCCAAAAGCTAGAGCTTCCAAATAAACCTGTTGGACTATAACTTGGTGGTGTGTGATTTTTAACTTTGTACACCCCAGTCCAACACCGGCTCCTCCAAATCATGACTAAACAATATAATTGTACATGTTTTAGTGCTTAGCTCCAGCTGCACCGTCTCTGTCCTCTACCCCTCTTCTCCAGTACAGTGATACTCTCCAAAACAAATAAAATCACCCCTCCTTTTTATCTTTTCTGAGTGCCTTGTAATCAGGAGGTTTTTTTTTATCTTCTATATCTGCTCTTCCCTCAAATAAAGTCTCTGTTATCACCATATGACTGTATTCCCATATGGTGAATTGTGCCTGTAATTCGCCAAAGTCAGAAACTATATGCTGTGTGCGGAGGCTCTTGTGGTGCTGTGTGAGTGGGATTGTCCCTGTCTTTGACTCAAGCAGCCTAGGTTCAAGTCCCACTTGCTCCAGATGTGTGTCATTGCAAATCTGAAGAGGTTGTCTATAAAATATCTACTGAGTACATTCATAAACATGCAGTGAATGCATTTCATTGCTTTCTCCTTTACTCCAACTTCAGATAATAACTTACAATTCTGTATTTCCGTGCTATCTGCCTTTCCCAGCATGCTGGCAAAATTTCTTAATGCTCTCACCTCGTTTCCATATCTCTGCTAAATTACTTTAAACATTCCCCGATAGCACTTGTTAAACAGCTCTCATCTGGCTTGTACTGGTGGCATCTTCCCCACAGTCAGTCCCAGGAATCTAAAGCCTTTTTTCAAGCACATATTCTTTCCAGCCATGTATTCAACTTCCTTACCTGTTTATTTCAGTGCTTTATTGCATGTGGCATTGGAAGTAATCTGGGGATTACTACTTTAGAGGTGTTGCTTGGTAATTTTCTACGTAGTTTCCTAAGCTGGACTACATTCACCTTCCCACTGACTCTGTTAGTACCAATGACCTTGGACAGTTCACTCTCCCCATTAGAATACCCTGCAGCTGTTGTGTGGCATTCAGCACCAGGAACAGTACACGCAATCTCGGAGTCACAAGACATAGAAATGGCTGTCTGGTCTTCTAAATAAAGAATCCTGTATCAGTACTGCCCTTCCATTCTTCAGACCCCTCTCATGTGTGTCTGGGTCTCCTGTGGTGCCTGAGGCTTGGCCTTTGTACTTCTCTGACAATCCATCTCCCTCACCGATATCCAGAATGAAAATCAATGAGTGAGTGGTACCTCTGGGAACTCCAGCACTACCTACCAATTTTTCGTGAACTACCTAGTGGCTATTAATTCTCTATCTGTCTGTTTTCCTTGAACTCACAGTGTGCCAACCTCCCTGAATGTGCTATCCATGGAGGTCCCTGCATCATGGACAGTCCCTAGCTCAGTGATTCTGAGCTGTAAACCCCAGAGCTCAAGCTAATGCAACCGCAGTCACTTCTTGCACATGGGCTGTTGTACATCATGTGAAGTGTCCACGACTTGCCACAAAGCGACTATTCTCCTTGGCCAAATTGCCCTACCATATCTCAGACTTAAACTTTTAAGTTACTTTACTTTAACTTAGTATTAACTATAAACTGGAATTTAATTAAAAGTAGAAATGCTTCATCTTTACTCACAAATCAGCTCCCTCTCTCCTGCGCCTATAAATTCTTATCTTCCCTGCGCTAATTTAGAAATTTACATTTTCAAGTGGGGTCTTGCTGCAATGGTCTGAGTGACACTGTGCATTGACGGGAAATCTGTTGGGATTCCTATTCCTGCTTGCTCTTTATGAGGCTTGTGTCTGCTCAAGTATGCGCAGGATCGGATTTAATTACAGCCTCTAGTTCCTTGGTCGTGTTGTTGTTAATGCTTCCTTTTGGAGAATGTGCACAGATCATTTGGGCGAAGTAGCTAAGAGCTGATACTGCTCAAGGAAATGTGTCCTCACTTGAAATGATATCCTAGAATAAAGAGACCTCATTGTGAATGTCTGTTGGTGGATTTCAATTTGATATTAATCGCTATTTACAATGTCTGTTTCTTTCAGTTCCTCCTCGATTTGTGGTGCAACCCACTGATCAGGATGGTATTTATGGGAAAGCTGTCATACTGAACTGCTCTGCAGAAGGTTACCCTGTCCCAACCATCGTATGGAAATACTCCAAAGGTATCATTTCAAACCCAGATCAAAGCTAAATGTACCTTTTTTTTAATGCTGGTAACATTATTTTCTGTTATGTTAATTTATATTGATCTGTGATGGTAAAATATGAAAAGCGGGATTGGTATGTGCACTGAATTATATGGCTTCTGAGCTGGATTTGTGTTCAACCTGAAATAATAGGATGAAAGCCCCTTCCATTGACTTCTGCTGTGAAGTGAGTTTGGGCTGTCTCCAATAATAAAAATAGAGACCCCTGGAAATTCTCAGCAAGGCAAGCAATATCTATGGAGAGAGAGAAAAGCAGAATTAATATTTCACGTCAATAATCCTTCATTTGACTCTGGACAATCTGAGTCTTTGTGCTAGCAGCTTGGTCCTCAGCCCCAACTTGGCCTCGTTTGGCACTGAGTTAGTAATATTATTCAGAAAGCCCACAGCACAGTTCAAATTGGAAATTCAAGAACAGTCACATGTTACAGGAACTTGAGGCTGAGGTTTGTTATTGGGACAGCGTGCAGGGAGATTGACCTGATATTGCCATCCCAATGTGACATGAGGTTTAAACAGTTCTTGGAATAGGTAGGGGAGTGAAGATAGAATTGTTTAAGGAACACCAACATTTTTTAAAAAAATTCATGATAGTGAGCATCACTGGTTGGACCAGCATTTCTTGCCCATCCCTAGTTACCCTGAAGAAGTGCTGGTGAGCTGCCTTGTTGAACCTCTGCAGTCCGTTTGGTTTGGAAGGATCCACAATGCTGTTCGGGAGTGAGGACAAGGGTTTTGACTCAGTGACAGTGAAGGAATGGCTTGACAGTGTGTCTGCTGCCTTGTCCTTCTAAATGGCAGTGGTTGTTGGATTTGGAAGGAGCTGTCTAAAAAGCTGTGGTAAATTTGTACAGTGCATCTTGGAGGTAATACACATGGCAGCTACTGTGCATTGATAGTTGAGGGAATGATTATCTGAAGATGAGGTGCCAATCAATGGATTGCTTTGACTAGGATGTTGCGAAACTTCTGAAGTGTTTTTGAAGATGCACTCATCCAGAAACTAGGGCGTATTCCATCACACTCTTAACTTGTGCCTTGTTGATGATGGGCAGGCTTTGGGGAGTCAGGAGGTGACTTACTCGCTGCAAAATTCCTGGCCTCTGACCTGCTCTTGTAGCCACAGTAGAGGCATGGCCAATCCAATGCAATTTCCTTTCAATGGTAAACCCATTACCTCCACCTAGATGTTGATATTGGAGTATTTGGATGCAGATTTGCTTGCTGAGCTGGAAGGTTCATTTCCAGACGTTTCATCACCCTACTAAGTAACAGAACCTCAACCTGAGCGACAAACTTCTCAAAATTGGGTATTCAATGACAGTCGATGCCACTGAATATCAATAGCCAATAATTAGATTGTCTCTTGGTGGTTTAGTCATTGCCTGGCATTTGTGTGGTATGAATGGTACTGAGTACTTGTCAGCTCATACCTCAACATTGTCCAGACTGATGCATTTCCACACAAATTACATCAGAATGGTGAATAGTCACAATTGGTGCAGAACATTTGGAAAATACCCCCAGATCTGAACTTTTGATGGAGGAAAGGTGAATATGAATGGAAAATGAAGCAGATTATTAGGCCAAAGAAAATCTGCTGTGGAATCTGCCGGAGAATGTCCTGGAGCTGTAATGACCTCCAACAACCATAACCATCTTCCTGTGTTCCCAATGTAACCCCATCTGGTGGAGAGTCTTCCACTTGATCACCATTATCTGTAATTTTGTTAGTTAGTGATCATTGATGCCACACTCAGTCAGATGCAGTTTTGATGTGAAAAGCAGTCACTATCACCTCACTTGTGAAGTTCTGGTCTCTTAACCATGTTTGGCCAAAGGCCATAATGATGTTGCGAGCTGAGTGGCCCTGATGGAACCCAAAACTGAGTGTCAGTGAGCCACTAATGTTTTATTTGTTCACGGGATGTGATATCACTGTCTAGGCCAGCATTTATCATCCATCCCTAATTCCCCAAAGGGCGATTAAGAGTCAACCACATTGCTCTGGGTCTGAAGTCACATGTAGGCTAGGCCAGGCCAGGTAAGGAAGGCAGATTTCCTTACCTTAGGGACATTAGTGACCCAGATAGGTTTTTAACAGCATCCAGCAATGGTTAAATGTTTGCCATTAGACTGACTTTTTTGTTTTGATTTTTATTTCAATGGTATTGGAGGATTTGAATTCATATCCCCAGAAAGGTAGCCTGAAATTCTGATTTACTACTGACATGGCATTATTACAACGCCACTGCTTCCTGTGAAACAAGTGCTGCTTGATAGCACAGTTGATGATCCCTCACCACACTTTACTTACAATTAAGAGCAGACTAATAGGACAGTAATTGGCTAGATTGTCCTGCTTTTGTGTATAGGACATACCTAAAGAAATTCCACATTGTCACATAGATATTAGTGTTATAACTGTCCTGGAACAGCTTGACTAGGGGTGTGGCAAGTTCTGCAGCACAAGTCTTCTGTAATATTGTCAGAATGTTGTCAGAGCCCACAGCCTTTGCAATATCCAATGCTTCCAACTGTTTCTTGATATCACGTGGAGTGAATCAAATTGGCTGAAGACTGTCATATGTCATGCTAGGAAGGTCTGGAGAAGGAGGCCAAGATGGATCATTCACTCAGCACTTCTGAATGAAGCTTGTTACAAGTGCTGCAACCTTATACTTTGACCTGATGCACTGGGCTTCCCCATCATTGAGGTTGGGGATAGTTGTGCAGCCTCCTCCACCAATGAGTTGTTTAATTGCCCGACACCATTCACGACTGAATATAACAGGGCTGCAGAGCTTTGATCTGATCTCTCAATTGTGGAATTGTTTAGTCCTGCTCATCACTGCTGCTTGTGCCGTTTGACATGCAAGTAAATCCTGTGTTGTGGCTTCATCAGGTTGACACCTCATTTTTTGTCAACTGGTGCTGCAAATGTAATATCCTGTGGTACTCTTCAGTGAATCAAGTTTGATTCTCTTGCTGGATGGTGATGGTAGATTAAGAGATAAGTCATGGAATGAGGTTTTGGATTATATTGCAGTACGATTTGGCTGCTGCTGATGGCCTGTGGCACCTCATAGATGCCCAGTCTTGAATGACTAGGTCTGTTTGGATTCTAACTCAGTTAGCATAGTAGTCGTGCTGCAAAGACATTGGAGAGCATCCTCAATGTTGATTCAGGACTTTGTTTCCACAAGGACAGTGCAGTGCTCACTTCTACTGACACTGCCATAAACAATACTCTGTGGAAGTCAGATTAATGATGATGAGATCAAGTAGGTTTTTCCCTCTTGTCAGTTCCCTTGCCACCTGCTACACAGCTCGTCCAGCGTCTACGCCCCTTAGGATTCAGCAAGCTCAGTCAATAGTGATATAATAAACTCCAAGGTCATTTGAACTGATTTTCTTCTGGGTTTTATTTTTGCCAATTTCCCAACCAAGTAGATCCATTATCTATACTGAAAACTTTAATTCTTAAAATGGTAAGTCACATTCTAAAAGATATGAATCGTGAACTAGATATTCACTCATATTGTTACGTGATCTTGTATATATTGAAATTATTTCCAATTTTTTCTGTTTGATCATGATCGAGAGGTAAAAATGGTTTGTGTTTATTTGACATTTGAAGTTCAGATTGTTCAGTACAGCCAACAAATTACAAAGGAAGGGGCTCTGGAAAAATGATTTCTGATTTTGCACCATTCCCTCTGTAGGTGCAGGCGTCCCACAGTTCCAGTCAATTGCCTTGAATGGTCGTATCCAACTGCTGGTGAATGGGTCGCTCCTAATTAAACATGTTCTGGAGGAAGACAGTGGGTATTACCTCTGCCAGGTTAGCAACGATGTGGGAGCTGATGTCAGCAAGTCCATGTATCTGACGGTCAAAAGTAAGTAATAAGTTGACTGCCTGTATTAAGGTGAAGCTGAGTGCTGGCATGATTTGCTTTGAATTATTCTTGTCATATGTACCAAGGTACAGTGAAAAGTTTTGTTTTGTGAGCAGATCAGAACATGCAAAGATCATAGGGTGATTGAACAGAGTAAGGGATATAATGTTATGGCTGCAAAGAAAGTGCACAAAAAAACAGGATCAACATTAGATTTGAAACTTGAGAGGTATATTCATAAGGCAAAAGTGAGGACTGCAGATGCTGGAGATCAGAGTCTAGATTCGAGTGGTGCTGGAACAACATGTCAGACAGCATCCGAGGAGCGTAAAAATCAACGTTTCAGGCAAAAGCCGTATATTCAGAAGTCTAGTAACTGTGGGGAAGAAGCTGTTCATGAACCTATCAGTACATGTTGGTATGGCCTTTGCATCTTCTGCTTGATGGAAGAGGTTAGAAGGGGTTATAACTGGGGTAGGAGGGGTCTTTGATGATGTTGGCTGCCTTCTGACTCAGGAACATCTCTCTGAAAATAATATTGGAGGTAGAAGGGATAGAGGAAGAAACTTCCTCTGTCCTTAAATTTGAGTGATAACCAGTCCGAGTGATGGCAAAGGGCTGGGGTTTGAAATTTTCATGCTTTGCACATTGGTTGCTGAGCAGCAAGCAGTAGCCGAGATAGGTGGCAAGCATCAAACACCTTCTAATAAAGAAAAAGGTAGAAGGCGCATCATGTGGTTCCCTTATATTTCTCATTATTATATTTATGTCGCTCTCTCCATGTCTCTGTGTGTGTCTCATCTCCATCCAGATATGTGTTTGTGTGCATACTTTTCTGTATGTGTGTGCGTGCGCACCTGCACACAGTTTCTGACAGAAAGAAACATTATTGTTAGCTTCTTGGGAAATTATTTTGCAGTGAAATAAGTGGTAAACAAAAGTTGTAGCTCCATTAAAATCCAGATCTCCTGCTGCGAAAGCCTGGTCCTAAATCCAGGAGGAAATACCTTTCTTCCCGGGAAAGAATGCGGTGCATGCTTTGCAATGGTTTACCATGGTTGGGAAAGGTTGACTATCAATACTTTGGGAGATTAAATGAACTTCAGTGATAAGGTAAAAGCAGTTGCACTTATGAAGTGCACTGCTACATATGCAATGTAAGCAAGGGGAATGAAATGGAAAGTGCTACTATGGTATGAGATTATCAGATTGTAAGGAAAGGATAGAGAGAGTCTGAAATCATGCCCCCCAAACTGGAGACAATGTAAAAAGTGTCTCTAATGTTTTTAAAAGTGTCAGTAGACTGGCAGTCATGAGGAGTCCCCATCTATTTAGGGTGTATAACTGCAGTTCTTTCACTTTGTTATGCTATCTGTTGAAACTGATGAGCTGGTTAAGAGGAATACTCATAAGTAAAAGTTCGATTTGATTACATTTGTGGATCTTGATTCTTTATCTCATGCTTTTTAGTGTAATTGTCGATTTTCTATTCCTTACTGGTGGACAAGCTGATGAATTTTTATGTGCTCTGTTGTCAATTCTAATAATTAATCACTGAAGACTGAGTGCAGGTTTAAGATCATTTTATTCAACTGATTCTGGAAGAGAATCATTCCAGTAAAACTCTGAAGAATACAAAAATAATTGAATACTTGTACACTGTAAGGATGTCATTCACCAAATTCCAATCTTGCTACATACAAACAGAAAATACAGATTGTCCAGTATAATTCATAAGCTAATGTCATAAATGTCTCCTTCACCCAGTTAGGAACAATTAATTTTATCCTAAATGTGAATGTTTTTGCCAGTCCCTACAGATGTCTGTCACCTCACTGTCTCTGAATCTCCGCTCGCTCCAAAGACTCTAGAATGTTTTTGTAAACATTACCTTCTATTTGCAGAAAGTTGCCTACCGATTCCTGCTGACACTAACGTAGATGGTTCATTCATTGAAGTATGCTTCTCATTTTAACTACAGAGGAACCTCGATTATCTGAATGAGATGGGCAGGCAGTATTTTTTTTGGATAATTGATTATTCGGATATTCGATTTTACCCTAAATAAGGGAAGCCAGGCTGATCTAACACTATGCTCCACAGGAGAATTTATTTAAATCTAAAATCTTAATGTATTGACTGCAAGAGGACACAGATTTCACATGATGAACAAAATAAAGCAATGATAACATGAGAAAACTTTTTTTAAAAACATAGCAGTAGTCACCATTTGGCAACGAGTGGTGACGACAGCATTAAATAAGGTCCCAAACAGCTTCTACGATTACAATAGCATTTGTGTTCCCGGGAATGCAGTCCTCACGATAGAAAGACAGAAGCAATGCCTCACGCATGCGTTTATGTTCTTGTTTTTTTAAAATAAATGGCCTGGTAAAGTGACAGGAATACCTGTACAGTAATTTAAAACATTTACTTTTGCAAAGGGCTGTATAACAACCCTTACTTAAAAAAAATCCATAGAACATAGAACATAGAAGAATACAGCGCAGTACAGGCCCTTCGGCCCTCGATGTTGCGCCGATCAAAGCCCACCTAACCTACACTAACCCACTATCCTCCATATACCTATCCAATGCCCGCTTAAATACCCATAAAGAGGGAGAGTCCACTACTGCTACTGGCAGGGCATTCCATGAACTTACGACTCGCTGAGTGAAGAACCTACCCCTAACATCAGTCCTATATCTACCCCCCCCTTAATTTAAAGCTATGCCCCCTTGTAATCGCTGACTCCATACGTGGAAAAAGGTTCTCACTGTCAACCCTATCTAACCCCCTAATCATCTTGTACACCTCTATCAAGTCACCCCTAAACCTTCTTTTCTCCAATGAAAACAACCCCAAGTGCCTCAGCCTTTCCTCATAGGATCTTCCTACCATACCAGACAACATCCTGGTAAACTTCCTCTGCACCCGTTCCAGTGCCTCCACATCCTTCCTATAGTATGGCGACCAAAACTGCACACAATATTCCAGATGCGGCCGCACCAGAGTCTTATACAACTGCAGCATGACCTCAGGACTCCGGAACTCAATTCCTCTACCAATAAAAGCCAGTACGCCATATGCCTTCTTCACTGCACTATTTACCTGGGTGGCAACTTTCAGAGATCTGTGTACATGGACACCAAGATCCCTCTGCTCTTCCAGACTACCAAGTATCCGACCATTAGCCCAGTAATCCATCTTTTTATTACTCTTACCAAAGTGAATCACCTCACACTTAGCTACATTGAACTCCATTTGCCACCTTTCTGCCCAGCTCTGCAGCTTCTCTATATCCCGCTGTAACCTGCCATATCCTTCCTCACTGTCTACAACTCCTCCGACTTTCGTATCATCCGCAAACTTGCTCACCCAACCTTCTAACCCTTCCTCCAGGTCATTTATAAAAATGACAAACAGCAATGGTCCCAAAACAGATCCTTGGGGAACACCGCTAGTGACGGCACTCCAAGATGAACCTTTGCCATCAACTACTACCCTCTGTCTTCTTCCAGCCAGCCAATTCCTAATCCAAACCTCCAACTCACCCTCAATGCCATATCTCTGTATTTTCTGCAGTAGCCTACCATGGGGGACCTTATCAAACACCTTACTAAAATCCATATATACCACATCTACCGCTTTCCCCTCATCTACCTCCTTAGTCACCTTCTCAAAGAATTCAACAAGGTTTGTGAGGCACGACCTGCCCTTCACAAAACCATGCTGACTATCCTTGATCACATCATTCTTATCCAGATGTGCATAAATCCTATCCCTTACAATTGTCTCTAAGACTTTGCCCACAACAGAAGTGAGACTCACTGCCCTATAGTTACTAGGATTATCCCTACTCCCCTTCTTGAACAAGGGAACCACGTTTGCTAGCCTCCAGTCCTCTGGCACTACTCCTGTAGACAAAGAGGACACAAAAATCAAGGCCAATGGCTCTGCAATCTCCTCCCTTGCTTCCCGGAGAATCCTAGGATAAATGCCATCAGGCCCAGGAGACTTATCTATTTTCACCCTTGCCAGAATTTCCAACACCTCTTCTCTACATATCTCAAAGCCATCCATTCTACTTATTCGTGCCTCAGTATTCATATCGACAACAATGTCCTGTTCCTGAGTGAATACTGACGAAAAGTATTCATTCAGTGCCTCCCCAATCTCTTCAGCCTCCACACGCAACTTCCCATTACTATTCCTGATTGGACCTATTCCTACCCTAGTCATTCTTTTATTCCTAACATACCTATAGAAAGCTTTAGGGTTTTCCCTAATCCTACCAACTAAGGACCTTTCATGTCCCCTCCTTGCTGCTCTTAGCTCTCTCTTCAGGTCCTTCCGGGCTACCTTATAACTCTCAATCGCCCCTATTGAACCTTCACGCCTCATCTTTACAAAGGTCGCCCTCTTCCATTTAACAAGGGATTCCAACTCCTTATTAAACCACGGCTCCCTCACACGACCCTTTCCTCCCTGCCTGATAGGTACGTACTTATCAAGGACACTCAATAGTTGCTCCTTGAACAAGTTCCACATATCAATTACGCTCTTGCCTTGGAATCTACTTTTCCAATCCACACATCCTAAGTCATGCCTCAACGCATCATAATTTCCCTGCCCCCAGCTATAACTCTTGCCCTGTAGTACACACTTATCCCTCTCCATCACTAGAGTAAAAATCACCGAATTGTGGTCATTGTCCCCAAAGTGCTCACCTACCTCTAGTTCTAATACCTGGCCTGGTTCGTTACCCAGAACCAAATCCAGTATGGCTTCACCTCTTGTTGGCTTATCTACATATTGTGTCAGGAAGCTCTCCTGCACACATTGCACAAACACTGACCCATCTAACGAACTTGAGCTATAGCTTTCCCAATCAATATCAGGAAAGTTAAAGTCTCCCATAACAATCACCCTATTACTGTCACTCTTCTCCTGAATCATCTTCGCAATCCTTTCTTCAACGATTCTAGGACTATTAGGAGGCCTGTAAAAGACTCCTAACAGGGTGACCTCACCTCTCCTATTCCTAACCTCAACCCAAACTACCTCAGATGGCAAATCTTCGTCCATCTTCCTTTCCACCGCTGTAATACTATCTTTGACAAGCAAAGCCACACCCCCCCCTCTTTTACCCCCACCTCTGACCCTACTAAAACATTTAAACCCTGGAACCTGCAACAGCCAATCCTGTCCCTGATCTAGCCACGTCTCCGTAATAGCCACAACATCGAAGTCCCAGGTACCAACCCACGCTGCGAGTTCACCTACCTTATTTCGTATACTTCTGGCATTAAAGTATACAGACTTCAAGCCACTCTTCTGTTTACAGGCACCCTCCTTTAAGATTGATGCCATATTCCTAACCTCCCTACACTCCAGGTCCTGCACCCTAAAGCTACAGTCTGGGTTCCCATGCCCCTGCAGAGTTAGTTTAAACCCCCCCCAAGAGCACTAGCAAACCTCGCCCCAAGGATACTGGTGCCCCTCAGGTTCAGGTGCAGACCATCCTGTTTATAGAGGTCCCACCTTCCCCAGAAAAAACCCCAGTTATCCAAGTACCGAAATCCCTCCCTCCTGCACCATCCCTGTAACCACGCATTTAACTGTTCTCTCTCCCTATTCCTCGACTCTCTATCACGTGGCACGGGTAACAAACCAGAGACAACAACTCTGTTCGTTCTAACTCTGAGCTTCCAACCTAGCTCCCTAAAAGCCTGTCTAACATCCTCAGAACTCCTCCTACATATGTCATTGGTGCCAATATGGACCACGACTTCAGGCTGCTCCCCCTCCCCCTTAAGGACCCGGAAAACACGATCAGAGACATCACGTACCCTTGCACCTGGGAGGCAACATACCAAACGTGAGTCTCTCTCGTTCCCACAAAACCGCCTATCTGTGCCCCGAACTATCGAGTCCCCAATTATTATTGCTCTGCTCTTCTCCACCCTTCCCTTCTGAGTAGCGGGGACAGGCTCCGTGCCAGAGGCCTGAGCCCCGTTAATTACCCCTGGTAAGTCGTCCCCCCCACAAGTATCCAAAACGGTATACTTGTTCTTGAGGGGAACGACCACAGGGGGTCCCTGCACTGGCTGCTTCCTCCCAGTCCCCCTCACTGTCACCCATCTATCTGCCATCTTTGGAGTTACTACTTCCCTATAGCTCCAGTTGCTGATGCTTGAGCTGCTTGTGTTTCTTAGTTTTTGCTAATGTTTTCACATGTTCTACAGTACAGGTGAATCGAATACACTTACCTCTTTGATGTAACATTTAAGCGGAACCTTGGAATCTTCTTCAGATAATCCGAAATTTGGATAATCGATATTCGGATAATTGAGGTTCCTCTGTATAAAGATTTTCATTTGCCCCACCGCCAAAAATATATTTCCTTTCCCACCCCCATTGTTTTCTGTAGCGACTGTTCCCTCTGTGACTTGCTCATTAGGTCCACACTCCCACCAACTCCTCCTCCACACCTGGCACTTTTCCCTACAGCAACAGGAGGTACAACACCTGTCCCCACACCTGCCCTCTCACTTCCATCCAAGGACGCAAAGAATCATTCCAAGTTCACCTGAATTTCCACCAATCTGATTTACAGTGTCCGTTGCTCCCGTACTGGGTCTCCTCCATATTGGAGAGATTGAGCCCAAAGTTGGCGATTGGTTCAGGGACATCTGTGGTCCACACGCTCTGATCAACCCCACCTCCCAGTTGCCAGCCATTTCAACTCTGCCTCCCACTCCCCCAATGTCCATCCTGGGCCTTCTCCACCATCAAAATAAGGCCACACACAAACTGGAGGAAGAAAACCTCATCTTCTGCCTCAGGAGCTTACAATCTTATAGCCTCAACATAGAATTCACCAGCTTCCAAACCTCCCTAATCCTCCGCCTCATCCCAGTTCTCCCTCTCCACTCTTCCCCCTTGACCTGATCTTACCTGTACATCTTCCTCCCCAACTATTCTCACTCCACCTTTCCCAGTGACCAAGCTCAATCACCTCTTATCTGAATCCACCTATCGCTATCCGACCTACCTTTCCCCCAGCCCCCATCCCTCCCTCTATTTCCCAAGTCCTTTCCCCCTCCCCAGTCTTGATGAAGGCTCCTGCCAGAAATGTCAACTCTCCTGCTCCTCTGATGCTGCCTGACCTGCTATGCTTTTTCCAGCTCCATATTTTATCGACTCTGACTTTCCAGCATCTGTAGTCCTCACTATCTCTAGATCTCCATTTAACCCTTACAGTGTAACTTCACCCTAACAAAACCAAATCAAAGATGAGCATAAAAAGCATGCTCATAAGTTGTTGAATCTGCCCCCCACCCCCAACTCTAAAGGACAGAAGTTACTACCCACAGTAATAGATGGACAAACAATGATAATGTCTATTTGCCATTTATCTTTCCAATGGTTTAGCGGTGAGATTTGATCATTCTGAATGAGGAGAATGAACTTGGCTTGTATTTGCCACCTCAGAAAGATTTGCTGGTTTTACAGTGGGAGATTTACTGAGGGGTTAAGGTGTGGGGTATGGATACAAAATGGATAACCATGAGTCATTATAGTAACAAACAGAAGGATGTCATGATTGAGATCATGATTCACAATAGCGGACTCATTTTATGAACAGTGTTAAGAGCATGGTGCTGGGAAAGCACAGCAGGTCAGGCAGCATCCAAGGAGCAGGAGAATCGATGTTTCGGGCATAAGCCCTTCATCAAAGCATCAATTCTCCTGCTCCTCAGATGCTGTCTAACCTGCTGTGCTTTTCCAGCACCACACTCTCGACTCGGATTTCCAGCACCTGCAGTCCTCACTTTCTCCTAATTTTTTTAACAGTTTGTTTTGGGGGGGGAAGAAAATCACAAGAAATTGAATGGCAGATGTCCAAAGATTGTGACAATGACAGATAATTGCCTTCATACTCAAATATCAGTGACAATGCCCATGAAGTGTTCTACAATTAATGAAACATTTCTGAAAGATAGCTGTGGTTGTATGTGTAACAATTTGTATGAAGCAAGAAACCATGAATAACAGTGAGATAAGTGACCGGTTAATCTGTTTTTTAGTTATGTTTGTCAAGGGATAAATATTGACCAGGACCTTTATTTCATGCATTAACACCTCTAGATTTTTTTTAAAAACCCTCAAAAACATAATTCCTTACATGGGAAAGTTATGAACCAATATTATTCACAGTAATCTATCCCCAATTTACGAGGCATGAAAAGTACATTTAAGCACATCTGACCTTGATACTGAGAATTTATATGTTACATTAAAAAAGGATATCTGCATAGCCACCAAGTAATTCCAGCTATGGCATAGCATTTGGTTAATGGTTGGAGGATTATTTTATCAGCAATGAGAACACCATCAATAAAAGTGGCTTTGTCTGTGTGTAAGATGATGACAAGAAGCATCGCTTATCAAAGCAGAGCAGGGACCTCCCCAGTGAGTTGGGTTCTATTTGAAACTAATGAAAGACCCTGCAGGCTTCAGAGCAGTTATAGTGCACTTTGCTTTCCCAGCAAGAGAAGTTCCTTCGTGCTGAGTCCCTGTGGCTCACACAGATCAGGAATGCTAAATCAATGTTTACTGTGGAGTTGCGGAGATTTACAGAGGGACTAGCGGGGAGTGGGGAAAGCATAAAATATCACAGAGTTATGCCGACAGACTGTGTCATAGTTCAAAATGTAGCTCATATTAAAGATATAATTTTGCAAACGTTTTGCTTGGGAGCGAAGGCATTGAATGACCGATATGAAAAAAAATTGTGACAATGGTGTTTAATGGCCTTATTTACGAATGGCAGTGGCAAACCCCCGCAGCATTTTGAATCCCACTTTATACTCACACCAGCTCTCTCTGCCAATAGTGAAGGAAGGGAAATTGGTCGTTTGTGCGGCCAACAGTGAGGGGTGATGTGAAGAATAATCATCTCAACAGGAGCCACCATCAGTCTGAAGCAAATGTGTGCATTGTTCATTGTTTGCAATCTTTCAATAACACGCAAAATATCATGCCAGTGATAAACTCCCCATTGCAGTATTTTTCTCTGGCTCTTCAAGACACTTTGATGAAAGATCATCAAATAGACTATATAATAACTTACAATGCACAATCTAATCTATTTTTGCATTACAATATACAGCCCTTTCTATAAATAATATGTATATATTGTACTTCACTGGACTTATAATCCATGTAACCACTATCAATTATTGCAAAAATACATCTGCTTTACTAATGTCCAGTGGGGAAGGAAATCTTGCATCGTTACCTAGTCTGCCCGATGTATGACTACAGCTGCACAGTAATGAGGCTGACTCTTAACTACTCTAGAGACAGTTAGGAATGGGTAATAAATGCTGGTGTAGACAGTGATGCCCACACCCTATGAATAATTGAGAACAAAACACATAGACAACAAATGTTCAATTTTTGAAAACTCTTGTTTGCTGCACCTTGTTCCTTATTGTCATGATTTAGGAACAAATTTTATGACAACGGCAATGTCTGATGTTACATTTTTACAATGGAACATCTGCTCTTCAGTCCTCCTCCCACTGGTGATGCTATACTGATTTTCTACCATTTGTCACAGTAAACACAGGAAAAGGTTGAACTGTCTGAGATCCCCAAGCTTCCCTTCTCTAATGGATCAGGGTTACGTTGGCTGGTCAAAAGGGCTGTAAAAATGTTAAGGAAATTCTTCCCTCAGCTGCACGTCACTCCAATTTCCTGCACAAACAAATATGCCTTCCTGTTCCAATTTGTATTATAACAGAGTGTGACATTCAGTCCCAACATCATTATCCACCTTACAACAGTAATAACTTTTCTCTTTGCTTTGGGAAATCTCGAGTTGGTGAAATTGCTAGATAAACACTTGTCCTTACTTTATGTGTAAAGCAGGAAATGCTGGAAATTTGAAAAAAAAAATGCAGTCACAAACTGTACTGTATCGGTAAAAGTGACCACTGCATAGTCATGTGGAAATAAATCCCACCTTCAAGTTGAGGATACCCTCCATTGTGTTGAATAATTACCATGCTAAATGGGATAGACTTTGGACAGCTCGAGACTGGGCTTCCATAGCGTATAGTGGGCCTTGAGTGACAGCTGAATGGTATTCAACCTTCACAATCTGTAAATTCATGGCCTGGCATATCCCCAACTCTACCATTACCATCATGCTGGGAGATCGAGGAAGAGTGCAGGAGGTCATGCCAGGAGAAGTACCAGCCATACCTAACAATGAGGTGTTAGCCTGGTAAAAGTACAACACAGGATGACTTGCATGCTAAACAACAGAAGCAACATGCAATAACCAAGGCAAGCAATCACACAACCAGTGCAAAAACAGAAGTTGCTGGAAAAGCTCAGCAGGCCAGGTAGCCTCTGTGAAGAGAAATCAGAGTCAATGTTTCTGGTCCAGTGGCTCTTCCTCAGAACACATTGAATGCATCTGATCTCACTATTGCCAGCAACCTCGTGGTATCAGTTAACCAGAAACTGAATTGAACCAACCATATAAATACTGTGGAGCACAAGCAAGCTAAAGGCTAGGAATTCTGCAGTCAGTAACTCAACTCCTGTATCCCAAATCCCATCATCTACAAGGTACAGGTTAGGAATGTAATGGAATGCTCCCCACTTGCCTGGATGTGTGCAGCTCCAGCAACACTCAAGAAGCTTCTCACCATCCAGGACAAAACATTACATTTTATTCACCACCTTCCACATTCACACCCTTTAACATTGACAGACAAGATGTACTATTGTAACTCAGCAAGGTTCCTTTGACATCACCTTCTAAACCTGTGACCTCTATTGCTGAGGAAGAGAAGGACAGCAGATACATGGGAACCTCCCAAACATGCAGATCATCCTGACTTGGAAATATATCAACTTTCCTTCAGTGTCACTAGGTCAGAATCCTCTAACTCCCTCCCTAACAACATGGTGGGTGTGGTGATCTTTATCACCATCACCCTCTCACCTCCATCCCTCTGACCTATCACCATCACCCTCTCATCTCTATCCCTCTGACCTATCACCATCACCCTCTCACCTCCATCCCTCTGACCTATCACCATCACCCTCTCATCTCCATCCCTCTGACCTATCACCATCACCATCACCCTCTCACCTCCATCCCTCTGACCTATCACCATCACCCTCTCATCTCCATCCCTCTGACCTATCACCATCACCATCACCCTCCCACCTCCATCCCTCTGACCTATCACCATCACCCTCTCACCTCCATCCATCTGACCTATCACCATCACCCTCCCACCTCCATCCCTCCTACCTATCACCATCACCCTCCCACCTCCATCCCTCTGACCTATCACCATCACCCTCCCACCTCCATCCCTCTGACCTATCACCATCACCTTCTCACCTCCATTCCTCTGACCTATCACCATCACCCTCCCACCCACCTCCATCCCTCCTACCTATCACCATCACCCTCTCACCTCCATCCCTCTGACCTATCACCATCACCCTCCCACCTCCATCCCTCTGACCTATCACCATCACCCTCTCACCTCCATCCCTCTGACCTATCACCATCACCCTCCCACCTCCATCCCTCTGACCTATCACCATCACCCTCCCACCTCCATCCCTCTGACCTATCACCATCACCCTCCCACCTCCATCCCTCCTACCTATCACCATCACCCTCTCACCTCCATCCCTCTGACCTATCACCATCACCTGCAACCTCCATCTCCTTGTTGCCTTCCCAGCTACGTTCCCCATGAGCCCCTCCCCCACCTTCCTATTTATCATCAGTCCCCTTTCCCCCTCACATTGCTGATGAAGGGCTTATGCCCGAAATGTCAATTCTCCTGCTCCTCGGATGCTGCCTGACCTACTGTGCTTTTCCAGCACCACACTTTACAACACTGTTGGTGTACCTACAATCCAAAGACTGTAGGTATTGAAGAAGGCAGCTTGACACCACCTCATCAAGAGTAATTGACTATGAGTCATTAAAGCTGGTCTAGCCAATGACACCCATATCCCAGGAATGAATGAATTGTACATTTAAAGCAACATTCAATGACCACTGCTTTAGTGGATACCTGTACAATGTGAGTACTGCAGATACTGGAGATCAAAGTCAAAGAGTGTGGTGCTGGAAAAGCACAGACGGTCAGGCAGCATCCGAGGAGCAGAAGAATAGACGTTTTAGGCATAAGCCCGTCATCTGGAATTCGCAGCACATTGAGCCGAGATTGTAGGGGGATGAAGGTGAGGCTTTTACTCTGAATTGATCATTCATCCTCAGTGGGGGGAGGTCTGGGCAATGGTAAAAATACAGCAGGGAGCTAGGGCCTGGTGTGGGACTGGAGCTGGGAGTGGGGGTGGAGACTGTCAGTGGAGCGGGAGTGGTCATGGTATCTTGGATGACATCATCAATAGAAGTGACGCTCCTCCTTGGAGTCAGGGGGGTGGAAGTGGTGCCTTTGGGGGGTGGAAGTGCTGTAATGCATGATGTAAGCGATGTCATCGGGGTTAGTGGATACTTGTCAGCATGGGAATAGGCCAAGTTCAGTTTCAAATGCTCTGTGAATGTTAAGTTTATTTGGAGAAAGATTGAGAACTGTGGTGAGTTGGATAGCTCTTTCAAGGAACCAGCACAGGAAGGCCTCATTTGGTGATTTATTGTTCTGTTTGATTTATAACCATTGTTGCAATCCATTACTCGTTATGAGCTGTCTGTCTGGGTTACAAAAGCCAGGAAAGTTAGTCTCCAAATACACAACAAAACTTGCCTGATGATATTATAAGTCAAGTCATGTTGTCATCAGAAGTATTTGACCTGATTGCTGCTTTTTAGCAAACTCTGTGTAACTGTTACTATCTGGAAATGATTGGATAAATTTATCTTTAAAGTGTATAGAAACAAGAGCAGGCCATTCAGCCTCAGTAGCCTGTTCCACCTTCACTTCGATTGACTGATCCACAACTGAAAGCTCTTCAGCTGCCTTGTCTTCACATTCTTATGCAAAAAAGAAAATAAAAAGTACCAAGCTCAGTTTTGTCATTTTCTGCAATTTGATTCCCCCAGAGTGAGCCAATGTGAAAGGCTTTGTAAGTTCAATGCCCTATTCTGCCTTGTACTTTAAAAGCCTTTTTCTCATGCACTGTAAAATATTGTTCCCTTTTACATCATTATTCTTACGAATGTTCTGATGAGTTCAAGAATAAAGCTTCTTTTCTCAGCAAGACCAATATCTTTTTACAATGTACCTCTCCGCTGGGAGCCTATGATCAGTGAATTTGTTACTCCATCTCATAATCACCAGCATTTCTCCAATTATGCTTCCTTGTTGGATTTTGGAAGAATGAAAAAGTGCAGCCGAGGCTTAGGATCTGTAATGAGCTACTGTCTTTGGAAGTTGTCTCACACATATTCTTAGTTGAGGCAATTTTCGTCAGCTGATTGTAGGAATTAGAGATCTGGTTTTAAATCTTACTGACATGACTATTCACTGCTTAAAAGATTTGACGGTCAATCAACAATTTTGGACATAAGGTGGACACAGAATATGCAGAACTTTAGGAGTTTAGAGGATATAAGAAATAGGAGCAGGAGGAGGCCATAGACCTCTTTGAGCTCGCTGTTAATAAAAAGATGTTGGCTGAACTTCAATCTTGGCACCATTCTGCGTATCGTCCCCCTCATCCCTATGGCCTAGATTTTTGCTCATGAGTCAGGAGTGCAGATTCTGGAAAATTCCTGACTCCACAAACCTGACTTGGGAGAAAAGTGGTCTGATTTTCACTCTGGGGGATGGATGGGTGTTAGTGAGACTCGGGCCTACCCTCCCTCCTCCCTGGAAATAGTGCAGATGCAGCCTTGGAGGCAGCTGGAATTAGAGGCCGATTGCCTGAAAGACTGGCCTCAGTGTTGCAACATTTTATCCTGGCTCTACAAAGCTCCCCCTCCACCCACCCACCCAGCAAACAGCTCTCTGGGCCTTATCCCCTCACCTTTTGCACATTCTCATACTCCATCCATCCAACTCACTTCTGCTACCCAAACCCCTAACGTCACATACCACATTAGCCAAACTTTGTGCCTCCATCCAACTTCATGGTATTTTTAAACCCTTATGGCAACGTAGCACAAATGCTATGCCGTCATGCCAATCTAAGAAACCCACCCACTGCCCTTTCCACTTATGCTGTCAATGCCAACTCACCCAGTAAGAATCATTGTTATGATACAGCGGTGAACCCTCTGTTAATTCAAACTAATCACCCAGAAAAACTCACCTTGTCTTGTAATCTGTTAAAATATGGGTGTCAAAGAACCACTATTAAAGACAATAATATCAATTTTATTCTTTAACTCTAAAAGTGAACATTAAACAACAGCTATTCACAACTCTAAGCCCCCCTTTCTCTTAACTGCTTATTACCTGCCTCCAACTGTATATCAATATGCTGTTCCAATAAAACACTTATTAAAATTACACCAACTTAATTTTAAAACCATACAGCGGCTGTCAACTTTGGTGTCTTTCTTCTTACAGCTGAAGACCTCCCTGGGTCGTTTTCTTTCTTTTTACTGCAATATGTTTCAAATGTAAAGGTTTCTTTGATAGAGAGTGTGTCAATATCTGGGATTCTCTCTGACATCTGCTCTGTGTGATTTTCAAAATGCCTGCCTTTTTAATATCACCAACATCAGATCGTCTCATTGGTTCAATGCTGGCAAAACAATAAATTGAAACTTGATTGGATATTGGTTAAATTCAAATTGGTGTCAAAACAACAACCAACTCAGGTATGCATTTCACAGCCAAATATTATGCATTTTCAATTTCCCAGCACACTCTGAGACTGCTTATGTAAGCTCTCAATGCAGAACAGCATTCATTCTCTCTTAAAGGTACAGTACACACTTTCAACTTCAAAACTCCATGGATAGACCTCAGAACCCATCCTGAGATAAATGAAATATTATTTTATGTATAATGATTGCTTCATTATTTTAAAGGAAACATACACTTGCTGATGAAATATTTTATTTTATTTTATTTTGATTTGATTTATTATTGTGACATGTACCAAGGTACAGTGAAAAGTTTTATTCTGTGTGCAGTACAGGCAGATCATACTCTACAAGGTTCATTAGAGTAATAGAACAGAGCAAAGGACACAATGTTATGGTTGCAAAGAAGGTGCACTAAGAGCAAGCTCAACATGAAAGTTGAGAAGTCCATTCAGAAGCCTAATACCAGTGGGGAAGAAACTGTTCTTGAATCTGTTGCTACGTGTTTAGTGCATCTACACTCTGCCCTCATTCTCCCAATCCATGCTGACAAAAATTCAGGTTTTAGATTGGTGAGGAGAGGTGTCTTCAGTAAAAGGACTTCAATCCCCTTCTGATTAATCCAGAGGCACCCTCCATTGTTGCAAAGGTCCTTAGAATCCGAATAAGAGCTAGCAATCTCTGTTTTTATATCTTGTGCCCATTGAAGAGGTTGGAAGAGATTGTAACCTATTCACAACATTTAAATTCCTTCACCTACTTAATCCTTTGTAAAAGCAAGAATTTATATTAATTTTCTAACATTAAAGATTTTATAAGCTCGTGAAGCTATCAAATTTTGAATTGAAAGGCACCTTCCTGTGATAATAATAGGTTGTGAATCATGCTGAAGTAATAGCCAGCATGCCTACGTTGGTACACAGACTGCAAAAATAGACACTGACATTTTAAAACTTGCAGATGCTATGCAAAATATTAAAGACCATGAGATTTAAATTCCTTAACAGCTTGAGAGGTCCCTGACACCTCAACAATCCCAATGAATTTGTCTACTTTTTACACATATTCATGCTACTTTTACTGATCCCAACGAGCACCTTACTTGGAAAGTGTAACACTCATGAGCCATACTCTGGCATGCTACAAATAAAAGTTGGATTTTTCTGAAGGCAGGTGCATTTCTACATGTGTAGCTGCCTCCTGAAACGTGGATATGCAATCTACACACACAAAATTGGAAATTGCTGGAGAGACTCAGCAAGTCTGGTAGTATCTGAGGTGAGAAAGCAGAGTTTATGTTCTGAATCCCGTGACTCTTCTTCAGAATTGATCCCAGGGGAAATCCATGCAGACGCAGGGCAAATGTGGAAACTCCACACAGACAGTCACCTGAGGCTGGAATCAAATCTAGGTCCCTGGCATGGTGAGGCAGCAGTGCTAACCACTGAGCAACCATCCCCTCCCCCTCCCCACCATGACCCTAATTCAGAATTGATCAAAGCTAAGGGTTGAGGTAAGGAGATGTTACCCCCAAACACCAGGCCTTGTCATCAACCCATTGTCAGCCACTAACAATCCCATTAGCAGCATTCACTCTCCCAGACTAACCTTTACTCACTCCTTTGACTGGCTAGATACTTTTCTCTCTCTCTCTGGCCTTCATCTCCACCTATCCTTTACTCGCTGGCTCAATGGTTAGCACTGCTGCCTCACAGCACCGGGGACCTGGGTTTGATTCCACCCTTGGGCAACTGTCCGTGTGGAGTTTGCACATTCTCCCCGTGTCTGTGTGGATTTCCTATTGGGTGCTCTGATTTCCTCCTACACTCCAAAAATATGCAAGCGAGGTGGGAATTGTAGAGTTGCAGGGATAGGGTAGAGGGGTAGGTCTGGTGTGGGATACTCTTTGGATAGTCACTGTGGACTTGATGGGCCAAATGGCCTGCCTCCACACTGTAGGGATTCTATGAATATTCCCCACCCCCTCCCCCCCAACTCCCCAGCATTTATACCATACCAACCTTTTCCTTGCTACAATCAGTTCAGGAGAAGGATCACTGGACCTGAAATGTTAAGTCTGTTTTCTCTTCACAGGTGCTGCCAGACCTGCTGAGACTTTTCAGTAATTTCAGATTTTGTTTCTGATTTCCAGCATTTGCAATTCTTTGCTTTTTTGTGCATCTACACTTTGCCCTCATTCTCCCAAACCATGCTGACAAAAGATCAGGTTTTAGATTCGTAGGGAGGGGTGTCTTCAATAAAGAGACTTCAATCCCATTCTGATTAATCCAGAGGCACCCTCCATTGTTGCAAAGGTCCTTAGAATCCAAATAAAAGCTAGCAATCTCTGTTTGAAAGATAATTACCAACTGAGTATCCATAACCTTATATGTAAGAAAATTCGAATGGTTCACAGACCTCGGAGTAAAGAGGCATCATCTCAGCTCAGTCCTGAATTGTTGATTCTTTATCTTGAGATTTGGACCTTGGTTTTAGATCCTTCAGGCAGGGGTAACAGCCTCTTATGATATTCCATGGGGTGGCATTGTGGCGCAGTGGATAGCACTGCTGCCTCACAATGCCAGGGACCCAGGTTCGATTCCAGACTTGGGCGACTGTCTGTGTGGAGTTTGTGTCTGTGTGTGGGCTTCCTCCAGGTGCTCCAGTTTCCTCCCACAGCCCAAAGATGTGCAGGTTGGGGGAATTGGCCATGCTAAATTACCCATAGTGTTCAGGGATGTGTAGATTAGGTGCATTAGTCAGGGCTAAATGTAGAGTAATATAGTAGGGGGATGGGTTACTCTTCAGAAGGCTGGTGCAAGCTTGTTGGGCCAAAGGGCCTGTTTCCACATTTAGGGATTCTGTGATATCCCTGTCAAGCCCTCTCATAAAGTCTAAGATCTTCTTCGCTCCAGAGTTTACGTCTGTGCTACTCCATCTCTCCTCATACAATTTCCTCCCCTCCCAGGAATTAATCCAATGTAGCTTTGTTACATTTTCTGTCTGAAGATTACATCCTTCTTGAGGAACAGGGACTAAAACTGCACAAAAATTGCACCAATGTTTCCCCATCGCTGCTAATGAAACTAATCTTCCCACCGAGATGGATCTAAAAGCTTTCTGGACACTATTTTGAAGAAGGGCAGAAAGCTTCCCCAATTGTCCTGGCAAATATTTACCCCGCACTGAAGTAGATGTTTTAATCATCTATTATATCGCTGTTTGTAGGAACTTTCTTTGTGCAAATGATCTGTGTTTTCTGTACTTACAAAAGTGGCAGCACTGTACTTCATTCATGGAGTGTTCATGGAGACCGAAGTGTACAGAAATATAGAAACATAGAATATCAGAGCAGGAGTAGGCCATTATCCAAGGGTTATGGAGAAGTAATGGAGGATTGGATAACTACCAATGTGACATCCCTAATCAACAAAGTAGGGAGGCAAAAGATAGGTAACTATAGGCCAATTAGCCTCACAGGTATTGTTGGAAAAAATTTGGAATCATATTAAGGAAGCAATAGCAAAACATTTAGAAAATAATAACCTAATTAAGCAGAGTCAGCATGGCTTTGTAAAAGAGAAATAATTTCCGACTAATTTATGAGAGGTTTTTGAGGAAGTTTCAACCAGAATGAATAGAGGGGAACCAGTAGGTGTGTTGTATTTGGACTTCCAGCAGGCATTTGACAAGGTACTTCATAAAAGATTAAGTCAGAAGATGGAGCCCACAGTGTTGGAAGTAATATATTGGCATGGATAGTTTTATGAAATTGAAGGTGTGTAATGTACCTTTAAGAGAGAGTGAATGCTGTTCTGAATTGAGACATTACAAGCATTTGTGTACATGACTAGATGGCAGTCCCAATTGAAAATATGTAACATTTGGCTATGAAATGGATACCTGAGTTGGTTGATGTTTTGACAACAATTCAAATTTAACCACACAGTTTAAATTATGCTAGGAGAAAGTGAGGACTGCAGATGCTGGATATCAGAGCTGAAAATGTGTTGCTGGAAAAGCGCAGCAGGTCAGGCAGCATCCAAGGAGCAGGAGAATCAACGTTTCGGGCATGAGCCCTTCTTCAGGAATCTTGAAGAAGGGCTCATGCCCGAAACGTCGATTCTCCTGCTCCTTCGATGCTGCCTGACCTGCTGCGCTTTTCCAGCAACACATTTTCAGTTGAAATTATGCCACAGGATTCTAAAACCCAATCAGATTTGAATTGATTGTTTTGCCATTATTGAACCAATGAGACAATCCGATGTTGGGAATATAAAAACGCAGGCATGTGGAAAGTTGGAGACAGAGCAACTGCTGTTGAGAGAGAGAGAGAGACCCAAGAAATTAGAGAATACTCTCTATTAAAGGTACCTTTTCATATGAAACATTTTCACAGTAAAAACAAAGATAACGACCCAAGGAAATCTTCTGCTGGAAGAAGAAAGACATCAAGAAAGAAAGCCACTGTGTGACTTTGAAATTAAGGTGATGTAATTTTAAGAAGTGTTTTATTGGAATAGTATATTGTGATAGAATTGGAGGTAGGAAATAAGCAGTTAAGAAAAAGGGCGACTTTGAGCTGTGAATAGTTATTGTTTAATGTTCACTTTTAGAGTTAAAAATTAAATTGATACTATTTTCTTTAAATAGTGGGATTTAGGAGTTCTCTGTCACTCGTATTTTAACAGATTATAAGATGAGGTGAACTTTTCTGGATGTTTGGTTTAATTAACAGATGGGTTCACAGTTGTGTCGCAACAATAGAGAATTGGCTCATGGACAGGAAACATCGAGTTGGGATGCAGGGGACCTTTTCAGGTTGGCAACCTGTAACTAGTGGTAGGGATCAGTGCTAGGACTGCAACTGTTTACAACATGTACATCAATGACTTGGAGGAAGAAAGTGAATGTACTGTAGGCAAATTCAGAGTTGATACAAAAATATGTGGAAAGACAAGTTGGGAAGGAGATGCAAACAGTTTACAGAGAGATATCAATAGGTTAAGAGAGTGGGCAAAAATGTTAGCAAGTACAGAATAATGTGGGATAATGTGAAGTTGTTTGTTTTGAAAAGGAGAACAAAAGAATAGACTATTATTTAAAGAAGAAAAGTTGCAGAAAGCAGAAGCACAAAGGGACTTGGAGGTTCTTGTCTATGAAACACAGGCCTCAGATAATTGTGAAGGCTGATAGAATGTTGGCCTTTATTTCAAAGGGAGTTGGAATATAAGAGTAGTGAAGTCTTAAGGCAACTGTACGAGGTGCTGGTGAGTAAACTACTATGAGCGGTTTTGGTCCCCTTATTTAAGTGGATGTCATTTCATTGGAGATTATTTGCGAAGATGATACGCAGGGATTGTCTTATGAGCAAATATCGAGCAGATTGGGATTCTACTCACTGGCATTTAGAAGAATGATAGGTTATCTCTTGAAACATACAGAATTCTTAACGGGTTTGACAGGGTAAATGTTGAGAGGATGTTAACCCACATGGGAGAGTCTCAGACCAGAGGGCATGGCCTCAGAATAAAGGAGCACTGATCTAAGATTGAGATGAGGAGGAATTACTTCTCTCAGAGGGTTACAAGTGTTTGAAATCCCTTGCCGCAGAGAGCTGTGGGGGCAGAGTTCTTGTATATATATTTAAGACTGAGATTCTTAATCAGCAAGGGAATCAAGGTTTACGGGAAAAAACTTAGGGAAGTGGATCAGAGGAATGTCAGTTCAGACACCATCTTATTGAATGGTGGAACAAGCTTGAGGGGCTGAATGGCCTCCTCCTGTTCCTTTTCCTTACAGACCTTTGGTCCTTCGAGCCTGCTCCTCCATTCATTATGAACATAACTGATTATCCGACTCAGTATCCTGCTCGTGGTTTTGCATCATATCCTCCTACATTCCCCTACACCTTTCTTGGGAGTCTTCACTGTTTTAGCCTCAACAGTTTTCTGTAGTAGAGAATTGCACAGGCTCACCATTCTCTGAGTGAAGAAATTTCTCCTCATCTCCTAAAATTTAGAATTAGGTTTATTGTCACACATATATAAAAATACAGTGAAAAATGTTTTTTACCATTATATAGGCAAAGTATTGCCATCTTGAAACACTGAATACAGTGCAAGATTTTACTGTAATAGAGTTCATCATTCTGTCTTCTTATTCCTCCTCCTCTGCTCCTCCAGTCTCTGATTGACATTGACTGAGGTCTCTGTAATGACCTCCTGGGGTCTCTGTAACAAACTCCAGTGACTTTGTAATGGGCTCCAGGATCTCAGGTCCTCTGTAATGACCTCCGGAGGTCTCTGTAACAGGCTCTGGGGCCCTCTGTAATGAGCTCCCAATGTCTCAGTAACAGGCTCCAGGGTCTCTGTAATCAGCTCCCAATGTCTCGGTAACAGGCTCCAGGGTCTCTGTAATCAGCTCCCAATGTCTCGGTAACAGGCTTCAGGGTCTCTGTAATGAGCTCCTGGGGTCTCTGTAACAGGCTCTGAAGGTCTCTGTAATGAGTTCCTAGGGTCCCTGTAATGGGCTGCAGGGCTCTCTGTTATGGCTGCGGGGCTGTCTGTAATGGGCTGCGGGGCTGTCTGTAATTGGCTCTGGGCGTCTCTGCAATGGGCTCCGGAGTCTCTGTAATGGGCTCTGGGGATCTCTGTAATGAGCTCCCGATGTCTCTGTAACAGGCTCCAGGGTCTCTGCAATGAGCTCCTGGGGTGTCTGTAATGGGCTCCAGGGATCTCTGTAATGGGTTCTGTGGCTCTCTGTAACGGGCTCTGGGGGTCTCTGCAATGGGCTCCGGGTCTCTCTGTAACAGGTTCCAGGGGTCTCTGTAATGGGCTCCAGGGATCTCTGTAATGAGCTCCAGGCCTCGGTTATGGTTCTCCGCTGCTGTCACCCCCACAATTGCCACGTCCAAGCTGGAGTGGTGTGCCTGTGGATGCATGGATTCTGTATCTCCTGTTGCCCATCAAGCCATCCTCCGGTCATCAGGGCCCTCCAACATCCCTTTTGTCGATAATTCCTCCTCCTCTGGGCCTAGTTGTAGACCTGGAGCCTCGGCTCAGCCTGTGAGTCCAGGCCCCGGGATGGGGGGAGAGTCAGCTCTCCTGCCCCTTGCTCACCAGGAAACCGCAGGCTGGGGTGGAACCGCGTCCGGCTTGTCCTAATATTGCTGCCACTTGAGGCCTCTTCCTTCATCCACCATTCTCCAGATTTTAAAGAAAGTAAAACTAGAGAAATGGGGGGAAAAAGACAGCAAAAGTAAACTGAAGAATGGAAAGAAACAGTAAGTAGATGGGAGTAGACAAGCCCCAGGTTCAGCCCTCCTACTCCGCCACCATCTTGAACTTGGAAAAAGGTTTACCCCATTCCCTTTGACTGTGAGCCCTGGTTCTGGACTCCTGGCCAGCAAAAGATACTGTACAAATGCAAGCTTCTCCTTTGTTTGCCCAAAAGTGGGGAAACAATTGAATTTCACAATCAGACTGAATTTCTGTAGTTACAAGTAAGTGGTCTGATCCCCTTGTACAGAAATTTAGATTCCAAAGCAACCTTCCCACTTCACAACCTGTCTCCTCCCACGTTCCCAAACCCCCTCCACCCGCGATATTGTCAGTGCCTAATTCTACAAAGGTTTGAAAATAATTCTGCCGAGATTTGAGTAGTTTGTATGTTTGTATCAAGCATATCCTTTTTCTCCTAATGAGAGACTCCCACTACAAGCTGCAAACAAGTGTGAGTGCTGTTTGATGCCTCTTCAAACACTCAGGCTCCTTTGATTTAAATGCTTGCACTTTAATCACCCATCATGTGTCATTACCCCGACAGGCAACAGTAGTTGCCAGACACTGTCTCGAATAAATTGTGTTGAAAGTCACTGAAGCGGCCCACTGTTGATTTTTCTTTTCGTCCCCTTCAGCCACAGCTTGGCAGACGCCACATTTCTGAGCCCGTAGCTCTTCTGGGGGAAGTAAAGGAGACATAAAGTAACATTGCTGAGCATCCTCCCGAGTACAATAAGCATATAACATCAGAGAAAGTCGGAAATGAAAGAAGGGGATTTCCAACAGAAAAAATCTGCTCAGTGACAGGCCCAGCTGAAATATAGGTGTTAGCATGGGGCTATGCTCATAAGCAACAAGACTTGTAACAGGCCAATTTTAATTTGGCCAATCTTGTCCAATTAAGGAGTGCAAATGTCAAAGCTATTACTCTAAGACCCTTGCATCATCTTCAAATCCTCAACACCAGTTCCATCTTCCTCCCCAGCCAATATTTCAGGTTGGAACCCTCATCTTCTCATTTTTATCTCAACAAGGTTTGCAATCTTATACCTAATCCATCACCTACTTCTATCTTTATAACATTACCAGCCTTCACTGCTGCTGTGACCAACCTGGTGCTGAAACCCTCATTTATACTTCCGGCACCTACAGACTTGACTATTCCAGTAAGCTAGGACAAATGTTTGGCACAACATCGTGGGCCGAAGGGCCTGTTCTGTGCTGTATTGTTCTATGTTCTCTGGTCTTCTGGCCCACCTTCATTTTCCATTGTCTGGAAACCTCAGTTAAACTAAAGCATCACTGCTCATATCAAAGCCTACACCACTCACTCATCTGTTAGTCCTCACTGGTGTCCTTTGGTTCCCTAAAGTCTTCACTTTTAGAATTCACATCCTATTGAAATCTGTGGATGGCTTCCCCCTATCTCATGGTTTCCCTCTACCTTTGTAATCTCCTCTTCTCCCTTTCTATCTCTGCACCCTTCCAGCTCTAGGCTATAATGTATCCCTTATCAACTTGCCTGCACAATTGGACCTCATGTCTCATGGAAGCTAGGCTCATGCTGTGGTGTTCCTTCCTTTAACCACTGTAACTCTCTTTAGAATCTGCTATAAAATCCATCTCTTTGACCAAGATTTTAGTTACTACATCTACTATTGCCTTTTATGGCTCAGTGTCAATTTGTGTTTGATTACATAATTTTGCAGAGGATCAGATAGAGTATACAGCAGAGAGAGAGCCCATATTAATACATGTTCTTTTTCCACTTCTCCATTTTTCCTCATCTAACTCAATCTTCATAACCTGCCATTACTTTCATCATCATCGTAATGTCTCACTTTCTTATAATGCATCTACATATTTGCCTTAACTATTCAGTATGGCAATGAGTTCTATATGCTCAGGACTCCCTGGAAGTTTCTTCTGAATTCCTTAATTGACTACTTGATGGACCATCAGATATCAATAGCCTCTGGTTTTGCTCTTCCCCACATGAGGAATCATTCTCTCCGTGTATACTCGATCAAAATCTTTCACAATTTTACGATTTCTATGAAGTAGCCTCCAGCCATCTCAATTCAAGAATAAGGAGCTCCACTTTAATCAACCTTTTTTAGTAGGTATAATTATATAGTTCTTGTATTGTTCTTGTAAATCTTTTAAAAGATCCTCCCCAGAACCTCTGTATTCTTCATATGTTATGGTGACAAAGACTCCTTATGTGGCCTAACTAGGATTCAATGTAAATAAAGCTCAGCTTGCTTCCTTTCCAGTTGGGAAATAAACACTTCTGCTGAAGGGCTCCGGCCTGAAATGTTGCTTCTCCTGCTCCTCAGATGCTGCCTGACCTGCTGTGCTTTTCCAGTACCACTCTAATCTTGATTCTTATCTCCAGCATCTGCAGTCCTCACTTTCACCTAGTTGAAATGAACACAGCTATCAAGCTTGCCTTTGATGTGGACTGATTGGTCTGCATTACAACTGTTCGTGATTTGTGTGTTTTTATTGCCAGATTCCTTCGGTCCTCTATCTCAATCAAAACTTTATTTTCCAAACAAGATCTTCCAGTTCTTCTCCCCAATTGCTGACATTTATCTATCCACCTCTTTTTCTGAGCTTGTAAATACTTTTTATGGATTCTTGCGGTCTTCCGGTATTAACCAACCCTCTCAGCTTGGTGCTGTTCACAAACTTAGAAGTTGCATTTTTGATTCCAAAATCTAAATTATTGAAGTATTTTGTGAACTACAGTGGCCCCAACATTGATCCTTGTAGAACCCCACTTAGAGTCATAGAGATGTACAGCACAGAATTGGATCTTTTGGTCCAACTCGTCCATGCCAATCAGATACGCAAACCTAATCTAGTCCCATTTGCCAGCATTTGGTCTCCATCTCTCTAAACTTGTCTCATTCATATACTCATCCAGATGCCTTTTAAAAGTTGTTGCTGTACCACCCTCCACCACTTCCTCTGGCAAAGCGTTCCATACATGCACCACCTTCTGTCTGAAAGAGTTGCAACTTAGATCCCTTTTACTTCCTACCCCTCTCACCTTAAAACTCTGCCCTTTGGATATTGTGCCACTCTATGCTGCTATAATCATTTGTGACGAGACACCATTTCTATTTGACAACTCGAAAAAAAAGGAGCTTGCCTTTGACAACCTTCAGAAATCCCGAAGCCCATTACAACCAACCAGGTACTTACCTGTTGAAGTCCAAACCCTGTTGAAATAAACGCTATCTTATTCATTACGTAGAATTGCTTTTGATATTGCATTATTTTTCACTCATTCCCTGTTATGAAGAACTTCAATCAACTGAGTTAAAAATCACACAACACCAGGTTATAATCCAACAGGTTCATTTGGAAGCACTAGTTTTTGGAGCGCTGTTCCTTCATCTCCTGAAAGCTAGTGCTTCCAAACAAACCTGTTGGACTATAGCCTGGTGTTGTGTGATTATTAACTTTGTCCACCCCCAATCCAGCACCAGCTCTTGCAAACCATTTTAATCAACTCGACCACTTTCTTTTCTTTCCAGCTACACACAAACTGAAATGGATCAAACTGCTTTGAATTCTCTGTTGCTCCACAGAAAGCCTATGGAGTAGAATGCAAACCATTATATGAAATCTGTGAGGTAGGCATAACACTCGCTGCACTAAGCATAAACTGTTTCCAATTATTTGCTTTCCCTTCTTTCAGCAACAATAAACATTGTCAGTTCAACACCTGTCAGTCATCCTTGGCACAGTAAGCATGTTTGCATAGAGGACTGAATGCTGGATAATAAATTGTTTGAATGCACATTCAATGGCAGCATGACTAAGTGCCTTGACTGAGATACAAATGCCTCCATTTCATAGCAGATAGCACACGTGCCTGATCCAAAGGCACAGTTCTTTAGCAAATAAGTTATATGTTTATCAGGGTTCAGCCATCATAAATTTAGTGTCAGCCAAAGACCTATAATTAGTTAATGCAAGTTTGATTTTTCTACAGCACTGTGCATAATTAGCAGAGAGCGAAGCAGGCGCACATAATTGTGTCTCTTCCCATTAGTGCACAAACTAATTAGCAGATTTTATTTGCTTTCTATGCCTCCTCCCTAATCAAATTTAGCTAGTTTTTTTTGATTTTTATTTCTCTTTCACACAGTTGGGGAAAAAAAGAATCATTATGACACTAATGACTCCTTAGAAAATCCATTAAACATTTCAGATGTTATGTGTCTATTATCCATCTGAATTGAAGATAAATAGTTCACCCAGAATGCTTCTTCTTATAAAAATCATCATAGCATTCAACTTAAACCCAATTACTATTCTTTTTCATTGCTGCTTTTATTTCCGCAGCTGACAAGCCCACTATATGTTTGCATGGATTCTGAAGCCATGGTCCTGACCCAGTATAACAGTTATGAAGATATCTCAAGGGTTATCTGATGTTACCTCCACATACAGGGAAAAAAGACTCATGCCTATCTACCTCTTTTCCTGGGGAGTCCACTCTCTTTGCCTTGGTACAGCTCTGGGAAGTTACACTACTGACAAAAGATGAAGTTAGCCTGTGCCAGCAATTCTAAAATGGACTGCCTAGTCAACTTGTTTTAGGTTGCACTTAATTTTCATCTTCATGGATACTGATTCAGCAAGAACCCATTGTGCATCAAAAACAGCCATAGCTCTGGGGGACCATAGTCTGTTCTCTTATTGGCGACTGTTGGTGAGCTCAACCTGAGGATCCACACATCTCAGGAAAAGCTGAGAAGGCAGTGCCTCCATGGGTGAGCTCAGTCTGTGCAGGAATTGAACTCTCACTGCATCAAACCAGCTGTCCAGCCAACTGAACCCATTTTGCACTAACTGCGGTTCAAGATGATGTCTCGCCACCACCTTCTCAATGGTCCAGCCAACCCGTGAAGGATTGAAAGAACTGTAGTGGAACAATGCTAGCATTCTCTCCCAAATGTATTCACCAGCAACAGAAGTTAGGAAAGGGAAAGTTTCAAGGAAAAGGTTGAAGGACAAGGAAGAGGCCATCAATGCTGATGGCTTGGAAATTGAAGAATGCTATTACTGAAAAAACATACATCAGGGAGACATGGTGCCAAGAACTGTCCCTATGGGCAGAGTACATGTGCTGTTGATGATGGGGTGACATTGTGAATTCAAGATTGTGCTCGTCTCAGAAAACAAAATGAAACACTTGATTTAGCCAAAGCAGAGAACAGCAGTTCATGTTACTTTCTCTGCATCACACATTTAGCCGCGTAAGATGCAGGATATTGATCCCAAGATCCACCATGAGTGAGATCAGCCTGGGATGCTATAGCATCACCAGTGAGCAGAGGCATACACCTTCATTGTAACAGTTGGAGCAGATAATAGGAAATGTTAATTCTGCAGTACATGCTCTGCAATTTTCACACAAACAGTATGCATAAACTGGGGATGTAAGAAGTGACAGAAATACATGCCCTTTACAAAATATTTAAACCAAATACATTTCTTAATGTTACCTGACTGGTTGGCAATTAAATCAGGAAACATAACATATTCCTAACCAAAAGTCAAAGTATTAATGAGTCTTATTATACTGTAGTTCATGGCTTTTAATATTCATTGATCACCACTTCCCTTATTTACACCAAAATATGAAGGACAGAGGAATAATTGCAACTGAGTAAATTATCAGAAAATGTTAATCTAGTTAATTGATTTCAGGTTAATCACAATATTTAGAATGTACATGGAAAAACACTTGAAGCAAAGATATTAAGAGATATTAACAGTAAGTTTCAAGTCAAAACTCCTGTGGAGCTAGTATCAGCAGAAGGACAATGGGCCAAATGGTCTCTTACTGTATTTTTGTGATTCTGTAATTTGGGAGATGCTGCACCCTTCATTACAATCAGGTGAGGAAGGCTCCACTTTGTCCCCATGTTTAACCAAAGAAGGTTTACTCTGTTTGAAAAGAAAATAATTACTAATTCAGTGAATACATAACTGGTTTACAAACTGTAGTCATAAAAGGACCAATAACACAGGTTTTCTTGAGTTTAACAATGCAAGAAGTAATTTTATTGCATTTACCAATCAGAGTAAAATAAAATACTGACTTTCATACACACACATGCTTGATGGTTTCTGCAAGTTCATATACATACAATTAGAGTTCTCATCTATGCTTAATTTTATAAAATTTATTTACAGAATGTGGGCGGCACTGGCTAGGCCAGCATTTATTGTCAGTTAATATTCAACCACATTAATGTGGGTGTGGAGTCATATGTAGGCCAGACCAGTTAAAAGGAAAAAGTGAGGACTGCAGATGCTGGAAATCAGAGCTGAAAATGTGTTGCTGGAAAACCGCAGCAGGTCAGGCAGCATCCAAGGAGCAGGAGAATCGACGTTTCGGGCATGAGCCCTTCTTCAGGAATGACTGCACATGCCAGGTCATCTGCGCAGAAAAAATTCTCCCGCTCCTTGGATGTTGCCTGACCTGCTGCGCTTTTCCAGCAACACATTTTCAGCTCTGATCTCCAGCATCTGCAGTCCTCACTTTCTCCTAGAAGATCTTAACCTACTGCGAATCCTCTTACAAGGATGCCTTCCCTGAAGAAGCTCTCTTCCTCCCTCCACAAGGATTTCAGTGAGTCCCACTCTCACTGCACACCCCAGGTCATCTCCTCTGCACAGAAAGATTCCTGAAGAAGGGCTTATGCCCAAAACGTCGATTCTCCTGCTCCTTGGATGCTGCCTGACCTGCTGCGCTTTTCCAGACCAGTTAAAACCAACAGTTTCCTTCCCTAAAGGACAATAGCAAAGCAGATTTTTTTTCTGACAATTGACAAACGTTTCATGATCATTGTCGGATTCTTAATTCCAGATTGAACTCAAATTTCACCATCTGCCATGCTGAGATTTGAACACACACACACGCACAAATAAACATACAAACAAACACACACATACAACCCCACAAACTCTCACACACAAACATACAAACGCACACACATAAACCCACAAACACACACACCCACACACACTCATACACACACATACACACAAACAAGTATCCTGTCTGTGGCTTGATGACTCAGCTGGCCTCAGGCTAAACTTGGTATTTTAACCTTCCAATTTAAAAATGTCATTGACTGAGTTGGTTATTCTTATAGAGTCATAGAGATGTACAGCATGGAAACAGACCCTTCGGTCCAACTTGTCCCTGCCGACCAGATATCCCAACCCAATCCAGTCCCACCCGCCAGCACCCGGCCCACATCCCTCCAAACCCCTCCCATTCATATACCCATCCAAATGTCTCCCAAATGTTGCAATTGTACCAGCCTCCACCACATCCTCTGACAGCACACTCCACACACATACCACCCCCTGCATGAAAAAGTTGCCCCTTAGGTCTCTTTTATATCTTTCCCCTCTTACCCTAAACCTATGTCCTCTAGCTCTGGACTCCCTGACCCCAGGGAAAATACTTTGTCTATATCTCCCATCCATTCCCCTCATAATTCTGCAAACCTCTACAAGGTCACCCCCTGGAGATAGTTTTTCTGGGTTCAATTTGACACCAGACATCTCGGAATGCTCACAGTCAGCAAACAGAGCTCCAATCTCTGGAGCTGGATTAGAAAGAGAGAGAGAGAGAGAAAGAAATAGCAGGGCAGGAGGCACCCACTTGGGTCTTCTTCCTGGTCTCTTGGCCAATTTTGCTTTTTAACAAAAATTGTTCAGAGAGATAGGCATTTTGCTGGCTGTTCCAGCAGTTATTGGCTATTCCTAACCTTTGTGCAGATGGTGGTGAGCTACATTCCTGAACCTCTACAATCTATCTGGTGTAGGTTCACCGAATACAGCTGTCAGGAAGTGAGTTACAGGATTTTGAACCAGTGACAGCGACAAAATGGGCTGATCATTCCAAATCAGGATGGTGTGTGGTTGAGAGAGGAACTTGCAGGTGGTAGTATTACCATACACCTCGGTCATTGTCCTTTTATATAGCAAAGGTCTCAACTTTGAAACATGTTATCACAGGAGCTTTGGGATATATCCATAGTGCAACCTGGAGATGGTTGTTACTGTGTATTAACGTTGAAGAAGATGATAGCGTGGGGGTGTCAACCAAGCAGCTGCTTTGTCTTGGATGGTGTTGAGCTTCTTGGGTATTCTGGACTGACATCAGCAAAACAGGTGATCTCTCGTTATTTCATTTGCTACATTCTGACAGAGATTTAGCACAAGTCTCCAGAGACTCAACTGTGCACTGAGATGTGGAGGAGTCTGAAAATTGCTGCAGAACTGTCACCTTCTTTCAGTACTGTTGATCTTGAAGGACAGAGTTCTGCTGGTGGCTGACAATAGAGGCATTTGTACGCATACAGTGTGGAAGCGATTTGGAACTCTCTTCCACAAAAGGCAGTTGACACTGGATTAGTTGTTAGCTTTAAATCTGAGATAGATAAATTTATGTTAAGCAAGGATATTAAGGGATAAGAATAAAAGACATGTGTAGGGAGTGAGGCTACAGATCAGCCCTGACCTCATTGAATGGTAGAACAGACTGGTGGGACTGAATGGCCTATGGCTGTTCCTACTTTCCATCTTTGCAGGACTGTCCATCTTCAGCTGCTTCATCAATGGCCTTCCCTTTATCATAAGGTCAGAAGTGCGGATGTTCGCTGATGATTGCACAATGTTCTATGCCATTCATGACTTCTCATGAAGATCCATGTTCAATTGTAACAAAATTTGGACAATATCCCCAGGCTTGGGCTGACAAGTGGCAAGTAATATTCATGCCACACAAGTGCCAGGCAATAACCATCTCCAATAAGAGTCAATCTAACTACCATCAATGGTATTACAATCACTGAAACCCCAACTGTCAATATCCTTCGGGCTACCATTGACCAGAAATTTAATTTAACTTGCCGCATAAATGCAGTGGCTACAAGAGTATGTCAGAAGCTAGGAATACTGCAGCAAGTAACTTGTCTCTTGACTCCTCAAGGCCTGTCCATCATCTACAAGGCACAAGTCAGGAGTGTGATGGAGTAGTCCCCACTTGCCTGGAAGAATCCACTCCCTCCATTACTGATGCTCAATAGTAGCAGTGTGTACTATGTACAAGGTGAACTGTAGAAATTCACCAAAGATCCTTTGAGAGCACCTTCCAAACCCCTGACCATGTTCATCTGGAAGGACAAGGGCAGCACTTACATGGGAATACCACCACCTTCAAGTTCTCCTCTAAGCCACTCACCATCCTGATTTGGAAATATATTGCCGTTCCTTCACTGCTGCTGGGTCAACATCCTGGAATTCCCTCCCTAAGGACATTGTGGGTCAACCCACAATAGGTGGATTGCAGCAGTTCAAGAAGACAGCTCCTCACTACCTTTTCAAAGGTAATAAGGGACGGGGGGCAATAAATACTGACCAGCCAGCAATGCCCACATCCCATGAATGAATTAAAAAAAGTGCCACAAATGATTAGGCTAAAAAAAGACTGAAGGAAGAACATGCTTACAACTAATACCAGAGAGGCATGGGGGGGAAAAAAAGGTACTACAAAAAAAAACTTGAAAGGCTCAAGTAATACAAGTCAAGACAGAGTAGTAAAAAGTACCAGAAAAACACTTCGGATCAGTGAAGTAAACCCATCCATCAATAACAACTAAAGCTCAGAGAGAGATGAACCTCAGACTTCATACAGATTTAAATCCACATTTTCTTCTGAAACGATCGCCAAATTTTAATTCATTTTTGGCATTGCTGTTGTAAGGTGATTTTAAAATTAGTCATTTATCTTTCAGTGATGATGGAATACCTCACTTCTGATATGAATTTTAATGAATCTGGGGAGTGCTTTGTCAGAGTATAGTGCCTAATAGGTTTTAAATTAGTTAATTCATTAATAAACATATTTACTAATGTAATTTTTTTAACACAAGGTTATCGACTGTCTTAGTAACAGTGGACTGTGAGTAATTACTTGAAAAGCTTAATCAGTTTATCAATGGTGAAAAATTACAGTGGGAACCAAGGTTAAAATACAAATGATTGGTTTGCTGAGTCTAAAATAACAGTGGAATTTCCATGTCATTCTATAATGTATTAGTCTTAAGACAAATGAAAGAAGCGATATATTTGGCATAAAGTATTCTCTATTCACCACCCCCGCACAGCCAGCTGGCTTTATTTAAAAAAAAGGTCAGAAAGCATTGTCCAACTGCTCCTCCCCTCTCTGCTTTGGAGGTATTTCTCTACTTATTTTATCTTTTCCCTCTATGCCATCTTCTCACACTAGTGTTGATGAAAGGGAGATCATGGACAGTATAACATGGGTGTGGCGATATAAAATGAGGAGTACAAAGCTTAAGGTGGTCTCGGAGCAGAGGGATGTGAGTGTATTTGTAGCTGCCATGACAGATGGACAGAGCGAGTGGTAATCATACAGTATCCTGGGGCCCTTGTGACACAGTGTAGTGTTCCTACCTCTGGACCAGGAGGCCCAGGTTCAAGTCCCATCGACTCTGAATGTAATAGCATCTCTGAACAGGTTGGTTTAATTGATGGTGTAGTGGACAGTGAAGAAGGTTATCTCAGAGTACAACAGGACCTTCATCAGATGGACCATTGGGCCAAGAAATTACAGATGGAGTTTAGTTTAGATAAATGTGAGGTATTGCATTTTGGTAAGGAAAATCAGGGCAGGAATTATACAATTAATGGTAGGGCCCTGGGGAGTACTGAATAAAGAGACCAAGGTGTGCAGGTGCATAGTTCCCTGAAAGTGGAGACGTTGGTAGACAGGGCGGTGAAGAAGACATTTGACCTGCTTGCCTTTATTGATCAGAACATTGGAAACTGGTGGTGGAAACTGGAGACTGTAAGAAACATGAAGTTAGCATTAATAAGGGGAAGAGTAGGCAGAGAACAGATGAATGCAAAAGAACTGGCAGCCTGAAGTGCATATACTTTAATGCAAGGAGTATAGTGGGTAAGGCAGATGAACTTATGGCTTGGATTGGCACCTGGGAGTATGACGTTATTGCAATCACAGAGACTTGGTTGAAGGAACAGCAGGATTGGCAACTAAATGTTCCAGGATATAGATGCTTCAGACAGGACAGGGAGGGAAGTAAAAGGGGGGGGGGGGGGGGGGGGGTAGGAATTGCACTGCTGGTCAGGGATGATATCACGGCTGTGCTAAAGGTGGACACAATGGAGGGTTTGAATTGTGAAGCATTACGGGTGGAGCCGAGAAATAAAAAGGGTGCAGTTACATTGTTGGGGCTGTATTACAGGTCTCCCAACAGTGAGCATGAGGTAGAAGAACAAATAGATAAACAGATTATGGAAAGATGTAGAGGCAACAAGGTGGTGGTGATGGGAAATTTTAATTTTCTCAACATTAACTGGGATATACTTAGTGTCAGAAGTCTGGATGGAGCAGAATTTGTAAGAAGCATCCAGTAGAGTTTTCTAGAGCAGTATGTCAATAGTCTGACGAGGGAAGGGACCATATTGGACCTGGCGTTGGAGAATGAGCCAAGCCAGGTGGTAGAAGTTGCGGTGGGGAATTTCTTTGAGAACAGTGACCACAATTCTATAATTTTTAGAATACTCATAGACAAAGATGAGAGTGGACCTAAGGGAAGAGTATTAAACTGGGCCAAAGCCAATTATATCAAAATTAGGCAGAAGGTAGGAAATGTGGATTGGACACAGCTATTTGAAGGGAAGTCCATATTTGATATGTGGGAGGCTTTCAAAGATAGTGCAGGATAGGCATGAACTGTTGAAAGCAAAGGATAGGAAGGACAAGATTCATGAACCATGGATGACAGGAGAAATCATACGACTAGCCAAGAGGAAAAGGGAAGCATACATAAGGTCCAAGTAGCTAAGAACAGAATGGGCCCGGGAGGAAAGCGGGAGAATAGGACCAGTCTTAAATGAGGAATCAAGTGGGCTAAAGGGGGTCTTGAAATAGCTTTGGCAAGCAGAATTAAGAAGAATCCCAAAGCCTTTTATTCTTATATAAGAAGCAAGCGGATAAGTAGAGAAAGGATTGATCCACTAAAGGATAAGGAAGCAAGGCTGTGTGTCGAGCCTGAGAAAATGGGTGAGATTCTGAATGATTACTTTGCATCAGTGTTCATTGAGGAGAGGAACATGATGAATGTTGAGATTAGAGATAGAAGTTTGATTACTCTGGATCACATTGACATAAGTAGGGAAGATGTGTTGGATAGGCTAGAAGTTAATAAGGCGGACAAATCCCCCAGACTAGATAGGATCTATCCCAGGTTGCTGATGGAGGCGAGAGAGGAAATAGCTGGGGCCCTGACAGATATCTTTGTCGCATCCTTAAACACAGGTGAGGTGCCGGATGACCGTAGGCTTGCTCGTGTTGTCCACCTGTACGAGAGGGGTAGTAGGGATATTCTGGGTAATTATACACCAGCGAGCCTGACATCAGTGGTGGGGAAGTTGCTGGAGAAGGAACTGAGGGATAAAATCTATTTATATTTGGAAAAGAATGGACTTATCAGTGAGAGGCAACATGGTTTTGTGCAGGGAGAGATCATGCCATACCAACTTAATAGAGTTCTTTGAGGGTGTAACCAAGTTGAAAGACGAAGGAAGGGCTGTAGTTTTCATATACATGGATTTTAATAAGGCATTTGATAAGAATACTGTGTATAGTTCTGGATGCCACATTACCAAAAGAATGTGAACGCTTTGGAAAGGGTGCAGAGAAGTTTTATAAGGATGTTGCCTGGTATGGAAGGTGCGAGCTATAAAGAGAGGTTGAGTAGGTTAGGATTGTTTTCAATACAGAAAAGGAGATTGGGGGAGGACCTGACTGAGGTTTATAAAATTATGAAGGGTATAGACAGGGTAGATAGAGATAAGCTTTTTCCCAGGGTGAAGGATTCAATAATGAAAGGTCACACTTTCAAGGCGAGAGGTGAAAAGTTTAAGGGGGATATATGCGGCAAGTACTTTACACAGAGGGTGGTAGATACCTGGAACACGTTGCCAGCAGAGGTAGTAGAGGCAGGCACAGTAGATTCATTTAAGATGCATCTGGACAGATGCAGGAGTAGGTGGGGAGCAGTGGGATATAGATGCTTAGGAATTGGGTGACAGGTTTAGACAGTAGATTTGGATTGGCTCAGGCTTGGAGGGCTGAAGGGCCTGATCCTGGACAGTAAATTTTCTTTGATCTTTGTTCTTTGTATTGAGTACAGGAGTTGAGAGGTCATGTTGCAGCTGTACAAGACATTGGTGAGGCCACTTGGAATACTGTGTTCAGTTCTGGTCTCTCTACTGTGGGAAGGATGTTGTTAAACGTGAAAGGATTCATAAAAGATTGACAAGAATGTGGTCAGAGTTGGAGGGTCGAGCTACAGCGAGAGGCTGAATAGGCTGGGCTTTTTTGCCTGGAGCATCAGAGGTTCGGGGTGACCTCATAGAGGTTTATAAAATCGTGAGGGGCATGGATTGGGTATAGAGCCAAGGTCTTTTTCCAGGATATGGGAGTCCAAAGCTAAAGAGCATAGATTTAAGGTGAGAAGGGAAAGATTTAAAAGGGACCTGAGAGGCAAAGTTTTCACACCAAGGATGAGGCATGTGTGGAACGGGCTACCAAAGGAAGTGGTAGAGGCAGATACAATTACAACCTTAAAGAGGCATCTAGATGGGTGCATAAATAGGAAGGGTTTCGAGGGATATGGGCCAAATATTGGCAAATGGGACTAGATCAGTTAAGGATATTTGACTCACATGGATGAGTTTGATGAAGGGTCTGTTTCTGTGCTGTATAACTCTCTGACTCTATAACTCTGATTAAAAAGTATCTGCAGTATCCTAGGCTGTTTTAAAAGGACCTTAGGATACAAGAACAAAGAGGTGATGTAGAAGAGATTTATTAGAATGATCTCAAGGATGACAAATCTTGGCTGTGATGATAGATTGGAGAAGTGGGGGCTGTTCTCCTTGGAGAGAAGAAGGCAAGAGGAGATCTGATAAGAGATTTCAAAAGCATGAGGAGTCTGGGTAGAGTAAATCTGGAGAACGTCTTTCGCTCATATAAGCATCAAGAATGAGAGGGAATACCTTTTAGGTGATTTGCAAAAAAAACAAATGTGGCATCAAAACAACTTATCAGAGAATGATTAGTTTGGGACTGGAATGCACTGCATGGAAGAGTTGCAGAGGCAAGTTCAATTGAAGCATATGAGGGGGTGTCAGATGATTATTCAAATAGAAACTGGGTGCAAGGGTACAGAGAAAAGGCAGCAGAATGGAACTAAGTCCTGACGTTCATTTAATAAGCTGGTACAGACACAACAGGCTGAATAGCCTCCCTCTACACTACAATACTTCAGTGGTTCTATGATGTTGTCAGTGAATGGCCTTAAAAGATGAGCTCTGGGAATCAAACTTGGAATTCAAGGCTGTTATGAATGTGAAAGAATGGAAGAAGTTGAATTTTTCTCAATTGCTGCCTTACTTTTGATGTCTTTAGCTGTTAAGAGACACCTGGCTCATTGTAAATGCTAAGTGCCCATGTTGCCCTCAGTTTTTCAGGCTGCAGTGACAGTGGTAGGCATAGTTTGCCATTGATGCCAAGAATGTTTCATTTCAAATTTCTCATGTTTATTGACAAATGCTGTACAATGCCTCCCCCCTATGTATTTACATCATCTCATCTAGTCCTACAACCACTTAAAATATTTGGTTTCCTCCAATTCTAGCCTCTTGCACACTCTCAGTTTTCATTGCTGCATTTTTGGCCTTCATTAGCCTAGCCTCTTACCACTGGAAATCCTCTCCAGAAACTCTCAGCCTCTCTCTGCCCCCTTCTCCTCCTTTACAATGCTTTTCAGCCCTTTCTCTTTGATCAAGCTTTTGATCACCTGCTGTAATGTCCTGTTGTGTTTGATATCAAATATTATTTGTCAAGTGATATGGGGCATTTGCTCAGATGCTACCAGATCAAAATGAGCCACAGTGTGCAATATATGGCTATTTGTCTCACAGACACCAATGCATGAAATCCTGGGCAGAGAGAATAACAGAGGGAAAAAAGTAACAACATTATTTCATCCAGCTATGAACAGTCTGGCCAGGTGGCATGTGAAGAGATTGGCAAAGATTGTTGCTACTAAGTGCTCTTAATTTACTTGTTTAATCTTAAGTTAATTTGTATGTTGGCTTACAGTCTTGAGAACATCTTCCTACTGCAGATTTAATCATGTAATGCTCTCTAATGAGTGGAAATGTAGTGTTGACTGTTCTATGTTCAATTCCTGTGGATTTGCTTAGCAATGAGCAGATAGCTACACCTTCTGTGAGTGATTTGAACTTCTAGTTAATAGAGTGACCAGCAACAATGAATCTAAATCAAATACTTGAAATAAAAAATTTTCATTTCACTTGTTATTTAGAAGACGGTGGCACAGTGACGCCACAGTGGCCTCACAGCGCCAGAGACCCGGGTTCAATTCCCACCTCAGGCGACTAACTGTGTGGAGTTTGCACGTCCTCCCCGTGTCTGCGTGGGTTTCCTCCGGGTGCTCCGGTTTCCTCCCACTGTCCAAAGATGTGCAGGTCAAGTGAATTGGCCATGCTAAATTGCCCGTAGTGTTAGGTAAGGGGTAAATGTAGGGGTATGGGTGGGTTGCGCTTCGGCGGGTCGGTGTGGACTTGTTGGGCCGAAGGGCCTGTTTCCACACTGTAAGTAATCTAATCTAAGACTCATGTAGCTGGAACGAACAATGATGAGCTAAATGGTTGCCTTCTGTACTGTAAACTTCAATGATCTAATGCCTATTTTGGAGTCACTCATGTCTGATTGCATGGTCATGATGGAAAAGCTCTATGGAAAAGTCGCTCTTGCAAAGTGCTGAATGGCACCTTCTGTGCTCTAACCATTCCATGATTCCGGGACCTTAAAGTAGAAACTAGGAGAAAGTGAGTACTGCAGATGCTGGAGATCAGAGGATGAAAAATGTGTTGCTGGAAAAGCGCAGCAGGTGAGGCAGCATCAAAGGAGCAGGAGAATTGATGTTTCGGGCATAAGCCCTTCTTCAGGAATGATGGTGAGGTTGGCGTTGGAGCGGAGGGAGTGGAGGGCTGCACGTTGCGAGGGTGAGAGATTGGAGTGGGTGAGAAGGATGGACAGGTTCCTGAAAAAGGGCTTATGCCCGAAACGTCGATTCTCCTGTTCCTTTGAGGCTGCCTGACCTGCTGTGCTTTTCCAGCAACACATTTTTAAGCTTAAAATAGAAACCCAAAGTTCCCTAGATCCTAGCTTTGTTATACGTCAATGAATATCATTTTGAGGATAGAGGTAAGGTGGAAACAGTTTGAGCCAAACTCCTCAGATGGAAATCAATTGAGATTAAAATCAGATTGTATGCAACATGACTTTCCACCGAATGCCGTCAGACTTCCAATGAGTTGTTTCAGTTTAACACTGAGTACTCCCCTCTTACCTTCACTGAACCTGTTCCCTCCATCTTACTCCTGTGAGTTCACAACCAAATAAATTTCTGTTCCAAACAAGGCCATCAGGAGTTCTTTATGAGTCGATTGCAGTGAAGGTTGCTGATTATATTCCTAGCAGCTTTATGGATCAGTGATTTCTTTTTTTAGTTATAAATAGCACAGTGAGCATCTGAACAATAATAACCCCTATCTGAATGCAGTCTTGACAGTGTGAATACAAGGAGATTGATTCTCTTTATTCTAGTCTGATCTGTAACAGATCAACTGTCATTTATTTTATGGTACAGAATGGAAGAAACATACATATCTTATTAATATTAATGTCTCAATGGTGTTTGAAATTAAATTTTGTGGAGGAGCAAATTGGTTAACAGGATTGTTCTTCATAGGTGTTATGAAGCCCCCTGCACACAGTCAACTCGTTAAAAAGCAATCTCGCTCATAACGTCGCTCCTGTTAATGGTCTGACACTCAGTAATTGCACTTGTTAAGGCACTGGAATGTGTGAGATCATTAACACTCAGTGTTGCTAATTAACACGATATGTAATGTAACAAGTTGCCATAGTCCTACCAGACCATAGGGCAGCTTTGTCACTAGAAAGAGAACTGGTGCTGGTGTAACTTTAGGCAGGGGGAAAAGAGTCTGAGAAAGTGAATCTTTCACGATAACCTCAGCTAGCACAGGAATTGAACCCATACTGTTAGTACTGCTGTTTATTGCAATTAATCTGTCCAGCCAACTGAACTAATTGGCTGCTTGGGTCACTAGGATCAGCCTTATTGGTGTGGAACTGGAATTACACAAGTCAGGTTTTGCCCTGATGTGAGGCAATTTTCTGAGAGCCCAATATTTAGGCACCATCCACCAACTTCCACTGAGGACTGGATTACACTTATTGATACACAGAGTTAGCTTTCAGGGTAGCTCAACGAATGAAGGCCTCAGAGAATCTCTGTCATAAATGTTGATGATAAAGTCCCCTAGAACGTTTCCCAATATTTTTTGAAAATAGCCCTTCAGACTTCTAGCCATAAGTTAAAAGGCATTATATCTTTAAGCAGCATTTGTGATCCTCGACGAAGACTTGCTCAGTCCCAATTAGCTGGCTGACATAAGGAGAGGATGCTAGTTGAAGCGTTATCCACTAAGATGCCATGCAGTTTCTTTAATGAGCACTAGCAGATAATGTAACCAGCAAACGTTTTACCCTGTGAATGCTGTGAGCAAAGGAGATTCCCATATTGTGTTCATCGATCACACCAAGGCAGTACACCATGTGGATGGAGGCAATGTTTCTAAGCTGTTTGGAGAAATGTGACTGCTCCCTGATGCTGCTCACTGTGATTGTCCCTTCCTGTCACAGCATGACACATTAATGGGGCTACACTGGGACACTGAGACTCCACAGCGGGGTCCCACAAGACTGCATACCGGCATTGACACGGTTTGACATATTCTGATTTTTTTACCTCTATCCTAAGCAGAGATGGTGATATTGTAGTCATGTCACTGACCTTGTCACCTAGAGGCCCCCCCGGACAAAACCCCTCAGAGGAATTTAGAATGTAACCAATAAATCTGAAATTGGAAGCTGGTCTTTGGGGACGATACCACAAAGCCATCGCTGATTTTTGTGAAAGGAGAAACACTTGGCTCAATACAATTTACTGTTTTTCCCATACAAGACTCCACTCCAGATCCATAACAATGTTTGACTCTCATCTGCTTCTCTGAAATGGGGTAGTCCCACCAGGAGCAATGAGGGATGGAAACAAATTGGCCTTACCAGCTATGACTGCATCGCATGAAAGAAATAAAAAAGCTTCTGACCATTCATCCAGAGTGTCCATTAACCAAGCAGACATGCTGGAAAGTTGCCTAGCCTTGCTGACCTGAGATCCGTGAGACATGTGTACCACATGCTCATCAGAGAGTTGCTGTATACTGACAATGCTGCATTTGCATTCTACACTGAGAAATACTATCAGCTGCAAATGGTCAGGCTTCCTCATGCATGTAAAAGGGTTTGGTTTGTTCATCAGCATCAGAAAGACAAAGATCATAGTCCATGGTGTTACCATATCACTATCTATCAGCATTGACGATTTGATTTTTTGAATTCTTTACTCATTCATGGGATGTGGATGTCTCTAGCTGGGCAGTATTTATTGTCCATCCCTAATTGCCCAGAGGGCAGTTAGAGTCAACCACATTGCTGTGGCTCTGGAATCACATATAGGCCAGACCAGGTAAGGATGGCAGTTTCTAACCCGAAGGGATAATAGTGAACCAGATGGATTCTTGGTCAGCATTAGAGTCTTAGTATTTTGCAGTTACCTCCATGGTATGCTGGAGGTCATTGATAGTTTCATAGATGTAGTCTCTATGATCATCAACAATCTGCTATGTGAAGTTGAAATCAACTTGTGCATTACAAAGACAGTTGCTGTTACATCTAAAGGAGTATTAACAAACAGCAAGCTGACTGACAACACCAAACTATGGATCGACCAAGCCTGTACCTTTAGCATACCCATGTACATGGTGAGACCAGGACAACATATGCTGGGCAGAAGAAACGATTGAACAATTTCCAGCTTCACTATCTTGGTGTATTCTCTGCATCTTCTGCAGGACCAAGTCATCAACTCAAAGATCCTGGAGCATGCTAATTCCATCAGTGTATATGCATTGTTCAACCAACTGGGTTCCAATGGGGTCACCGTTTCACCTGATAGATGACAGCCATAAACCTCAAGACTTTGTGCAGGATGAACTGCCTACTGGATCACTACCTCTTTCACACCCGTTCCACAACCACAGTGAACTGTAAACAAGATGTTGGGATGGAGGACATGGACGCTGACAACTGGGATTCATTCGCTGATGATTATGACCTTTAGAGGCTTCCTGTTTGGGAGGGTATTTGAAGAGTCAGGCAAAAGTGTAAAGCTCAGCTCCCCCCAAAGAAAACAAAGGCTTTCTGGTGCACTTCCTCAGTCTATTGTCCTCTTCTGCAGAAAATTTGGCAGAAACTGCCGTGACCGAGTTGGGGACCTTGACCACACGAGAAAATATTCAACATGGAGTGGAGCAGTGCAGTGCAAACCATCACTTCACAAAATGGAAAGCTGCGAAACAGTGGAAAATTTACACGTCAGTCATTCCCACAACAATCCTCCAGACAGCCATTGCAAGTATGTACTCCAGCTCCTTTGAAAACAGGCTGTTTTGCACAAAAGGCAGGCTAAACTAGCACTCCAAATAAGCCACCTCTGAGGCTCTTTACTGCATGAAGATCTTGTTGGACTCATTATATGAATGCAAGATCTATTGATTAAGCTACTTCAGGGCCAGGCTGTCTACTGGCATGTGGTGCGCAAGGGAAGAATCTGAATAAAAGGCCAGCTCTTCCTGAAATCCTGTCTTCCCTTTGCTTGGGTTTTAAATGGAATAGATTTGTATTTCTGTTGTGTCTTTCTACTTCAGCGTACCCATTGTCCTTCATGTTCCTGTGGATGCAACTAGATTGTAAAGCTCTCAAGATATCTGGAAACTCTTTCAATGATTCTTATGGGGATGGGTGGAAATGCTTTAATTTACACTTTTTATGCCTTACATCTCTCTGCTCCAGCTCAAGCTACTAAACACATAAGCATGACTTCAACTGTTCATTAAAGATGGAAGATGATTTCTACACTATAAGGCTCACAACGAGAAGAATGACCACCATTTTTGCTCATGTTGTGCAAGAGAGCAAGAATAGCAAGAGGCCACTACTTTCCAGACCACCCCTGAGCAAATCAATGGATAGAAATGTTCCTATGTCATTATCGGTTCAACATCTCATCTAAAAGGCAGTATGCTCAATAGTGCAATACTTGTTCCTTTCTACACTTGAATGCTGACTTAGAATATACATACAGTTCATAGGATGGGGAGTTAACTTACACCCCTCTGATGGAAGTGTATCCAGTTGAGCCAATCTGGTATGACAGAGCATAGTGCCATTATCAATATACACCTCACTGCACAGCTGGGCCATCTCTAATTATTTGGTATGGAATTTGCAATGGTACGTTGTCACTCAAACATACATATATGGTATAATTTCTCATGGAATAAGAATAAAGTTAGCAGCAGATAAATGTAGACTGGAGGTGGCATCAGTTAGAGACCACGACATAATAACACTGTCACACAATTCACAGGGGGGCATTCTCAATAAAAGCATTATTTTGTAGCTGACAAACACAAAGAGTTTGTGACCAAAGCAAAGTTATATATATAGAATAGACATTCCGTATAGTTATATAAAGAATAATCGACAGCTGGATGTGACTAATGAGGCCTTTGTGCAATTAGATGACCCAGCAAACATGCAAGTGAAGTTAGCCAATTTTTTTTTTCGGCAACAGATTTAAATAGCTTGTTTAACTAAGGCAGGAGACTCCATCTGTTCTTAAAAATATTGAGTTCAAAAAGGCTTTTGATCATTGAGGCCTGTTGCTTATTATTCCAGTTTAGTATAATAAACGTGGCTGGAATTTCCTGAGACTTGATGTCAAACCAGTTTCTTTAGTTTGAGAAAAAGCCTCTTAGTTCTCCATCCCGTAGGTCCCAAGGCTACCAGTTTTGAGACGGTATACCTGTTTAAAGTCGCATTAATTAAGCAGCATAACTGTAGAAAAATATTTGCCCCATAATGTGTGTAGCATCTGAAAATTCTTAGTAGAGTTTATTCAACTTCTGTTGCATCATGTTAAGGTGAAAGGTCTGACAGAGCTAATATTGAGGAGTGCCTTAAACACTACCCATTATGTTAATGCCATACAGACTGGGAGAGGGGATGAGTTTATGATCTCTAAGCAGTAAGACCTATGATCCAAGGTCTCCTTTTATCGTCTATAACAATGACTATCCTATCAGTGTAACATGGAATAAACTACATCTTGTTTAAGACAAAAGCTTTGTCTTTTTAGACAAGCGAGTTTTTCTCTACCTCACCAGGACCAGGGACACTTTCCATATGAATACATTTATATCAATATGTCTACATAATCAATACAAATATAGAAAATACTGGAGAAAATCAGTCTAGTGCGACCTTTCTTTGGAACTCAGACTTGAAACATTTATCCTGTTTCTCCAAATTTACTGCCAGTCCTGTTGAATTTCTCCAGCACTTCCTGTTTTTATTTTTGACTTCCAGCATCCACAGTATGTTGCTTTTACTTGAGGGTCATGAGGTCTCTACCCCAAGAGATGCTAATGACAATAAACCTTCTCCATCGTGAGCAGTAGTGCAGATAGCCTCAAACAACAAGGTGATCTGTAGTGATGTTTTCTTTAATTTATTCACATAAGATGAACATCATGGGCTCAGCCAGAATTGCCCAGAGGGACAGTTAAAAGACAACCACTCTTCTGTAGTCTGGAGTTACGTATACAGCAAACCAGGAGAGAATGGCAGATCTCAGCTCTCGCACATCTCTGCAGGAGATCCTTAGGCCGTTGTCTATGGCCCAATCAGCTGCTTCGTTAATAACCTTCTCTCCATCAAAGGTCAGAAGTGCTAATGCTTGCTACTGATTACACAGTGTTCAGCACCATTCATGACTCCGCAGACACTGAAGCAGTCCTTACCCAAATGCAACAAGATCTGGACAATATCCAGGCTTGGGCTGAAAAATGCAAGAAACATGCATGCCACAGAAATGCCATGCAATAACCATCTCCAATAAGAGACATGTTACCAACACCGAAACCTTCACTATCAACATGGGGAGAGTGGCCATAACACTGTACGTTTCAAAGTCATTATGGAAAGGGATGCGTATAGTGCAGAAATTAAGTGTCAAAATTGGGTGACAGCCGATTTAAATGCCATGAGAGAGGATCTGAAAAATATAGACTGGGAGCATCTACTCGCAGGTATGTTCACATTTGGAAAGTGGGAGCATTTTAAAAGCAACAGAGTGAGAGTTCAGGGCCAGCATATTCCTGTAAGAGAAAAGGCAAGGGCAGGCAAAGCAAGTCCAAGGATGTCAAAGAATATTGAGAGTTTCATAAAGAAAAAAGTATTTATTTGGTATAGTGTATTAAAATCAGGGGAGGCCCTTCACAAGTATAGAGTTGGGGGAGTGTTAAAAAAGGAACTTAGGAGGTCAAAGAGGAGCCATGAAATATCTTTGGCAGATGAGATCTAGAAAATCCCCAAGAACCTTTGGAAGTTTTAAAAGTATATTAAGAGGATTACCGGGGAAAAAGTGGTACTTATTAGAAACCAAACAGGCAATATGTGTGGAACCAGTGGACATAGGTGAGGTCTTAAATTAATACTTTTCTTCTGTATGCACAATGAGAAAGACATTGTAACCAAGAATTTCATTTGGGATGATGAGGTTTTAGAACACGCTAAGATTAATAAGAAGTAGGCATTAGATGATTAATGTTTTACAGGTGCATAAATCCCCAGGGCCTGATGAGATGAATCCCAGATTGCTATGGGAGGCAATGGAGGAGATAGCTAGGCCCTGACAGAAATAATTAATACTTCACTGGCTACAGGTGAAGTACTAGATGACTGGAGGATCGCCAATGTGGTCCTTTTTTTTTCAAGAAGGCTAGCAGGAATAGGCCAGGTAATTACAGACTAGTTAGTTTAATGTCTGTGGTGGGGGAATTCTGGGAAAAAAATTCTGAAGGGCAGGATTAATCAACACTTGGAAAAGCAGAGATTGATCAGGGATAGATTTGTTAGATGGAGATCCTGTCTGACTGATTTAATTGAGTTTATTGAAAAGATGCCTAAATACATTGATGAGGACATGGATTTCAACAAGGACTTTGACAAGGTATTACATGGAAGACTGGTCCCAAAAGTAAGAACACATAGAATCCAAGGCAGGTTGACAAATTTGGATCCAAAATACCTGAGTTATAATTACAAAGCAGAGGGTGATGGTGGAGGATTATTTTTGTAATTGGAAGCCTGTGACCAGTAGTGTCCTACAGAGTTTGGTGCTGGAATACTTGGAGTTTGTTATGTGCTTTAACAACTTGGAAGTAAATGTAGAAGTTATAATTATTAAATTTGCAGATTACATGAAAATTGGTGGTGTGGCTGATGCTGAGGAGGATAGTCTCAGGTTAAAGTCTGACATTCATCCAGTGGGCAAATTGGGCAAAGCAATGGCAGATGGAATTTGATCCCATTAAAAAGAAGAAAGTGAGGACTGCAGATAGAACAATGCAGTACAATACAGTCCCTTCAGCTCTCGATGTTGCACCAACCTATAAAACCAATCTGAAGCCCATCTAACCTACATTATTCCATTCTCGTCCTTATGCCTATCCAATGACCATTTAAATGCCCTTAAAGTTGGCAAGTCTACTACTGTTGCAGGCAATGCATTCCATGACCCTACTACTCTCCGAGTAAAGAAACTACCTCTGACATATGTCCAATATCTATCACTCCTCAATTTAAAGCTATGCCCCCAGGCACTAGCCATCACCATCCAAGGAAAAAGACTCTCACTGTCCACCTTATCTAACCCTCTGAGTATCTTATATGTCTCAATTAAGTCACCTCTCAAACTTGGTCTCTCCAATGAAAACAGCCTCAAGTCCCTCAGCCTTTCCTCATAAGACCTTCCCTCCATACCAGACAACATCCTAGTAAATCGCCTCTGAACCCTTTCCAAAGCTTCTCCATCCTTCCTGTAGTGCAGTGACCAGAACTGTATGCAATACTCCAAGTGTGGCTGCATCAGAGTTTTGTACAACTGCAGCATGACTTCATAGTTCTGAAACTCAATCTCGCTACCGATAAAAGCCTAACACACCATATGCCTTCTTAACAACCCTATCAACCTGGGTGGCAACTTACAGGGATCTATGTACATGGATCTCTCTGCTCATCTCTACTGCCATTAGCCCAGTACTCTGCATTCCTGTTGCTCCTTTCAAAATGAATCACCTCACACTCATCTGTATTAAATTCCATTTGCCACCTCTCAGCCCAGCTCTGCAGCTTATCTATATCTCTCTGTAACCTACCACGTCCTTCTGCACTATCCACAACTCCAACAACCTTAATGTTGTCTGCAAATTTACTAACCCACCCTTCTTGTGACATTGTGAGAATTTCTCCTCCGTTGCAGTCCTATCTAAGATCAGACAGCATTAGTTTAAGATGAGGAGCAAATATTTTAAAGGAGGTATGGGAAAGAATGTTTTCACCCACATGGTGGTACGAATATGGAATGTGTTGCCTGAGAGGGTGAATGATTCTGGTATTCTCATAACATTGAAGAAGCATCTGGGTGAGCACTGAAAAAGACAGGGCATAATAGGCTATGGATCAAGTGCAGGCAAATGGGATTAGGATTGTTCTGTGTTAGTTGGCTGTCATAGATACAGTGACATGAAGGGCCTGTTCCTATGCTGTATGGCACTAATATTCTATGGATAGAGAACTGGCTGGCAGACTGGAATCAAAGAATAGGAGTAAATGGGTTATTTTCTGAGTGGCACCCAATGACCAGTGGGGTACCGCAAACAACATCAAGAGCATGGGGAAAAGACAGGAGATTGGCACTAGTTCATAATGCTCATTTGGAAGACTGGTCCAGTCATGTGGATCTGAAAGATCTTGTTTTACACTCTTTCTCTTCTGTAATCCTGTAATGGAGAGGAAAGTTTAAATTGAGGAAGAAAAGAAAGAATAGAGCAATATAGTAAAACAAGGATTTATTTAGAACAATCTTTAATAACAATTAGAACTGAGGGAATGGGTCTCCACATTTTCAATAATTACTATTTAGATCTGGAGAGATTGACCAGCTATCATCAATAATTTCTAAATTAATTGGTAAAAGCCAAGGGGACTTATAGAAACAAGAAGTGCTGGAGAGCAAAGCGGGTCAGGCAGCATCCATGGAGAGACAGCAAACTAATGTTTCGAATCGAGATACCTCTTCATCAGAGCTGATGTGAAGTGTGGAGGGGACAGTATGGGGAGGGGTGGTGGTGGTGTGTGTGTTTGGAGTGCTGGGGGAGAAAGGATGTTGATAGTTCAGATTAATTGATCAGAGTGCGGGATTGGCAGAACAATGGGGTGTCTAACTGCCAGACTGGAAAGAACTGACAGTCCCACTGGAGTGGAGGGAGGGGACAGAGGACATGCTGTCAGAGAATGTAGCAAATCAAGCTAAAAGGAAGGGAAGGATTGAGTTTGAAGATGTTAAACTCAATATTGAACCCAGAAGGTTGAAAAATGCCCAGTTTGAAGATGAGATAGAGTCATGAAATCATAGAAATGTACAGCATGGAAACAGACCCTTCCGTCCAACCTGGCCATGCTGACCAGATATCCCAACCTAATCTAGTCCCACCTGCCAGCACCCGGCCCATATCCCTCCAAATCCTTCCTATTCATATACCCCTCCAAATGCCTTTTAAATGTTGCAATTGTACCAGCCTCCACCACTTCCTCTGGCAGCTCATTCCATACATGTACCACCCTCTGTGTGAAAAAGTTGACCCTTAAGTCTCTTTTATATCTTTCCCCTCTCACCCTAAACCTATGCCCTCTAGTTCTGGACTCCCTGACCCCAGGGAAAAGACTTTGTCTATTTATCCTATCCATGCCCCTCATAATTTTGTAAACTTCTATAAGGTCACCCCTCAGCCTCCGATGCTCCAGGGAAAACAGACCCAGTCTGTTCAGCCTCTCCCTATAGCTCAAATCCTGGCAACATCCTTGTAAATCTTTTCTGAACCCTTTCAAGTTTCACAACATCTTTCTGATAGGAAGGAGACCAGAATTGCATGCAATATTCCAACAGTGGCCTAACCAATGTCCTATAAAACCACAACATGACCTCTCAACTCCTGTACTCAATACTCTGACCAATAAAGGAAAGCTTATCAATCGCCTTCGTCACTATACTATCTACCTGCGATTCCACTTTTAGGAGCTATGAACCTGCACTTCAAGGTCTCTTTGTTCAGCAACACTCCTTAGGACTTTATGATTAAGTGTATAAGTCCTGCTAAGATTTGTTGGTCATCCAGTTTTCCCTGTGATTCGCTGGAGCATCGCATCATGCTAAGGTCAGACTGCAACATCTCACCTTCAAACTAGACACTTTACAAACTTCTGGGCTCAATGTTGAGTTCAACACATTCAAATTGTGAAACCTTTCCTTCCCTTTCTTTTAGCTTTACTTGTTACATTCTCTGTCACCCTCTCTCTCCTTTCCCCACGCAGTAGGATTGTCTGTTCTTTCCAGCCTGGCAGTTAAATACACCATTGTTCTGCTATTCTCATATTCCAATCATTTAATCTGAACTATCAACATGATTTTTCCCCCAGTACCCCACTCCCCCATTCCCACTATAATATAAATGCTGCCCCCTCCACACTTCACTTCAGCTCTGATGAAGAGTCATTTAGACTCTAGATGTTAGCTTGCTTTCTCTCCACGTTGCCTGATCTACTGTGATCTCCAGCATTTTGTGGTTTCAGTTTGGATTCCAGCATCTGCTGGAGACTGAGGGGGATCTTATAGAAGTGTACAGGATCATGAGAGGCATGGATAGAGTGAATGCACTCAGTCTTTCTCCTAGGGTTGGAGATTTGAGGACTAGAGTTTCAAATAAGAGTGGCAAGAATAAATGGGAATCTGAGGGGCAACACTTTTACGCAGAGGGTAATATGTATATGGAATGAGTTGTCAGTGGAAATGGCTGAAGTGGGTACATTAGCAACATTTAAAAAACACTTGAACAAATACACGGATGGCTAAGGTTTCGAAGGATATGGGCCATATGCAGGGAAATGAGGTTAGCGTGGATGAACATTTTGGTCGGCATGGACCAGTTTGGGCTGAAGGGCCTGTCTCCATGCTGTTGGGCTCTACAACTCTCTCTGCAGTAATTTGCTCCTTGACTCAATGATTTGATTTAACTTCCTGAGGCTTGTTTAATTCATATCTAGTGTGCAAATGCTATGGAATTGTTATTTCTTCAGATTTTAATTGTTAAGAGAATTTTGTGAAACAAAAGTATGTTCTTATACTTTCCCTTTCTGTTTTAATCCTGTCTTTCTTTTCTCTTTTATCCAATTTGTCTTCCCTTTACTCCATGCTGCTTAATGTTAACCCAGACAGTAAAATGTCTGTCTTAGGCAAAGCTCACAGTGAATGGGACATCTTTGGCAGTAACTCTTGGATTTTTGCACGTTAACACATGATTGACCTTTCCTGAAGTTGCTGTACCATTTGCACTTAAACAACAGTGATCAATATTAGTCTCGCTGCTGTTGTAACAACAAATTTTGAGCCATTGTTGGATTAAGGAACCATGTTGCTAATTCAGTTGTGGCCTGGTGTGATGCTATTAAGAGTAAGCCTGTGCATTTCAGTCCCTTCACTTTTTCCATTTTAAATCGGCAACTGAGTGCTTTCCACTGGCTCAAGTACAAAATGTTTGGAAATTTGCCAGTTGTGACCCAAATGTGATATTTCCTTTATGAGCAATCGGGGTTGGGGGGAATTAGATTTCCTTTGTGCATGGTTTTAGCAGACATTGTTTATAAAGAACAGATTTATGGATTCATTACACATGGCATAAAAAGGGAACTCATCTCCAATATAATTCTTAGCGAAGGACTGTTAATTTAAATATTGTTGGAGAATTCCATGCTTGGATGATATGTGTGCCATCATAAAGAAGCAGGCACCTCTGATAATAGCATAAGAGTCATACACATTTAACTTAGTTTTCCATTCTGAAGCATTTGGAAAATATTCATTGCGGCTCAGGGCTATGAGAAATGATAGCTTCTGTACCAATAAGACGAACAGTGATAGTTTCTGCAGTATTTTGTTTTTCTTCAACAGAATTACATTCTTACAACCTAATCACCTTTGTTTGCTTATTTAAAAGTTCCAGTTCTACACATCTCCCACACATGTGAATATAACATCAGAAGGTGCAGTAACCCAGAATGCATCGCCTTGTGCATTTGCTATATTCACAGTACTTCTCTATATTCCAGCTTTGTTTAAGGCCATCAAAATGTCAATTACAGTGTTTTACATTCCCCCTCGGAAGGGACATTTATACACATCCCTTTTATTGTAAACAGGAGCTGAAACACACCTTGAAGCATGACGAGTTTGCAAATCATTCAGTGTAATGCTGAAGTACACTAAAGATTTATCTGTTGCCTTCTTTAACCACAAAACGTAGAACATAAAGGGAGACCTACACCAATATATTTTGTATATAGGTTGCAATAATAAACATTGCTTTAAAATATGATAAATCTGCAATTTTATCATGCAGTGCATTAAGCAGAAAGATCAAACGTGTGACAATTACATTAACATTTCCTGTGTTTGACGTATTGGAACCTGATTCCCTATGTATGGCTGGAGAACAGCCCAGGGCTGGACAGCACTCGTAAATCCCCCGATGTCCTGAAGCCTTCTTTGTATATGTTTTCATGGGATTTGGGCACTGCTGGCAAGCCCAGAAATTGCTGCTCATCCGTCATGGCCTTTAAATTGAATGGCCTGCTAAGTCATTTCAGAGGCCAGTTAATGGCTAATCACATTGATGTGGATGTAGACCAAAGTCTACTGGGTAAGGATGGCAGATTTCCATCCTGAAGCAACATCAGTGAACCAGATGGGTTTTTATAACAATCAGCCTATTGGTGACATTACCAGAGATTATGATTTTGTGAATTATTTGAATATAAATTCCACTTGCTTCACAGTGTGAGGTCTCCAACGCATTAGACTGGGCCATTGGATCACTAACATCAGCTGCACCTACCTTTCATCCATGGGCATTGGCTTCTGCCAATTCCCAATACCTTCATGGTCACTCCTCAATCTATTTGGAGGCCTCTCAGGAACTATAGACTTGCATTGCAGGTTGCACGAACAACTGCCATTGACAAGGCTGCTGCACAGATTTTGTACAAAGGGCATGATAGTTTACAGGAAGGGATTTATTGGCATTGACCACCACCCATGGCCTCCCCAATGGAGGGTGTGGTGGGGAGTGGGTGGGGTGGTCACTACTTAGGTGGAATGTCATAGGGGCAGGGAGGATGGTTGGAGGGGAACATTCAATGTCATGGGTCGCCACATGGGAAAGGTGCAAGGTGGAATGAGCTGAAGTGGGTTGTCGGGATGTAAAAGGGGAAATGGGAGATCTGGGAGGAACCTAGCAACCAGCCATAGCCCAGTGCTGACAGTTTCAACCATGAGCTGTGTTCCTTGCCGTCACTTTTCTAGATGGTGGATGTAACCGAAAAATGGCCGGGACAATGCCGCAGCTTGGGGCCGGGGTTGGGGTGGGGGTTGGGCACCATTTGGGAGGGGGCATGGCTAATGTCAGTTTGATGGGAGAAATGGCAGCACAGTGGCTCAGTGGTCAGCACTGCTGCCTCACAACGCCAGAAACCCAGATTCGATTCCTGCCTCGGGTGACTGTCAGTGTGGAGCTTGCACATTCTCCCCGTGTCTGCGTGGGTTTCCTCCGGGTGCTCCAGCTTCCTCCCACAGTCCAAAGATGTGCAGATCAGGTGAATTGGCCATGCTAAATTGACCATAGTGTGAGGTGCATGAGTCAGGGGTAAATGTAGGGGAATGGGTCTGGGTGCATTACTCTTCAGAGGGTCGGTGCGGACCTGTTGGGCCAAAGGGCCTGTTTCCATACTGTAAGGAATCTAATATAATCGTCTAAAGTACAGGATCCATTTTTACTGGACATTCACACACTGAAGGGCAAAATACATGAAGCATTCGCTTGCAAACTTCAGCGACGTTTCATTTACAAATACTTATTTGCTCATTTTCAATGCATGATGTGTGAGAGTGCCAAGGTGTTGAATGCTGATGAAAAGTGTCCCATCGATTGTCAAACTTCCAAGGATGCTGCAAACAAGAGGATACAGCTGCACCATATTGCCATGTTAGTACAATAATAGGCTGTTTGGAATTCAGTGATAGGTTTCATGTTTACAGTAGGTCGAGGACAGGAAGGGGGTCAGAGCACAGAAGTCAATTTCTTTTTTGATGTCTTTCTTCATTTACTTTGGTTTGATTTGATTTATTATTGTCACATGTACCAAGATACAGTGAAAGGTAGTGTTTTTCTTGCTATCCAGGCAAATCGTACCTCTGCTTCCCGGAGTCAATGACCAGCTCCTTAATTTTTCTGACATTGATGGAGAGATTATTGTCTTTACACTCTGCTATTAAGCACTCAATCTCTTTCCTATAATCTGTCTTGTCATTGTTTGAGATCTGATCTACATCAGGTTGTCATCACCAAACGTGTAAATAGAGTTGGGGTAGCATTTGGCCCTCCCATCGTGCATGTATAATAAGTATAATATGGGGCTTAGTACACAGCCTTGCAAGGCACTGGTGTTGAGAATTATGGTTGCAAAGTTGTTGTCTAGACTCACAGATTAGATTAAATTTCCTACAGTATGGAAACAGGCCCTTTGGCCCAACAAGTCCACACTGACCCTCTGAAGAGTAGCCCACCCAGACTCACTCCCCTACCCTATATTTACCCTGCCTAATGCACTGAACACAATGAGCAATTTAGCATGGCCAATTCACCTGACCCGCACATCTTTGGATTGTGGGAGGAAACCGGAGCACCCGGAGGAAACCCACGCAGACACTGAGAGAATGTGCAAACTCCACACAGACAGGTGCCCAAAGCTGGAATCGAACCCAAGTCCCTGGCACTGTGAGGCAGCAGTACTAACCACTGAGCCACTGTGCCGCCTATGTGCGCTTATGTGCGCAGATAGTCACACCAGCACTATGTTCAGGATCTGAGTAGACAGCCAGAGACTCCATCTGGCCCACTGATTGTGGTCAATGGAACAGGAAGTCAAGGATCCAGTTACAGAGCTGGGAGTCGACACCTAGATCTTGGAGATGAGTTTGTTTGGAATTATGGTGTTGAAGGCAGAGCTGTAGCCAATAAGTAGGGTCCTGATGTAGGTATCCTCATTGTCTAGATGTTCCAGGGATGAGTGTAGGTTAGGGAGGTGGTGTCTACCGTGGATCTGTTGCACCAGTGAGTGAATTGTAAAAGATCAAAGCAATTTGGTCAGTTGGAGTTGATGTGAGCCATGACTAAACTCTCGAAGCACTTCATAGTTACGGAGGGCAGAGCCACTGGGTGGTAATCATTGAGGCACAGTGCATGATGTTTCTTTGGCACCGGGATGATGGTGGTCATCTTGAAGCAGGTGAGGATTTCAGATCAAAGTAAAGAGAGATTAAAGATGTCTGCAGATAGTCCCACCAGCACTATGTGCAGGATCTAAATAGGCAGCCAGGGATTCCATCTGGGTCAGTCGCTTTCTGTGGTTTCACTCTCAAGAAGGCTGGTCTGACGTTTGTAGGGGTGACCTTAGGTAAAAGTACATCTGAGGCTGTTGGGATCAGTAACACCATTTCACTGACCTTCTGTTCAAAGCAATTGTAGAATGCATTGAGCCTGTCAGGCCGGATATACTGTTGCCCATGATTCTGTATGTAAGGGAGTGTTAGCCATGTGCCATTAGCCATAGAGACAGAGTGTTATAGAGACATGCAACATAGAAACAGACCTTTCGGTCCAATGAATCCATGCCAACTAATTTTCCCAAACCTAAACTCATCCCACTTGCCTGCATTTGCTCCATACCTCTTCAAACCTTTCCTATTCATGAACTTATCCAAATGTTTTTTAAATGTAACTGTACTTGCATCCACCACTTCCTCTGGCTGTTCATTCCATACACAATCTACTCAGTGTGTAAACCAGTTGCCCCTTGTGTCCTTTTTAAAACGTTGCCCTTTCACCTTAAAAAAAGTCCCCTAGTTTTGAATTCCCCCACCCTTGAGAAAACACCTTTGATTTCACCTTATCCATACCCCTCAGGATTTCATAGACCCCCGTAAAGTCACCCCTCAACCTCCTATGCTCCAGTGAAAAATGTCCCAGCCTATCCAGACTATTTTAAAAACTCAAACCCTCCATTCCCAGCAACATCCTGGTCAATCTTTTCTGAACCCTCTCCAACTTAATAGTATTCTTCCTATAGCAAGGTGACCAGAACTGCACACAGTACACCAGAAGAAGCCTCACCAGCGTCCTGTACAACCTTAACATGGTGTCATTACGATGCTGGTGAGGTCCAATGCTGAATTGCCAATGCTTGTCTGATGGCCTTTCGAAGACGGCACATGTGCAAGAGATGCTGGCCTTGGAAGGTATCTGCTTGGTGCAAGGTTGTTCCAGGAATGGCACATGGTGAAAGGGGCTAACAACAGATTTAAAAATCGCTGATTCTTGCTGAGTGGTCTCTCACCGTTGGGTGGTATGCGGCATCATAGGCACAGGGTAGATAGTCAATGAGATAAATTTGGAAGGTACAACGAGAAATTATGCCAGGCCTCAAAACAAGCAACCCTCCAAAACACTTGATGCAACACACACTTCACCAAAACAAGTAAGATTCAGCCCCATACATTTTCTTTTCCAAAGGAAGGTTGCTCTCAAGTGTGTTTTTGATGTGTGATCTTTATTCTAGCTATCAATCTCTAATACAGATGGCAAAGGGATTATCTGCTCTCCATAGGTTAATTCCTTATAACAGTGCCAATTCATTACTCTGCCCTTCTCTCCAGTTTTCTACCTTGACAAGAATGCCGCATCTTTGGCTGAATTTGACTTGACTTGTGTAAATGGCACATTAATTGTATTATCAAGGTTAAGAATAACCTGAACTTTAATTAATCAACCTTGACTGACTCAGGTATCCGTGAGCACAGATGACAAAATTTATTTTTGGCAGTCTAACAAATCAGCGGTTATGTACCTATCTCAGCGTCAAGAGCCCTAGGTGCAAGTCCCACCTGCTTCAGAGGTGTGAAATAACATATTTGAATAGGTTGATTTAAAAATCAATTATTCTTGCTGAGTGGCCTCTTGCAGTGTAGTGGTAATGTTCCTGCCTCTGAGCTAGAGGGTCTGGGTTCAAGTTTCATGAAATATCGTACACTGTGTCTGAATGAGTTGATTCAAAATACTGTAGGAATAGATGGTGTTGTCACTGGGTGAGTAATCCTGAGATCCTGGTAACGTTCAAGGTTCAAATCCCATCATGGCTGTTAGTGGACTCTGAACTTTGATCTAGTGGTAGGCCACCTGCCTCAGGACCAGAAGGTCAAGCTCCATCTGGCCCAGAAGCGTGTCCTAACATGTCTGACACAAGCTTTTTGATTGATAAGGGGGTCAAAGATTGTGGAGCGAAGGCAGGATAATAGTGTTTAGAAACATATCTGCCATGATTAAAAGGCAGACCACAATTGATGAGCAGAATGGCCTAATTCTGTTCCTATAAATTATGATCTTATGGTCTAATAAATTGCTCTCAACCAAAATCACGCAGTAATTATTCATCTCTCTCATTGATCTTTGAGGGATTTGTTTGTGATTGCAAGTATTGATGTTTTTAGCTCTGTGACTTTCACTGAAAGGTTAGTGAGAGATCCTGCATTCACAAGTTGCCTCAATAGGCATAAAGAAAGACAAGAGGTCATTAGGAGGTCAATGTAAGAGGAAGATACAGTTGCGATTTAGGTTTGTGGAAGGAAAATCTCAGCTGGAGTTCCTGTTCTTAGCTGACTGTTTGGTCAGCCTCACATCATGACAGATTAACCTAACGGTACTCACTGTCCAGGTTTAGATTTGAGCAAAGGGTACAAGATCGATTTGTGTCCATATGACTTTGAAATACAGTACTTGCAATCACAAACAAATCCCTCAAAGATCAATGAAAGAGATGAATAATTACTGTGTGATTTTGGTTGAGAGCAATTTATTAGACCATAAGATTGTAATTTATAGGAATAGAATTAGGCCATTCTGCCCATCAATTGTGGTCTGCTTTTTGATCATGGCAGATATGTTTCTCAATACTATTGTCCTCCCTTCTCCCCACAACCTTTGATCCCCTTATCAATCAAGAGGCTTGCTTTTTAACTTTTCACCTTGTCTTGGGGATCCTTAACGTCAGCCTGAGGTGTAGACCCAGCGTTCTAAATCCCAAATTTAACATTCTATCCAAGGGACAGACACTCGAAAAGAGCAACACTGTTTCAGTATGACATAGCATTCCACCCTCTTGCCGCATGTCCTCTGTGCTATGAATTGGGTAATTGGTGAGTACTTGGGGTGATGGCTGTGAACCTGTGTCTCGGCATGTGTAATAAGAGAAAAGAAGCATTCTGATCGCTGCAGCTATTCTGTCACTGTCGGAGCTTTGAACAAAATTACAGCTTCAGAACCCTACAGCATGTAGTTATGGGCTTGACAGCTTGTTAGTTTACTCTGGCTGTCAGAATTCAGGCGGCTAGGAAAGTTCTTTTGATCTGAGGCTTGTAATACCCTGCTGTTTGCTTGTCTTGCTTTCATGGAGTCTTTGCAACTTAGCAGACGATTTCCCTTCCTTGCTTGCTGCTTGGAATCACTGCACCACCGCTCGCACTTTCCCCTCAAGATTACTGTGTGGGTTCCGCTTGGCTTGTAGGAACCATACTAAGAACCCACAATGACAGCTTAAAGAGTTCTGATCCAGGAGGCAAGGGTAGAGCCAAGAATGGGCTTGAATATAGCCCACACCTCCAGTTCCTCCAAATCCTGGAGGAGGGAAGTTCAGCCCTTTTGTGAGGGGTTAGGGAAAGAGTATTTAGTTCAGGTCAAGTTTGACATTGCAGCCAATCCACTTTGAGCATGCCTCGATCAAGGGCTTTTCTGAGTGCGGTTTGTTGTCCTTACCTCTGAGCCAGGAGACTCACGGTCAAGTCCAAAATGCTCCCTGAGGACTGAATAACGTCTCTAAATAGGTTTTATATTTATATATGTATATAAGAAAAAAACATGCTTTGATCAGGTTGAGCAAATCTCCCAAGAAAGGCTTTCTTGACTCCACCAACATGAGTCATACTTGAAAGTGGAGCGTGACTTGAGAAATGGCTAGTTCTGTACGTAACAATGGATCAGGATTTGTCCTGTTCCTATGAGGCCCAGGCTCAGTTTATCTGAGCCAGCCTACATGTGACTCCAGACCCACAGCAATATGGGTGACTCTAAACTGCCCTCTGGCCAACTAGGGCAATCAATGCTGATACAGCCAGTGACACCCTCATCTCTGAATGAATGAACAGGAAAGTAGTAGATAGATGGAAGTTTCATTCCAGCAGCCTAGGGCTGGATATCTTGTGGTAAAGGTGCCAGAGTTCAAGGCACGATGTGCCAAATTAGCATAGTCAACTAACTTCTTTGCTCGACTTCCATAGCAACATCTGCACGAATCAATAAACCAATTGCTACCTTACAGTTGCCACGGCAACAGGGAAGCAGACCACAGTCTGGAGTTATGTAACCATAATTGATTGACACAGCAAGGCTGACTGCCCTTGCAGCTCAAGAAACATGAGCTGCATTATCAGAATTTGATTACCTGCCAAATCCCAAATAATTTGCTTTCAAGGTGTTAATGTATTCATATAGATCTTAGACTTACAAGAACTTAAAGCACCGAAGGAGACTACTCAGCCCACCATGCCTCTGCTGGTTGGAAGATCCATCATGCTATTCCATGTGGCCACTTTTTGTCAATAACCCTGCAGATTCCACATCCTCGAGTTTGAATCACTTGTAAAATGATTTATGGAATCACTTTCCACCACCTACAATTTTATGAGTGTAAATGATTCCCCTCCTTTCCATTTCAGATCCCTTGTCAATAATTTTAAATCCATGATCCAAATTCCAGAGAAAATATTTTACTTACCCCTTCTATCAGAAGTACCATCATCATCATAAAAACTTCCATTACGTGACCTCTTAACTTTTTTTTATAAGAATAATTGTTCTACATTTTCAACTTGTTCTCTGAATTGAAATCCCTCACATTTCGCAACTGATAAGTGTCTTCTACACTCTTTCTAACGCCCCTGCATCCTCCTGAAATGTGGTGTCCAGAATTGTTCACAATGCATTAACCTGGAACTTGTAAAATTCTCACATGATCTTCTGTGTTTCTTTTTAAAAAATTTATTGTCTATTCCTAGCTGCCCTTGAGAAGGTAGTGATGAGCTGCCTTCTTGAATTGCTATAGCCAATGTTCTGTACGTTAACCGACAATGCCCTGAGGTAGGAAATTCCAGGATTATAACCCAGTGATAGTGAAGAAATGCTGATATATTTCCAAGTCAGGATGGGGAGTGGCTTGGAAGGGAACTTACAGGTGGTGGTGTTCCCATGTATCTGTTGCCCTTGACCTTCTAGATGGAAGTGGTGATGAGTTTGGAAGGTGCTGTCTGAGGATCTTTGATGAATTTCTGCAATCTGTCTTGTAGATAGTACACACTGTTGCTAATGATTATCAATGGAGAGAGGTAACTGAATGTTTTTGGATAGCTGCCAGCCAAGTAGGCTGCTTTGATCATGTCAAGCCTCTTGAGTGGTGTTGGAGCTGTACCCATCCAGGCAATTGGAAAGTATTCCATTACTCTCCTGACTTGTTGAGTTTCTAGTCCGTTATAACACCCAGGAAGTTAAAAGTCAGGGATTCAGTGATAGTAATGCCATTGAATGTCAAGGTGGACTGATTGGATGCTCTCTTGTTGGAGATGGTCATTGACTGGCACTTGAGTGGCATGACTTTAATTTTTGACTTATGGGTCATGCCTAAATATTATCTAGGCCACATCATGGTTGATATAGTAGGGGCAGGTGTGCTTCCTGATGGAATGCAGATTAATAATTTGAAAGTACTTTGTGTGATTGATATTGGGAAACAATGTAAATAATGATTGTTGTTATGACAGTTAACATACAAATTTCTCATCATCATGGCTCAATATTTGCATCCTTCAGGGACACTACAAAGCTAAGTCAGGTCTTCATGAGGCTCAGATTGACCACATATTGCTTTGTTATTTGCAGTCCCTGCCATGATTACATCGTACCCAAACACCACCCTGGCAACTCAGGGACAGAAGAAAGAGGTCAGCTGCACTGCACATGGAGAGAAGCCCATCATTGTCCGCTGGGAGAAAGAAGACACCATCATTGACCCAGAGCGTATGTTTCGTTACGTTGTATCCACCAAAGAGATTGGAGATGAGGTGGTTTCTACATTGCAGGTACTGACTATGAAACTTAAAAAAAAAGTCTTGCTTTAATTTCCCACCACAAGAGTGATGGGAAGATGAAGATGAGTAGATTAATTGAACCTGCCCACACCACAATTACCAGGTCACTGATTTTTTTTCCCCTCATTCTGTTCCCAAGCTGTGACATTTAGTGAATGGCCCTGTTGCTCTGTACTTACTTCACCAAAACCGTCTGTGTTTCAGAAACCTCCATTAAATCTTCCGTCAACTTGTCTGTTTTAAGGAGAACAGCCATCTTCTCTGGCCAACATGAGTCCCAATTTAACAATATTTAGCTGCCTTATTCCAGAACCCTCATTAGACTTTTCTGTATTAATGACACATCAGTAGATTGTAACAAGGGCACAGTGTGATTAGGTACAATGAGTGTAAATGATGATCCCTGGTATAGAGGGATTATCTTTTGAACAAAGGCGACACAGGTTGGGACTCCATTCATTGGTATTTAGAAGAATGAGAGGTGATTTTATTGAAAAATGCAGGATTCTTAAGTGGCTTGACTGAGACGTTGTTTCCCATCAGGAGAGTCTTGGACCAGAGGGCATAGTCTCAGAATAAAGGGGCACCAATTTAATCATGAGATGAGGTTGAATTTCCTTGCTCAGAGGATTGTGAGTCTTTGGAACTCCTTACCACAGAGAGCTGAGAGGGCAGAATCCTTGTGTATATTGAAGGCTGAGATAGATGGATGCTTGATCAGTCAGGGAAATCAAGAGTTACGGGGGAAGGGGCAGAAAAGTGAATGCGAGGAGTGTCAGATAAGCCATGATCCTATTGAACTGCCAAGCAGGCTCAAGGGGCCAAGTGTCCTTCTCAGGTTCATACTTCTTATGGTCCTAATATTTCTTTAAGTGCATATTAGGCCTTTAGGATCCACAAGTGACACTCACTCCATCCAATCTGCAATACAAAATCGCCTTGAACAATCCTAAATTGTTTGGAATTTAGCAGCTCACTTTATATGGTTGGGCTTGCCAAGTGATACCTTAATTGAAGTGCCCCATTCAAAGAGAAAGGTCAGCTTTTCTTTCTCTGTTACAAATTATATTTGAACCTAAGTGATTCATCTGTCTACCAGAAAAATATATAACCGTAAAAATATATGATTGGTGATGATCGGTCTTTGCCTTTTGTATTTGAGTGTTTCTGCAGGACATACAATATATTTTATGAACTGTCAGGTCCACTGCTAAAACTTAAATTATTGATTTGTTAATTTGCTGCTATTTGGGGTTACCGATTTTAGAATTTATTCACCACTGACAACTGGTACTTTCAACATCTCCAAACTGTCGAATCTCAACCCAACAAGCCACTTAATTAGAAATGTAACTACAAATCATCTGCAGATGGAAAACCTCGAGAGCTACAGTTCGGACAGATCTGCTCTGTGGTTCTATAGGGTATCAAGTCAAATCAACATCCCAACCTATTGGCTTATACAGTTCCATTAATAATTATACAGTAACATTAATAATTTGTCTCTCTTCCCCCTATGTCTAATTCATATGAAACGTTCTGAACTTCCTGTCCCTACTTCTCCTAGTGCAGTTCTCAGTGTGCGTTGTCAATTGCAGAGGCTAACCTCACCCTTGCTATTGCAGAGGCACACACATTTGTGTAAACCATTGTTTCCCTTTTCAACTTTTCAGTTTAAATGATTCTGTTTTAAAGGGACGTTGCATTGTGGAAGAGTGTTCAGCAACAACAACAACAGCATTTCTATGTGGCCTGTGAAGTAGCAAAATATCCGAAGCATTTCAGGTGTAACATCATCATTGATACTGAACAACATAAATTATGAGCTTTACGGAAGGAGAGGGAGCGGTTAAGGTTCTGAGACATTTCTGGACTTCTGAAACTTAGCTCCTGGGCAGTCGAAAGGATAGTGCCAATGGTTAAATAAATAAGACTCTGGGTGTATAAAAGAGGACAGAATTAGAAGGGAGATTGCAATAGTTTGCAGAAAGTAGGGAGGAGATGAATTCGCATAGGGATTTGAAAGTTACATTCAAATCTAGTCCTCATTGAACCAGGAGCCAATATAGGGTAGCAAGCAGAGGAGTGAGGACTGAAAGCTTGGACACGGCAGCACAGTTTTGGGTGAGAGGTTTACCACGGGTGAGAGGTGCAGGTTTGAAGACATCGAAACCTTAACCTATTTAATTCCAAAATGATCTCTTTCCTTCCTCATCTCCAGCAATGCTATCTTCCAGAAACAAAGTAATATCCTGATTGATAATCATAAAACAACACATCAAGGCAAGTTTTTTTGATGTAGATTAAATTTTCCCACGCTTGTGCCCTAACACTAAGCTCCTGTGATTTTTTTTAAGCCTGTTTTAATTGTTAAGTTTATGCGAGCATCACTCCAAGATTTTTTTATTTGTTTATTCATAGCATGGAGGCATCACTGGCTAGGTCATTGGTCATCTACACTTGACCCAGGGAAGGTGGTGGGGAGCTGTTTTCTTGAACTGCTCAGGGAGAGGCAGTGGCATAGTGATAATGAACATAGAACATTCCAGCGCAGTAAAGGTCCTTCAGCCCTTGATGTTGCACCGACCTGTAAAATCAATCTGAAGCCCATCTAACCTACACTATTCCATTCTCATTCATCTGCCTATCCAATTACCATTTAAAAGCCCTTAAAGTTGATGAGTCTTCTACAGTTGCAGGTAGTGCATTCCATGCCCCTACTATTCTGAGTAAAAAAACTACCTCTGACATCTGTCCTATATCTATCACCCCTCAATTTAACGCTATGTCCCCTCGTGCTAGCCATCGCCATCCGAGGAAAAAGATTCTCACTGTCCAACCTATCTAACTCTCTGATTATCTTATATGTCTCAATTAAGTTACCTCTCGACATTCTTCTCTCAAACAAAAAACAGCCTCAAGTCCCTCAGCCTTTCCCTGTAAGACCTTCCCTCCATACCACGCAACATCCCAGTAAATCTCCTCCGAATCCTTTCCAAAGTTTCCACATTCTTCCTATAATGCGGGGACCAGAACTGTATACAATACTCCAAATGTGGCCACACCAGAGTTTTGTACAGCTGCAGCATAACCTCATGGTTCCGAAACTCAATCGCTCTACCAATAAAAGCTAACACACTGTATGTCTTCTTAACAACCCTGTCAAGCTGGATAGCAACTTTCAGTGATCTATGTACATGGACATCGAGATCTCTCTGCTCATCTACACTACCAACAATCTTACCATTAGCCCAATACTCTGCCTTCCTGTTACCCCTTTCAAAGTGAATCACCTCACACTTTTCCACATTAAACTCCGTTTGCCGCTTCTCAGACCAGCTTTGCAGCTTATCTATGCCTCTTTGTAATGAGAATTGTAGCAATCCAGTGACCCAGGTTATAATGTTCTAGTGTCATGGGTTTGAATCTCACTGTGTCAGATGGTGAAATTTGAATTCAAGAAAAATCTGGAATTGAACAACCTGAATGGTGAGTATGGAAGCAGGTCAATTGTTGTAAAATTCCATCTGATTAACAAATGGCCTGTGGTGAAGAAGATCTAAATTCAGTCTGATCTACACATGACTCCAACCCCATAGTAATGTGATTGACTCTTAACTGTCCTCTGAAATGGCCCTAGCAAGCCACTCCAATTAAGAGGCTATTAGCGATGGGTAATATAAGCTGGCCCGGCCCACAATGTCCACATCCCAGGAATGAACTAAAAAGTAAAAATGTTTGTAGGGACACCTGCAGTGCTGTTAGGAAGGGAGTTTGCAGATTTTGTTGATGTTCTATCATTGATATTAAACTGCTTTGACATAACAGCAACAACAAATGATATGGTATTTTAGTAAAACATCACAAGGCAGCTTACAGATTCCTAATGAATTTCAGTTCTCCAGTTATTTCACAGGTTTGCAAGATGCAACCTATTGGAGTAATGGCCTATCAGAGTATCTTAATCAGCCTGAGATGCTCTTGTTCCCATTCCTGTATCATGCATTGACAGTGCAATCTCAGATAACTGCTTTAACAATACTCTTAATGGGTGCCACGGTCTTCAGCCAACACGGATTGAAAACTACAACAGATCCCAGACAACACAAATCGATAGGGGCATTGGAGTCTTGAAACTCTGTAGAGACACTGGCTGCTTCGAATGCTGGTTGCTGCAAGCCTCAAATAATATTTTACAATTCATATGGTGATTGCTTTGTGATCAGAAGCAATGGGGGTGAACATTCTGACTGACATTCATCCTCTACAATGATTGTCATTTCTGTGATCAAATTGGCAGATTAAATTCTTTGCCATCCCATTTGCCCTTTACTTCTAGTGGGGCTAGCTGGAAAGTACAAGCTAGAGGCAGAGAACTTAGCTTTAAAGGACCAGAATTAGAGTTTTTAAATCGAAATGTCAACATGGATTTAACTTGTCTGAATCCTGTTGGAGTTCAACTTCCACGCGAACAGTGCCCCTAATTTGATCACCATCCAGTTCCCACACCTCCTCACTGCTGTTCCCTTCAGTCACGTCTCTATCCCATTCATAAAGATTGGTGCACCCTGTGTTACTGCCGACTAACTCTCTGACAGTGTGTTCCACATGCTGAAGTTATTCTATGTTAATAGGTCACTTCTTTACTTTCACGAAATTAAGTAAACTCTTTGGAGCTCAAAATGAGCGATGGCCCTGAAGAGGTGATGCAATATTGGATTGCCTGTCTGTCATAGACCATACCTGATACTTAATTCCATTGTCTATCAAGATTGCTAATACAATTACATTTTTTTGGAAAATAGTAAAGTGTACTATTTCAGTCAGACACCCGTGGCTTCCATGTATGAAGAATACTCTACACCTGGAGTGCTGTGTGCAGTTTTGGTCTCCTTACTTGAGAAAGAATGTACAGGCACTGGAGGGGGTGCAGAGAAGGTTCACTAGGTTGATTCTGGAGTTGAGAGGGTTGGCTTATGAGGAGAGGCTGAGTAAATTTGGACTATACACATTGGAACATAGGCAAATGAGGAGGGCTCTTATAGAAACATTTCAAATTATTAAAGGGAATAGATAAGGTAGAAGCAGGGAGATTGCTTTCACTGGCAGGTGAAGTTAGAACTAGAACTTGCATAGCCTCAAAATTAGGGGGAGCAGATTTAGGACTGAATTGAGGAGGAGCTTCTTCACCCAAAGGGTTGTGAATCTGTGGACTTCCCTGCACAGTGAAGTGGTTGAGGCTACCTCATAGAATGGTTTTATGGCAAAGATAGATTTTTGGGCAGTAAAGGAATTAAGAGTTATGGTGAGCAGATGGGTAAGTGGAACTGAGTGCACAATAAGATCAGCCATGATTTTATTGAAAGGCAGGGTGGGTCTGAGGGGTCAGATGGCCTGCTACTAGTTCCTATGTTCTTATTTTGACATAATAATTGAATTGAATCATTCTCAAATGACCAAAATTTAGACTTTACTTTGACTGCCTGAGCTGATGGAATACCTCTTTATTTGAAAGTTAACTGTTAAATTTTAAGTGTGAATTATCAGATGTTTAGAAGTCAGGGCTCAGGAGTCTGTGTGAGACTACCTGGCCAGTGCACTTTTTGCACCTTTTCTAGACATGCACCCAACCCAAGAGGGAATTTGTCAGGGATTTTTCTTCTTGTCCTTTCTAACAAGGTCGCTGGTGCATTTTACAAGCTGTGAGACACAGTGTCCAAGAAGCATGGATGTGATTAGACGGGTAACCTCCTTTCTCAGCCTCTGATATCATTTTAAAGTGCTCTAAACCCCTCCCCCCTTTACTTCCCAGCCACCTCCCACACCATCTCAGATGGCCCATTTCTCCTAAACACATACTCATCGGTCATGCCCTCTCTGACTGCACATGTCCTCACTCTACCTGCTACCCATGCCACCCCACAGATCCTCACTCGTCACCCTGTGCCTCTTCAACCCTTGCTACAGGCTACACCTGCCAGAACAACATTTTTTGCAACGGACAGAAAATGTTCCTATTGTAATTTCAGCTCAGAGTGCGTACCAACCAATGGAGGGGAATGAGTGCAGAGGTTTAACTCAACTTTCATAGCATGTTTTTCTCTATAAACAGGTTGAGCTATTGGTCAGTTTAAATTACAGCATAGGAAATGATAGCAAGGCAGATCTTTCCTAAAAGAATTCTAATGCATTATTGTCCTTTATCCAATGGCAAAAGGTACTATAACTAATGTTCAAATTTACATAATGGTGATTGACTGGATTAAAATCATGTCTACATTACAGTAGAGCAGGAAGCAGTGACATTTGAAAATATGCAATTATTTATACTTACCATTTCAGAATAACTCTGGCGTCTTAGCAAATTTTCCTCAGTGGTGATAAATTCACTGAGAAGATGCTTTTTTTAGCGCATCCAAAAGCCATGCTCATTTTGTGAGTGGGAGGCAATACAGTTTTCCTGTACTCCTCACAATGGTGAGCCCAGCCTCCGAAGAGATGCTTCTGTTTTGAACTCGAGGTACTCAGCCCTGCCAAAATTCCATATGAAAATAACATCAGGTCAAGAAGGCCAATAATTTTATTTTAACCGGTTAAAAAAAACCAGCAAGATCAGCATTTTGAGGCCCACTTTACATCCCCATTCAGGATCAAAAATCTGGTCCTTGGTGTTTAATCAGTTTGAATGAATAGGAGATCAAACAACAGCAATTAAGTCAGTGATTTCAGTTAGAGAACAGCAACAGTGAAATTGAAGGAAAACTTTGCATTTGACTGCTAAATTTGACCAGAGATGAAGTGTAATGCAAGCGATGCAAACATCTTGTTAATTGTTTCTGTTAATTATTCTCCATCCTTTTCCCTTTAGCCAGTTATTTGAGCCTCTGGGCACCAACCCACTTGCCAGCAGGCATAGTTTCTTGCAGGTCTTGCCTGCACTTTACAGCAGAGAAAGTTAATAATCTCATCTTCCCCAATCTTTCCATTTAACTGAAATCCTTCCAGTGATAGATGTCTCTACCTTTTCATTTTGCAAACCAGTGTACCGCACCATCTATTTGTAGCTCTTGCCAGAAGTTGAGCTCTTTGCAACAGTCTGTCAGCTTTTCATAGAAGCACATCACACCCACACTCTGAGGCACTACTTACTGTCCACTGAAGGCCAGTATTTTGAAAACATATCATTATCTCCTGACTAACATTTAAATTCTGATCGCTTGGATATTTCATTTCTAGTGGCACAGCGGAAGTGAGCTGACTAGGAAATCAAAGACATGCAGAATAAAACAAACAAGTAAAACTTGTAGATGGTTTGCCCTGACTTGTATACTTCAAAACAGCACTCTGATATGACAAACATGTTCACTTCCAAATATTACTGTTGTTTTGACTGGCTTGCCTCTCTGGGTGGTTTTTGCTGAATCAAATACTCTCTATTCTGTGACTTGTGCTGTGTGAGTTTACCATTGGTGACTGTCCACTAGTATCCCTGGGTTCAAAGTTGCCCCTCACTACCACAATCTTTATGTTACAAATCTCTCCCTAGCACAATGGAGCCATGCTTCCAGCATCCCTCAGGCTCATCGAAAGAGGAGACCAGAGGAAGACGAAAAAGGCACTTTCGTGAATTTTGTATTGGCCGTGCATGGAATTGATGTGTTGCACCTATTCATGTAATGACTGCATCGGAAAGGCACTTCAGAGACCAGTTTCAAAGGCATTGTCCCTGAGAGGTTAGAATGTGCACAATTGTAGGACGAAAGAAAATCAATGGATGCACAAGGAATCCACTTTAATGTTAATCTATTGATTAATCCAAAAATAATCAATTCACTGCTTTGATCTCTCAACCAATTGCTTTCTTTGTTCCCCCTTTCCCTGCTCTTTGGGTCTTCAATGATTTAGAGCAATGGCAGTCTCGATTTTCTTTTTAATCTTCCTTTCTTACTTCAAACGTGCTAGCAGCGAGTAGAATCTTTTTTGACATGGTTACTATAACAACCTCCTGTCCTGACCCCTGTCATCAGTGATTCTGAAAGTGCCTCAGACCTTCATTTTGAAGCCTCGGACAATTTTCTCCCAATCACAATGAGGAGACAAGGAAAGAAAATCAATTTCTCTGGCAATGCAATTAAGTCTGTCAGTTTAAATGATTAACCCTTCATGGGTTTACTACATGATTAAAGGAAGGTCTAATAATACTTGGGATTCAGGCAATATGATTATATTTGATTTCTACAGGAAGAATAATAGAATTTTTTTAAGAACAGCACAGGATCATAAAATCCAAAAGCATTCCTGACATTTTTCATTGCGTTACTTGTAGAAGACAGTTTGAGTTTGCAGATCCAACAAAAGCATGTAGAAGACTGGAAGTGGGAGTGATCAGTTTGTCATGTTAAAAGGGGTAGATTGGAACATATATTTCTATAGTGAAGGGGATAAGAATAAAGGGACTAATGTTAGCAAGTTTTGAGAAGATTTGTAGCTCAAGTAGAGGGACATAATCCTATGACTTCACCAGTTTCCCCATTTCCCCTTTCCCCACCTCACCCCAGTTCCAAACTTCCAGCTCAGCACTGTCCCCATGACTTGTCCTACCTGCCTATCTTCCTTTCCACCTATTCACTCCACCCTCCTCTCTGACCTATCGCCTTCATCCCACCCCCATCCACCCATTGTACTCATTGCTACATTCCCCCACCCTCCTCCCTGACCTATCACCTTCATCCCCACCCCTACTCACCTATTGTACTCTATGCGACTTTCTCCCCACCCCCACCCTCCTCTCATTTATCTCTCCGCCCTTCAGGCACTCTGCCTGTATTCCTGATGAAGGGCTTTTGCCTGAAACGTCGATTTTCCTGCTCCTCGGATGCTGCCTGAACTGCTGTGCTTTTCCAGCATCACTCTTATCCTATGATTGGAGTCAGACCAGGTAGCAATCTGAAATTCTAATGTCCAATTCTTGGGCTGCACAATAGCAACAGAATTTTCTGGGATAATTGGACCTTTCCAGATTGATTTTGACAAGAAATGGACAATACATACTGACCAGTGATGCTCAACTCCCATGAGTGTACCAAAACATGGCTTTTGTTTGGAGGAGGGTATTGGGGAGCAGGGAAGACTGAAAGGAGGTAAGGTATAGATCAGATATCAGGTAGTGGTGGAGTAGAGCTGGCTTGAGGAGCTGAAAGACAGACTCCAGAAAGCGGTGAATTGTGATGGACTCCAGAGACTATTCTGATTCATTTGGATGGACACGTAGACTGGGGAGGGGATTGGGGTTTAGATCCCAATTGTCAGTCCTCCCACACAATTCCCATTGCTAGGAGGGCTAACACTTAAAACGTAACCCTGTTTTCTACTCATTGAGTTAATAATTTGGTTTTAGTGCCATGTCTTTTCAAACAGCCGTACATAAATTCACTCCATGTCTCAGTGTGGAAACGGTAATGGATGTTATTCTTAATTAGATGTCTGTGTAATCTAGACTGTCACTCACCATCAATGTCAGCCTTTCTGAAGCTGTATTGAGCAGGCTGGCTTGATGTTGCTTCCAGCAGCCTTGGGTTGTGTGTGAGTGTTTTTAACAAAATACAGCAAAATACAGCTGTATATGTACCTCTCAAACAAGGGTATGGTGAATTCAGGTTATTATACAAAAGTACAGGCTTCTGACCAATTCTTTATAGTTAGACAGGCTTCTGTTCCCCTTAGCATGATAACTAATGTTTACAAAGCAACCAACAGTGTTACACATGGGGCACTAACAAAATTGTGTTTTTAGCAGGGTCTGATGTGTCTTTGAGCTTGTTCCAAATTGCTTTGCAGCTTTATTCAGTGTGAGTTGGGCCTATACTGAGCATAAAAATGTGTTGCTGGAAAAGTGCAGCAGGTCAGGCAGCATCAAAGGAGCAGGAGTGTAAGCCCGAAACATCGATTCTCCTGCTCCTTTGATGCTGCCTGACCTGCTGCACTTTTCCAGCAAAACATTTTTAAGCTCTGATCTCCAGCATCTGCAGTCCTCGCTTTCTCCTATACTGAGCATGTATAGTAATGTGCCTTACTTGGCAGCACCTTAACAAGAGAGAGCAGAATTAATGTTTTGATTCCAATCTGACTCTTCTATAGAGGTTATTTTACTGTCAGATGCTGAATTTTTCAAGCACTTGCAGTTTTCAATTCAGATTAGATTCCTTACAGTGTGGAAACAGGTCCTTCGGCCCAACAAGCCCACACCGATCCTCCAAAGAGTAAACCACCCAGTCCCATTTCCCTCTGACTAATGCACTGAACACTATGGGCAATTTAGCATGGCCAATTCACCTGACCTGCACATCTTTGGGCTGTGGGAGGAAACTGGAGCACCTAGAGGAAACCCTTGCAGACACGGGGAGAATGTTCAAACTCCACACAGACAGTCACCCAAGGCTGGAATCAAACCTAGGACCCTGGTGCTGTGAGGCAGCAGTGCTAACCACTGAGCCACCGTGCCGCCCACATCCACAGTTGCTTGCTTTCATTTTAAGGTACCTTTCTTTCTTCCTGTCATTTCTTCCAGCTTAGTCCCAAGAAGATTTCAGTAAGGTGGCAGTGAAGTCGGGCTTCAGAGCTGAGGGCTCGTTCACTCCGTCTACTTTTCTCTTTGTTTCTTTTCTTTTTTCCATCTCTTGTCTCGATTTTTTTTCTTTCGTCTTATTTTACTTACCTCTTGGTGAAAAACTCAGTTGCGGTGATGACATTGGCGGTGGCAAATAGGCCCAGCAGCATGGACTCGGGTAGGCCCAGCAGTGCAGACTCGAGTAGACCGAGCAGCACAGACTTGGGTAGGCCCAGCAACGTGGACTTGGGTAGGGCCAGCAGTGCAGACTCGAGTAGGCCCAACTGCACGGACTCAAGTAGGCCCAGGAGTGAACTCAGGTAGGCTCAGCAGCACACACTCAGGTAGGCCCAGCAGTGCAGACTCGAGCAGGTGCTGCAGCATGGACAAAGTAGGCCCAGCAGCACGGTCACAGGTAGGCCCAGCACCACACACTCAGGTAGGCCCTGCAGTGTGCACTTGGGTAGGCCCTGCAGCACAGACTTGCGTAAGCCCAGCAGTGCGGACCTGAGCAGACCCTGTAGTGTGGATTCAAGTAGGCCCAGCAGCACAGGTCTGAGTAGGCCCAGCAGCACAGACTCAATTAGGCCCTGCAGCATGAACTCGGGTTGGCCCAGCGACACAAAACTGAGTAGGCCCAGCAGCACAAAACTAAGTAGGCCAGCAGTGTGGACTCGAGTAGGCCCCACAGCATCGACTCAGGTAGGTCCAGTAGTGCGGATTCAAGGAGGCCCAGCAGCACAGACCTGGATAGGCCCAGTAGTGCGTACTCAGTAGACCCAGCAGCGTGTATTCACTAAGCCCAGCAGTGCAGACACGGGTAAACCCACCAATGCAGATCCGGGTATGCTCAGCAGTGCAGAATCAGGTAGGCCCAGCAGTGCATATCCGGGTATGCCCAGTAGTGCAGTATCAGGTAGGCCAAGAAGTGCAGATCCAGGTAGGACCAGCAGTGCAGAATCAGGTAGGCCCAGCTGTGCAGAATCAGGTAGGCCCATATGTGCAGAAGAATCCTGAAGAAGGGCTCATGCACAAAACGTCGATTCTCATGCTCCTTGGATGCTGCCTGACCTGCTGCGCTTTTCCAGCAACACATTTTCAGCTCTGATCTCCAACATCTGCAGTTCTCACTTTCTCCATGTGTGCAGATTCAGGTACACTCAGCAGAGCAGATTTAGGTACGCCCAGCAGTGCAGATTCAGGTTGGCTCAGCAGTGCAGAATCAGGTAGGACCAGCAGCGCGGACTGCGGTAGGCCTAGAAGTGTGGACTCGGAGAAGGCCTAGCAGTGCAGATTCAAGTAGGCCCAGCAGTGCCGACATGTGTAGTCCCAGCAATGCAGACATGGGAAGGCCCCGCAGCACAAACTCAGGTAGGCCCAGCAGTGCAGACTCGGATAGGCTCAGCAGTGCAAATATGGGTAGGACCAGCATGGACTCAGGTAGGCCCAGCAGTGCAGACTCGGGTAGGCCCAGCAGTGCAGACTCGGGTAGGCCCAGCAGTGCAGACTCGGGTAGGCCCAGCAGTGCAGACTCGGGTAGGCCCAGCACTGCAGACTCGGGTAGGCCCAGCAGTCCGGACTCGAGTAGGCCCAGCAGTGCAGACTTAGGTAGGCCCAGCAGCATGGACTCGGGTAGGCCCAGCAGCACAGACTCGGAGGCCCAGCAGCATGGACTCGGGTAGGCCCAGCAGCACAGACTCGATTAAGCCCTGCAGCGTGGAATCGACTAGGCCCGCAGTACAAAATTGAGTAGGCCCAGCAGCACAAAATTGAGTAGGCCCAGCAGTGTGGACTCAAATAGGTCCTGCAGCATGGACTTAGGTAGGCCCAGCAGTGCAGATTCAAGGAGGCCCAGTATCACAGACCTGGATAGGCCCAGCAGTGCATACTCGATCGGCCCAGCAGCATGTATTTGCTAGGCCCAGCAGTGCAGACACGGGTCGATCCAGCAGTGCAGATCCGGGTGTGCCCAGCAGTGCAGATCAGGGTGTGCCCAGCAGTGCAGAATCAGGCACGCCCAGCAGTGCAGATTCAGGTAGGCCCAGCAGTGCAGATTCAGGGTATGCCCAGCAGTGCAGATTCAGGGTATGCCCAGCAGTGCAGAATCAGGCACACCTAGCAGTGCAGATTCAGGTAGGCCCAGCAGTGCAAAATCGGGTCAGGCCAGCAGTGCAGATTTGTGTAGGCTCAGCAGTGCAGATTTGGGTAGGCCCAGTAGTGCCGATTTGGTAGGCCAAGCAGTGCAGATTCAGGTAGGCCCATGTGTACAGATTCAGGTAGGCCCAATAGTACTGATTCAGGTATGCCTGGCAGTGCAGATTTAGGTACTCCCAGCAGTGCAGATTCAGGTAGGCTCAGCAGTGCAGATTCGGGTAGGAACCGCAGCGCGGACTGGAGTAGGTCAAGCAGTGCAGATTCATATAGGCCCAGCAGTGCACATTTGGGTAGGCCCAGCTGTGCAGAATCAGGTAGGCCCAGCTGTGCAAATTCGGGTAGGCCCAGCAGTGCAGATTCAGGTAGGCCCAGCAGTGCAGATTCTGATACACCCAGCAGTGCAGGTTCTGGTACGCCCAGCAGTGCAGATTCAAGTAGGCCCAGCTGTGCAGAATCAGGGATGCCCAGCTGTGCAGATTCAGGTATGCCCAAGTGTATTGAATCAGGTAGGTCCAGCAGTGCAGACTTGGGTAGGCCCAGCAGTGCAAATGCAGGTAGGCCAAATAGTACAGGTTCAGGTACACTCAGCAGAGCAGATTTAGGTACGCCCAGCAGTACAGATTCGGGTAGGACGGGCAGCGCGGACTGGGGTAGGCCTAGCAGTGCAGATTCAGGTAGGCCCAGCGGTGCCGATTCGGGTATGCCCAGCAATGCAGATTCGGGTGGGCCTAACAGTGCAGATTCAGGTAGGCCCAGCAGTGCAGACTCGGGTAGGACAAGCAGCGCGGACTGGGGTAGGCCTAGCAGTGCAGACTCAGAGAAGGCCTAGCAGTGCAGATTCAGGTAGGCCAAGCAGAGCAGACACAGGAATGCCCAGCAGCATGGACTCAGGTAGGCCCAACAGTGCAGACTCATGTAGGTCCAGCAGTACAGACACGGAAAAGCCCAGCAGTGCAGACTCGGGTAGGCTCAACAGTGTAAACGTGTAGGACCAGCAGCATGGAATGGGTAGACCCAGTGTGCAGACTCGAGTAGGCTGAGCAGCACGGACTCGTGTCGGCCCAGCAGCGTGGACTCAGATAGGCCCAGCAGCATGGACTCAGGTAGGCCCAGCAGTGCAGTAAAGAAAAGACCTAGCAGTGCATACTCAGATAGTCCCAGCAGTGCAGACTCGAGTTGATCCAGCAGTGCAGACTCAGGCAGGCCCAGCAGTACAGACACGGAAAGGCCCAGTAATGCAGATTCGAGTAGGCTCAGCAACACGGACTCGGGTAGGTCCATCAATGCAGACACGGAAAAACCCAGCAGTGCAGACTCGGATAGGCTCAACAGTGTAAACGTGTAGGACTAGCAGCATAGTCTTGGGTAGGCCCAGTGTGCAGACTTGAGTAGGCTCAGCAGCACGGACTCATGTCGGCCCAGCAACGTGGACTCAGGTAGGCCCAGAAGCATGGACTTGGGTAGGCCCAACAGTGCAGACTCGAGTAGGCCCAGCAGCGTGAACTCAGGTAGGGCCAGCAGTGCAGTAAAGGAAAGGCCCAGCGGTGCAGACTCAGGTAGTCCCAGCAGCGTGGACTCGGGTAGGCCCAGCAGTGCAGACTCAGGAAGGCCCAGCAGTACAGACACGGAAAGGCCCAGCAGTGCAGACTTGAGTAGGCCCTGCAGTGAAGACTCAAGTAGGCCCAGCAGCGTGGGCTCGGGTAGGCCCAGCAGTGCAGACACGGAAAGGCCCAGCAGTGCAGACTCGGGTAGGCCTAGCAGCATGGACTTGAGTGAGCCTGGACTTGTAGCAGCTATGTTGGAGATGAGTTCTACTTCCTAGCATCTTCTGCATTGTTGAGGTGGTCCTAGTGCTGACTCATGGCTGCTACAATGGAAGCAATTTTGGGTTCGCGGAGATGTCTAAATCCAGCGTGGATTCATGGAGGCGGAGGTGAGTTTGGGCCCAATACAAGACCCGGCAGCCTCAGCAACAGCTGCGTTGTCGCAGCCTCATGGTGGGGGTGAAGTCAAGTTTGGACCAGTGCAGTAATGGATGGCGTTAGTGAAACCCAGTGAGGACTCAGTGGCGAGGGCATCTTTGGAGCCAAGATAGTGGTGACTTTCATTCTAGCGTTGGTGGTGCAGTGAAGGGGAGTCATGCTTGGCCACCAGGGCCATGACTGAGCACTTTATAAGAAGAATTGTAAATTTGGACACTTTTTCTGTATTTCTTCATTTTTTGCCTTTATATTATTTTTCTGTTATTTGATTTATTTTTTCTGTGTTTAGAGATGGCGCCAGAGAGTGGCAGCACTATGTAAAACTGTATCTTTTTTAACAAAATACAAATGACAGTAAATAAATAAATCAAATAATTTTGCAGGGCAAAAATCACACACAGCAGCTTGTGCATGTGTACATGCTACCCTGAGTCCTCTTCACATCTCATCCTGTGCTAATTGTATAGCAACGGAGTATTCAATTAAATCATATGTTAGCCAAGAGTGCATTTATACTCAAACATATACCAGAGGAGAAAGGTTCTTGTTGCACAGTGGTAGTGTCCTTACCTCTAAGCCATTCATTCGGGTTTACGTCCCACTTCAGAATGAGATGGTCATGGAGGTGTGTCATATGTTCAAAAAAAGATTGATTAAAAAAATAAGAACACGCTGAAACTGTGATGGTTTTGTATTTGGAGGTTCATGTTTGCAGTGTGTGTCTGTGAGTAAAAGCTTCTTGATTATGGAAAGATGGGCTTCAGTTCTACCTTTTACCATTCAGCTTTCTGGCGTAGAACACACTGGAGTGCCTCAAATGCTGCTTAACATAGTTAGGGCTCCAACTTTAGCTCATTAGTGGATCAGGACAGGACTAACCTTAGCTTATTTCTCCTCAGGTGTGGATTTTTGAGAGGGGCTGTGATCAGTTTGTACCAAATAAATGTGAAACAGGGTCTATATGGATTAATTGTTTGTGGTGGGGACAAAGTCTTCAAATTTGAGCTAATTGTCAGTCAGGCTTCATTTCTAAATCAATTTCCCAACTTTGTAGTCTGTCCATGATCCTTACCTGTTTCTTTGTCAGTGAAATACCAGTGTTTCCCCCTTGTTCTGAGCTGTTGTCATCTAGGCCCCTGTTCTCCAACCCTCCCCTGTAAGCCATATTCACAATCTATTACCCTCTAGATCCTGTGCACTCTCTTCCAACTCTCTCCTCCAGCACCTTTCACTTCACCTGTCATTCTCCCCACTTGCCCCCATCTCCAGATTCCTGGGTATTCCTACATTAGTCAATCCCATTTTCAGTCCATCTCAAAGTGGAGAAGGTTGGGGGGGATGCTGTCTTTGTTCAGCATTAGAGAAGAGTGTGGGAATAATGTGACATGGCACAACATTGGGCAACACAATGGCTCAGTGGTTAGCACGGCTGTTTCACAGCGCTAGGGGCATAGGTTCAATACCACGCTTGGGTGACTGTCTGTGTGGAGTTTGTACATTCTCCCCATGTCTGCGCATGTTTTCTCTGGGTGCTCCAGTTTCCTCCAGTAGTCCAAAGATGTGCAGGTTAGGTGGACCGGCTGTGTTAAATTGCTGGTAATGTCCAGCAATATGCAGGCTGGGTGGATTAGCCATGGGAATGAAGGGTAACATGGCTAGGATAGGGGATGTAGGTCTGGGTGGGATGCGCTTTGGAGGGTCAGTGTGGACTTGATGGGCTAAATGGCCTGCTTCCACACTGTAGGGATTCTGTTAAGCAGGGGTAACTGTGACCATAGCGGCTGATAGATGGGAACAGGGTGTGTGGATGATACTCAGGTAAGAAATATAAAAGACAAAAAGTCTCCTGAGTGATGGCTGGGGTGCTCATACCTAATTCAGGAGGGTTCCTGTGCAATACTGGAGAACTGACAACCCTAACTCGTCGATATAAACACTGATCACCTGATTTCAGCATGATGTTATAAGTGATGCTTCTGTGGCCTTTGTTCTAAAGGGAAAGCCCACCTTGAATTGGAATGAATACACAATGATTGGTTGGGTACTGTTTTTGTAGATACAGCTAATTGCCTTTTCTTTCAGAGAAAAAGATCATCAATGCAAGCACAATGTCAGGAACAATTATTTATACCATGGGGAAGAGTGTCTTGGGATATGAATCAGTGTGAATTGAGCTGCCAGTGAGAGAGAGAGACACCAACAGCCAAAGCCCTTCAAACATGGCTGAGGATCAAACCTCAAGGACTTAACTGAATTAGTTAGTGAAACGCTGCCAGAAATAGTCAAAATGAATTCTCGCCACAATATCTGAAGGCCAAGAATTTAATTCAGATCTTTCTAGTTTGAGGAGGAAGCTGGGCTGCTGGGACTGTTTCCATTTGAGCAGAGAAAACTACGGAGAGAGTTATAATTGAGTCTCGTTTTAAAGGCATTGCTGGAGTGAGTAAAGTCAGCAGCAAGGGGATGGACAATTTAGGTCTGTCACCAGGAAGACTGAAGAGAAATGGGTCAGGAGAATTTCCCTTTGCAAAGGATTGTTAGAGCATGAAACTTCTCTTTCATCACAGGGAATCTTTTAAGGGAAAGTCGAATGAAGATTTGAGGCACTGGAGCACATGGGTTTATGGAGGAGAGTGGGACCATGAGATTAGTTTTGGATTGATCTTGCCAAGAGTTGGCACTGACACCATGAACCACACAGGCAAAAGTGAGGACTGCAGATGCTGGAAACCAGAGTTTAGATCAGAGTAGTGCTACAAAAGCACAGCAGGTCAAGCAGCATCCGAAGAGCAGGAAAATCGACGTTTTGGGCAAAAGCTTTGCCCGAAATGACAATTTTCCTGCTCCTCGGATGCTGCCTGACCTGCTATGCTTTTCCAGCACCACTTGATCTAAACCATGAACCACATAGCCCATTGCAGTTCTATTGAGTAAGTCAGGAAGATGTGAAGAACACGAAGATGCTGATGAAGAGCATTAACCTGGCTTGTCTTCTTTCAGATGTTAGTTAACCTGTTGTTTATTTCTGTTGTTATTTTGTATTTCCAGCAGTAATATTACTCCAGATCATTTTCTCTCTACTGTTTGACCTGTCTGTTTACTCTTCAGATTACGCCAACAGTCCGGGGAGATTCCGGATTTTTCTCCTGCCATGCTATTAATTCGTACGGAGAGGACCGAGGGTTGATTCAGCTCACGGTGCAAGGTAAATCGAAATGTGACATGTCACCACAATCTACAGTTGATTTTGAAAGTCAAATGCTTACGTTCTGCCACACACCATTCCCAGCCTTATGGTGTAGCAGGTGTTCTGACCCTTGCCCATCATTTAATGTAGCTAACACACTTCATCAGACCCTAATCAGACAAAGAAAATCGACACCGAGCTGAATATGGAGTCATTGGAATGATCATTATAATGAGGTTACCAGCTGGATCTCGCAGAATATGAGTTCCCTAACTGAGGCTGTTAACCTGGCCCAATCAGGGAACCTTGGCTGACAAATATGAATAGGAGTGTCTGGCACTCTGAGAGCTGCCTCTGAAGAGGCAGTCCTAGAATCAAAGACCTTTCGTGTGTTAATAAAGGGTGACTTGGTGACAGGATACCAGCCTTTGTGCAGTTATTTCAGATAGATTATTAATTACCAAAAGGATGAAAGACTATTGAGAATATGCAGGAACGTAGAGGTGAGGTTAAACTTTTAGCATTAGGTTTTATTGTCATGTGCGCTCAAGTACAGAACTACAGGGGTTCAGTGAAAAGTGTGTAAAGTGACCAATCACTGGCAGTACAAAAACCCAAATTTAAAAAATAACATCTAAGAAACAAAAGTCAGAATTAAAAAACACAGAAATACAAAACAAAAACAGAGCCAAGGAGAAGGAGAGAAGGCTGTGGATCTAAAATTCTTATCTCCACAAGATAAGTGGGCCTCCTGCCCGAAAGCTGAAAAATGTGTTGCTGGAAAAGCGCAGCAGGTCAGGCAGCATCCAAGGAGCAGGAGAATCGATGTTTCGGGCATAAGCCCTTACCTCTGTCCTCAAATGATATTCATTGATGTATAACAAAGCTAGGATCTGGGGAACTTTGGGTTTCTATTTTAAGCTTAAAAATGTGTTGCTGGAAAAGCGCAGCAGGTCAGGCAGCATCAAAGGAACAGGAGAATCGATGTTTCAGGCATAAGCCCTTCTTCAGGAACCAGTCTATCCTTCTCACCCACTCCAATCTCTCACCCTCGCAACGTGCAGCCCTCCACTCCCTCCGCTCCAACCCCAACCTCACCATTATTCCTGAAGAAGGGCTTATGCCCGAAACGTCGATTCTCCTGCTCCTTGGATGCTGCCTGACCTGCTGCGCTTTTCCAGCAACACATTTTTCAGCTCTGATCTCCAGCATCTGCAGTCCTCACTTTTTCCCTTCTGCTCTGAAGCCTCAAGTCTCAGTGTTCTGGCAGATCCATGCACCCATTGCCCCCTCAGGCCCTCATAACCCACTCCCACTATCCCCTCAGGCCCTCGGAACCCACTGCCACTGCCCCCTCAGGCCCTCGGAACCCACTGCCCCTCAGGCCCTCGGAAGACGGTCTTCAAGCCCATTGCTCCTGCTGTCAAATCGTGGAACATGCCATTCCCATCCAGTCGCTGCCATTCTTCCCGTCCTCTTACCGATGTTCTACTGAAGATGCCATGGAAAGCAAAAAAGATAGGAAACAGAGTAAAAGAAAGAAAAGAAAAAGAGAAAGAAAGACAGGTGAACAAAAGCAGATGTGCCCCAGGCTCAGCAGCCTGAATACTGCATTGCTTCTCCACTACCATCTTGGAGCAGATCAGGCATGATCTCATTGAATAGTGGAAGCATGCTGAAGGGACCAAAGGGCCTACTCTTATTCCATGTTCATATATTCATAAAGAATAGATTGACTCCTCACAGTTCTTTTCATTCCTGTCAATGATCTGATTATTGTCAGTTGGAGAGTAATGGAAGACTTTCAGTTTGGGTGGATGATCTGCAAGACCCAGGTCTTTGGATCAACCTAATAGCTCCAAATTTCAAGTTCTTGAAGAGGTCAGAGACACTGATTTCTGGAACTTTCTCCATTTCTCTGATAATACTTCACCAAGAAATCTCTTCAACTGGTTGTCTTTGAGACAAAGCTGCCACTCAGAGTGAGAGCGGGTGCGTAAAAAGAGAGTGGGAAAAATAACACTGCTTTGTTGCAAACTTCTGCATAACTGCCAACTTTCTTCCAATTCCACTTTTTAGGGCATACCAATGTTTATGTTTCTAGCTTAAATGTCCTTTTGCAACTTGCATGCCTATGGCAAAACAGAGACAGGCATCCAGAGACTATGGTTAGGTTACCATCAGGATAAGGCTCCTTCTAAAACCCATTCTTTGTTTTGCAATCAAGGGCATAAAACTGATCTTTAATCCTTTTCATATTCTCCCCACAGTCAATTGACTTTTGTAACCTGAATTATAGAATTGTTATGGAGCAGAATTAGCCCACCATGCCTGCACTAGCATTTCAAGTGAGTACCATTACCTTGTGCCAATCTCCTGATTTTTCCCCGTACCCTTGCACACTATTTCTATCCAAATAATCATTCTCTTGAATAACTCAAATAAACTTGCCTCCACCACATTTCCAGGCAGTGCACACCCTAACCAAGTTTACACACACACACATACATACATATACACACTCTATCACATCCTCTCACGCACATGCACACACTCACATGCACACTCAGTCTGCCGCTCCTATATGCACAGACATTATAAACTTATGGAGTGAATTTATTTTTGCAGAATTACATTTTATTTTCTCAAAAATTCCATGAATCCATGTAAAACTCTGTAAAACTATACAGAGGGTTTGTTAGTCTGACATAGCATTGGGACACAGACAGACTTCATACCTATTGTTTAAAAAGCTGAGCTATCTTGAGAATGTAATTTAAACAGAAACCAGCAAATCTCATTATAAAAAAATGAAGTTTTAAACTAAGATTGTTTACTTTAAGAAAAGTGGTACTGTGGCTCAGTGGGAAGCACTGCTGCCTCACAGTCCCAGGGACCTGGGTTCGCTTCCAGCCTTGGGTGACTGTCTGTGTAGATTTTGCACATTCTCCCCATGTCTGTGGGGGTTTCCTCCAGGTGCTCTGGTTTCCTCCCACAATCCAAAGATGTGCACGTTAGGTGAATTAGCCAGGCTAAATTGCCTATAGTGTTCAGGGATGTGTAAGCTAGGTGCATTAGTCAGGGGTAAATATAGGGTAGGGGAATAGACCTGGGTGGTTTACTCTTTGGAAGGACGGTGTGGACTTGTTGGGCCGAAGGACCTGTTTGCACGCTATAGGGATTCTAATTCTAAAATAAAATCTCCATGACACTGGATTCCTTTGGCTATAAATTCTGTGAGAATGATTTTCACCTCCACATCTAGCTGATGAAGGAACTGCACTCCGAAAGCTAGTGCATCCGAATAAACCTGTTGGACTGTAACCTGGTGTTGTTTGATTTTTAAGTTTGTATACTTTAAAATGCTGTATGTTTCATTATCTGCTCTTTCCATCTGAGATGCCACCTTCAAGTGCAAAATGTGCACCCCACCTCCATCCAAGGCCCTAAAGGATCCTTCCACATGCGACAGAAATTTGCCTGTACTTCCACAAATATCATCTATTGTATCCATTGCACCCGATGTGGTCTCCTCTGCATCGGGAAGACAGGATGCCAACTTGCAGATCATTTCAGAGAACATCTCTGGGACACCCGGACCAACCAACCCCACCGTCCCATGGCTGAACACTCCAACTCCCCCTCCCACTTGACAAAGGACATGCAGGTCCTGGGCCTTGTCCATCACCAAACGCTAACCACCGACACCCACAGGAAGAATGCCTCATATTCCAGTTGGGGCCCTGCAACCACATGCTATTAATGTGGATTTCAGCAGTTTCCTCATTTCCCCTCCCCCCACCTTATCCCAGTCCCAAGCCTCCAACTCAGCACTGCCCTCTTGATCTGTCCATGGTCTTTCCCATCTATCCACTCCACCCTCCTCTCCACCCTATCACCTTCTCCCCCACCTTCATCTACCTATTACATTCCCAGCTACCTTCCCCCTAGCCCCACCCTCCTCTTATTTACCTGTCAGCTGCATCCCTCAACTCTGGCCACAAGCCTCATTCCTGATGAAGGGCTTATGCCGAAAACATTGATTCTCCTGCTCCTCAGATGCTACCTGACCTACGGTGCTTTGCCAGCACCACATGCTTGACCTTTCAGCAAGGCATTTGATAAGGTTCCCCATGGTAGGTTCATTCATAAAGTCAGGAAGTATGGGATACAGGGAGATTTGGCTATCTGGATTCAGAATTGGTTGACTGACAGAAGGCAGAGAGTGGTTGTACATGGAAGGTATTCTGCCTGGAGGTTAGTGTTGAGTGGGGTCCCGCAGGGCTCTGTTCTTGGGCCTCTGCTCTGTAGTTTTTATAAATGACTTGGATGAAGAGGTTGAGGAGTGGGTTAGTAAATTTGCAGATGACACAAAGGTTGGAGGTGTCGTTGATAGTATACAGGGCTACTGCAGGCTGCAGCATGACATAGATAGGATGCAGAGCTGTGCTGAGAAATGGCAGATGGAGTTCAACCTGGATAAATGTGAAGTGATGCATTTTGGAAGGTCGAATTCGAATGCTGAATATAGGATAAAAGACAGGATTCTTGGCAGAGTGGAGGAACAGAGGGATCTGGGTGTGCAGGTACATAGATCCCTCAAAGTTGCCACGCAAGTTATCAGGGTTGTTAAGAAAGCATATGGTGTTTTGGCTTTCATTAACAGGGGTATTGAGTTTAAGAGCTGCGAGGTTTTGCTGCAGCTCTACAAGTCCCTGGTGAGACCACACTTGGAATATTGTGTCCAGTTCTGCTCGCCCTACTATAGGAAAGATACAGAGGCTCTGGAGAGCATGAAAAGAATGTTTACCAGGATGCTGCCTGGACTGGAGGGCTTGAAAGGTTGAATAAGCTCGGACTTTTCTCTCTGGAGAGAAGGATAAAGAGAGGAGACCTAATCAAGGTGTACAAAATAATGGGAGGAATAGATAGAGTCAATAGCCAGTGATTGACTGGTACGAAAAGTCATAATTTGAAGATATTAGGAGGAAGGTATAAAGGAGACATCAAAGGTAGGTTCTTTACACAGAGTGTTGTGAATGCATGGAATGCTTTGCCAGTTGAGGTGGTGGAAGCGAAGTCATTGGGGACACTTAAGCGACTGCTGGACATGCACTTGGAGAGTAGTGAGTTGAGGGGTGCATAGGTTAAGTTACTATATTTTACATTAGGATTAAGTCTCGGCCAAAGGGCCTGTTCTGTGCTGCACTTTTCTATGTTCTATGTTCATGGATACAGCCAGAGCCATCTGCTCTTGCACCCTCTTTAGAATTTTGCCTCCTCTTTTACATTGTCTTTCAATGTTCTTCCAACCAAAATGCACACTTCATATTTCTCTTCACGAATCTCATCTGTTATCTATCCATCTACCCCTCAAACTTGTTAAAGTCCTTTTGGAATTCCACACTGTCTTCACATTTCTTCCAAGTTTCCGATTACCTCAGACTTTGAAATCATCCCCTGCACACCAAATCCAGGTCATAAACATATATTAAGAAAAGCAAGAGTCCTAATACCGACTCTTGAGGAGCTCCCTCTACAAATCTTCCTCCAGCCACAAAAATATCCATTGACCATAACTCTATTTCCGATCACTCAGCCAATTTTGCCACTGTCCCTAGCCAGTTTTCCTCACAAATTTGTTGCGTGGCATTATATCAGACACATTCTGGAAATCCATGTAGATACCATCAACAGTGTTCGCCTCAGTGTTAGCCTTTCTGTAACTTCTTTAGAAATTCTGGCAAAGGTAGACAGGAAGGAATTGGTTCATTTAGTGGAAGGATCAATGCTCAGGGGGCAACGCTTTAAGCTGAAGGGGCTAGACAATCAGAGACGGTGTGAAGAAAATCTTTTTCATCGAGAATCTACCACTCACTGCCTGTAAGGATGATGGAGGCAGAAATTCTCATAACATTTAAGTAGTATTTAGATGTACACTTTCAATGCCAAGGCATACAAGGCCATTGGCTAGATGATGGAAAATGGAATTAGAATATGTAGATACTTGTTTTTGACTGGCACTGACTCAATGGATCAAAGAACCTTTTTCCATGCTGAGCCCTATTTGACTTATACTTAAGCAGACACACTTTCTTCTTTAGAAATCCATGCTGACTGTTTCCAATCAACACACATTCAATGTTGACCACTAATTCCAGAACAAAAAAGTTGTTTCGAGAAGCTTCCCCACCATTTAGATAAAATGGCTTAAACAGCAGACAATACCCAGATCTCTTTGATCTTGCAGTTCCAAGAAATCACTAAATTTTCTTTAAACCAACTTCACAAATCTTCCATTTCTAATTCTCAAAATCTATGAATATTAATAGAACATAGAACATTACAGCACATTCCAGGCCTTCGGCCCTGAATGTTGTGGGACTAATCTGAAGCCTATCTATCCTACACTATTCCATTTTCATCCAAATGACCATTTAAATGCCCTTAAAGTTGGTGAGTCTACGACTTTGGAGGCAGGGCATTCCATGCCCCTACTTCTCTCGAAGTAAAGATACTACCTCCGGCATCCCTCCATTTCTATTACACCTCCTCAGTTTAAATCTATGTCTCCTTGTGCGAGCCAACACCATCCGAGGAAAAAGGCTCTCACTGTCCATCCTATCTAACGCTCTGATTATCTTATATGTCTCAATTCAGTCACCTCTCAGCCTTCTCTCTAAGTGACAGCCTCAAGTTCCTCAGCCTTTCCTCATAAGACCATCCCTCCATACCAGGCAACATCTTAGTAAATCCCCTCTGCAACCTTCCCAAACCTTCCACATACTTCCTATAATGTGGTGACCAGAACTGTACACAAAACTCCAAATGCGGCTGCACCAGTGTTTTGTACTGCTGCAACATGACCTTGTGGCTCCGAAACTCGATCTGTCAACCAATAAAAGCTAACACACCGTACGCCTTTTTAACAAATATCAAACTGGGTGGCAACTTTCAGGGATCTATGTACGTGGACACCGAGATCTCTCTGCTCATCTACACTACCAAGAATCTTATCATTAGCCCATTACTGTGCATGCCTGTTGCTCCTACCAAAGTGAATCACCTCATACCTTTCTGCATTAAACTCTATTTGCCACCTCTCAGCCCAGCTCTGCAGCTTATCTACATCCGTCTGTAACCTGCAACCTCCTTCAGCATTATCCACAACTCCACTGACCTTAATGTAATCCGCAAATTTACAACCCATCCTTCCACACCCTCATCCAGGTCATTTATAAAAATGACAAACAGGAGTGGACCCAAAACAGATCCTTGAGGTACATCACTAGTAACTGAACTCTAAGATGAACATTTCCCATCACCGTCTGTCTTTTTTCAGGTAGGCAATTTCTGATCCAAACCGCTAACTCACCCTCGATCCCATGCTTCTGTATTTAGTGCAATAGCCTACCATGGGGAACCTTATAAAACACCTTACTGAAATCCATATGCACCACATCAACCGCTTTACCCTCACACACCTGTTTGGCCACCTTCTCAAAGAACTCAATAAGGTTTGTGAGGTATGACCGATCCTTCACAAAACCATGTTGACTATTCCTAATCAACTTATTCCTTTCTAGATTATTATAAACTCTATCTCTTGTAACCTTTTCCAACACTTTGCCCACAATTGAAGTAAGGCTCACTGGTCTATAATTACCAGAGTTGTCGCTACTCCCCTTCTTAAACAAGGGGACAACATTTGCTATTCTCCAGTCTTCCTGTATTTCTGTAGACAATGATGACATAAAGATCAAAGCCAAAGCCTCTGCAATCTCTTCCTTGGCTTCCCAGAGAATCCTAGGATAAATCCCATCTGGACCCAGGTAACTTATCACTTTTCACAGTTTCCAGAATTGCTAACACCTCCTCCTTGTGAACCTCATCCTATCTAGTCTAGTAGCCTCTATCTCAGTATTCTCCTTGACAACATTGTCTTTTTCCAATGTGAATAATGAAGATAAATATACATTTAGCACTTCTCCTTTCTCCTTGGACTCCACGCACAACTTCCCACTACTGTCCTTGATTGCCTTAATCTTACCCTAGTTATTCTTTTATTCCAGATATACCTATAGAAAGCTTTAAGGTTTCTCATGTCCCCTCCTGGCTCTTCTTAGCTCTCTCTTTAGGTTTTTCATGGCTAACTTGTAACTCTCAAGCACCCTGACTGAGTCTTCACATCTCATCCTAACATAAACCTTGTTCTTTCTCTTGACATGAGATTCAACTTCTTTAGTAAACCACAGCTCCCTCACTCGACCACTTCCTACCTGCCTGACAGGTCATATTTATCAAAGACATGCAGTAGCTGTCCCTTGAATAAGCTGCGCATTTCAGTTGTGCCCATCCCCTGCAGTTTCTTCCTCCATCTTGTGCACCCTAAATCTTGCCTAATCATATCATAATTGTCGTTCCCCCAGCTGTAACTGTTGCCCTGTGGTATATATCTCTCCCTTTCGATCACTAAAGTAAACATAATAGGTGAGCACTATTACCAAAGTGCTCACCTACCTCCAAATCTAACACCTGGCCAGGTTCATTCTCCAGTACCAAATCTAATGTGACCTCACCCCTTGTTGGCCTGTCTACATATTGTGTCAGGAAATCCTCCAGCACACATTGGACAAAAACTGACCCATCTAAAGTACTCGAACTATAATATTTCCAGTCAATATTTGGAAAACTGAAGTCCCACATAACAACTACCCTGTTACTCTCACTCCTACCCAGAATCATCTTTGCTAACCTTTCCTCTACATCTCTGGAACTATTTGGAGGCCAATAGAAAGCTCCCAACAGGGTAACCTCTCCTTTCTTATTTCTAACCTCAGCTCATACAACATCAGTAGACAAGTCCTCAAAAGTCCTTTCTGCTACCATAATACTGTCCTTGAATAACAATGCCACATCTTCCACCTCACAATTTGAGCCACGTTCATAGCCCAAATGATAATCTTAAATTGGCTGCAAGTGTCACAAATTTCCTTTAATGTCTAAGTGGTTAGGACTGGAATGCACTGACTGAGAATGTGATTGAGGCAGATTCAATCATAGCTTTCAAAAAGTTGTTAGATTGAAGACAAAAGTACCACAAGGTGAAGGAGTGGGATAGCTGACTGTTCGTGCAGAGAATGGACATGTACACAACAGGCCAGATGATCTCCTCTGTGCTTTAACCATCCTACAGTTGTAAAAAATATCTCAAACTGTGTAATTAATAAAGAATTGATGCTCAGGAATGAAGGAGATATTAGAACAAAACACTGAAAGTTTGGATGATGAGAGGGGTTTTAAAGTCCATGTTGGAGCAAGAGAGACAGAGATGGTTGACATAACCCCACAGAGCCCAGTATTCCGTCACCAAGTCATCCTTTGTTTCCATGTGAGACTTGACTTTAGTACTGCCTCATTTAGAGTCGTCAGTATCTGTTTTTAAATTTTTTTCTTTTGTATTCTGTCACCAAGTCACCTTTTATTAACACATGAACAGTCCTTGACTTTAAGATTAGATTCCTTACAGTATGGAAACGAGCCCTTCAGCCCAACCAGTCCACACCGACCCTCGAAAGAGTAACCCACGTGGAACCATTTCCCTCCTAACACTAATGGGCAATTTAGCATGGCCAATTCACCTGACCTGCACATCTTTGGATTGTGGGAGGAAACTGGAGCACCCGGTGGAAACACACACAGACACAGGGAGTATGTGCAAACTCCACACAGACAGTCACCCAAGGGTGGAATTGAACCTGGGACCCTGGTGCTGTGAGGCAGCAGTGCTAACCACTGAGCCACCATGCCGGTTAAGTATAACATCATTCAGAATCCACTGTCAGAGTGGCAGTATCTCTGACATTCCCTTTTTGTTTTCTTTTTTTTTCCCTTTCCCCAGCACCCATGGTGTGTGTGTGCAGGTGTGAGACACAGTGAGAGACACAAGGCGTATGAATCTTTATTCAATTTCCACCACCAGGCAGGGAAAACACCCAAGTGGCCAGTGACAAGCAGTGCCTTTATTCCCTGTTAATTTTTTTTTTTCCTTTTTGTTTTTCTTTTTCCTTTCTTTTTTAACCCCCACACTACCGCCTAAGTGCGGTAGTGCTTATTTTTTCCCCAGCACCCATGGTGTGTGTGTGCAGGTGTGAGACACAGTGAAAGACACAAAGTGCACAAATCTTTATTCAATTTCCACCACCAGGAAGATAGGAAAAACACCCGAGTAGCCAGTGACAAGCACTGCCCTTCAAACCACAGGGCAATGCTGTGTGATCAAACAGTAAAGGGGAGGGTAGGGACTAAATCAAAATAGAGTTGGAGGGAGAAATGATGCACTCCACTCCCTGCGGCGCCCACCTCTCCCTGAACGACTCCAGGGTGTTGGTGGACACCACGTGCTCCTTCTCCAAGGACACCCGGGCTCTAACGTAACCCCGGAAGAGGGGCAGGCAGTCGGCCCTAACGACCCCCTCCACGGCCCGCTGCCTGGACCTGCTGATGGCCAGTTTGGCCAGGCCCAGGAGCAGACCCACGAGGAGGTCCTCGGACCTGCCCTCCCTCCTCCGTACCGGGTGCCCGAAGATCAGGAGCGTGGGACTGAAGTGCAGCCAGAAGCAGAGGAGGAGGTTTTCGAGAAAATCAAAAAGGGAGTGCAAACGCCCACACCCAATATACACGTGGTCCACGGACTTCACAGTGCCACAGAACAAGCAGTTGGGCTGGGAGTCCGTGAACCACTGCAATCTGCAGTTGCAGGGGACCGCTGCGTGCAGCACCCTCCACCCCAGATCCCTGAGAGAAAGGGGGAGGACTCCCGCGTAGAGAGCCCTCCACTGGGATCCCCACCGCCCGGTGGCAAATGGGCACGCCAAGGAGTGTCCGGGCGGTGGGGATGAGGGAGAAGAGGTGGATGGTGTGCAGCAGCAGTCTATATAGGGCCCGCCCCTTTACCCCCTGGAAGGGAACAAAATTAAGTATCTGTTTTTTTTTTCTCTTTTTTTTTTCTTTTTTTTTATTGAGACACAGTGAGAGACACAAAGTGCACCAATCTTTATTCAATTTCCACCACCAGGAAGATATGAAAAATATCCGAGTGGCCAGTGACAAGCACAATTGGTATGCTTGTGGGACTGGTAGCGATTACAGAGATGGGGAGGGGGTAAGGCCATGGAGGGGTAGATCAGCAAGGCAATAGTGTGTGTTTGATTAGATTACTTACAGTGTGGAAACAGGCCCTTCGGCCCAACAAGTCCACACCGCCCCGCCACCCACCCATACCCCTACATTTACCCCTTACCTAACACTACGGGCAATTTAGCATGGCCAATTCACCTGACCTGCACATCTTTGGATTGTGGGAGGAAACCGGAGCACCCGGAGGAAACCCACGCAGACACGGGGAGAACGTGCAAACTCCACACAGTTAGTCACCTGAGGCGGGAATTGAACCCGGATCTCTGGCGCTGTGAGGCAGCAGTGCTAACCACTGTGCCACCGTGCCGCCCACCAGATCAGATTGGCGATAACAGAGATGTTTAGTCCTGGAATGGTGCAAGGTGGGAGTGTAATTGCTTTAGTTAATAATTGAGTCTAAAGGTATGAAGGTTTGGATGAGATGGTTTCAGCAGCAGATGAGCTTGCTGTTTCAGAGTTTGAAGTCGGCAGTCTTTGTCATAGCAAAGATGTAAGGTTAGAAGTTCATCACAGGGTCAAATGGATGAAGCAATTCCAAATGGTCTGTCTGATATTGGATTGGAAAGAGGACATAATAGTTGACAAGTGAATGAAGATTCTTTTGTGTGATAATGACAAATGCTTTGATCTTCTCAATTCTCATGCCAGAGGACATTATTTTCATGTACTTGTACTTGAGATACACACATTTTGCTAAATGTAATTTGTTCATCTCTAATAAAGATTTGATGACCTTTCCTGGAAATGACTATTCAATACAGCCTGGTGTCAATAATTTGCCATGAAACATTTAATGTTAGGGGACTTCACTTTTTAATTCTGTACTGTTTTTTTCTCATGTTGCAGAGCCTCCAGATCCTCCTGAAATTGAGATTCGTGAAGTGAGAGCACGGAGCATCGCTTTGAGGTGGAGCATGGGTTTTGATGGGAACAGTCCCATCACTGGTTTTGACATTGAGTGCAAGAACAAGTCAGGTGAGTTCCAGAAACCGGAGGACCAATCTTCAACCCCATGGTGTAATGATGGGGGCAAAGACTGTTTTTAATTCTCAGACGCCTCTGCATGGCCTCTCAGGCATATCCAGTGGGAGGTCTTTCTGGCAACAGGTAGCAGCAAAGGCTCAGGGAGTAGCAGGCTTGGACTTGGCTTTCATGAAAGAAGTTTTGGCTTTGGAGTGTTGGCATTTGCAGTTGGGACTTGGGGAGTTGGGAGTGAGAAGAGCATGAGGGGCAGGATGTGGATGAAAGGAAAGACAGGGAAAGACAGGACCAGCATGCTTTATTTTCTGTACTGATCGGAAGAGCAAGGACCAAGGAAACAGAAATAGAAGTAAATTCACTTCTCTGGTTTTCTCTCTCTCACTTTCTGTTTTACTCTCTGCCCCTTCCCTACATTTGCTATGCATTTGATGACTACTCCACACAAGAGTTGAGTTAAAATTGTCTCAATGAAATCATTAGATATCCATTTCCTTATTTGAAGAAAGACCTTTGGCCATCAAATGGCATCTCTGCCACTTGTTTAAAATGATGGGTTAAAGTTAGAACTCACATGTGTGCCAAAAGGATCAGTGCTAGTTCCATTGCTTTTCATCATTCATATAAATGATTTGGACGTGAGCACAAGAGATATAGTTAGTAAGTTTACGGATGACACCAAAATTGGAGGTGGAGTGGATAGCAAAGAAGGTACCTCAGAGTACAATGGAATCTTGATCAGATGGGCCAATGGGCTGAGGAGTGGCAGATAGAGTTAATTTAGATAAATGTGAAGTGTTGCATTTTGGAAAAGCAAATCAGAGCAGGACTTATACACTTAATGATAAGGTCCTAGGGAGTGTTGCTGAACAAAGAGACCTTGGTGTGTAGGTTTATAGATCCTTAAAAGTAGAGTCGCAGGTAGATAGGATAGTGAAGAAGGCATTTGGTATGCTTTCCTTTATTGGTCAGAGTATTGAGTACAGGAGTTGGGAGGTCATGTTGCGGCTGTACAGGACATTGGTTAGGCCATTGTTGGAATATTGTATGCAATTCTGGTCTCCTTCCTATCGGAAAGAAGATGTGAAACCTGAAAGGGTTCAGAAAAGATTGACAAGGATGTTGCCAGGGTTGGAGGATTTGAGCTATAGGGAGAGGCTGAATAGGCTGGGGCTGTTTTCCCTGGAGCATCGGAGGCTAAGGGGTGACCTTATAGAGGTTTACAAAATTATGAGGGGCATAGGTAAGTTAAGTAGACAAGGTCTTTTCCCTGGGATGGTGGAGTCCAGAACTAGAGGGCATAGGTTTAGGGTGAGAGGGGAAAGGTATAAAAGAGATCTAAGGGACAACGTTTTCGGACTGAAGCTGGTGCTTTTATGGAATGAGCTGTCAGAAGAAGTGGTGGAGGCTGGTACAATTACAGAATTTAAAAGGCATCTGGATGGGTATATGAGTAGGAAGGCTTTAGAGGGATATGGTCCAAGTGCTGGCAAATGGGACTGGATTAGGTTAGGATAGCTGATCGGCATGGATGAGTTGGACCAAAGGGTCTGTTTCCATGCTGTACATATCTCTGACTCTCCATGAAGGTACAGGATTGGACAGAGAGGGAGCAACTGAGGGGGAATGGGCTATATTAGCTGATTTAGCTCCCTATCCAAAGAGATTTTCATTGTTCCCAGCAATAGGAAATTCTGAAAATTGATGTCTCACTGCATATCTTTTGCATCCATCACCTTGCACATTAATAAGAGCAGAAGAACTAGGAGCAGGAGTAGGCCATCTGGCCCCTCGAGCCTGCTCTGCCATTCAGCAAGATCATGGCTGATCTTTTCATGGCCTCAGCTCCACTTACCCGCCCTCTCACCAAAACCCTTAATTCCTTTACTGTTCAAAACATTATCTATCTTAGCTTTAAAAACAATCAATGAGGAAGCCTCAACTACCTAACTGGGCAGGGAAATCCATGGATTCGCAACCCTCTGGTGAAGATGTTCTTTCTCATTCAGTCCTAAATCTGCTCCCCCTAATTTTGAGGCTACGCCCTCTTGTTCTAGTTTCACCTGCCAATGGAAACATCCTCTCTGCTTCTATCTTATGTATTCCCTTCATAATTTCATATATTTCTATAAGATTCCCCCTTATTCTTCTGAATTCCAGTGAATATAATCCCAGTCTACTCAGTCTTTCCTCATAAGCCAATCCCCTCAACTCCAGAATCAACCTAGTGAACCTCCTCTGCACCTCGTCTAGTGTCAGTACATCCTTTCTCAAGTAAGGAAACCAAAACTGCACACAGTACTCCAGGTGTGGCCTCACCAGCACCATATACAGCTGTAACATAACCTCTCTGCTTTTAAACTCAATCTCTTTAGCAATGAAGGACAAAATTCCATTTGCCTTCCTAATTACCTGTTGTGCCTGCAGACTAACCAACTGTGATTCAAGCACAAGGACACCCAGGCCCCTCTGCACAGCAGCATGCTGCAACTTTTTACCACTCAAGTAATAGTCCTTTTTACTGTTATTCCTACCAAAATGGATGACTTCACATTTCTATGTATTCCATCTGCCAGACCTTTACCTACTCACTTAAGCTATCTATGAACCTTTGCAAAGTTTCAGAGTCCTCTGCACACTTTGCTCTACCACTCAAACTCTACCACTTCTGCAGACTGACGCACTACACGTGGTCACCAACTCCAAATCAACTATGTAAATTGTGAATAACTGCATCCTAACCCTGATCCCTGAGGCACACCACTAGTCACTGACTGCCAACCAGAATAGTACTCATTTTTTCCCATCTTTGCTTCCTTTTGGTTAATCAATCCTCTATCCATTACTAATACATTGCCCGCAACACCTTGTATCTTGATCTTATGTAGCAGCCTTTTGTGCAGCACCTTGTCGAATACCTTTTGGAAATCTAGGTGCGCCATATCTACTGGGTCCCTGTTCTCCACCGTGTTTGTAAGGTCTTCATAGAATTCCAGTAGATTAGTTAAGCATAACCTGCCCTTCATGAACCCATGCTGCGTCTGCCCAACGGGCCAATTTCTATCTCGATGCCTTGTTATTTCTTCCTTGATAATAGACTCAAGCATTTCCCCTCAACAGAAGTTAAGCTAACCAGTCTATAAATCCCCATCTTTTTGTGTACCTCACTTTTTATACATTGACGTTACATTTGCTGTTTTCAAATCTGCTGGAACTGCCCCAGAGCCGAGTGAATTTTGGAAAATTCCCACAAATGCATTTGCTATTTCTCCACACCATCTCTTTCAGCACCCTGAGAAGCATTCCATCAGGGCCAGGAGACCTGTCTACCCTTTGCTCCATTAGCTTGCCCAACACTACCTTTTTTGTGATAATGATTGGTTCCAGGTCCTCACCCATCTTCGTCTCTTTGTCAATTACTGGCATGTTATTCATGTTATCCACTGTGAAGATTGACCCAAAATACCTATTTAATGTCTCAGCCATTTCCTCATATACCATTACTGAATCCCCCTTTTCATTCTCTAAAGGACCAATGTTTACTTTCACCACTCTTTTTGTTTTACATATTTATAGAAACTTTTGCTATCCATCTTTGTATTCTGAGCTGGTGGTGAGTGTTGCTAATATTCTGTTGTTTTTAGCTACTAAGATTAGACTGTTACTTCACTTCCACCTTCACACCCTGGCAGACTCCAGCAAACATCGTGCAGTAACAGGACATACTGAACATGTCCTGCAAGGGTTTACCAGCAACAGAAGCTAAGCAAGTTCACACTGCCTACAAAAATCCTTAACTAGAGTCTGACAATTTGATAAAACCCTTTGATCAAACACATAGCCGTTCCTCCTGGCGAATGAATTTGCGGGTTGTCAGAGATTTTCTTCCTATATTCAACAGTAGCTTTGTTAATTTTAATATTTAATAATATGGCACGGCATCATGTCGACCTTTACTGTCCTCAACACCAGCACTCTCATCTGGCAAAGAATTTGGAGATGATTCAACATGGTCATGGGCTGATCATTCATCTCAGTCCCCTGTTCCTGCTTTCTCCCTGCTACCCTTTGATCCCTTTAGCCCCAAGAACAATATTCTAATTGCCAGCCTGACTGTTAAACAGGGGAAATGGCTTCATTGAATTATCAATAATGCAGATCTTCAAAGCAAATTGAGAAAAAAAAAATCACAAGACATCAGAGCAGAGATAGACCATTCAACTCAATGGGTCTGTTCTGCCATTCAATGAGGTCAAAACTCAGCCCCAGTTGTCTGCTTTCTCCCAACAACCCTATATTCCCTTACTGACGAATTGAAATTTCCATTCTCAGCGCTGCACTTCAAAATGATCTTTTTTAATGATCTGAGGGAGGCAAACGTGTCATAATGGTGGTCTCATTTCATTCTTTTAAATCTATAACTTTATTGCTCGTATTTGTATAATGTTCCATTTGAAAGTACATGGTGTCATTGATTATTCAGTGGGTTTTTTTTAGGCTGTTAATGCCCTGAGGCTGTAAATACTTGGTGTCAGTTACATTAACCTTATGAATATTATAAAACCCAAGGGCTAATGTAACAGAAGTTGTGTGTTAGCTGCCTTCAGAAGCAATGTTTAGCAATTCAGGTATCACACAGTCATTATAAAGTGACATCTTTCCTGCAGTTTGTGCAAAAGTGTGCTATGTGCTGGTTAATTGGAACAGACTTAATGGCAGATGGCTTTTAAAAACATTTTTATTTTGCTTCTTCTTTTATGTCGGCCTGGATTTTGATGTAGATTTAATATTTGAGGCTAATAGTGTTCAGTTTTCTTTTAAGAGAAATCTGAGATCCACCTCTGGCATTTGCATCTGTGCAGTTCTATGTGAAAATCTAGGACTTGCTCTCAGAGATACCCTGCTTCTCAAAAGGGTGTACTGTTGGAGCCCCTGAGGATAGTCTCAACACAGAAATCACTGAAGTGATGTGAACATAGCATGATTATGATTAGTCTAACATTAAAAATATCAGGAAATGTTATGACTGATGAATTCAGAAATACATGATATTTAATAAATGGCAAGTACTATTAAATATCATCTCTGGCCCTGAAAATTTATTTTATGCATATTGAGTGTCAGAAAGAACCTATGGATTTTTAAAAAGAAAATTTAAGAATTATTTTGCATTTTCTGTTTTTCTATTATTTTCTTTCTTAAACACATCTGTATTGCCCATCTCTATTTTGTCCCCTGCATAATGACTGCATCTGGAGTGCTGTTCAATTTTCATCTCCTGAATTGAAGAAAGACTTACTTACATTAGAAGCCATTCAGAGAAAGTGAACTTGACTGATTCCGAGAAGGAAGGGCTATCTTCAGAGCATTAGTCGGACAAATTAGGCCTGTATACTTTGGAATCTAGAAGAATAAGAGGTGAGCTTTTGAAGCTTGTAAGGTTGCAATAGGGACTGTTAGAGCAGATAATGAGAGAATGTTTCCTCTAGAGGATGAAGTTTAAAGGTAAGGGCTCTATCATTTAAGATGGGGGTGAGGTGGAATTTTTTTTCTCAGAGAGTTGTGAACAAGTGAAGTTGTGTCCCTCAGATTGTGGTGAAGGCAAGGTCATCAAACTCAATCTGGATTAGATAGATTGACATTGGAGTGAGGTGATTGACATTGGGTACTGCAGATGCTGGAGATTAGGGTCAAGATTTGAGTGGTGCTGGAAAAGCACATCAGGTCAGGCAGCATCCGTGGAAAAAGAAAGTTGGCGTGTCTGGTAAAGGTCCTACATAATTGACACAGGAGTTAAAGAATGTAGGGAGTAGACAGGAAAGTGGAGTTGAGGTCATGACCAGGCCAGCCATGATTTCACCAAATGGCTGAGCAAGATCAAGGAAAGGAAGGGCCACTTTCTGCTCCTACTTCATATGTTTGAGAGTCAGGAGAGATTTTCCGATGCTCCTTCCCAAAATTGCCGGCTGTGCCCAGGATCAGGTAGATGATTCGTAGGAAGGTCTACCGACAAAGTTGTGATAGGTTTCTAATCAGCTATCCCTGAGATTAACAGTGAAAGCTGCTCCTTCATCACAGAGGGAAACATCAGGACCATTAAACATATTTCTCTCCTGTAGTGAGTTTGCTCTGTTATGATACCCCATTGCAGCACCTAGCAGTTCTGCTCCTTACATTGATTCTAATCTGTGAGCCCCACCAACCCCTACCCTGGGTTTTCTGACATTAAAATGCCCCCATTGACTGAAACTTTAACTTGTTCTTGAACTGAGATCAATCTTCAGGAAAGGCTGTTTCCCATGCTTGTAACAGCTCCCCCACACTGGGCAAAGTACTGAGTTTTGTCCCCATTTTGACACATCTGAAACATCAGTTCACATTTAGCTCTGGTTGGGTGGGAAATATCTTTTTACTACCAACAAAGAATCCCTGTAAAAGTGGTGTCAGTCTACAGCACAGAATTCCCAGACACTTAGGAAGAAGTGATCAATCGTGCTCAGGCCACTCAGAAACATTCACACAGGCATGATGAAGGAGCTGACAATGTTGAGGTGTGACAGATTGGCAGGAGCAGTGTTCAGGGAGCTTTCTCCTGTGCTGCCTTAACCTGGAAAAATGTGATTTTAACTGAAGCCATCCATTGGGATTGGGGTGGGTTAGGTGACCATTGACGTTAATGTCATGCAAAATTAGGCACAGGAACAAAATGATCTAAATCCACTTTTGTCTGTCTGATAATTAAGTCTGAAGTCAGGAATATGATGATGACCCTTAATTATATTTTAAGAAATTATCTGTTTGCCAGTAGTGGCATCCATTTTGATGTGCCCCATATTTAATGAAATGAAGTCAATATTAGATCATCATTAAAGATCTTTATCTTTCAATGGAATTCATTCGGTGTCCCACAGATTCCTGGGATGCAGTACAAAGGACAAAAGATGTCTCACCTCAGTTGAACCAGGCTACAATCATCGACCTGCACCCTTCTTCCACCTACAACATCCGTATGTATGCCAAAAACCGCATTGGGAAAAGTGAGGCCAGCAACGAGCTCACCATCACCACAGATGAAGCAGGTAAAAGGTCAAAGATCAAGGGTTGAACAGGCTGAGCCATCTTTGGCTTTCATCGTCTCAGTTAGTGGATAAAAACTCAGGGCAAGTGGAGGGACAGAGAATGAAACATCTTGGAAAATTCTCCCTGATCCCATAATGATCCCTGAACCCCAATCCAGGAGGTGACTCTGATGCTGACAACAAAAGTCAGAGAGTTAGAGAGGCCTACAGCCCAGAAAAAGTTGCTTCAGTTCATCAAGTTTGTACCAGTCAAAGACAAGCACCTCACTATTCTAATCCCATTTTGCAGTACTTGGCTCGTAGCCTTCTCTGCCTTAGCACTGCAAGTATATGTATAAATACTCCTGAAATGTAAAATGAGGGTTTCTGTCTTTACCACATGTTGAGGCAGTGAGTTCCAGATTCCTACCATCTTTGGGTGAAAATGCTTTTCCTCACATCCCTCCCTTAAATCCATGCCCCTGGTGATTGGGATCAATCAACAAAGGGAAAGGTTCCTTGGCTAACCAATTCGATTCTATCCTATTCTGTGCGCATCATAATTTTATACTTCACAATCATGTGCCACCTCAGTCTCCTCTCAAAGGAAGTCAGTCTCAGTCTATCCAATCTCTCTATTCGTCAATCCTGTGCTTTGCTACCTTCTACAAAACTGACAATGCCATTAGACATGTCATATTTATGTTGAAGTTACTCTCAAGACTGCTCTACTTTGTACATCTCTCTGTCTCTCTCTCTCTCTCTCTTTCTCTCCATTCTTATTCCAAATGATAAGACCCTGGTGGCAACACCTTGTATTTAACTGCAGGAACCTATAATGATAACACATTGAGAATCTGTCAGCCTAATGTTCACCCGCTCCCAGCTTCATATTGGGTATCTAATTTTACTGTCTGTGTGTGTGCATCTCCTCGACTTTGTCGAGAGAGAGTCTTGCTCTTGAATCAATCAATGATGGTGCAGTGAGACTCCATGAATCAATCTGATTGAACATTATCACAGTGATTGAAGAGGAGTCCAATCATACTGAAAAGGCTGTGCACTGACGTCATGCTGTGAACCATCAGCCTTCCTTGCTGATTGATCTACAGAGTAATAAAGAATGAGACTTGTCTTGGTTGTGGGGGGGGGGGGGGTCTGCTGGGATGTTTCTATCCTGTTTCTACTACCAAGATTACATTTACTTGAACAAAAAAAGCACTTTCAGCGCCTGTTAGGTATGACCTTGAGGTAGTTTTCTTCACACTGACAATACCAGATTTAAGAAGGGATTAGTCATTTGGAAATGACAGGAGTAAGGGATGGAGGAAGAAGAGCTGTAAACATACGATAAAGAACATTTGATATGCTTTACTTTTCTATATTCTTAGATATGGAAGAGCTCTAGTTAAACCCAAATGCATTTTCCCCAGTTATCAACAATTTGCAATTACTGATTTGCTCCATATTGGTCAGGCTGGCATTTATTGCCTTGAGAAAGGTATTGGTGAGTTTCCTTCTTGAATCACTAGAGTCATTAAAGGTACTCTTGCAATCATTTTAAAAAATTTAATATCATTTGATCCAATGGAATGACTTATCAGGCCATATCAGGATACGTTTAAGTGTCAGTCAGCGTGCTATGGGACTGGAATCACCTATGAGGCAATAAGTGAACCAGTTGCATTTTTACAACAACCCAACTTTCACTCGATCACTTTTACTAATTAGTTGATCACCTTGAAATTAGTCAATTCTCCAGGTCACTTCTTCTGGAGAAAATTGATGGTGATCAGCATTGGAAAAAAAAAGGATAATTTCGAGCCTCCCATTGTAAACCAGAGGTCTCAATATGCGTCCTTTCCAATGTTTTTCTTGAAATTTTATCAAGGGATACTTTTCAGGAGTTTCTTTATCATTCTTTCTAACTCATTTATTCAGTGATGCAGTCATATGTGAATAACACCCAATGCATTTTAGTTGACATAAAGAATATTGGGCTCACACTGAAAAAGAATTAGAATAATTTATTAACATCTTCAATAATAATCAACTTTCCATTAAAATAAAACCGTAACAAACAAGTAAAATATTAATTACCAGGAAACCAGAGTGTTTTAATTGGCAGAAGACAATTAGCGTAAGTTAACAATTTTCTTTCAAATAAGTGACACACATTTCTACATCCAAAAGACCATCATCCAAATCATACCTCCCACAGGCTTGTGAGATCACAGCTTACATTGCACATACACAAAGTTGGAACAATTCGGGTTGTATTTATTGCTGTTTTTCACTCCATCTCAGATCTCAATCTCAGATTTAAATTTAACAATTGGCACAGAAGGCAGGACCTTATAGGTGATGCAGGCTATGACAGGATGTGTGGCAGATTTGGGTTACATGTGCAGTGACGCCCATCTATCGAGGTCATCTCGCTGCATCTTTTCTGATTTACACAAGCAGCATGGGAGATTCTCACTAGGAGATGCTAACTGATGGGTATAAATGCTGATTCAATGCCTTGTTAATGGCACAACCTGCCTCATTATTAATCAGCTTTCTATCTTACCAAATTCACCAAACATAATGTTGGGAAAAAAACTTGACAAAGAAATCAAAGCAAGCCACTTGCTTTGAACAACCTTCATGTTGGAAACTGAGTACTACCATCTCAGGGTCTACTCCATGGGCACCAGTCACATGCACACTGAAATAACATCATAACTCACCCTTTATTTCCAAGTGTGTAGTACGTGACACTGAGCTAGCTAGCGCATGGCTGGATCCTAGAGTGAGCAGAACCCCTGACACTCCTGTTTATATCTGTCAACCAGGCCTCTTTGATGGGACCAGGTTAACAACCCCAATTAGGGAATCCAGATTCTATGACATCCACCTGGCTGACCTTGTTGCAATCATTACATCTCCCTCCCCTGCCCCCCCCCCCCCCAAGTCCTGAGACATAGCCTTATTCTTGTTCCTTTAGCTTCTCCAGGAGTGGTTTTGTACCAGGCCTGGTTCCTTGGACCCTGCCTTAGCTATTGGTGGCACATACCAGACGGTAGCCTGCCTCTTGCACCCAGACCATCTCAGCTGAAGCTAATCTTCTTCAGGTAGTAATGGTGTCGAGGTTGCAACATCTGCCATGTCCACCTCTTCCTCAGAGGTTTCTTGGACGCTAGGCATCACTAATCTTATCCATTCAACTTTCCTCTGATTGGTCACCCTCATGATTGATTATTTTGAGGATTTTGATGCGAATTAACCTTACTCCCAGTGTACATTGAGGTCTGTTGTAAACTGAGTATAGAAGCTTGGAGAAAATTTGTGAAAAAGATTGATTTACCAGAGCTGTGAGATTGTAACTAACAGTCAGAAAACACTGAACACAATGGAGATATTTGTTCTCCAGAAGAGAACATGACCTTGATGTTTCAAGTAATTGTTCTGAAGGGGTTAATCTTCATTTGGTTTTCACCACTCTACTGATAGCAGAGGTAAAACTCATCTTCTCTACTATCAGATGGAACGGGGTCTCTCTACCGGCTCCCTTTGGTCCACGTACTGTAATTGTACTTATAGCTAGAATACATAAACCTTCCTGTTATCTAAGAACCTTGCCTATGCTGTAGACACTTTATAATGGTGTATCCTCTGCTGTTGGTCATTAGGTAGCCTGAAGTCAAAGCAAAGGACAATTGGTGGCAGTAAAATGCCTCAAACAACTGTCACTCAGTACCACTTACTCATAGAAGTGGCAAATACCAGGAGTCATTATCTGGAACAACATCACAGAACAGATGGGGGACTTTAAAGTTACAAAGGGATGTGTTTGGGAAGATAGTGGTAATGCTATTAAGCTAGGAGTCAGAGGTCCGGGCTAATACACTGGGGACATGAGTTCACACCCCATTGTAGCTGATAATAGCATTTTAAATGTGTTAATTATTTTTATGAATGGAACTGAAAGGCTTGATACATCAGCATATTAAGATCATAGTTGAACGTACTCCTGAACAAGTTAGATCACAGAAGGAAATCTGGAACATTTTGTTTTAGAATAAACTTGAAGTTTCTTACACCCAAGACAAAAACAAAAAAAAACAGTCTAGATACAGAAATGGTTTGAAAGATTATAAACACAAATAAAAACAAAGACTCGTCTGTTCCACAGTTCCGTCATTTTAGAAGAATTCAAAACCTAAGAAATCACCCTTCTATTTTTAATCTTCGTGTAATTTAGTTGATTCTTCCCATCCTTATCTGTAAAATCTAATGTCTTCTTACATAAATATACAGAAAGCTGAGAGCTTAGATTTCATCAGCTTTTAATTACATTGCAGATTTCTGTCCAAAGACCCAGATCCAGAAGTTGCACAAGCTAAATGTTTCTACTGAGCTACCTTATTCACATATCGGCTTTGCAAAATCTCATCTCAATGAAAGAGGCCATAGTTGTTTCCAACCCAACTGCTGAAAAGCTTTCAATCTCTGGGCTTTCCAAGTTAAAATTAATGGTTGTTTAATCTCCAACAAAAGCAAGATAATGGCCCTCAATATTAACCCCATCTGTCATTAGTCGCTACAGTAAAAATTATCTTCAATTGACACTTCAAAGGATCCCTGCTCTCTAACACTTAATGAATACACAAAAGACTGTCTAACCTAAGTCATTCAGAAAAGCAACCAAACCATATGCCATTATTTTAAGATCCAAACACTAAAATTGATAATAACACATAAATCAGACATGTAATAGAGACCACGAAAGTATCATCGATTGTGGTTTAAAAAAAATCTAGTTTACTAATGTCCTTGAGGAAAAGAAATCTGCTGAGCTTATCTGGTCAGATTCAAATGTGAATTCAGACACAGTAACATGGTTGACTCGTAACTGTTCTCCAAATTGACTGAGCAGGCTACTCAGCTCAAAGGCTCACATCAGAAAAGATTACAAAGAACTAGAAAAAAATGGAACAGTATTGTGCAGCTCTCAGAAACTTCCTTGCAACTTTGTTCTTACACACCTATCCCCAGTAGCCACAGGATTTAAGAAGAGAAAGCTACTGGGAATAAAGAATAAGCTTTATACAATGTTTCCATTAAGATATGAACCAAGTGCTAACTCACTTTTCAAATTGCTTTCCACTTCTTCTCCTTGTACCCAAATTACTTGGGGCTGGAGACATTTTCCTTAAGCCTTCATCAAGTTAATTGGTCTATTTTATCTCCATTGGTGCCTTTAGTCCTTTCAATTCAGGCATTCCTAAAACACAATTACTTGCTGTTTTATTGGCAGAATTCCTGTTGCTTTCAAGTAAACTGTCCCTGTTCTACATTTGACAGCTGCCTCTTGCAAGCAGTATAAAGATTAATGTGTCAATGTTGCTCTTTGAGGAGGGAACTGTGTTTGAAGGGAACACGAGCTTAAAGAATCAATGCTGTATTGTTGGTACCTTACATTTAGCCTATGGTCCCATTGGCTATATAGCACCTCATTGGAAGATTGTGATTGGTGAATTTATCCTATTGTCTCCAGTCACCCTGGTAACTGATGCTGATATGGTGCAGGTGTGCGAGTGTCACCAACCAACCCAACCGCCCTGTGGCTGAACACTTTAACTCCCCCTCCCACTCCGCCAAAGACATGCAGGTCCCTGGTCTCCTCCATCGCCAGACCATGGCAACACGACACCTGGAGGAAGAGCACCTCATCTTCCACCTAGGAACCCTCCAACCACAAGGGATGAATGCAGATTTATCCAGCTTCCTCATTTCCCCTCCCCCCACCTTATCTCAGTCCCAACCCTCAGACTCAGCACCACCTTATTGACCTGCAATCTTCTTCCTGACCTCTCCGTCCCCACCCCCTCTCCGGCCTATCACCATTACCTTAACCTCTTTCTACCTATCGCATTCCTACGCCCCTCCCCCAAGTCCATCCTCCCTACCTTTTATCCTCCATCCTCCCTACCCTCCCTCCCTGCCTGCTTGGCACACCCTCCTCACTCCTGAAGAAGAGCTTGTGCCCAAAACGTCGATTCTCCTGCTCCTTGGATGCTGCCTGACCTGCTGCACTTTTCCAGCAACACATTTTTCAGCTCAGATTCTAACAGCCAATAAGCCTCTGCAGTATCAGGAGTGCGAGCAGTCGATCCAGAGACTAAAAGCGAATGTATGAAAGTGACTGGTAAGAAAAGACCAATTGGTTCAGCAAACCTGCCCCATTCCCATAAATTCATCCTGTCTAGGCAGCCGAGACTGAATCGATCAATTTGTTTGATCAATAGTCTGAGGTTCAACTGTTGCTCATTCAAGCAATTGGATTGTGGTGGGTTTTCCCATTCTTCACTGCTCTAGTGCAAGATATGCAGGTGGGACCACCTGAGTGCCCCATTGCTTGAGAAAGCACCAGCCTGGATAAATGTGCACAATGTGTAGTAGTAGTTGCCATTGTACTAGAGCGGTAATCATAGGGCTACTCTCTCATTACAGAGAGATGACTGTTGGTGGTTTACCACACATCAGACAATGGGCAAGGTCAAAAGATAGGACCTTCGTGGTAACCTCAGCCTGTGTGGGAATTGAACCCATTCTGTTGGCATCACCTTGCATCACAAGCCAAACAACTCAGCTAAGTGGTCAACTGAGTGGGGTGTACACAGTGCAGTGTGAAAAACAAACTGAAGATCAATTCACCCAGATGTATTTGCTTCCCTGTTTGGTTGCTTTTTACGTTGCCCTTACTTCTGCGTTCCTCCAAAACAATGTAGCTGATCCTTCTCACATTTTTATTCTTCAACTCTGTCTTTAGCCCCTGATGGCCCACCTATCGATGTTGTGCTGGAATCTCTATCCTCTCAGTGTATCAGAGTGACATGGAAGGTAAATCATTTGCATGTAACTAATACTCTAACTCATTAATTCTTGCACTTATGGTCAAATGTTTTTGGTTTTGCATTATTTGAACTGATCTCTGAAGGAACTGCCTTAAAGACTGTTGACTAATAATGGCGTATTTATAATTTGGGGTAAGATTTGTGAATGCGAAATGCTATGTTCCATTTTTAGCTGAGCACTTGTGGATTTTCGTTGTTCCACTAAAATGCCATGGATACAGTGGACTGATCCATGCACTACAAATAGATTAAAGGTTTGACTTATCCAGGGAATGCTACACACACTCCTCAGCAAGTGGAACCAGTTGCTTTATGCTTATTCGCCCATGTAACAGTGCTTGGTGGTCACACACTGTCCTTGCATCACAATATATGAGATTGCACTGTGAATTATTATGTGATCTTACACCTCAGCAGGCACTCACCTCGTGTTGGGATTAAGGTCATTTTGAGGACTGATTGCAATAATTTGTACTATATATATGTATATGTATATAAATTGTGTTGTTTCCTTACTTAAGGACAATTTGTAGAAAAACTGGGGCCATTTGTGGAAAATCACTGACATTGAAAATTGCAAATAAAATTGAGAATGTAACCATCTTATGCCATACTGGTTGTTACTCAAGCCAGTATGATCTGTTTTGTCCAGTTATGTGATCACAGTATTAAGGTTGTACAGTGAGGACAATTATTTTAAACAGTTGGATTTACTTGTACTTTGATTATATCACAGTATATTCCAGAAGAAGGAAGCAGCCAATTTTTTTTAATTTTTTTTCTCCAGATTTAAAGCTTTCCTGAACCCTATTTATTTTCAGATCTTTTCCATAGTCCACTCTCTGTTTGCATATCATTCTTTTTGTTACATAACATAATATATACCTGGATGTTATAAACAACTATTTAAACTGAACTCCTACCTCTGTTCTGTCTTCTGTCTGTGTCTGTGCTATAAGTACATGTTTGACAAAGTAAACGTAATGTAGTGGTGAATTTGTGTCAGTGGAATGTATGAGTAAATAGAATCCTTCTAGCATGGAAGAAGGCCACTTGGCCCATCGAGTCTACACCAACCCTCTCAAAAGCATCCCAACCAGACCCACCCCACATTTCCCATGGCTAATCCACCTAGCCTGCACATCCCTGTGACACAATGGCAATTTAGCATGTCCAATCCAGCTAATTTATACATCATCAGACTGTGGGAGGAAACCCACGTAGATATAGGGAGAATGTGCAGACTCCACACAGTCAGTTGTCCAAGAGTGGAATCAAACCTGAGTCCCTGGTGCTATGAGGTGGCAGTGCTAACCACTGACCCACCGTGCTATCCTAAATATGACTGTGTGCATGAAAATATATGAATTAGTGCATAGCTAGGAAATAACTGTGATAGAAATATGTGTGTGTGTGTGTGTGTGTAGAGAGAGAGAGTTACCTGTGAGGGCTATGCTGCTGTAGTTGTGTAAATATGGAGATAGTTTCCTTTAACTTTATACTTTCCTGATAATCTGACTGATTTGCTTGTCCACTCTAACAATTTGCTATTAAGTGGAGAAGGTAAAAATATCCTGTTTATATAATTGCAAACATTTCTATCGAGGTCATCATGGTATTGTCCGTTCTCCGATGTGTTCTTCTGAATGTCTATCTAAATGTAATCATGTCCTATTATTTTATTAAGTAATCACCATCAATTGAATCTGACAGACTGTCACACACTTCTCACACATGTATTGTTTTTACTGAGTTATTTTTGTGCCAGATTCAGAAGCTTTCAAAGCCAGTGAAGTTACAGTAAGGTCTAATATTGCTTTCTCAGTACAAAAGTTGATTTTTGGTTTATTTACTGCTACATTTTTGGCAGAGCAGGTTGATAGAAAAGCTGAACTGTCAGGTGTAGTTTTGAAAATTAATTTTGTGATGCAAATGTCAACGCATTTTGGAATTGGCTTCTTCCCCTTCTTCAGTTTTAATTTTCCAAGACATCCTTCCAATATCAGGACTTAGAATGTGAGTAATGGAAAACTGACCAATTCTTCAGTTTATGGCAATTAATTACAGACAATGCATAGCATTGACAGCTATATAATTAAACTCCCCCCTGCTCTGCCTTATTGATGTGTGTTAAGCCATTCTTGGAGAACAGCTCTAACTGTTCCTATCTGACTTTCCCTACTCACTGAGTGACTTGAGTGAATTTGCCAATTTTGACCAGTGACCTCCATCCATTCGGAGTTCTGAGGGAGTGCTGCACGATCAAAGGTGCTGTCTTTCAGCTGCGTCTTTGAACCTTGGCCCTGACTATTCCCTCAGCTGGATGTAAGGTAACCCAACATGGCATTGTTGGCAAATAAAGGAGGGGATTTCTCTCCTCCACAACCCAATTCAAATATTTATCCCTCAACCCAATATTCCTCAGAAGAGGAAACATTTGTTTGCTCAGTAATCGGTTTCATGCCTGGAAATGGATGTGCTCTTTTCTTCATCCCTGCCATTTCCTCAGGCTCCAAAGAAGCACTTGCAAAATGGACTAATCCGTGGCTATCAAATTGGTTATCGGGAGTACAGCACTGGTGGCAACTACCAGTTTAACATCATCAGCATGGAGACAACTGGCGACAGTGAGCTGTACACACTGGACAACCTGAAAAAGTTCACGCAGTATGGAGTGGTGGTGCAGGCTTGTAACCGTGCGGGCACGGGACCCTCCTCACAGGAAATCATTGCAACAACGTTGGAGGATGGTAGGTTAACAATTAGATCGCAGGTTAGACTGAGACAGAAGGCCTCACCGTTGTGATAGCAAACCAGACATGACACTGAGCCCCTGAAGGAGGCTATTAGGACAAAGCAGTCATGGTCATGGGGGTTGATTTGTCATGGAGGGACAATTGGTGAGAGGGAAGGAATTTAGGGAAGGAATTGCAGAGCTCTAACTCTGGGAAGCTCATGCTGTACCCAGCAGTGGCATAATGTTGGAAATCAATGTTATCTCAAGAACAACATTCCCTCTCAGCTGTGCGGCCACAGGGCCAATGGGCAGCTCCATAATTGCTGATTAGCATTCCAGAGAATGACTGCCCCTTCTAGAAGGTGCGCTTACACACACAGACCTTGGAGGTCAGCACAGCAGGAAAAGAAATATTACTGGGAATGTTGCTCCAGAGGCCAGAATTGGAGGGTAGTTGAGTTTTTGGGAGCATTTTAAGAATTGGAACAAACAGGCCAATGAATTAGGAGTAGAGTGGGCTATTTAACCCCTGGAGCCTCCTCCACCATTCATTAAGATTATGTCTGATCTAATTATGGGCCCAGCTCACATTTATGCATACCTCTCGTTAACCTGGTTAGTCAAAAATCTATCTCTCTCGGCCTTAGAATTATTCAGTGATTCTTCCCTCACCTGTCCTCATCGGATTCTGAGGCAGGGAGTTTCAAATATCCTCTCAAGAAAAAAGGAAAATCGTCCTCATCTCCATCTTAAATGGGAACCCTATTTTTAAACAATGCCAGAGATACAGAGGGTTGAGGCCAAGGAGAGATTTAAAAGTAAGGATGAAAGTTTGGAAATCAAGACACGGTCAAACGGGAACCTAGGACAGGAAGATGAGAAAGTCTGATGAAGGAGGGCGGGTAGTAGAGTTTTGAATGTCCTGAAGTTTACAGAGGCTGGAAAGTGAGGGTTTGATCAGGGTAGTAAAGGCATGGGTAAGAGATTCAGATCAGTGGACATAGGCTCAAAGATCCTTTGTCAAGGTCTTCCTTGCACAACGCATCAGAAAGCCTTTCTTGGTAAATTGAAAAGCCAATCTTCATGGTGGAATCAGCAAGACCCAGTGAAGATTCGGCAAGTTTGAGTTTTCTAATAATTCTTCTCATGGGGTTTGGATAGCAACAGTACACCTGCCAGGTGTTCCCCTGCTGTCCTCAAGAGTGAGAAACCAGAGTTCAGCTAGAAGCTTGCAAGCTCCTGGTAAATCCAGATGGTGAACACAAAGCTCACGGCAAAAAAAATTCAAGAGTAATTTTCATTGTAAACCAAATTGTACATTTTCAGGAACGTTTGGGTCTTTCCTAAACAATTCCCTTCATTTCATCTTCTCACTACATAAACTTCAACCCAACTTCACGCCATCAATATTTTTAGTTATCTCCTTACTTATTCAAACTGCCCCTATTTGTCTCCACCCCAGCTAAAACCATCAAATTGGTTGCTATAATTAAAACATTTGAAAGGCATCTGGATGAGTATATAAATAGAAAGGGTTTAGAGGGAGAAGGAAGAAATGCTGACAAATGGGACTAGATTTATTTAGGACATCTGTTTGGCATGGATATGTTGGACTGAATGGTCTGTTTCTGTGCTGTATATCTCTATGACTCTATGAATTCCACCCAGCACACTCCTTCACCCGCACACTCTTAAATAACCAGGTCATACTGCTCTTCACACCCAAGTGTCACTCTTGGCTATCACTTTGTCTTCCTTCCCTTCTATATTTTCACCCTTTAATTTCATCTTGCCCTTTGACTTCATCCCTCTCTCTTTTGCTACTTCTAGATTGTCATTCCTTTTCCCTTCATACAGTCATATAACATGGAAACAGACTGTTCAGCCCAGCCAGCCTATCCATGTCGAGCATATTCCCAAACTAAACTAGTCCCATCTGTCTGCTCCTGGCCCATTTCCCTCCAAACCTTCTTTATTCCCATATTTATCTAAGTGTCTTTTAAACATTGTAACTGAGCCCACATCACCACTTCCTCTGGATATTCATTCATTCAAGGGATGAGGGCATTGCTGTTGTCACTCCGTTATTGTCCAGTTCTCTTGAGGAAGTGGTAGTGAGCACTGCTGAGCAATACTGAATAGGTTAGTAGAACATTTCAGAGAGCAGACAAATTCCAAATTAATTGTTGTGGGCCCAGAATTACCCACGGGCTGGATTGATAAGCAGATTTCCATCATGGAAAGGTTTACTTCAATAATCAGAATTATTTTTTTCATGACAATCTTGTTGTTGACTGGTCAGCATTACCATGAATAGCTTTTCATCCAGATTTACTCAATTGAATTTAAATTCACCAGCTGCCATGATGGGACATGAACTCATACATTCAGGTTATGAGTCAAATAACAGAATCACTGTGCCACCATACCCTTAGCAGCTTTTGCCTATTCATTATTTAACTTCTTGCTTCCCCTCTGCCTCCTCTCTTTCTCTTTCTATCTCCATATCTGTTCACCTGCTACACTTAAGCTTTCAATCCATCATTATGTTATTCTTGTCAATCTCTCTTTCCTATTTCTCCATCATTCTATTATTAGAACATAGAAAAATACAGTGCAGTACAGGCCCTTCAGCCCTCGATGTTGCGCCGACCGAAGCCTACCTAACCTACACTAGCCCAATAACCTCCATATGCTTGTCCAATGCCCGCTTGAATGACCATAAAGAGGGAGAGTCCACCACTGATACTGGCAGGGCATTCCATGAACTCACAACCCGCTGAGTAAAGAATCTACCCCTAACATCTGTCCTAGACCAACCTCCCCTTAATTTAAAGCTGTGTCCCCTAGTAACAGCTGACTTCATACGCGGAAAAAGGTTCTCACTGTCAATCCTATCTAAACCCCTAATCATCTTATGCACCTCTATCAAATCTCCCCTAAACCTTCTTTTCTCCAATGAGAACAGCCCCAAGTGCCTCAGCCTTTCCTCATATGATCTTCCTACCATGCCAGGCAACATCCTGGTAAACCTCCTCTGCACCCGTTCCAGTGCCTCCACATCCTTCCTATAGTATGGCGACCAAAACTGTACACAATACTCCAGATAAGGCCGCACCAGAGTCTTATACAACTGCAACATGACCTCAGGACTCCGGAACTCCATTCCTCTACCAATAAAGCCCAGTACACCATATGCCTTCTTCACAGCACTATTTACCTGGGTGGCAACTTTCAGAGATCTGTGTACATGGACACCAAGATCTCTCTGCTCATCCACACTACCAAGTAGCCTACCATTAGCCCAGTAATCCATCTTCTTGTTACTCCTACTAAAGTAAATGACTTCACACTTAGCTACATTGAACTCCATTTGCCACCTTTCTGCCCAGCTCTGCAACTTATCTATATCCCGCTGGAACCTGCCACATCCTTCTTCGCTGTTCACCACTCCACCGACTTTCGTATCATCCGCAAACCTACTCACCTAGCCTTCAAGCCCCCCTCCAGGTCATTTATGAAAATGACAAACAGCAATGGTCCCAAAACAGATCCTTGTGGAACACCGCTAGTAACTGCACTCCAAGATGAACCTTTACCATCAACTACTACCCTCTGTCTCCTTCCAGCCAACCAATTCCTAATCCAAAACTCTAATGCACCCTCAATGCCATACCTCCGTAATTTTTGCAGTAGCCTACCATGGGGAACCTTATCGAATACCTTGCTAAAATCCATATACACCACATCTACTGCTTTACCCTCATCCACTTCCTTGGTCACCTTCTCAAAGAACTCAATAAGGTTTGTGAGGCATGACCTGCCCTTCACAAAAACATGCTGACTATCCTTGATCACATTATTCCTATCCAGATGTTCATAAATCCTATCCCTTACAATTCTCTCTATGACTTTGCCCACAACAGAAGTGAGACTCACCGGCCTATAGTTACTCGGGCTATCCCTACTCCCCTTCTCGAACAAGGGGACCACATTCGCTATCCTCCAGTCTTCTGGCACTATTCCTGTAGACAATGACAACATAAAAATCAAGGCCAATGGCTCCACTATCTCCTCCCTAGCTTCCCAGAGAATCCTAGGATAAATGCCATCAGGCCCAGGGGACTTATCTATTTTCACCCTTTCCAGTATTCCCCGGACCTCTTCCCTACATACCTCAAAGCCATCCATTCTAATCACTTGTGACTCAATATTCACATCAGCAACAACGTCCTGTTCCTGAGTGAATACTGACGAAAAGTATTGATTTAGTGTCTCTCCAATCTCCTCTGCCTCCACTCACAACTTCCCACTACTATCCTTGACTGGACCGATACCTTTTATTCCTGACATACCTATAGAAAGCCTTAGGGTTTTCCCTAATCCTACCAACCAAGGACTTTTCATGTCCCCTTCTCGCTGCTCTTAGCTCTCTCTTTAGATCCTTCCTGGCTACCTTATAACTCTCAATCGCCCCAATTGAACCTTCACGCCTCATCTTTACATAGGCGGGCCTCTTCCCTTTTACAAGGGATTCCAATTCCTTATTAAAACACAGCTCCCTCACAAGACCCTTTCCTCCCGGCCTGACTAGTACATACTTATCAAGGACACCCAATAGCTGCTCCTTGAACAAGCTCCACATATCATTTGTGTTCTTCCCTTGAAGCCTATTTTTCCAATCCACACATCCTAAGTCATGCCTCACCGCATCATAATTTCCCTGCCCCCAGCTATAACTCCTGCCCTGCAGTGCACACTTATCCCTCTCCATCACTAGAGTAAAAGTCACCGAGTTGTGGTCACTGTCCCCGAAGTGCTCACCTACCTCCAAGTCTAACACCTGGCCTGGTTCATTACCTAGAACCAAATCCAGTATGGCCTCACCTCTTGTTGGCCTGTCTACATATTGTGTCAGGAAACCCTCCTGCACACATTGGACAAACACCGACCCATCTAACGAACTTGAGCTATAGCTTTCCCAGTAAATATCTGGGAAGGTAAAGTCCCCCATAACAACAACCCTACTACTTTCACTCTTCTCCTGAATCATCCTTGCAATACTTTCCTCTACGTCTCTTGGACTATTAGGAGGCCTGTAGAAAACTCCTAACAGGGTGACCTCACCTTTCCTATTTCTAACCTCAGCCCAAACTACCTCAGATGGCAAGTCTTCCTCCATCGTCCTTTCCACCGCTGTAATACTATCTTTGACAAGCAATGCCACACCTCCCCCTCTTTTACCCCCACCTCTGACCCTACTAAAACATTTAAACCCTAGAACCTGCAATAGCCATTCCTGTCCCTGTTCTACCCACGTCTCTGTAATGGCCACAACATCGAAGTCCCAGGTACCAACCCATGCTACAAGTTCACCTACCTTATTTCTTATACTCTGGCACTTCAAGCCACCATCCTGTTTACCGGCACCCTCCTTCGAGATCGATGCCTTGTTCCTAACCTTCCTACACTCAAGGTCCTGTACCCTAAAGCTACAGTCCAGGTTCCCATGCCCCTGCAGAGTTAGTTTAAACCCTCCCAAAGAGCACTAGCAAACCTCCCCCCAAGGATACTGGTGCCCCTCAGGTTCAGGTGGAGACCATCCTGTTTATAGAGGTCCCACCTTCCCCAGAAAGAACGCCAGTTGTCCAGAAACCGGAATCCCTCCCTCCTGCACCATCCCTGTAGCCACGCATTTAACTGTTCTCTCTCCCTATTCCTCGACTCTCTATCACGTGGCACGGGTAACAGACCAGAGACAACAACTCTGTTCGTTCTAGCTCTGAGCTTCCCACCTAGCTCCCCGAAAGCCTGCCTAACATCCTCACCCCTCTTCCTACCTATGTCATTGGTGCCACGACCTGGGGCTGCTCCCCCTCCCCCTTAAGGACCCGGAAAACACGATCAGAGACACCTGGGAGGCAACATACCAAACGTGAGTCTCTGTCGCCCCCGCAAAACCGCCTATCTGTGCCCCTCACTATTGATTCCCCAATAACTATCGCTCTACCTTTCTCCACCCTTCCCTTCTGAGCAACGGGGACAGGCTCCGTGCCAGAGGCCTGAACCTCGTTGCTTACCCCTGGTAAGTCGTCCCCCCCACAAGTATCCAAAATGGTATACTTGTTATTGAGGGGAACGACCGCAGGGGGTCCCTGCACTGGCTGCTTCCTCCCAGTCCCCCTCACTGTCACCCATCTGTCTATAACTTTCGGAGTAACTACTTCCCTAAAGCTCTGATCTATGATCACCTCTGCCTCCCGAATGATCCGTAGTTCATTCAACTCCAGCTCCAGTTCCCTAACACGGTCTTGGAGGAGCTGGAGATGGGTGCACTTCCCGCAAGTGTAATCAGCAGGGACGCTAATGGCTTCCCTCACCTCAAACATCTTGCAAGAGGAACATTGCACTGCCTTCGCTGCCATCCCTCTAAAAGGTAAACTTTAAAAAGAAAACTGGATCTAAAGAAACAAACAAGCAAAATGCAGCACTTACCTGCTTACCACAACGGGTCTTATTATTAGGTTAGAGGAGGAGGGCGGGTCGGAGGCTCTACCCCTGGAGTGCCTCGGGTTCCTCGCCTGTGCGCTTTCATAGAGAAAAAACATTCCCAGGTAAGCTAGCGCGACACCAGCTTCTGGGTCCACTAGGCGCTTAAAAAAAACTTTAAATTTTAACCGTTAAAAAAAAACAATAACTGGACTATACCGTGACTTAAAATAAACACCAACAGACAGCCGTTACCTGCTTCGCCGAGAGAGTGAGGCCGAAGGCTTGGAGCTGCGTGCTTTCATAGAGAAAAAACCTGTCTATGTTTTTCACTTCCTTGACCTCTTCATTCCTTTCACTTTTTTAGCTTGTCCCTTTTCCCTGTCACTTCCCATTTTTTGGCCCCTCCCTCTCTTCTTTCATTTTCCTTCTCTTTGTCTTCATTTCCTTCCTCTCCCTTCGTTCTGCTCCTCCATCTTCCAATTCGCATGTTAATTAGAGTAATAGAGTCATAGAGATGTACAGCGTGGAAACAGACCCTTTGGTCCAACTCTTCCATGCCGACCAGATATCCTAACCTAATCTTGTCCCATTTACCAGCACTTGGCCCATATCCCTCTAAATGCTTCCTATTCATATACCCATCCAGGTGCCTTTTGAATCTTGTGATTGTACCAGCCTCCACAACTTCCTCTGGCAGCTCATTCCATATATAGACCACATTCTGCATGAAAAAGTTGTTCTTTAGCTCCCTTTTAAATTTTTCCCACCTCACCTTAAACCGCACCCTCTAGTTCTGGGCTCCCCTACTCTGGGGAAAAGACCTTGACCATTTACTCTATCCATGCCCCTAATGATTTAATACATTTCTTTAGGGTCACCCCTCAGACACTCAAGGGAAAATAACCCCAAACTATTTAGCCTCTCCCTATGACTCAAATGCTCCAAACTTGACAATATCCTTGTAAATCTTTTCAGAAACTTTTCAAGTTTCACAACATCTTTCCTATATTGCAGTGATTTAAGTGCCAGAGATGGAAATTTTTACTCCACCTTATGTGGAACCGCCGTTGATGAGTAGGATTGGCCAAAAGGGCAAGAGAGTGAGTCTTCACAGATCTTAGTCCCCATAAGAAAATTGAATGCTCAAAGTGTTGTGTCATGCTTAAAAATCACACAATACCAGGTTATAGCCCAACAGATTTATTTGAAAATACAAGCTTTCAGAGCGCTGCTCATTTGTCAGGTAGCTAGTGGGTCTGAATGCACGGAACATCGAATTTGTAAGAAAAAGCCCAGAGTACAACTGATGCAATGTATTAGACAAAACTAGTTGGCTGTTAAGTCTGTAATCACTTAGAATGGTGAGTCAGGTTTCAATTGATAAATATGTAAATCCCAGAGTTTACTACCCCAATATAACTTAAGGTTTTATATTTAAAAAAGGTGACATCCCAGCTCAGACAATGCAGTAAGGGTGTGAGGTTAGAGTCTGTCTTGTCCCAACCTGGAGTCAGACTGTTGTTACTTCCAAAGTAGGAATTTAAAAATGTCACATTGACTGCCCATAAATTATGTGCCTTTTGAACAAAATAAAATGTATCTGCAAATACAAATCTGCAAATGGAAATTAACCTCATAGCCTTATATGAGTGTGTGAGAGGAAGAGGGGAGAGGGTGAGAGTGTGTGGTCACCTGTAGTATGACATGAACCAGAGTGCTGTCACACAGGAGAAGAATTAGTTAAGTAATAGCAAGCCAGGGTTTTTAAAGTCTGATGGTATTTTAGGAGCAACAATAGGCTGGGGTAGGTACTGTGCTCCTAGCTTTGAAAACCTGAGAAAGGATAAAATAAAAGGTTGTGGCTTTGTCACAGTGAGGAAGAATCTTAAGAGAATCAAATGTGGGGTGTACTAGATATTATACAAGGTGAAAGAGGGAGAACATGTGAAAGTGGAATTAGTTTCACATTTCACTCACAGAAATGAAGGGATGACGATGTTATTAATTGGCTTGCAATATTCCTTACCATGCCAGAATTCTCTGTTTAAGCAGCCTGAGTGCATTGAGAGAAGATACTTCCGCCTTCCTACAGTGCCCCCAGCTGGTCAGACAGCAAACAGTATATTCAGTTGAAATGTAAAGAAATGGGACAGATAAAAATGATAAATAGGTGAAGGATTCGAAATTAGATTAGATTACTTACAGTGTGGAAACAGGCCCTTCGGCCCAACAAGTCCACACCGCCCCGCCGAAGCGCAACCCACCCATACCCCTACATTTACCCCTTACCTAACACTATGGACAATTTAGCATAGCCCATTCACCTGACCTGCACATCTTTGGACTGTGGGAGGAAACCAGAGCACCCGGAGGAAACCCACGCAGACACGGGGAGAACGTGCAAACTCCACACAGTCAGTCGCCTGAGGCGGGAATTGAACCCAGGTCTCTGGCGCTGTGAGGCAGCAGTGCTAACCACTGTGCCACAGCTATCAACATGTGGCAAACAGACAGACCATTCAGGATGCACCATTTCTCCAAGGCCATCAGCTCTTCCAGAAGAAAGGTTACCAATAATTTCTGAAGGCTAACCTTTTGCAAATCATAGGATAAAACTAGTCTTTGATATGTTTGCTTGGAATCACTCCAGCAAAACTTTACTTCAGATTTTAACCCACTCGAAACCCTTTCAATTGGACAGAGTCAACATTGTGCCTCTACTGAATCTAACAGGGAGGTCCAGGAGATGCTTTACTCCAACACTCCCTAACTGAACAGAATCTGCCTACCCATCTACTTCTCCTCATCTCCATATCGACACAACATTTCTCATGTTTTATATATATCATGCCAGCCTCCTGTATGGGCAGGTTGATCTCCAACCACAGGCCTATGTCAAGGAAGAACCTTGAGACTTTATCCTGAAAATTGCAGGCATAAGATTGCATAATGACATGATGGGTTTTTTTTAAAATCTGTTTTCCCCTATCTTTCCATCTACTGCACAACAAATGAGTTCTTCAACACGATTTTCTTGATTCACTTTTCGAATATGAGTAAGACCAACATTTATTGTGTATCCCTAGTTAGCCTTCAGAAATTATTGGTAACCTTTCTTCTGGAAGAGCTGATGACCTTGGAGAAATGGTGCATCCTGAATGGTCTGTCTGTTTGCCACATGTTGATAGCTCTGAGCTAGGCGACGTCAGAAAGCCGTTAACAGCCAATCACATTGGCATGGGAGTCAGAAGTCACAGACAAGTGAGGGTACCCTTAAAATACAATCAATAAGGTAACAATGTTTAGAAATAAAATGAAACACATTTGGTATCTTTGGGTATCATAGCCGCTTTCAATCATGTTTCCTGCACTAAAATGACATTTTTGCAGAATTTCACATCTGTGCCTTTTATTTAGTTTTTTTTCTCTCTTATGACAAGTGCCCAGCCGACCACCAGACAATGTCCAAGCCAATGCCATATCTCCGGAAGCCATTTCACTGTCTTGGTCGATGCCACCAAAAGAGGCGCTGAATGGGATTCTCCAAGGATACAGAGTTATTTACTGGGCGAATCTCCCAGATGGAGGTAAGTATGTTGCAGTGAGCTATGGATAATGACAGCAGTCCCTGACATTCAGCAACACAACATCAGCTTCCTTGCCTCTATCTATTTCTGACAGTGTGGCTGATCAGGAAAGGAGAGCCAAGGTAAAGTATATTTGCCATTATCAATTAGAGTCATAGAGCCAAACAGCACTGAAACAGACCTTTCGGTCCAATTCATCCATGCCAGCCAGGTACCCTAAATTGAATTACTCCCATTTTGACTGCATTTGACCATATCCCTCTAAACCTTCCTTATCCATTTACCTGTCCAAATGTCTTTTAAATGCTGTAACTGCCTCTACCACTTCCGCTGGCAGCTCATTCCATACACGCACCAACCTCTGCATGATCAAGTTGCCTCTCAGGTCCCTTTTAAATCTTTCCCCTCTCACCTTAAGTCTATGCCTTCTAGTGTTGGACTCCCCTACCCTCGGGAAAAGACCTTGGCTATTCACCTTATCTATGCCCCTCATGCTTTTATAAACCTCTACAAGGTTCCTCTCAGCTTCCAATGGTCCAATGAGAAAAGTCCCAGCCTGTCCACCCTCTCCTTATAACTCAAACCCTCCACTCTCAGTAACATCTTTGTAAATATTTCTTTCACCCTTACCAGTTTAATAACATCCTTCCTATAGCAGGGAGACCAGAATTGTACAGAGTACTCTAAATGTGGCCTTAGCAATGTCTTGTGCATTCATAACCTGACGTCCCAACGCCCGTAATCTGTCTTCTGACCAATGAAGGCAAGCATGCCAAATGCCTCCTTCACCATCCAGTCTACTTGTGACGCCACACTTTCAAGGAACCATAACGTTATTGAAATTTCGCGGTCAGAAATCACACGACACCAGGTTATAGTCCAAAAGGTTTATTTGAAATCACAAGCGTTCAGAGTGCTGGGCGTTCATCAGGTGAGGTCACCTGATAGCTTGTTTCAAATTATAGTGGGCTCCTCTAGACACAAGGAAGCCCCTATGATTTGATTCCTGTGGTTTTACAGTCATGGATTTCTGCCATTTCGGAAACTGGACAAATTTAATTTCTGATTGATAACTCAGGTTTCCAAAGCGCCACTTAAAAAGACAGGAGCAGATGCTCCAGTATCTAAATCAGACAATAATTCTTCCTGTGAGAATGCAGACCATCAGTGAATTTGTCTGACGGCAGCTCACAGTTGAGGCGAGGCATGCGGTATTCATATTCCAGCAGATGGCACTGCAGCAGGAAAGAGACCCTGGAATGACGTTCCCACTCCTTGGTCATTGACCTCCTGTCTGCCTTCTGAGTGTGTTAACATGTACGATTGCCCAATTCAACATTTGCTCTTCTCCTTTCCTTTCTGTCAGAGCTGGGAGAGATTAGAAATGTCACAACCATCCAGGTTACGCTGGAGCTTGACGGGCTCGAGAAGTTCACCAACTACAGTATACAGGTGCTGGCATTTACCCGGGCAGGAGACGGAGTCAGGAGCGAGCAGATCTTTACACGTACCAAGGAGGATGGTAGGTTAATGATAATGATGCTCCAATCATCCAAACATACAAAATGGGGAGAAGCAGGCCATTCAGCCCCTTCAGCATGGTGCTGTCCCCAAAAGAGAAAACATCTTTCTCATGTCAACCTGGTCAGGACCATCCACGATCTTCCAAACTTCAATCAAGTTGCCCCTCAGTGTTCTGAACTCCAGTAAAAACAAGCCCAACTGAAGCTCATAATACAACTCACTCACTCGAGGTGTTATTTTAGTAATCTTCCTCTGCACTACCTCCAGCTAATCATTTCTGAAATGTTTGTTCAACCCTATTTTCATAAAGTCCTATGTACAGTGCAGCATTCTGCAGCTTCCCCCAATTCCAACAAATGGTAAGACCTTAATTAAATCAAGATTGTACAATGACACCAATTACAAAGTTAAATGTCCACCTCTTAAGACCAACTGAAACTCCATTCATATTGGAGTTGTGAGGTCATTAGCTGGTGGTATCCATTAGTGTACTCCACACAGTTTGAGTGCCTCCATTGTCGAAATATATTTTCTTCTAAAATTGCGGAGGTTCGTGGTGGTAAAGGGAACTCCCTCCATTTCGGCTGTTCTATATCAGCATTAATTAACTGTCAAGTCTGAGCTTCATCTACCCTGCCTTAATTTAGTGCTGGCTGTCTGAGCTACCAGCGTGTTATAATGGTTTGACAAATAAACTTTGGGCGGGATCACTGCCATCAATCTTTCTTGTTCTTGTGTAAGTTATGGATTTTATGTGAGGAAGAATGCCCACAAAAAAACCTGCAGCAGTTGGGAGGAGAGGTCATAGCTTAGTGGTATCGTTATTAGACGACTAATCTAGGGGCCATAATGCTCTGGGACTATGGGTTCAAATTCTGCCGTGGTGGAATTTGAATCCAATACCAATGGGATTAAGAGTCATAAAATGCCTATGAAAATGTTGTCAGAAGAAGCCCATTTTGTTCACCAATGCCCTTTAGGGAAGGAAACTGTTGTACTTACCTGGTCTAACCTGCATGTGACTCTCGAACTCAGCAATGTGGTTGACTCCCTACTACCCTCTGGGCAATTAGAGAAAGATAACAAATCCTGGCCAGTGATGCTCGGGTCTTGTAAATGAGTAAAACAAATGTCAACCTTGATAAAAAGTAAATAGGTTTAATTGGTAATATTTATTACCTAGTTACATTACATCTCAGATGCATGATTGCCTCTTGTAGGATATCAGGTTCAATCTAAGTATAAGGATGTATTATTGCTTTTGAAATGTTCTGATACACAACTTAGAGACAACTGAACGATCACAGCTATGGCAATGCTACATGGTTAGCTCCTCCCTGGAGCTGTCTTTTATAACCCAAGCTTATCTCATGATATCAGTTAACATTTTCAGTGGTTTGCACAGAACAGAAAAACACAGTGAGACAAAGCAGTGTCCAATACCAATCCAAAGGCATGAACACTGATAGTCAGTTGCCCAGGATAGTCAGTCAAGATAGTCTCCACACGAGGGGTGAAGAATTGAATGTTGGGCAGCCCCTCACCCATCTTGACTCTTTCTGCCTATTGTGGCCCTATTTCCTCCTGAAAAAGAGAGAGGGAGGTGCGTGAATGTGAGTGGGGCAGCTGTTAGTGTTGGTGGAGGTGTTTGTGAGTAGGTCATCAGCACAGAGGCCATGCAGGGTGAGTGGTTTCAGGGGTTGGGATAAGGGTGACAATGAGTGAGGGAAGACGTTGTAGGCATCAGTGTGAGTGATAGAGCACAAGCCTTGGTGAGAGGTGGGTACAGTAACAAAGATAGAAAGAGTAGAAGTCATCAAGAGAAGATGGTGGCATTTAGGCCAGCGGAATACAAATGATCTATAACCATTGAAAATGCACCCCCCCCCCACCCCTTTCCAACTTTCTGTCTTTTTTTTTAGAATCCCTGCAGTGTGGAAACAGCCCATTTGGCCCAACAACTCCACAGCAACCCTCTGAAGAATAACACACCCAGACCCATTCTTCTACATTTACTCCTGACTAATGCACATAACTTGCATATCCCTGAACACTATGGGCTATTTAATATGACCAATTTACTTAATCTGCACATCTTTGGACTGTGGGAGGAAACCAGGGAGAATGTGCAAACTCCACACAGTCACCTGCAGCCGGAATCTAACCCGGGTCCCTGGTGCTGTGAGGCAGCAGTGCTTAGCCACTGTGCCACAGTGCCATCCATCGATTAGTTAAGTTTCTCCATCCGTGCTAATATACTACCTCCAACATCATGGGCTGTTATAACTTTACCTTTTGTGAGATATCTTGTCAAACTACCTCTTGAAGTCCAAATGCAACGCATCTACTGGTTCCCCATTATCCACACTAGTTGCAACTTCCTCAAAAAAGTCAGAGACAATTTCCTTTTCATGAAGCCATACTAACTCTTTTTGATTAGACTATGAATTTCCAAATATTCTGCGACTGCTTCCTTGATAATGGATTCCAATACTTTTCTAATAATCGATGTTAGGCTAATCAATATGCTTTTTACTTCCTTCTCTTTTTCACTAGGGTTATCACATTGGCAGTTTTCCAATCCTCTGGAACATCTTCAGAACCCAATGATTTTTGGAAAATTGTAACCAATGCATCCACTATCTCTGAAGCTACCTCTTTTAGAATCCTGAAATGCAAGCCATCGGGGCTACAGGACCTATCTACCTTTAAGCCCATTAGTTTGTCTAATACTACCTCTCTAATGGTGATGGTAGTACTTAATTCCTTCTTTAGCATTAATGGAATGTTCAACGTTTCTTCCTTCTCAAAACATTTATGAAAAATATCTGTAAAACTCCTCTGCCATTCCCTTATTCCCGTTAACTTCTCCCCAGATTCAGTTTTTAAGGGAGCAGTGTTCACTTTGACCTCTATGTTGAAAGAAGATCTTTTTGCCAGTTTTTTCTTTATTTTCCTGGCCAATTTGCCTTGATAGTTTATTTTCTTTGTCATATCTTTTCAGCCCTCCTTTGCTGGATTCTGAATTTATTAAAATGCCTGGGGCTATCATTGATTTTTGCCTCCTCATGTTCTTTATGTTTCAATTTCATAAGTTTCATAACTTCCTCGGGTAGCCATGATTAGTTTATCCCTCTCTTGGAGTCATTCCTCCTTACTGGGATGTATTTTTGTTCAGAGACATGAACTATATCCTTAACTATCTGCTTGCTGTCATTCCTGCTAATTTATCTGCACAGTTCTCTCTTAATTTTACCTTTTCATCTTTTTTTTTACCTTTGATCCTATTTCCTGTTTTTTTCTCTGAAGTTTGCAAACTCTTTCCCTTTCTGTCACACTCTGGTTATTATTACCTAACTATGTCTTGCTGTGCCACCATATCATTTTGCTTTATAGTATCTCCTCTCTATTGAGGTTAAAATGTTCTCTAGTGCCCTGGTTATAGGATTCAGTGGACCACTGGTCCTATCATGGTTCAAGTGAATCCTGCCCCACCAGAACAGCTCCCTTCTACTCAGTACTGGTCCTCAAGCTCCATCTACTGAAACCCATTTCTCTCGCACCAATCTTTGAGGTGCACATTTGACTTTATTTGCCTTATGCCAGTTTGCCCGTGGCTCGGGGAATAATTCCAAGATTATTGCTTTGAAGGGTCTGCTTTCTAATTTGTTTCCTAACTGTTTCTTTGAGCAGAATCTCCTTTTGAGCCCTGTCAACGTCATTGGTACCAACGTGAGTGATGATGATAGAATCCCTTTCCTCCCACTCTAAGTTGCTGTCTAGCCCTAAGGAGGTATCCTTAATCCTGATACCAGGCAGGCAACACAGTCTTTGGGATTCATGACCACGGCTGCAGACAACAGTATCTATTCCCGTCACTTGAATGGCTCCCTCAACCACAATACCATGGCATCCTCACTGTAGTTCCCTACTCCTGCTTGCACCGGATTATACCTTGGCTTAAAGAGTTAATTTATAAGGGCAGCTTTTATAGCAGCTTGAGTTCTCTTGTGCATATAACATTTAATGGGCAATCTAAAAAAAAGATGTTGGAAAGGTTGAAAAGAGTTGATAACTTAAATAGTGATATCTTATATCCTCTGGCAAGGGATAGAATCTTAAAATTAGAGCTAAGTCATTCATGGTTGATATCAGGAAGTGCTTTGTTTGAAAAGTGTTGGAAATCTGAAGCTCTCCCATTAAGAGATCAAGCTATTTAATGATAGATCACAGAAGAGGGTCAGTTGGACTGTCAAGCCCTTAAAGTATCCCTGGTAGCGCTCCCCAATTAATTCCACAGCCTTGATCTTTCCCCATAGCCTTCTGAAAGCTCCTCCTTCAAGAATGTATCCAATTCTCTTTTGAGTGTTACAATTTGAATCTGAATCCACCCCCTTTTCAGGGTAATACATTCTGCATTATAATAAATCTGTGTAAAAGCAAAATCTTTCCTCTGTTGTACTTCTAGCTCCTTATCAATCACATTAAATATATATTTTCTGGCTTCTGACCCTTCTGCCACCTGGAAACAGTTCCTCTATAGTTCTTCCCATTAATTATTGATTATTATATATGTGTACCTTTTCTTAGCTTTCACTGCTGTAAGAAAAGCACGCCTCACTGCTTCAGTTTTCTCACATTATTGAAGTCCCTCATCCCCAAGATCAATACGTTTTTGTTAAGTAAGCATATTCATAATGATGAAACTAAGAAAATGTGTAAGATGGTACAATTGAATAGATTGGTGAAACTGGTTCAAGAAACTGAAGGGCCCACACCTATTCTGATGCTTCTAGTCCAGTACTTAATGCCTCAGCAATTATAATAGTTACATCATGCACTTATCTATGTAGTAATTTTATTTCCAAACAAGATACCAATCGAGTGATTTAAATGGTGTCTATGCCAACTGAATGAAATCTATCTATAGAATTCCTGCAGTGTGGAAGCAGGCCATTTGAGTCCATACCACCCCTCTGAAGAGCATCCCATCCCTCCACACTATGTCTGTATCCCTGCATTTCCCATTGCTAATCTACCTAGCCTACACATCTTTGGACTGTGGGAGGAAACCAACGTGTCCAGAGGAAACCCATACAGACACAGGGAGAATGTACAAACTACACATAGACAATTACTGAAGGCTGGAATTGAATCTTGGTCTCTGGCATTGTGAGGCAACTGTGCTAATCACTCGGCCACTGTGCCACCCTAGACATAGGATAAAGTAAGAGAGTCATTTCCAAAACTGCCTTTGTAAGACTGTTCTTAAATTAAGATGAAGATATTATCACAAACTCTGAAGTTACACCGTAGTCAGGAGCCTAGTTTTGGATAATGTAACAAACTCTAATCCTAGGGTACTTGTGTCAAAGCAGCTCCAACAGTTCAGCACTCTCTTAATACCACAATTAGTCTGCATTATAAACAAACCCGAACCACTGATAGTAGAAGATGGTGTATTTGGTATTCTACCATTGAGTGCATTAAGTATTGATGGGATTCATGGCTTTCTCTGCCCATTTCCTCATGTGTACATGTAGGACAAAAAGAGGCAAGCCTCCGAAAATTTATAGACAGAGTTAAGCCATTTCTTTTGAAGTGTTTGTGTGGATGTTAGTTACCTAATGCTCATTTCCCTCACTCCATCTCTATCATAGCATATCTTTCTATTTCCTTCTCCCTTGTGTATTTATTAAATTTACGTTTTATATGTATTCAGATATCTATGCCATTTTCTCCAATTACACCCTGTTAGTGAGTTCCATACTTGTCAAGATTAGAGTGGTGCTGGAAAGGCACAGCAGGTCAGGCAGCATCCGAGGAGCAGGAAAATTGACATTTCGGGAAAAAGCCCTTGATGAAGGGCTGACCTGCTGTGCTTTTCCAGCATCACTCTAATCTCCAGCATCAGCAGTCCTCACTTTTGCCAAGTTCCACACTTGTACCATCCTCCAGGTAAAGATGTTCTTTTAAGTTTCCAATTAGAATTTGTCCAGTAATTATTTGACATTTATGAGCTCCTTACTTGTAAAATTCCCTAAAAGTAGAAGAATATCTAAGTCAAACCCATCCAATCAGACGTTGAACGACTATTTAGATTAGTTCTTAAAGTTAATGTTTAAAATATTTAGGTTCCCTCTTAATATTTCACAAATGGGTCCTCAAACTGATCAAACCATCACTAATGCAATAAATTCAATAATTGCATATATTCTTTTTTATTGCATATGTTATTAGGGTTACTTGTGAGATTCAGGGTTAGTGACACCTCTTGTGTAATTATGAGGTACGTCATTTCAAAATACACACATTTTCTCTTTTGCCATAATGTGACAAAACATCCAATGCCCTGGAAGTAGGATTAGAGTGAGCTTGCAGGATTTTAGATGATATGACAATCCATTACCAATGTTCAAAACAGCATCAATGGTCAGTGGTTTGCACTATGTGTTGATGATGAGGTTGGGGAGATTGTGTGACAGGGTGACTAAGGAATTTAGCACTGGCCAGTCATTACCAGGGGCAGTTAATAGTTCTGACTACAACAATTATATGGAATAAGAGCTAGTCCCTTTTATAAAAGCCAGGACTCTAGGTGGCTAGAACGTAGCCATGACCTAGGGGTCAGAGTGAGGGAAAGATACTCAAGAAGTCACAGTTCCCATGAGGTTGTAGGGCTTTTGAAGTTTCAGAGGTAGGGAGTGGTGAAGCCATGATGCAAGAATGGAAATGTTAAACATTTTGCATGTAGGCTTGCTCACTAAGCTGCAAGATTCATTTCCAGACGTTCGTTACCCTACTAGGTAACATCTTCAGTGGGCCTCAGTCGAAGCAATGCTGAAAGTTCGTGCTTTCTATTTGTATGTTTAGGTTTCTTGGGTTGGTGATGTCATTTCCTGTGGTGAAGTCACTTCCTGTTCCTTTTCCTCAGGGGGTGGTAGATGGGGTCTAACTCGATGTGTTTGTTGATAGAGAACCAGTTGGAATGCCATGCTTCTAGAAATTCTCGTGTGTGTTTTTGTTTTGCTTGTCTTAGGATGGATGTGTTGTCCCAATCGAAGTGGTGTCCTTCCTCATCCATATGCGAGGATACTAATGAGACAGGGTCATGTCTTTTTGTGGCTAGTTGGTGTTCATGTATCCTGGTAACTAGTTTTCTGCCTGTTTGTCCAATGTAGTGTTTTTTACAGTCCTCGCATAGTATTTTGTAAGTGACATTAGTTTTGCTCATTGTCTGTATAGGGTCTTTCAAGTTCATTAGCTGCTGTTTTAGTGTGTTGTTGGGTTTGTGGGCTACCATGATGCCAAGGGGTCTGAGTAGTCTGGCAGTCATTTCCGAGATGCCCTTGATGTAGGGGAGAGTGGCTTGGGTTTCTTGAGGTGTTTTGTCTGCTTGTTTGGGTTTGTTGCTGAGAAATCGGCGGATTGTGTTCATTGGGTACCTGTTCTTTTTGAATACATGGTTTAGGTGATTTTTCTCTGCTCAACATAGTTCCTCTGTGCTGCAGTGTGTGTTGGCTCGTTGAAATAATGTTCTGATGCAGCTTTGTTTATGGGTGTTGGGATGATTGCTTCTGTAGTTCAATACTTGGTCCATATGTGTTGTTTTCCTGTAGCCACTAGGATACATGAACACCAACTAGCCACAAAAAGACAGACCCTGTCTCATTAGTATCCTCATATATGGTTGAGGAAGGACACCACTTCGGCTGGGACAACACATCCATCCTAGGACAAGCCAAACAAAGACTTGCACGGGAATTCCTAGAAGCATGGTATTCCAATCAGAACTCTATCAACAAACACATCAAGTTAGACCCCATCTACCGCCCCCTGAGAAAAGGAACAGGAAATAACATCACCACAGGAAATGACATCACCAACCCAAGAAACCTAAACATATAAATAGAAAGCAGGAATTTTCGGCATTGCTTTGCCTGAGACCCAAGGAAGATGTTACCTAGTAGGGTAACAAAACATCTGGAAATGAGCCTTGCAGCTCAGTGAGCAAACCTACATCTAAAACCTTAACCTGAGCCCAAATCTTTTCAATACTCATTATTTTAAACATTATTGTATTACCCCAAGCCTTATTCCCTGTAACCCTCCACTTCCCATGACTAAATCACCTAACCTAAACATCCCCCGGACACTATTTAGCACGGCTAATCCACCTAGCCTGCACATCCTTGGACTGTGGAAGGAAACCCATGCAGACTTGGGGAGAAAGTGCAAACGCCACACAGGCAGTCACCCAAAGTTGGAATCAAATCCAGGTCCCTGGTGCTGTGATGCAGCAGAGCTCACCACTGCTCCATCTTGTTTTATAACACTTTGGGATGTATTCTTACATCAAAAAAAAATTGGTGTTCTCCCTTCCTGGTAAACCAGACTGGTAGCCATTGAAAGTTAACACTGCCAATAGATTAAGTGTTATAAAACAAGATGGAGCAGTGGTGAGCTCTGCTGCATCACAGCACCAGGGACCTGGATTTGATTCCAACTTTGGGTGACTGCCTGTGTGGCGTTTGCACTTTCTCCCCAAGTCTGCATGGGTTTCCTTTCACAGTCCAAGGATGTGCAGGTTAGGTGGATTAGCCATGCTAAATAGTGTCCGGGGGATGTTTAGGTTAGGTGAGTTAGTCATGGGAAGTGGAGGGTTGCAGGGAATAAGGCTTCGGGAGGGGGGTGTGGAGTGGGGGATGCGCCTGGGTGGAATGCTCTTTGGAGGGTCATTGTGGTCTCACTGGGACTGCTTTCACACTGTAGGGATTCTATGATTCTGGGATGTTACAATGAACCACAGGAGGAAACTTTGGGACAGATGACCAAAATGATAAATGTAGGGTCTTGAGGAGTTTCTGAAAATAAAAGTGCGAGAACATGATGGAAAGTTTAGGCCCCATGCATGATCACTGACTAGCAACTGATTAAAATGCTTTATGGAGCATAGGTGTTTGGATTAACAACATGGCATCAAATGTTCTGAAGACACTGGGCTGGATGTTTGCGACTGTGCCAAATTTCTGGAGATTTCCTGGCTCAGCAGAGCTGTCTGCTCAGGGGAAGTGGAAATGGGATATATTTAGAAAAATACGGAGGCAGACCAGGGCTAGAGGTAGGGCTAGGTATCTCCTGAAGGATAAAACGAGACCACAGATACAAGGAGAAGGACAAGGCTAAAAAAACTTGAGGCAAAGGAGCGACCAAAGATATTGTGCAGTGAGAGGAGGAAGGGAAGGAGTGAAAGAGGATATGAAAGAGGAAGAAGGGAGGCATCGAGCTGTGTTAAAGGCAAAAGCAAGGCTTCAAAGGAGGTTTGGGAAAAAGGAAGGCTCCCCCTATCAGGAAAAATGGAATCTGTTGGATCACTTCCATGGAATGGGGCAGCCCATCCCTAGTTACCTTTTGACTGAATGGCTTGAATCTCAGAGGCAAGCACATTAGTCAACCCTGGAGTCTGTTACACGGGTAACAGACCTAGGTAAGAAAACAGATTTCCTTCCCCAAAACCCCCAATGAATCAGACGAGTCTTTTTAGCAATTGTTCATGGTTTCATGGTCACTCTTCGTGAGACTGGCTTCTAATTCCGGAATTTAGAATTTTAGATTTTATGAATTGCATTTAAATTCCACAAGGTGGCATAGTGCGGTTTGAATCTGTCCCCAGAGCAGTGGTTTGGTTCTCGGGATTGCTAGACAGTGATGTTAATACACTGATACTGTCTCCACATCTGGGTTTCCCCACCCCCACCCTGACCATTTTTAAAGTTCTCTGGAATCAGTTCGACTCCAAAAATATCCAGTCCCCACTCACATTCTGGAGTTAACCTTAAGGGGTGCATTCTCTGTGACCAACAGGCCAGTGAGTATCAGTGAGCTAATTAACTAAGATACCATTGTGTCCAAATCTACTATTGCCCCTAGTTGGCATAATGCCAAAGTCAAAAAGTTTAGGTGCTGGAAAACACACAGCAGGTCAGGCAGCATTTGAGGACCAGGAGAGTCAACGTTTAGGGCATCATGCCAAAGTGGTCAATAGATAACAATCAGGAATGGCCTGAACACAAAACAGAATCTCAGTTAAAGATCTTTGTTTGACCTCAACCTGACAGGGGCAAAATCTCCAACACTGACGTGGGACCAAACGTCTGATCTTCATGGGATGCCTCAATTCAAATGGCTGTCAACAATACGAAATACATTGTGCCCGAAATAACTCCACAGAGGCCAGTATCCTGTCAGCAAGTCACCCTTTAATTACATGTGCATAGTCACTGTCCAGCTTCCTCAGAGCCAGCTCTCAGCTTGACCAAAGCCTCTGACACTCCTGTTTATATCTGTCAGCCAGGGCTTCCTGATTGGACCAGATTAACCAAAGCGTGTGGTGCTGGAAAAGCACAGCCTGTCAGGCAGCGTCCAAGGAGCAGGAGAGTCGATGTTTTGAGCATGAGCTCTTCATCGACCCCCCTGCTCTTCGGAAGCTGCCAGACCGGCTGTGCTTTTCCAGCACCACACTTTTCAACTCCGATCTCCAGCATCTGTAGTCCTCAGTTCCTCCCTGTACCAGATTAACAGCCCCAATCTGGGAACTCCTTATCTGTGAGGGCCACCTGGCTGACCTCGTTGCATTCACTATAGTGCCATTTTAAGGAAGATATGGAAAGCATCCAATTTGATGTCTCATTCTATTTGATAGTACATTGCCTTTGATAACAAATAAATCTTTATGCAGCCCACTTCAGCACTTTGATCAAAAATATGGCCAATGTTATGAAAGTCTAAGGAGATAGCCTCTGGATAAACTAGCCGTCGCATTTCCATTCAGTGCAGCATACAAACTTACTCAGACCTTTTAAAAAAAATTGGTTGAAACTCAAAAGAAAGGTGATAAATAAGTTATAAAACAGGCCTCATCATCTTGCTGTGTGAGTGATCGATCGCGAATTAATGAGAGGTTTTGATATTCACTGTCTGAGTCAGCATTCAGCCAGTTGTACCCTCCTGGGATGTTCCCTTCTGCAGATGAGGTCAGGATTGATTGGGTGTGTATTTCTTCATAAGATTGTTTAATCGATTTTCTTCCTCCAGGTTTCGAAGAGCTGAGGTAAATAACTTTCATGCCACTGTTTGTCAGATTCGCATTTAACTTTTGGTTGGCATCGAGTTTGAAAAAGTAAAAGAAATGTTTCTGAATGTGTTGTACCCAGTCTGCTAATGTGCCATGTTGCCTTGCAGTAGCCCTTGGACAAGCTAAAGTTCACTTCACTTCAACCCCTGACTCCTCAGCAATTATACTGAGTCAGCACGATGGCTGTGACTGCCTCTTGCTCTGTACCACATCAATTAGTGTCAAACAGGGGAAAGTGCAATCACCAATAGTGCTCTGGGGACAGTTTTAGAGGTGGATGGTTTGCATAGTGGTAATATCGTACTAATGCCACTGTCCAGAAACTGGTTATCTGGGTGCTTAGGTGAAAATACAGCCAGGACAGATTATGGAATTTGAATTTGATAGTAAGTCTGGAATTGAAAGCTAACTTCAGAGATGCTTCCACAAATCCGTCAATAATTGCTGTAAAAAACCCATCTGGATTGTTAATGTGCTTTAGGGAAATAAACCTGGTATGCTTGGCCCTCGTGTGACTCCCATCCAACAGTAATTGACTCTTCAGCGCATTCTTGAAATGGCCTAGCCAGCCGCTCAGCTCAAACACAATTAACAATTATAGAGAGGATCAGGAAATGGATGTCAGCATCACATGAAAAAATAATGAAGGTAAAAGCTGAAGAAAAAGGTCTCAGGTAGTATTCTTCTTCTGATCTCGGGTGACTGTGTGGAGTTTGCACTTTCTCCCCGTGCCTGTGTGGGTTTCCTCAGAGTGCACTGGTTTCCGCCCACAGTCCAAAGATGTGCAGGTCAGATGAATTGGCCATTCTAAATTGTCCATAGTGTTAAGTGCGTGAGTCAGAGAGAAATGGGTCTGGGTGGGTTACTTTTTGGAGGGTCGGTGTGTACTGGTTGGGCCGAAGGGCCTGTTTCCACACTGTAGGGAATCTAATCATCCTCTAGTCAGCTCTCCTGTGCATACATGCAGGAGTGTGGACTGAAGATGGCACTTACCTGCCCCTCAGTGATGTCCTCAGCAGAAGTGGGGACAATTTCCACATCTCGCTGGATGCCTTGGAGCTCTACCTGTTCAACATGTCCTGTAACCTCTCCACTGCTGCTGTCTTGCCAACCTGCTCGTCCAACATTCAGTATTGAATGAGTCATTATTTCCTTCAGTTAAACCCAAGCAAAATTAAAACCTCATGTTATCTAAATGCACTTAAATAAGGTCAATGGAATCTGTTTACTTGAAGATCTCTGTTGGCTTTATTTACAGCTAAACTAAGATATACAGTGCAGGGTAATCTCTACTAGAGTGCTTCAGTACAGAGAGCCTGTGGTCATGTGAAAACAGGTTCTGATGAAGAGACACTGGACTCTGCTTTCTTCCCACAGATGCTGTTAAACCTGCTGAACTTCACCAGCAATTTCTGTTTTTGTTTCAGATCTTCAGCATCCGCAGTTCTTTGTTTTAGTCTTGTCACGTGAGAAGATATGGGTTCATGGCTCATTTGTATGTTGTGCTTCTTAGGCATTCCAAAGGCATTATCAGGAGGCTCCTCATGTCCTATTCTTGTCTTTGGCTCCCAGTTCTTACAGCACTTTCCATTTAAATTTCTCATCCTCGCCTGCAGGGGGCAGTGCACCCCATTGGTGGCCTTCGTGATTTTACAAATCTCTAAAATTAATCAGTAGAACTTTGAGAGGATGATGAACTGAGTGTGTTGTCTGAAAGTTCCAAACAACAAGGTACTGTGCTAGAAATATCAGAGTTGACCTCAGTAAGAAACTGAACTCTGTCTTCATGTAGATGTTGCAAAATAGGTGATGTTCCAAATCAATTAAAATGGACGACAAAAGAGCAAGAAGGTCATAATCTTTATGAAAGACCTATTTAGCTAGGCCTTCATGCTGTCGAACTGAAAAAGTCAGTCCTACTAGGATAGTGAAAGGACTAATGGGTAGAAGTGGAGGAGATGCTACCACTTGAATGGGATTTCAGAACCAAAAAATACAATTGGGATTTCAGAACAAGCATCTTTTTGCAGGGAGAGCTGGGAATGTGGTATTGGCTACAGCTGGATATAGTTGTGTTGAATAGTACGGAACCATTGAAGAGAAGCCACATAAAGACCGGAGGGTGTAAGCCTCATTTTCCAGCCAGGTTAAGTGATGAGGAGGAAGTCTCATAAGGAATGTACACATTGGCACCAAGGTGTGGGGCTGAATGGCCTGTATCTATGAGTTCTTTGCAATAATTTTTATTTTTTATTTTAGTTCCAGGTCCCCCAGGCGGAGTGAAAGCAGCTGCAGCCTCTGCTACGATTGTGGTTGTCTCCTGGCTTGCCCCTCTGAAGATGAATGGCATCATTTGGAAGTACACCATATTTTGCTCTCATCCATATCCAACAGTAAGGAATAGTTCATTGCTGATTTCAGACACCATCCCATTCAAATTGACTTGTTCCATTATTTTTAAGGTGTGGAAGGTGAGTGAGTGTGTGAGAGAAAGCCTAGTCTGTAGAAGTCACTGAGATCAGTCAGCACGGGCTAACCTGTAATAACCCTCAGCATACAAATTGGGAACAGGAGTAGGCCATTCAGCCCCTTGAGCTTGCCCTGCCAGTCTGTAAGATTATGATTGTTCTGCTGGTGCTTTGAATTCCATGTTCAAATCTGCTCCCAATAACCTTTGACTCCCTTGTCTCACAAGAACCTATCTACCTCTGCCTCAATAATATTCAATGGCTGTACCTCCCCTACCTTCGGAGACAGAGTTCAACCCTCATCTCTTTGCAAAAATAGCAACTCAACATTTTTGAACAGTGTCTATGGGGAGAGAGAGAGAGAGAGACCTCAAAGTTGTAAACTGATGAAGCAAGCCTCAAGGTCTTTCTCTCCACAGCTGCTGCTGGACCCGCTGTGTTTCTCCAGCATTTGTTTCACATTTCTAGCATCAAGAGTATATTTTGCTCCATTCTGAACCCACCAACGGGGGAAGCATCTGTTCCAACATCCACCATATCAAGACCATCTTATGTATGTGGTCATACTTCACTCTTCTAAACTCCAATGGAAACCAGCACAGTCAGTCCAACTTTTAAAGACGCCAAAACTACGCACAGGATTTGAGATTGGTCTGATCAATGGCCTTTGTAACGGGAGCATAACATCCTTAACTTGTTTGTCCTATTCCTCTCTTAATAATAGATAACATTCTCTTAGAGATCTTAATAACTTGCCGCACCTGCAAATCCAGTCCGTACTTGTGTACTCATATACCTCATTCCCTCTACACCTCAGAATTCTGCAGTCATTTAAATAATAATTTTTTCTTCTGCTTCCTTCCAAAATGAACTATTTCACATTTTACTACATTTTACTCCATTTGCTATATCTTTGTCCACCCACTTAAGCTCTCTATATCCCTTTGTAGCCTCCCTATATGTTGTTTACAACATGCTATCCTACCTATTGTTGTGTCATTAGTAAAGTTAGGAACTATACTATGAATCTCTCTGTCCACGACATTTATATGTATTGCAAACAGTTCAGGTTCCAGCATGCGCCCCTGTGGTAAATCAATAATTGCATCTCAGGAGCCAGAAAATGTCATATTTATGAAGAGTCAGTTTCCGGTCAGTGAGCCAAAATGAGATAAAGGTTGGTTTTCCAGTGGAGTAACTTGTAGAGATTTAAACAGGATTCCACTTTTAAATGGAGAGTGGTCACCTCAGAATCACAGGCCAGTTTTGGTTTACTGCTGAGTGAGCTTTGAATTGAAAACTTGTGAATGTGGGTCGGTGGGAAATGGCCAGGTCGGGATGGAATTGATTCCTTCTTAAAATTCTAACCATGCCATGTTTGGCATACTAACGAGACACTGCAACCTGCAGCTAATCCAAAAGAACAATCTTTATTGTCATGTACATGCAAATGAATACAGTGATAAGTTTGCAATGTCACCTCTCAGCACCATCTTAAGTACATGGTACCTAGGTACAGAAACTTTAAGTGTTGATACAGAGTAAAAACAATATAGGTTTGCGTGGGTGTTTAAGAAGTCCTGAAATATATTAAAAGTGACAATAAAGCAGTTAGGTTCCTCTCCAATATGAGTCCATTCCCAGCAGCACCAGAACATGGGAGCACACTGCCTCTATGTGCTGGCCTCTGTCCAGGACTGGCCCATTCCGCCGGTCTTCCAGTTCCAATCCGCTCCACTGCCACTCCGGATATCAGCCCCTGCTGGCTCCTCCACCACTGCAGGACCCGCTGGTGGACTCAACCCACACTGGCTCCATCGTGTGACTCGGCCCATACTCGCTCCATCGTGGGACTCAGTCTGTGCTCGCTCCATCGTGGGACTCGCCCTATACTCGCTCCATCGTGGGACTCGCCCTGTACTCGCTCCATCGTGGGACTCAGTCTGTGCTCGCTCCATCGTGGGACTCGCCCTGTGCTCGCTCCATCGTGGGACTCGGCCCATACTCGCTCCATCGTGGGACTCGGCCCGTACTCGCTCCATCGTGGGACTCGCCCTGTGCTTGCTCCATCGTGGGACTCGCCCTGTGCTCGCTCCATCGTGGGACTCGGCCCGTACTCGCTCCATCGTGGGACTCAGTCTGTGCTCGCTTCATCATGGGACTCGGCCCATACTCACTCCATCGTGGGACTCGGCCCGTACTCGCTCCATTGTGGGACTCGGCCCGTACTCGCTCCATCGTGGGACTCGCCCTGTGCTCGCTCCATCGTGGGACTCGGCCTGTACTCGCTCCATCATGGGACTCAGTCTATGCTCGCTCCATCGTGGGACTCAGTCTGTGCTCGCTCCATCGTGGGACTCGGTCCATACTCGCTCCATCGTGGGACTCGGCCCATACTCGCTCCATCATGGGACTCAGTCTGTGCTCGCTCCATCGTGGGACTCGGTCCATACTCGCTCCATCGTGGGACTCGGCCCGTACTCGCTCCATCGTGGGACTCACCCTGTGCTCGCTCCATCGTGGGACACGCCCTGTGCTCGCTCCATCGTGGGACTCGGCCCGTACTCGCTCCATCGTGCGACTCGGCCCGTGCTCGCTCCATCGTGGGACTCGGCCCATACTCGCTCCATCGTGGGACTCAGCCTGTACTCGCTCCATCGTGGGACTCGGCCCATACTCGCTTCATCGTGGGACTCGGCCCATACTCGCTCCATCGTGGGACTCGGCCCATACTCGCTTCATCGTGGGACTCGGCCCGTACTCGCTCCATCGTGGGACTCGGCCTGTACTCGCTCCATCGTGGGACTCGGCCTGTACTCGCTCCATCATGGGACTCGGCCCGTGCTCGCTCCATCGTGGGACTCGGCCCGTGCTCGCTCCATCGTGGGACTCAGTCTGTGCTCGCTCCATCGTGGGACTCGGTGCGTGCTCGCTCCATGGTGGGACTCGGCCCATACTCGCTCCATCGTGGGACTCGGCCTGTGCTCGCTCCATCGTGGGACTCGGCCTGTGCTCGTTCCATCGTGGGACTCGGCCCATACTCGCTCCATCGTGGGACTCAGTCTGTGCTCGCTCTGCCGTGTACCTCGATGGTTTGAGGAATGCCAATCAGATGTTCCCTATACTATGATACATTAAAGTGATTGCCAGCTCATTTGCATTCATGCCTATCTGAACAAATACATTAAGTAAAGCGAGTAAATCAGTAAATGTATTGATCAGAAATCTCTTCAGTACATGTACTTCAGAAATTCTGAATTTGAGTGCTCAAACTGACTTATTCTCATTTGTTGTTTGGCTGATATTGCAGATACATCAATGTTTTATGTTTCCAATGCCAGTTTTACCATGCCGACAAATCTTCTTTGAGTCCCTGTACCCTCCGAAATGCAGCAAAATTGCCCAGAAAGGAACTATTTTAACAGACTTGATGCTTGCATATTGCAAGAGTTAATGCTGAATTGATTTTAAATCCATTATAAAGGGCATCTCTATCAAGTGATCACCTCACAATCAGAGTCCAGTGTTATTTTCCTGCTTATTTAGCTTCAAATTGAAAGCAGGGATCATCTGCATCTGGGAAATTGGTACGTTTCTATTGGTAAAATAATATGATATAAATCCATCAGAATACAAAATAACAAATAAACTGTATGTTCAATTTTGATTGATACTACATAGTACAGCTGTATTATGTTTTGGAACACTTGCACAAAAGCTTGTGTCCTTTGTGACCATACTATGGTTTTAAGAGATGTTTTTGTCCTGGTTTCTTCTCAAGAGAGATTAGGGGAGAAGTGCCAAGCAGTCCATGAGAAGATAAACAAATTGTGACGTCTTGGGATTTTTTAAAAATTTGGAACAATAGAAGCAGCCTGGCTGGGTGTGGCCAGCTCTTTCAGAGACCAAGATTTCTAGTTTTTTTTTTAGTTTTTTTAGGTTTTGCTTTAAGCAGTTGTTGTTGGGAGTCTTGGCAGGGTTGGCAGCTGCAGTAAAGGTCTCCAGGCTGCTACTTTCTCTGGGTTTCCACTTGATGTTTTTTTCTCTCCCTGCTGCTAGATTGCAGGTGAGACAGTCTGTTTCTGACTTTACCTTTTTGTCAAGGGGTGGTATTAATGGGATGTTACTATATTGGAACAGTTGATTAGCAATAGTTACTGTATCTATTAAGTTTTCCAACAAAGTTAAATTATTTTAAGTTCTTCTTTCTTTTGTTTTACTTTAACTGTTATGTTTGAATAAATGGTCTTTTACTGAATGCAGAGTAGTTTGACCAATCTCATTGTATCTGGAACACAGCACTTTACATTTACCTACAAAATAAAAGCTAAGTTCTAGTCTATCTTCTTAAAATATCTAGATGGGGTCTGGCCTGGTCCATAATATCTTGACATCTTCTTGGACACAATGAGTTTAGTTCCTTGGTTGCCATTTTGCTCAGTGAAGGAAAAATGAGGACTGCAGATGCTGGAGATCAGAGTCAACCAGATTTTGACCTTATCCATCCATCTCCTTCCAAACCTCAAACTCTACAATCTGGAAGGACAAGTACATTAAATACACAAGAACACCACCACCTGAATTGCCCTCTCCAAACCGCTCGCCATTCCGATTTGGAAACATATCATGGTTCCTTCATCATTGTTAGGTCAAAATCCTGGAATTCCTTCCCTACCAGCATTGTGATTCTATCGACAACACACGGTCTGCAGCAAGAAGGCAGCTTACCACCACCATCTCCAGAGCAATGGTCAGTTACAGGCACACCCCACTTCCTGTTAATGAATGAGAAAGAAACACTTGTCTGACTTTTATAATGAAGTCAGTCTAAAGTGGACAGTGAATTTATTTTATGGAGCTAAGCAGAATCTATTCCAGTTCGGGAAATGTTACTGGTTGGTTCGTTGACAGTTCTCTGACATGCGGTGTTCGGAGTTGGGAGAACTATGACTGTACCATCTGCTGATGGTATGTATTATGAGTGTGTGATAGGTTTACACAAGCTCTTTCCTTGTGACAGTTCACAAACAATTTTGTAATCTGGAGAAGTGGACACAAGCACAAGAGAAGAACACAGGTTTCTGTGGACAGGAGTGCTGAGATGTTTAATACGTTGTTACCATGAAGGATCACTGGAGTGGGTTTCTCGCCCTGTAACCTGAAGTATTGTTGGAAAATGCACCCTCACTGGTCACAGCAGCCCCTTATCTGCACCCCTGTCCCCACATGATCAGTCACTGAGCAGCCCCTACATCCAGCTCCCCCTTATTAGTCTAGGCACTGTGCCCACATTGCATGAAAGAGATTTTTAAAAAGTTCCATGTGATCTCTGATGTGCAAGGGTTCACAGTTCATCCCTTTGGATCACAGGCTTTTGGCAGCACAGTGGCTCAGTTGTTAGCACTGATGCCCCACAGCACTGGGGACCCAGGTTAAATTCCACCCTCAGGTGATCCTCTGTGTGAAGTTTGCACATTCTCCCCGTGTCTGCGTGGGTTTCCTCTGGATGCTCCCATTTCCTCCCACAGTCCAAAGATGTGCAGGTTAGGGTGGATTGGCCATGTTAAATGGCCCATAGTGTCCAGGGATGTGCAAGCTTGATGGGTTAGCCATTCGAAATGTCAGGCCGTAGGGTAGGGGGTAGGATGGTCTTTGAAGGGTCGGTGTGGACTCGATGGGCTGAATGGCCTATTTCCACACAGGGATTCTATGATTCTAACCTAGGCCATCTTCTCTGTTGTCACCACTGCTGCTTCAGAGGAAGGATCGATCGTGACCCCAAAAATATCTCAAGGGGGTCAGGACACCTCAATTCAGGAACTCTGACATAGACAGAGGATTCTAGCCTAATGAAGGAAAGAAGAAAGACATTTATCCTCAGTGTTTTATTAAACAAGGTTGACTGTAAATTGCTATTAATACAGAAACAACAGCTTCAATTAAAATCACATTGAAGAAGGAATGGAAAAGTAATGTAATGATTCAAAGAATGTAGGAAGGAATAAATGATCATGGAATTCACTGCAACACATATCAGATGAACTGAATAACCAATTTCTGATTTGTTAAGTCTGTTTAGTATCATAAATATATCTGTACCTTTTGATTTGCTATTGTCCTACCATTATCAAAACAAAGAGAGAAAACAGTCTATTTTCCTTCTTCCTCCACCGTACTGTCACCAGTAACATTTGCTTTCTATTATCACATTGATGCTTCAGTTGCATTTTGTGCAAAAATATCCCAATTGTGTTCCCTTCCCAGACCAGAAAACGAGCAGACTGTCTGACGTAACCACTGTGCAAGAGCTCCCAGCACTATGCTGTCTGAACAGCAGAGGGTGCTGGATCCTCTCGAAACAGAGCTACCATGACAATCTCTCACTGTCTCAGGTTAACTGCCCATTTACCATTTCCCAGTTTTGATTTTTAACACCAAATCGAGATGGAAAGAGCAGGGGTTGGAGTGGGGTATCCTCCAGAGATGTAAATTGAGAGGGCATTCAGTATTATGAAGAAGAAACCTTAGAGCAGAAAGGTTCATGCACGTGTTCAGTTAGTCTGCCCAGCCTGCACTGGAAGAAAAGGTTCAAGTGGAAATTGTTAAGAAGGGAAATAAAACAGAATGTTAGAACAAGATGGCGGTTTTGTGAGGCCTGATGTTTGGTCATATTCGTGTGTGGACTCTTCAAGTATTAATACATGCTCAGCCAGATTTTTCAGTAATTGTATTTATTGTTCTATTGTACATGATGGTACAGCTAAGAGCAATAAAGACCAAGCTGTGCAGGTACAACTGCTTAGTATAGTTCAGACATATGCGTACAGAGATAACAGTCACATTTGTACTTAGATGCACCTCAAAGTCGATCAATGTAATTTTCAAACCCTATCACTGCATCTCCCCCCCTCGCCCCCGCTAGTACTTTACAAATTTTCAGAAGTACTTCTATAATATTAATAGTTAAAATGTTTAATTAAGTTATTTCCATTAACAATGAATCTATGTCTAACCCCATCACCTCCCCCGCAGCCTACTTTTTTTTATAGACTTGAATTATGAATAGCAAATTTCTCGGAACTGCTCATTCGAAGTTGCAAAACAGGACAGTGGTGAGAAGGCTATTCTAGAACTGATTTTTCATTGAGCTGTAATAAAAAGACTAGACTGAGGAATAATGTTACAAAGTTCACAGGACAGAAAGGCCAAGCGGCTAGGGGGCAGCATCACGGTGAAGGTAAATGAAGGCCCATCAATGGAACCACTTCCACCGGTTACTTCTATTGCTTCCAATGTACTGTCCAGTGAAGAGAAGGGCTGGCAATGAAGATCTACTGAATGGTGAAGCTTCAGCTTTGATGAAGAGCCAAGCTGTGACACCAGCAGAGGACTCCAGGAATCAGTATGAGGACCCCAGCTATATATGGTAATCACTTAGAAGAAGGACCTAAATGTAATACCTCACAATTTGCAAGTATCACAAAGCTAGGTAGAAAGGTGATCTATGAGGAGGATGCAGCGATGCTTCAGTGTTACTTGGACAGGGTGAGTGAATGAGTAAATGCATGGCAGAGGCAGTATAATGTGGATAAGTATGAGGTTATTCAGTTTGGTATCACAGATAGGAAGGCAGATCATTATTTGAAGGACTATAAATTGAGAGAAGGGAATGCTTGGTGAGACCTGGGTGTCCCCATGCATCTCACTGAAAGTAAATGTGCAGGTGCAGCAGGCAGTAAGGAAGGCAGACTGCACATTGGCCGTCATAGTGAGAGACTTCAAGTACAAGGATATCTTGCTGCAGTTACACAGGACATTGGTGAGACCACACCTGGAATATTGTGTGCAATTTTAGTCTCCTTATCTGAGGATGTTCTTGCTATAGAGGGAGCGCAGCAAAGGTTACCAAATTCATTCCTCGACTTGTACAACTGACGTATGAGGAGATGTTGTGTCAGTTAGGATTGTATTCAATGAAGTTTAGCTGGATGAGGGAGGACCTCATAGAAACCTACATAATTCTAACAGGACTAAACAGGTTGGATACAGGAAGGATATTCCTGATGGTGGGGGAGTCTAGAACCAGGGGATCACAGTTTAAGGTTTAGAGATAAAACTGTTAGTAGTGAGATGAGAAGATGTATCTTTAACCAGAGTGGTGACCCTGTAAATTCACTACCACAGAAAGTGATTGAGGCCAAAGTATTGTGTTTTGAAGAAGCAGGTAGACATCACTCTTGAGGCTAAAGGAATCAAGGGATATGGGGGTAGGACAGGATTGGAGTTTTGAGTTGGATGATCAGCCATGATCATATTGAATGGCAGAGCAGACTTAAGGGATCAAATGGCCTTCTCCAGCTTCTATCGTCTATGTCTCTATTACCATTTGATTGCAATAACAAAACAACAACTTGGTGAGAATCTTGGACTATATTTTTGATCCAAGATGAAGACGTGAGTGAACCATGGGGAAGACACTAGAGTATAAATTGACTCCTTCCAGGAACTTACTCAACAGCTATGAACAGTCATTAAAATTCTCCTTTGATGTTGCTGCTTTTACTGGAAGAATCACAGTCAGGACCGCTGGGACTGCATCTGGTGCTGTCACAAAACATTCTCAAAGGGAAGATGAGATCAGAGGAACTGCAGCATTGCCTACTGTCACTCCTAACAGTGTTTCTGGATCACTAGATAAAGGCAAGCAATATTCTGGATCTCATGCAGAAGTGGAACATGTTTCCCATACTTCTGAACTGCTGAAGAACTTTAATCCACTGCAGAGATTTCTGTTCCTTATACTCTTGGGGAAATAAAACTCATCAGATTCTTTCTGCATGCTGCCAAATTAAGTAGCATCATGAACACCCCTTAAAACCAGAATTACTGCAACTTTGCTCACTTGTTTGATACATACTACTCCTTTGCTCACAGTGTGGGACAGACTAGTTGAACTGATTTCACTTTGACTCCAGGCAAAGTGATTTGCTCTGTCTGATCTGACTGAGCATCATGATATGCTCCATCAAGAACTATAGAGTCAGGTACCACAAGGTCTACTTCTGGAAACAATGAAATACTAGGCCTCATAATAATATATTCTCAGGGGGTCACCATTCACAGCAGAAGTCCCAGCTGCTGACTCACTCTTAACGCCACAGTATTTATTCAGCTGGTCAAGTTCAGTTTCAGGTCAATGGTAAATTTTGTATCAATGGATACTGATGATACCGTGATCATAATACCATTGAATGTTAAGGTCGATGGTTGGCTCTGTCATGTTGGAGATGCTTAGATTCAAATGTGTGTCACCTGAACAGTTCTCTGGGGCTCCGAATCACTAACACAGTGACAATGCCACTGTGCTACTTTGCCGACCAATATATGGTCACAGAGTTAGGTTTTAAAGTATATCTTCAAATAAGAAGATAAAGGTGAAGATGCTTAGGAAAATGTAGGGTCTAGGCAGCTGAAGAAATATATGTGAAACAACTTTTTTAAAAAATGAGGTAATGGCGAACCCATAAGAACACGGAATGATGGGTGAATGGGATTTGATGTGAGCTTTTTTATCATAACAGCAGAGTTTTGAAAAAGCTCAAGTTACAGAGGATTCAAAGTTCAAATTTCTTATTGTAACATGTTCTACAAAATGACTGATGAGTTACTGACTAGGCACTGAGAAGCTGAATTCTTCATAGCAAGGCCTTCACCAGAGTTCAATTGTCAATCAGGACTCTCTTATCATTGGTTTCCCCATGAATTAGCACTCTTTCAAATTGTCCTGGTGAGTACGAGATGAAAAGCTTTAACAAACATGTGATTTTTAATCCATATATGTATTAATACCTTAAGGACCCAGACAAGAACATGAACAAACATGGTGACCATCTCCAATTCGGTCAGAAGAGGTTGATCGTCTTTCCTCTTCCCCAGCAATTTCTGTTTTTGTTTGTGTTGAAAACAGAGTTAGTGAGAGAGTAAAATTCAAACCTCAATGCAGTACTTTGGTGGTGTGAGGGAGGCAGTGGTGAAGCAGTAATGTCACTGCTGATTTGGTAGTATGTACCATAATCTGTGCTAGACCACTTGAGGGAGGATGGTGGAGTGATGATGTGATATGTCTTAAAGGAGTTGGTTAGTGAATGCAGTTCTTAAATTACCAGGCTCAATGATTTCATTTCAACACGTCAAATGGCGGAAACTATCACTGATGTGTTCCATTTATAGAATGGAGGGAGAATGAAAGCACTTACCAACACTGACCCATGCTCCCAACATATATAAATGACAACAAACAGAAAGTGGACTTGCAATCCAGAATCCTATTAATGTTCTGGGGAAATAGGTTTGAATCCCACCACAGCGAATGGTGAAACTTGAATTCAACAAACCTCAAGAATTAAAAGTTAGCCAATGCCAATTGTGTGAGCACTCTTGGTTGTTGTAAAGAAAATCCATCTGGTTTCATAAATGTTGTTTAGGAAATCTGCCTTTCTTACCTGGCCCCTTAGGGCACCAGACCACAGCAATATGGTCGATTCTCAATGAGGGATGGACAATAAATGCTGACCAAGTCAGCGATGCCCTAATCCTGTGAACAATTTTAAAAAGTTTGTCACTTTATCCTGATCTGATGATTAGACACCAGTCTTTAGAGATATATTTTTGCTGTTTATTATCAACTTACTTGTTTTGCTGCTGGCTATTGCCACTTGTTCTTATTTGTCAGAGTTTTCTCCTTTACTCTGCATGCATGATTGGAGTATTGTACATTGATCTGAATTTACTTCGCAATGTTGGATCACGATCAAGAATGATTTTATATGATCTGATCAGATTCCATATTTGAGACGCTGTTGCTGGTGTTCAAATATTTGTAGCTGTGTTTCTGATTTGCACTGTATGCCTAATGCATAATTCTGGTAGCTGTTTTCTGGTCATATATCTCTTCTGTATATTTCACCTCCATCATTAAGAAATACATCATATGTCTTGGAAATAGTTAAACAGTTTACTTCTAGGCAAGGTCAAGCTTTTTTTAAAATTCATTTGTGGGACTTGAGCGTCGCTGGCTGGCCAGCATTGATAGCCCATTCCTATTTGCCTTTGAGAATGTTATGGTGAGCTGCCTTCTTGAATCACTTGCTGTGGGTTGACCCACATTGCCATTAGAGAGGGAATCCCAAGACTTTGACCAGATGACAATGAAGGAACGGCGGTATATTTCCAAGTCAGCGTGGGTGAGTGGCTTGGAGGGAAACTTGCAGGTGGTGGTGTTCCAATAAATCTGCTGCCCTTGTCCTTCCAGGTGGAAGTGGTTGTGAATTTGGATCATGCTGTCAAAGGATCTTTGGTGAATTTTGACAGTTCATTTTGTAGATCGTACACAGTGCTGCTACTGTGTGCCAGTGGTGGAGTGATTGTATAATTGTAGGTGTGGTGCCAAATCAAGCGGGTTGCTTTGACCTGGATGGTGTCAAGCTCCTTGAGTGTTGTTGGAGGTGCACCCATCCAGGCAAGTGGGGAGTAGTCTATCACACTCCTGACTTGGGCTTGTGTTTTAGAGTGTGTCTGATTGGTGATAGTCACTGTCTGGCATTTGTGTGGCGCGAATGTTACTTGCCACCTATTGGCCCAAGCCTGGATATTGTCCAGATCCTGTTGCATTTGAACACGGACTGCTTCAGTATCTGAGGAGTCGCGAATGGTGCTGAACATTGTACAATCATCAGCAAACATCCCCAATTCTGACCTTATATCAGTTGATAATAATTGGTTTGACAGTTGATAATAATTGCTTTGTTTGTATGCGCTGCTAAACCATTTGAGGGAGGATAGTGGGGTGAGAATGTAATATGGGTCACTCCCTATTTAGCACACATGGCTTGAAGTGGTTTCTGAACAAACTGCAGTTTATTCTCAGACAATAATCTTTCTGCTATGCCAAATAAACTGAAAATAGCAGTGATGACTGCACTCATTATGTTGAACAATGGGAAATTTGGAAAAGTAATCCATCACCAAGATATAAACATACCTCTTCATTGTGAATAGATCTGTTGCTTAATTCATCTAAGGAGTGGAATGAACATCATGTGGAAGCAGAGACTCCCTGGCGATTGGTGTTAACATGTTTGGCAAGTCTCAGATGCATTCATGAGACAATGAATAACCTCTTCAAGGTAGGCATCCTTGCAAGAGGATTCGCAGTAGGGTTAAAATCAACGAGGTAAAAACAATGACTGCAGACGCTGGAAGCCAGATTCTGGATTAGTGGTGCTGCAAAAGCCCTTCAGGCAAAAGCCCTTCATCAGGAATAAAGGCAGTGAGCCTGAAGCGTGGAGAGATAAGCTAGAGGAGGGTGGGGGTGGGGAGAGAGTAGTTTAGAGTACAATGGGTGAGTGGGGGAGGGGGTGACGGTGATAGGTCAGGGAGGAGAGGGTGGAGTGGATAGGTGGAAAAGGAGATAGGCGGGTAGGACAAGTCCGGACAAGTCATGGGTACAGTGCTGAGCTGGAAGTTTGGAACTAGGGTGAGGTGGGGGAAGGGGAAATGAAGAAACTGTTGAAGTCCACATTGATGCCCTGGGGTTGAAGTGTTCTGAGGCGGAAGATGAGGCGTTCTTCCTCCAGGCGTCTAGTGGTGAGGGAGCGGTGGTGAAGGAGGCCCAGAACCTCCATGTCCTTGGCAGAGTGGGAGGGGGAGTTGAAATGTTGGGCCACGGGGCGGTGTGGTTGATTGGTGCAGGTGTCCCGGAGATGTTTCCTAAAGCGCTCTGCTAGGAGGCGTCCAGTCTCCCCAATGTAGAGGAGACCGCATCGGGAGCAACGTATACAATAAATGATATTAGTGGATGTGCAAGTAAAACTTTGGATGTGGAAGGATCCTTTAGGGCCTTGGATAGAGGTGAGGGAGGTGGTTTGGGTGCAGGTTTTACAGTTCCTGCGGTGGCAAGGGAAAGTGCCAGGATGGGAGGGTGGGTTGTAGGGGGGCGTGGACCTGACCAAGTAGTCACGGAGGGAACAGTCTTTGCGGAAGGCGGAGATGGTTGGGAAGGGTGGTGGGGTCTGTTTGGAGGTGGTGGAAATGTCGGCAGATGATTTGGTTTATGCGAAGGTTGGTAGGGTGGAAGGTGAGCACCAGGGGTGTTCTTCCTTGTTACGGTTGGAGGGGTGGGGTCTGCGGGCGGAGGTGCGGGATGTGGACGAGATGCGTTAGAGGGCATCTTTAACCACGTGGGAAGGGAAATTGCGGTCTCGAAAGAAGGAGGCCATCTGGTGTATTCTGTGGTGGAACTGGTCCTCCTGGGAGCAGATACGGCGGAGGCGGAGGAATTGGGAATACGGGATGGCATTTTTGCAAGAGGTAGGGTGGGAAGAGGTGTAATCCAGGTAGCTGTGGGAGTCGGTAGGTTTGTAAAAATGTCAGTGTCAAGTAGGTCATCATTAATGGAGATGGAGAGGTCCAGGAAGGGGAGGGAGGTGTCAGAGATGGTCCAGGTAAATTTAACGTCAGGGTTGAATGTGTTGGTGAAGTTGATGAATTGCTCAACCTCCTCGTGGGAGCACGAGGTGGCGCCAATGCAGTCATCAATGTAGCGGAGGAAGAGGTGGGGAGTGGTGCCGGTGTAATGACAGAAGATCAACTGCTCTACATAGCCAACAAAGAGACAGGCATAGCTGGGGCCCATACGTGTGCCCATGGCTACCCCTTTGGTCTGGAGGAAATGGGAGGATTCAAAGGAGAAATTGTTAAGGGTGAGGACCAGTTCAGCCAAACGAATGAGAGTGTCGGTGGAAGGGTACTGTTGGGGACGTCTGGAGAGGAAAAAACGGAGGGCTTGGAGGCCCTGGTCATGGCGAATGGAGGTGTAGAGGGATTGGATATCCATGGTGAAGATGAGGCATTGGGGGCCGGGGAAACGGAAGTCTTGGAGGAGGTGGCGGGCGTGGGTGGTGTCTTGAACGTATGTGGGGAGTTCCTGGACTAGGGGGGATAGGACAGTGTCGAAGTAGGTAGAGATGAGTTCCGTGGGGCAGGAGCATGCTGAGACAATGGGCCGGCCAGGGTGGTCAGGCTTGTGGATCTTGGGAAGGAGGTAGAACCGGGCAGTGCGGGGTTCCCGGACTATGAGGTTGGAAGCTGTGGGTGGGAGATCTCTGAGGTGATGAGGTTCTGTATGGTCTGGGAGATGTTGGTTTGGTGATGGGGAGTGGGGTCATGGTCGAGGGGGCAGTAGGAAGAGGTGTCCTTGAGTTGGCGTTTGGCTTCAGCGGTGTAGAGGTCAGTGCGCCAGACTACCACTGTGCCTCCTTTATCCGCTGGCTTAATGGTGAGGTTGGGATTGGAGCAGAGGGATTGGAGGGCTGCGCGTTGTGAGGGTGAGAGGTTGGAGTGGGGGAGGGAGGTAGACAAGTTGAGGCGGTTAATGTCCCGGCGGCAGTTGGAAATGAAGAGGTCGAGGGCAGGTAATAGGCCAGCGCGGGGTGTCCAGGTGGATGCAGTGTGTTGGAGGTGGGCGAAGGGGTCCTCGGAAGGTGGGCGGGAGTCCTGATTGTGAAAGTAAGCTCGGAGGCGGAGGCGACGGAAGAATTGTTTGACGTCACGGCGTGTATCAAATTCATTGATGCGTGGACGGAGGGGGATGAAGGTGAGTCCTTTGCTGAGGACTGATCGTTTATACTTGGTCAGTCCATAAATTCACATGTTCGCCCTCTTGTGCATTCAATACCCACGTGTGCCGAATGTAACATGGACATAGTATCCTGGAGCAATACTTTTGGTGTTGGATGTTTTTTGCTCTTGCAAGTGACTGGTCGTGATACACCAAGTTAGTTTCTGTGTGGCTAAAGTAAACAAATAATCTTAGGAACATGCAAAAACAGAAATAGCTGGAGAAACACAGCAGGTCTGTCAGCATCTGTGGAGAAAAAAATGTCCTCAGGTACTTCCTTAATGTTGTCAGGAAATCCCCTGGATACTGGTCTGTTGCAATGTTAGAGATGCTTAATGGAGTTCCTGATTACATCCATTCACATCGGCTCTGAAAGAAGTGTAACAGACTTACCTTACGAGTGTCATTAAATTTGATTGATTTGTTGAGTCATGCCTGGTCTGGTCCACTACAGTGGGTGTGGACTGAATCTCATAATCTTGATCATACTGACATCTGTACATAGATGTGCATAGAGCACACCTTCCACTACCTAGACCTTTGGGATCTACCAGGTTGAAGATTTTAGGAAGCCAAAGTGAACTTGTGTGTTGACACTGCATTGTGATGGTCCCAATGTACAGAATTGGTCATCTATTAAGTGCTGTGAGACTATCTATCGTAAGTAGTAACATACAGTGCCATTTGCTAAAGTATATGTATTTCAGAGTGTATAGTGTTAATATCTTGGAATCAGCTATTGTGTTGATTTTAGCTTTTAAGGTGTATAAGCCTATTTTTTCAGGACATATGATGTTAATGGTCTTAAAAGCTTCTCAGCACCTTATACCATTGACATGGTTTGTGAGAAAACAAGATGAAAGCTTCATCTTCCAAAATTGGCCTTTCACGCATTTGATTTTCCACTTCAGTGATGTGTTTACGTTTGTACATATTCCTGAGACTTCCCTTGCTGCCCTTGTTGAGGTGCTGTACTGTCTTGTTGGCCACCTGTGTTTTGATGTAGGACTTGGTTTTGCTTTTGGCATCAGACTTTCTGCATGTGTCACATACTTTGCAGATGTGAAAAAGCGGTGAATAGATTTTGGGTAGGTGTGACAAACAATATCCATGACAGATCTTGTTAATTTGGTGCACGTTACTAACCATAGCAAGAGAGGTGGCTGCACCTAAAGTGTTGAATCCATGTTGACTTACCTGAGTCTGCCTTCAAGCAAAACACCAATAGTATCAAAGAAATCACACTCTCACCTGTCATTATGGCATCTTGCAACAAAATTGAACTCCTGGAGATTCTGTCTATGATATAAGTTGAAAGCTGTTAAACCTGAAGTTAAATAGTGCCTTGAGCAGGTCTTTGAATACTTCCCAGGTTATTTCTGGATCTTCCTTATTGTCCACATAGAGACTGAGTGCGCTAATGCTGCAAATTAATTCCTGGTGCTGAATTGAGGGAACAAAACTGCTGAAAATAACCAATCTCAGCACACAGGTAGACTACCTGAGGTTATCATGATACATTTTAGTGTTTAAATGCTGTAAGTGTAATCAGGAGGGCTCTGTATTTAAAATGAGCCTTTGACTACCATTTTATGATTTTTAAATAGGAAAGCAAGCTGATTTTTCTTTGTGAGAGACAGGGCTTCGAGCTGGACAGAACTTGTACCTGACACAGAAGCAAGGCCTGTCTTCTGCCTATTAAATCTGAAGGTCTTGACTGGGAGAAATCAATGCTGTTATTTTCCAAATAGCTTCAAGTCTACGGCTGTCTGATTTTCAGAAGGGTTTCCATGTGTCTGCGACAAAGAACTTAGACTCGTTTATAACTGACCACTATACCTTACCACCATGATCTTTCGCTATGTTGGACACTTTTGCCTCCAAAAAGGTGTTTGCATCTGATATTGCAAAAGTTGTTAGTTTCTGTAACATAAGAACTGAATATGGGTAACACATTAATAAAAGATTCATTCGATGTTTGGTATAGAAGTATATTCCAGTCGTAGGCACTTCACAGAGATGTAAACATGTCGTAAGCATGTCATGCACCAAATGGTCCTAGTTAAGATGGAAACTTAGATCTTTATATCCTTGAGTTACATGTTATGATATGGTAATGATATCATAAGCATGTCTCTTAAATGTATCCAGAGTACTAGCTGTCAGAAGTTACACAATAACCATTATCTTCTTGAGGGCAACTAGAGATGGGCAATAAATGCTGGGTGACATCAATATCCACATAACTGGGTGAATAAAAAATGACTATCCTTACATTTTCCAATTTTGTTCAGTGTCATATAAGTCTATAATAACATTTCTCTCAAGCAGCTTGGAGAGTATTACTCAGCTGAAGTCTCTATATAAATTAAAATGGTTGTTGTACACTTCCTTGGGGATTACTCTATATATGCTTCATGTCACAATCACAGCTACAGGATGTTTCCTGAGCCTATCCTTTGTAATGTAAAACAATCCTGAGTTCGTCATGAGCAGATAGGCCTGAATATTTTACAGTGAGAGCCCTCAGTTTTGTGTCATATGCCACCTATCTGAGTATAAATTAGTAAGCTCTTTGATTAATTATTTACTGTTTTCTTAACCTTTGCCTTCCTTAGATGTTCTGTTAATCTAAAAGGAGCAACTTTTTCATTGTCATCAGCGGAAGAAAATGTGCATTACTCTGTAGTGAGTTGGACTGAACCATTGCTGTATTCTGAAGTAACTAATATCCTTGACTTCTTCTGAATTTCTGGAAGGGAATGGAAACTCATCTGTCCTTACTCTATCTGCCCCAGCATTGAATACTCTTGAATGAATCATCATCCCTGTGACCACAGCCTTAGCTGAAGTTACCTTGTGTGGGTTGGATTCCCATTCGGAAGATTTCTTCATGACACGAGACCTGATTTCAGCTTTCACCAACATCCTTCTATTTCACATAATGTTGATATACTTCTCTGTGTTACTGTTTAATATCACATGTACCTGTAAGGTTTGCTAGAACAGCTCGGTAAGACTATTGCACAGAATTAAGCACGCTCTCCCCTGTTATTTTATTCAGTCATTGTCATCACAAAGAGCTTAGCCCTACTTTGCCCTACAGTGTGAGAGTCCTCACTTCTGTGCAGTAGGCAGCTTAACTGGGTATAAATTAGTGAGCTCAGTGCTTAGTGAGGTTGGCTCCTTTCAGTGTTACCGAACAGAGATGTACATGAACTGACTTTAAACCTGATCCTCAAGCACTGAGGTCATCTTCATACATGCTTCTATAGTGACAGTATTGTACAGGGTGGTCTTCTGTCAAGCACTGGGTTCCTGACATCCTTACCAGCTATTGTTCTGCTGAAATCAGGCAATCAGACACAGAGTACACCTTTAATAACAAGAGAAAATGTTTGGAAATACTTAACAGAGGATGAGAAATGGAACTCTGGGCTGAGAAATAGAGAAATCACTAACAGGAAACACCTCTTTTTTTTAGATTAGATTCCCTACAGTGTGGAAACAGGCCCTTCAGCCCAACCAGTCTACACCGACCCTTCGAAGAGCAACCCACCCAGACCCATTTCCCTCTGACTACCCTAGCACTATGGACAATTTAGCATGGCCAATTCACCTGACCTGCCCATCTTTGGACTGTGGGAGGAAATCGGAGCACCCAGAGGAAACCCACACAGACACAGGGAGAATGTGCAAACTCCACACAGACAGTCACCCGAGGCTGGAATCGAACCTGGGACGCTGGTGCTGTGAGGTAGCAGTGCTAACCACTGCACCACCATGCTGTGACCTTGTGTAAAATGTTTACCCTCCACTCCCCAAATCCCTGACCCCACCCACCAGACACTTGAGAAACATTCCACTGATATTAATCGAGGATCAACCCTTGTATGTTGCTACATTAAATTACTCCCCGTGAGTACAGTCGCCACAAGACAGACAATGTTCTGTCTTCCCCTCTTAATAATACACAAGAACGTAGGAATAAAAAGCCCATTCTCCCCTGGTCTCTGCAAGTGGAAAAAGGTATTCTGGTGAACTGAGGTGTTTTTTAAAATTCATTCACTGGATGAAGCCATTGCTGGCTGGGTCAGCATTTATTGCCCATCCCTAATTGTCCAGAGGGCAGTTAAGGGTTAATCACATTGCTGTGGATCTGGAGTCACATGTAGGCCAGACCAGGTAAAAATGTTAGATTTCCTTCCCTAAAAAACATTAGTGAACCAGATGGGTTTTTCCAACAATCGACAGTGGATTCATGGTCATTGTTATACTTGTAATTTCAGATTTTTTGTGTGTTTGTGTGTGTGGCTTGTGTATGTGTGCGTGTGTCTGTGTCTGTGTATGTGCATGTATGTATACACATGTGTGCCAGGTACTTTTGTCACTAGCCTGGGTTTGTACACTGGTTTGCTGTGAGAGTCACAGCTGATGAACTATCCAATTGTCACTCCCGCATTGCAGCTAAAGGGAATCTTTATCTCTAAGCGCTCGAAGTCAGCAGCCAACATCCATAGGAAATGAAAGAAAAGAGTATCAAAATTTCAGCAAACTTTCAACTGTGGAATAACTGTGGCCATCACTATAATACCGTTACACGGAGGAGCTGGTGTTAGACTGGGGTGGACAAAGTTAAAAATCACACAACACCAGGATATAGTCCAACAGGTTTAATTGGAAGCACTAGCTTTCAGAGCGCCACTCCTTCATCAGGTAGCTGATGGGCAGCACTCTGAAAGCTAGGGTCTGGGTGGATTACTCTTCGGAGGGTCAGTATGTACTGGTTGGGCCAAAGGGCCTGTTTCCACACTGTAGGTAATCTAGTGCTTCCAAATAAACCTGTTGGACTATAACCTAAGGTTGTGTGATTTTTAGCTTTATAATACCATTGACATTGTAAAACATCTCCATGTGTTTCACAGGAGTATGATCAAACCAAATTTGATGTGGAGCCAGGTAAAGGAGGTAAGTGAAAGCTTCCTCCAAAGGATGAGTCTTCAAGGAGCAACCTAAAGGAGGCAAGATACATCGAAGCAAATTATAGAGAGGGAGTTGAGAGCTTCTGAAAGCACAGAGCAATAAGTATCAGGGAAGCTCCAAAATCCCTTCAAGTTTGTTAGAATTTTCTATTAAATAATCCTTCAGGCTCTTTGTTTCCAGGGAATGGAACTTTTAAACTAAATATCTTTGTTTTGTTTGTTTCTTGTCATTGACAGTCATACTGACCTTAGGATCATGTCAGACAGTGTGGGCTCAGCCCACATAGGAATCAGCAGCCACCGACTTTTAAGTTCCACAGCAAAAATAATGTTGGTTTACAAATTGCCAACACACCGGGGCCCTCCCGAATTAAACTTGTCACAGGCATGAGGCATCTTATTGTTGGATATCAGTATCTTTTCAATTGATTGACAAAGCACTGTGAAAAGTTGTCACTTTAATTGATCTTCGGTTTCTGTGAGGCACCAGTAAGTGGCTTTGTTTTCCTTCCCAGATAATCAGTGAATTTGAAGCCTCACCGGACTCATTCTATTACCGCATTCCTAACCTCAGCCAGAACCGCCAGTACAGCATCTGGGTTGTCGCAATCACTGCAGCAGGGAGAGGGAACTCCAGTGAGATCATTACTGTGGAGCCACTGGCGAAAGGTAATGTTCCAGAGTGGCTTTGGTGACATTTATACCTCAATCTGACGCAATCAGGCCCCCACTGTGATGTTCTGTGTTGCACAAGTCGGATTTCTTATGTAGCTGCTCTAGTCTGTGTGGGACTCCAGATCCACAGCAATATGGCTGTCTCTTAAATGGCCCTGGGATGGGTTGGCAAGCCACGCAGTTCAAGGGATGGGCAACAAATATTGATTTTGTCAGTGATGCTCACTTCCTAAGAAAGAATAATAATTTGCTGTCCTGAATATGATCTTCCCAACCTAGCCTATGTTTGAATTATGTACATTGTACAAAAAATAATCTTTCCCCAATTACCAGTTGAAGGTCTGTGTACCAGAAGAAATTGAGAAGTGATTTACCCTCCTGGTGGATGTTTTTTATATGTTACTTCCATTATTTTTAGGATTTTACAGGCCCTCTGTGCCTAATACAAGCCCTTCACTTGAGGTCAGATTAGGAAAGGGTTTTGTACTTTAGATTGTTGTGAAGCTCCCCAGTGCATTTAACCCTCTGCAAGGATCCAGTTAAGTTGGAGAATTTGGAGGGTTCTGCTCTGGTTATGTCAACAGTTACTCAGAAAGTGTTAACAAAGAACAGTACAGTGCAAAAACAGGCCCTTTGGCCCACCAAGCCTGCCAACACATGATGCCTTTCTAAACTAAAATCCTCTTGCCTCTACACAGTCCATATTCCCTGCCTATTCATGTATCTGCCAAGATGCCTCTTAGACATTGCTATTGTATCTGCCTCCATCACCTCCTCTGGCATCGCATTCCAGGCACTTAGAATCCCTACAGTGCGAAAAGAGGCCATTTGGCCCATTGAGTCTGCACCAACCCTCCGAAGAGCATCCCATTCAAATCCTAGTACCCCCACCCTTTTCCCGCAACCCTGCATTTACCATGGCTAACCCCACCTAGCCTACCATGCTAAGCTCACAATTTTCCTGTCATCCCTAATATTGTTTTAATTAGCCTTCCCTCACCCTCCCCCCACTCCCCCGCCCCCATTTTACATTCAAGGACTACTTTTATCCTCATCCAGAAGTGACTTAAACGTTACAGAGTTGTGGTCACTGTTCCCAAAATGGTCCCCCACTGAAACTGGGCTCATTCCCCAGTACCAGGTCTAATAAGGCCCTTGTCCTTATTGGACCATCCACATATTGTTTCAAAAAATCATCCTGGATTTAAACTCACCCATCATAACAACCCTGTTGTTTTTACATTTTTTCCACAATCTGTCCAGATATATGTTCCTCTATCTCCCCTGGCTGTTGGAGGCCTGTTGTAGTACAATCCCATCAAAGTGACCGTATCCTTCTTATTCCTGAGCTCTACCATATGGCCTCACCAGAAATAACCTGAGTGACTGTTAAACTGAAGCCCTAACTTAACTCACATACCCCAGCTGCACCTTCCATAGACCCTCACACCTCGCCACGCTACAGATCCTGAGTTGACACCCCTGTGACCTGATACAAGCACTCCTGGCCCAACCACCCCTAACCTAACTTTTGCTGAACGAGGACAGATTATCCCCTCGGTACCTTCCACATTTCCCCTACAACTTGAAAAGTTTCCTTACTGTGGAGCCGAAATTCCCTTGCCTGTCCTAGGACCTAGCCCCTTCTCCATCCAAATCTGACACGTAACCCACTTCAGTCCCCATGCCAGGCTGTGACCCCCTTCAACCCCACTCCACTACCCGCCCACCGGGACCCCAACCCACTCCACCACTGGATCCAGCACCTCGTCGTCTGTTGAGACAGTACCCTGTCTAACCCCTCCCCTAATTGTTCAGACCTGAAATCTCTCACGGACCCTTAACTACTCTAAGTACTCAAACACTCACCTGATCCCCTTGTCATTCTACTCACCTGCTACCCTAACCCACAGCACTGTCCCCTCCTTGCAACCTATTCCTGGCTCCCTATCCACCTGGCAACTTACTTACCTGGTCCCCTATCCCATTACCCACCTGGCACCCTAACCTCACTAGCCTTTCGTACTGGCCCTTTAACAGCAGCTGACAAAGTCGATCTCTGAAATACTGCACCTATACATTAGAGAAACTAGCAGCAGCCTGCTGTAACAAATCAAAAGATGGTTTGTCTTGCACCCAGCCGTTCTTTGCAAATGGCGACCATTCAGAATGGAATCATGGCTGTCCATTTCTGAAGGACCCTGATCAGACTCTCCTTTCAACAAGGCAGAGCTCTCTTGTTTTGTCAAGAAAGGAGCAGTGTGACAGTCTGTGAGATTCCACCCCTTGAGACACCTGGCCCTCTATTTCAATTCAGTCAGCTCTCATTCCCCTAATGAGGGGCCTCGTCCATCTTGGATGTTGCTGATGGCTTCTGCGTCAACTTTCATTCTACACTTCGATGAAAGATGCAAAATATGGGAGCTTAGGAAATAGGAACAAGAGTAGGCCATTCGGCCCTCCAAGCCTGCATCCATTTTTCAATCTGACCATGGATGGCCATTCAAGTCAGTACCCTGTTCCCGCTTTTGCCCCATACTCTTTGATTCCTTTAAGCAGGATAAGGTTTTAACTTGCTGTTGTGATTGTTATCAGCACCAGCCCGGATACTGACATTCAGTGGCACCGTGACCACGCCATGGATGCGGGATATCGTGTTGCCCTGTAAAGCAGTTGGAGACCCAACCCCTACAATCAAATGGATGAAGAACAGGTAAGTGGACAGTCTGTACCCAGCGTAGGAAGCTGCAGCATCAAAACTGCCAGCTAGGGATGTAACCACTGCAAGTGAAGCACATGTATATTTCTGGGTGATGAGGGCTGGCCAATTCATGTCTTTGTGCGTGAAGACTACTAACCTGCCTACTGACTGGTTAGCAGGCAGCGGAGGCCCTGACTACTATTCAAAAGATTGGGAATAGGTAGCAAGCCTGTCTTGGCCACTTCTGGGTGCCCTGACTGGATTTAATCATCATTCCTAGTATCAGTGGCCACTGCTGGGACTACAACCAGGCAGGAGCCCTCAGAATCAAAGTGAGTGGGATCATACTCACCAGGACCAATCAGGTGAGTGCTGGGAAGGGAGCGAGTAATGGAGAAATTCACAGAATCACAAAACCCTACAGTGTGGAAGTTGGCCATTTGGCCCATCGAGTCCATACCACCCCTCCGAACAGCATCCCACCCAGACCCACTCCATCCCTACAACCTTGCATTTACCGTGGCTGATCCATCTAGCCTGACAATCCGTGGACATTGTAGCATGCCCAGTCCACATAACCTGCACATCTTTTTGCTGAGGGAGGAACATACTCATTTCACACAGCCAGTCGCCCGAGGGTGGAATTGACCTCAGGTCACTGGCACTGTGAGACAGCTAACCATTGAGCCACCGTGTCACCCCATTTAGTCACTGATGAGGCAGCTAAGAGAAGTTCTGTTTAGCACTCCCTGAATGTTATCTCCGATGAGTTGAACCAGGTTTTGTCTCACAGTTTGTGCTACATTTGGTTGTCATTGTACACTGTCAGACCAATCCCTCTGCTTTCCTCTGGTTTAGTAATGGAACACCCAGCCCTGTAGTGACCGATGGACGGAGAAGCATCTTTAACAATGGAAGCTTTGTCATCCGCACTGTGAAAGCAGAGGATTCTGGGTACTATAGCTGCGTGACAAGTAATAACTGGGGATCAGATGAAATTCTTCTCAATCTACAGGTGCAAGGTGGGAGTCTTAGATTGTTTTTACCTTTACTCTGAAGCAATTCTGGATTTTATTTTGGTTGGGTGACCCACATTGATGGCCATTTTACATTTTGTCTTCAGACTTTATTCCTGTAATATGAGCTACACCATTAAGATACAAGTTTAGATTAGATCTAAGCTTCTAAGTGTGATGTCAAGAAGGACTTCCTCTCACAGCAGATATCAGGAATGTTCTCTTATAAGAAAGGCTATGAAGGCTAGCTTAATTGGAAGTCTCCTTTTGGGAGAAATTTCAGCAATGATTTTAAGGATTATGGACTAATGCAAGTAGAGTGAGGATGGATACAGATCAGTCTTGAATTAATTGAAGTCCTGTGTAGCCTCAAGTAGCTGAATAGACTACTTTTCATCCCAAACATGTCCAGTTTCTTAGAGGCGGTTCTAGGCTGGACTTGATCCACACAGCTTTCAATTTGGCAGAGAGAGTAGAACAAGAGGCGTATTTTAGTATTGTTCAAGACCATTACTCAGGGAGCCACAAGCTGAGGATTGTAAACTTGGAAAGGGGTCAGGTTACAAGGAAGCAGAGTAGATGTCGAGATTTACTAAAACAATCGCCCAGATACTGTTACAGAAACATGGAGCTGAATATTATTTGGCACAAGTCATTTTCATTGAGTTTCATGGAAGGTGTCTCCCTGCAAGGTCAAGTAAGTTTTCTCATGTGATCATCCCAAACTCATATCGTTAACAATCTACCTTGCCCTTATTGTGCCCCTCTCATCTAATGTTAGCCCAATTTTGTCACTCGCTTTAGACAAAAGTATGCCCCCATGCGGGGATATCCCGATATATACCATCATCCCTAACCCCGGCGCGATCTTGGAATCTCAGCTCTGCACCCATTGAAGCATGTGACCAGCATTTGGACTCCAGACACTTGGCCATTACACGCATTTCACACACACAATGAGATGATTGTACATGATTCCAACCTGCATTATGCGATTGCAAGATTGATAGATGTCTCTTGAAAGACCTACTGTCTCAGAGAAGTAGCCATCAAGCTATCAGGGTCTCTGCTCACTGAGATGTGAGATGAGATGATGTGGGAGGAAGCTACGATGGAACATAGACAATGACCAAATGGGTTTAATAATTGTTTCTTGACTTTAGATTATATTAGATTAGATTAGATTACCCACAGTGTGGAAACAGGCCATTCGGCCCAACAAGTCCACACCGACCCGCCGAAGCGCAACCCACCCATACCCCTACATCTAACACTACGGGCAATTTAACGTGGCCAATTCACCTGATCTGCACACCTTTGGACTGTGGGAGGAAACCGGAGCACCCGGAGGAAACCCACGCAGACACGGGGAGAACGTGCAAACTCCACACAGACAGTCGCCTGAGGCAGGAAATGAACCCGGGTGTCTGGCGCTGTGAGGCAGCAGTGCTAACCACTGTGCCACCGTGCTGCCCACTTTAGTTTACAATAGTTCTATGTTGGATATTAACTCAGTTTATTGCCCATTCGCTGATTAGAAGTTGGGCTGTACCTGAAAACCTCACCTTGTAGTGATATTAAAAAGCCAAGGAAGGAAGAACTCTGGGGAAACAAACCTTTGAGGCCTTTGACTCCACTGTTGTTAATGAGATGATATATGCCTGAGCATTTAATGAGAATTGACACTGGCATTTTCATGTGAAAGGTCAATGCTATTCCTAATTACTAATGTGCCTGCAGTGACATTTAGCAAATGGTCAGATGCTAGTGAAGTAGGTCTGACATTACATTCTCCTATTGATTTTTTTATATTATAGTCTAATTAATGCAGGGAAGAATATTTGGAGATCAGGTAAGTGATGGGAGAATTTGGTAATCAAAGTTAATGGTTAGATCTATTGGAAATGCTGATTATTGGAGGCATAAATATGTCAGAGTTTGATAATAAGATTTGCTGGGAATAACGGAAGCAACACTTGAATTCACAAGACATAAAGTGCAACATGTAGGGTGAAGTATAAAACATAGCAAATAATGCAGACTATGGAATACGCACTGTGTAGCAGAGTGCAGAGGCTGGATATGGAAAATGTGGGCGAGCACACAGGATGGAGCATAAATTCGTGGAATCCTTACTGTGCAGCTAAAGGCCATTCAGCCCATCGAGTCTGCATTGATCCTCCGAAAAGCAAACCACCTGATCACCATCACCCCACATTTACCGTAGTTAACCCACATAGCCTAAATGTCCATAAACAGGGCTGTTTAACATGGCCAATCCACCTTACCTAACCTTTAGACTGTGGAAGAAGAAACTGGAGCACACAGATGTAACCCAGCCAGATAAGAGGAGAATGTACAAACTCCACGCAGCCAGTCACGCAAGACTGGAATCAAACCCAGGCTCATGGTATTGTCAAGCAGTAGAGCTAAGTGCCGAGCCACTGTGCCAATCTAAAATCAATTTGTATGCAAGTCGGAAGACAATGTAAAGCAGTGCTCATAAGTACAAAAAATGTTTTTATGTCAGGTCTTTAAAATTACACTGATAACAAAAAATGCTGGAAATTACAGCAGGTCAGACAGCACTCATGGAGAGAGAGCAAGCTAATGTTTCTCGTCTAGATGACTCTTCATCAACTTACACCATTGTATGGGATCGCATCTGGAAGTACAAAGCTTTTGTAAATTAGGGACTCCTGTATAGAATTACCCACAGGTTGGTGTAAGTAACCTGCAAGATGACACTGAGTCATGTGAACACATCATTCTCACCAGCTGGAATCCTGCTAGTACTGTGGTGGTATGACGTTTCTACCAGGACCCTACATTCCCCCAGAACGTTTTCCCAGAGTTGACCTAACTCCAACATTCCCATTGAAATGCCAACAATATTGCTGCCTGTACCAAGGTGCAGGCAGAATCAGACCACATCCAGAATATAGGAAGAGGAAGATCGTGCACACAAAAATTAATTTGTGGGATTTAAGACTGTAAACAGTCACAATAGTTTGCAGGGTGTAAAGGATAGGAATTAATGTTCTGTTCTGTTGCCGGTGTGCTTTGATAATATTATTGTATTTTTGAATTCAGTCATGGGATATTGTCATTGCTAGCTGGGCCAGCATTTATTGCGTATCCTTAGTTCCCAATGTGAAGGAAATAGTGAGCTGCCTTCTTGAACTGCTGCAGTCCGTGTGATTAAGATAGGCCCACAATGCTGTTAGGGAGGGAATTCCAAGGTTTTGACCCAGTGACATGAAGAAACCGTGATATCGTTCCAACTCAGAGTGGCGAGTGGCTTGCAGAGGAACTTGAAAGTGGAGTGTTCCCATGTATCTGTTGCCCTTGACATTCTAGATGGTAGAGCTTGCAGGTTTAGAATATGGTGTCACATCAGCCTTAATGATTTTCTGCAGGGCAACTTGGATATGGTACACACTGTTGCTACTGAGCATCGGTAGTGGAGGAAGTAATGTCAAGCGAGTTGTTTTGGCCTGGATGGTGGTGTCAAGCTTCGTGAGAGTTCTTAGAGCTGCCCCCATCCAAGCAAGTGGAGAGTATTCCGTCATGCTCCTGACTTGTCCCTTGCAGGTGACGGACAGGCTTTGGGGGAGTCAGGATGTGAGTTACTTGCTGGAGTATTCAAAGCCTCTGACTTGCTGTTGTAACCACAGTACTTCAGTTACTAATCCAGTTCAGATTCTAGTCAATGGCAACCCCTAGGGTGTTAGTAGTGGGGACATAGCAGTGCTGATGCCACTGAATGTTCTGGGGTAGTGATTAAATTCTCTTTTGTTGTTGATGGTCATCGCCTGACATTTGTGTAGTGCTAATGTTAATCAAGAAATCTAGAATAGTAATTGAGAGAATGTGTTCAAGCTCTACACTTAGCAGTTTGACCACTTGATTTCAGTATTTTACCAGGGGCCAGTTTAAAAAAAAAGTGACAGTGAAATCATTGCAAATTCTAGTTCTGAAAAATAGTCATGTCAGACTTGAAACATTTCTCTCTGCTACAAACCTGCTGAGTTTCTCCAGCACTTCCTGTTTTTATTAATGAAAACATGGAGTTGTATTAGAAATCAAACTGGTACATTAGAAATGGAAGCGTCACATTTTTAGTTGAAAAATGTGATACTGGAAAAACACAGCAGGCCAGGCAGCATCCGAGGAGCAGGAGAATCGACGTTTCAAGCATAAGCCCTTCTTCAGGAGTGAGGCTGGTGTGCCAAGCGGGCTGAGATAAAAGGTAGGGGGGTCGGGAATTTGGGGGAGGGATGCTGGGAATACGATAGGTGGGAGGTGAGGGTGGGAGTGATAGGCCAGAAAGGGGGGGTGGCAGAGAGGTCAGGAAGAAGATTGCAGGTCAAGAGGGCGGGCTGAATCCGGGGGTTGGAACTGAGATAAGGTGGAGGAGGGGAAATGAGGAAGCTGGAGAAATCTACATTCATCCCATGTAGTTGGAGGGTTCCTACGCGTCGTGTGGCCAGGGTCTGGCGATGGTGGAGGCCAAGGACCTGCATGTCCTTGGCAGAGTGGGAGGGGGAGTTAAAGTGTTCAGCCACGAGGCAGTTGGGTTGGTTGGTACAGGTGTCCCAGATGTAGAGGAGACCACATCGGGTGCAACGGATACAGTAAATGATGTGTGTGGAGGTACAGGTGAATTTGCGACGGATATGAAAGGATCCATTGAGGCCTTGGAGGGAGGTGAGGGTGGAAGTGTAGGTGCAAGTTTTGTACTTCTTGTGGTTGCAGGGGAAGGTGCCAGGAGTGGAGGTTGGGTTGGTGGGGGGTGTGGACCTGACAAGGGTGTCGCAGAGGGAGTGGTCTCTCCTGAATGCTGATAGGGGTGGAGAGAGAAATATATCCCTGGTGGTGGGGTCTGTCTGGAGGTGGCGGAAATGACGGAGGATGATACGATGTATCCGGAGGTTGGTGGGGTGGAAGGTGAGGACCAGTGGGGTTCTGTCCTGGTGGCGATTGGAGGGACGGGGTTCAAGGGCGGAGGGGCAGGGTTCAAGGGCGGAGGTGAGGGAAGTGGAGGAGATGCGGTGGAGAGCATCGTCAACCACGTCTGAGTGGAAATTACGGTCTTTGAAGAAGGAGGACATTTGGGTTGTTCGGTAGTGGAATTGGTCCTCCTGGGAGCAGATGTGGCGGCGGCGAAGGAATTGGGAATATGGGATGGCGTTTTTACAGGGGGCAGGGTGGGAGGAGGTGTAATCTAGGTAGCTGTGGGAATCGGTCGGTTTGTAGTAAATGTCTGTGTTGAGTCGGTTGCCCGAGACAGAAATGGAGAGGTCTAGGAAGGGGAGGGAGGAGTCTGAGATGGTCCAGGTAAATTTGAGGTCAGAGTGGAAGGTGTTAGTAAAGTGGATGAACTGTTCAACCTCCTCGTGGGAGCACGAGGTAGCGCCAATACAATCATCAATGTTGCGGAGGAAAAGGTGGGGGAATGGTGCCAGTGTAGCTGCGGAAGATGGACTGTTCCACATATCCGACGAAGAGGAAGGCATAGCTGGGGCCCATGCTGGTGCTCATGGCTACTCCTTTGGTTTGGAGGAAGTGGGAGGATTGGAAGGAGAAGTTGTTAAGAGTGACGACCAGTTCAGTCAGTCGAAGGAGGTTGTCAGTGAAAGGGTACTGGTTGGGTCGGTGGGAGAGGAAGAAGTGGAGGGCTTGGAGGCCTTCATGATGGGGGATGGAAGTGTATAGGGACTGGATGTTCATCGTGAAGATAAGGTGTTGGGGGCCAGGGAAGCGAAAATCATGGAGGAGGTAGAGGGTATGGGTGGTGTCCCGAACGTAGGTGGGGAGTTCACATTTTTACCCAGTCCAGGAAAGAACCTTGGCCCTACCTTACCATTTGGCACCAAACACCCTGTGAGTCTCTCCAGATACTTCACCCACACTCTGGAATGTCAGCAATGTAATTAAAAGAAGCACCCCTCATTATTCCCTATTCCCCCATCTCTTCAACTCCAGTTGCTTTCACAGGTTCTCACTGGATTGGGAACTTCAAATTAAATGCTGCCTCATCATTTCTTCACCTCATGCAGCTTCGGTAATGAAATATTTTGCATTTTGTTCATCATGTTAGGAAAAGTCCAGTGTTCATTTATGATCAGCAAGAATCACAATCTTTGCAAATCTGTTAAAAGTCCACTTGGCAATGTTTATATGTGAGCATGACACTATTGTAGGTGATACAAGTAATCTAATCTAATCTAATCTAAACTATCACAAACATTAGAACCCAGTACAATGGTGTTAAACATTTGTATTCAAGGTTAACTGAATGTTCTTCCTACCCTATGGAGTTGTGCTTACTTTTGAGGTCATTTTATCTCAAAACAGATAATAAATTACATTCATACTAGACACTAGCCAGGTCCTTGTCACTGGCCACTCTCGGTGATACATAGTTGTTCAACTGCTGAAAGTTGAGATTTAGAAAGGTGAATCCTTTCATTGCTGAATCTAACTGTTTCAATTGACAGTTCCACCAGACCAACCACGCTTGACTGTGTCCAAAACAACCTCAAATTCCATTATTCTTTCCTGGGTACCTGGAGACAATGGTGGGAGCTCCATTCGAGGTAAGGAAGTCTGTATTCTGTATACAACCACAAACTGTCCCCCCATAGAGTTTATTACATTTGTGCAATGTTATTCACTAATGTACACTGGAGAACCACTGTCCCAAGCAGACTCTTGGCAAAAGACCCATATCCAACAATGCAGTGGTCCATGCTGCTATAAAGTAATGAATTGCATGTATATGCCTATCTTTCATGCTCATTTAAGCTCTTAATTTTGTTCAGTAGAGTTCACTTAAAGAAAGGGGAAAAAAGACCTGAAAGACTTTTACTCCCTTCTTATGTCTCATGTTACAGAAAATCACTTTAGCACAATTTTTGTCTCCATATTGCAAAAGGATATTAAGTCACTTGAGAAGGTTCAAAGATGGTTCAACATACTAATGCTGGAACAGCAAAGATATACTTACCAGAAAAGTTGGAGCTCTGTTTTGAAGAAAAGGGAAGGGATGACCTGAGAAGTCTTGAAGATTATGAAGGGACTAGATAGCGTAGACATTGAGGAGGTGTTCCTGTGAGTAGGGAGACCAAGTCTAGTAGCTATATAATATGTATGTATATATAAGAACATGGAATTCTACTATATGGAGTAGCAGAAGCAAAAAATATAGATGCACCTAAGGGGTTGCTATATATGTATAAAAGGAGATGGGAATAACAGGAAAAATTAGAGAGTGAAGTAGGAAAGGATGAAAAAGGATGGGACAATGTAAGCAGAGAGCATAAACATCAACTGGTAAACATCATTTAGTGCCAGGAAGCTACGATGTTTTCACAACGAAGTGTTCCTTTCACAGTACACACTTGAGGAAAATATGCACGTAAAACCAAAAGTTTCAAGTTAACACTGCATTACAGTGGTGAACATTCCACAGCCAAGCTATGGGTGGAGGTCAGGGTTTACAAGAAACTATGTCTCCCCATAGAGAACAGGATGACAGTTAACAAATGAAACAGGATCTCCTCACCTTGGTAGGCTGTTCAATTGAGCGATGAATAGCAGCTTCGAGGGGCATCAGTCTTGTTTAACTATCCTTTTGTGATCTGTCCATCAGGGATAAGAATGAAATGATGAGGAGGGATTGAAAATTAATGAACTAACCAGAATTATTGCGGCAGCACCCCAATGATCCTGTGTCTGCTATAAATTTGGTTATCGCAAAATGAATATCTTTAAAGTTGTTGGTGTGGAACTTTCTCTATACCCAATCCAATTTCTCAGCCAAACTTATCAAGTGGAGCATCCATTATATCTTGGGATATCTTGGGACTGGGAAACACATCAATCATGTTAAAGTTGGGATAAACAAGAACTAAATATCATATCATTGTCAAGGCACCGGTAAACTTTTAGTCTTTTTTTTCATATTAGATCTCAGTTTAACATCAATGAATGCAATTACTTTTTTTCATTTCTTGTCAGCAAACCTTTTAATTTACTGATTGTGTGCGGTCTTCCCCTTAAGGTTATATTCTGCAGTACTCAGAGGACAACAGCGAGCAATGGGGTAGCTTTCCCATCAGCCCTAGTGAGCGCTCATACCGTCTGGAGAATTTGAAATGTGGGACATGGTATAAGTTCACTTTGACAGCACAGAATGGAGTGGGCCCTGGACGCATCAGTGAAATCATTGAAGCTAAAACCCATGGGAAAGGTACTTGTTGCTTTTTCACAGAGGGGATGAATATATTCATTACTTATATTAGTGCTTGTTAAAATAGGATGCTGATAGTCTAACAAAAAAAAGCTCTTCAACCTTTCCAATTTTAATTTCTTGCGTATCCATGTTTTTGAATGCTCCACCATTAGCAGCCATGCTGAGCTCTGCAATTGTCTCCAAAAGCTTCTGCACTTGTCTATCCCTCTGTCTCCTCCTTTTGCACGTTCCTTTAAGATTGATAATTTAATCCTCTTTACTAATATCTCGTTATGTGGCTCAATGACAAATTTTGTTGGGAGGTTTGTAATTCTAACAAAACTGCTATATAAATACAAGTTTTTGGTTGCCGCTGGAAGAGAGCAAATGAATGATTCCAGATTTCCTACTCTGTTCTGTAAGGTAATGATCAAGAAAAGGAGTTTTTGGAGAGTGCGTTAAATCCGATGATTTCATCTGGACGTGACAAGGAAAATTGGGAGAATAGCTTTGGATCACAAAGAGGACAGTTGTGTGATCGATGTCTCCCACTAGTTTGAGTGACAATGACTCCTGAGCTCATGTGATTTGGACCTAATTGCTCTCGTGCAATCAACTGCACCTTGTTAAGATAAGATCCTAATCTTGTTAAGATTAGTGCTTGCTCCTCCAAATCAACCAAACAGGCCCTAGTCTGAGTTAGACTCCAATAATGGGTTTTACCTGATATAACAATGTTTCTCTCCTGTAACATAAGAAACTCAGAACGGATATCATTGCATTGAAGAATTCAATAGACTTTTATTACAACTAACTATTATTTGCAAATTATACATTTCTCAGGTACATGAGTGTCTGAGCTAATGTTAAAGTATCAGATTGAAACAGAGGAGTATGCTTCCAGTCGAGAATCATGCCTCAAGTGATGTGAGATAGGATGGCATATGAGACCTTGTCATGTGCTGTAATACAATGATGATATTATGAGCTAATGCCTTAAAGGAGTATTTGCTTACTGTGAGACATAAAACAATAGAGCCTTAAACACAGTCAAGGAAAGGGGAGTAGTTGCATCTATCCACATTCACCTTTGCTAACAAATGCTTAGAACTCACTGTTATGATTGGCCTTTTCTGTCAAATAAGTTCATGGATGTACCTGGACTCAAACATAATGTACGGTACATAAGGTAGTGTATTAGAAGGTACACAGTATTCATGGGCTGGCATCCTATTGTGAGACATGAGGAAAGGGTTTCAAAAGAGAACAATGCTATTTTTACCAACTGCAAAAGGGCATGGCAATAAAACTAATCATTGGATTATATCATGTTTCATGGAGTTATTGTGGGGGGAGCAGATTAGTAGCCTGTGGAGCTCAACTATGTACGACAACAAAGAGGCAACTTGTTTACTGTATTCAATCTTGACTTGATTTTGACTATTTCACTTTCAAACTGCAATGGCTATTAAAGTAAACAGGTCATACAGATCAACAGACTTTACAAGAGATCGTAGCGTGAATGAATCACTTAGAAAACTGATTTTAACCTTACCTGTGCTGGAAAAACAAAAAATGCTTTCCCCACCATCATTTTGAAATGACCTTTGAAATAATTCTATAGAGGCCAGTATCCCATCACCCTTTATTTACACATGAATAATCCATGATTTGAGTACTGTCTCATCAGATTCAGCTCTGAGTGCCAGAATCTCTGACACTGCTCTTCTTATCTGTCAGCCAGGGCTCCCTAATTGGATCAAATTAACAGCCCCTATATTCTTTGAGGTCCAGCATGTCACCTTGTTACAATCACTGCAACCCTGACTTGACTGCAAAACGTGATTGGAGTTACAAATTAAAGATTAATAAACTGCACTACTTAATCAAAGATTTTATATTCATGATCATAGAATCCCTACAGTGCAGAAACAGACCCTTCAGCCCATCAAGTCCACACCAACCCTCTGAAGAGCATCCCAACCAGACCCCGCACCTTGCTGTATCCCTGCAATTCCCATGGCGAATCCACCTAGCTTGCACATATCTGGACACAACGAGCAATTTAGCACAGCCAATCCACCGAACCCACATATCTTTGGAGTGTGGGAGGAGACCAAAACATCCGGAGGAAACCCATGCAAAATTCACACTGTCACCCAAGAGTGAAACTGAACCCAAGTCCCTGGTGCTGTGAGGCAACAGTGCTAACCATTGAGCCACCGTACTGCTCCACACTGAACACCGTGCAGATCCATTTATGTAGAACTCCTCTAAGATTTTTTCTTGTCTAAGATCATTTGTTGATGGTTCAGTGGCTAAACACAGCCAGTGGTGAAGTATACAGGTCAGAAAAGCCACAAGCCATCCTTCTCTCTGTTGTTAGGAGGGTTTCTGCTGTTCAGGCTCTGGAGCCACTACTTCCGTGAGCTTTAAAGGGCAATACTGCACAAATGTTGTATTCTTCCACTTATGCAAACTTGTTAATTATACAACACAAAAAGATCAAACAAAAATGTGGGATCTTTAGTTGATGGCAGGATTATGTATGGACGATGCTTCCTGGAAGACTCTGTGTGACATGTAGAGCTGTTGTTCTGTTTTAAGTATATGGGATTGCACACCATCTTCTGTCTTGTATGGACAGTGATGGGCAGCTGATTTAGATCCAGGTGTAGTGCAATAATAATGACCTACGTCCCCTTTAGCCAACAACATATACTTGGCTGTGATGTTTTGGCAATGTGCTAACTACTGTTTCCCATATGCTGGGCTCCAATTTTCACCGTGTTCTCGATGTTTCAGGGAGTTACAAAAACTGGAAGAGTTTCAGCTTTTCATAGTACCGTTGGGAGATATTCAGCTTTGTACGTGACAGACTGACTTTTAACAGTCTGGCCACTGAGTGGTACTGAAAATGTGTTGCTGGAAAAGTGCAGCAGGTCAGGCAGCATCCAAAGAGCAGGAGAATCGACTTTTCGGGCATGAGCCCTTCTTCAGGAATTGAGTGGTACTGGGTGGCTTCATTTTAGGCAATTTTCTACTTACCTCAATAAAACTCTTGCAGAGGTCCATAATTACTCCTTTCTTTTCAGAAGCACTGCCATTGTGACAGAGGTCAGCTGTATTTCAATACCTTGTTTGTATGTTTTCCAAATGCCCCTCCACTTGGTCTCTCCCAATGGGCCATTACAGCATACACAATAATGTTTGATCCATGTGAGGATATATTGATTATCTCACCCAGCCTCTGGTGGTGTCATTGCTCAACAGTCAGCTGTTATTACTGGACTATAAGACCATGATGAATAGGACCAAGAGTAGGTTGTTTAGCTCCCAAACCTCTCCACCATTCAAGAGGATCATGGCTGATCCAACATTCCTCATGTCCACTTCCCTGCCATTTCCCTGTAACCCTGAGTTTCTGGTCTGTGGTTACATCAACATCCTAGGGGTTAACCATTGACCAGAAACTTAACTGGAATCGTCACATAAGAACAGGTCAGAGGCTAGGAATGCTGCAGCAAGTCACTCACCTCCTGACTCCCCAGGCCAGTCTATCATCTGTGAGGCACATGTCAGGAGCTTGATGGAATACTCCCCACTTGCCTGGGCGAGTGCAGCTCCAACAACACTCAAGAAGCTTGACATCACCCAGGACAAAACAGATGCTTGATTGGAACCAAATTCATTAAAATCCACCCACTCCAACACAGACGCTCAGTAACAGCAATTCGTACCATCTACAAGATATGCATCGAACATGGAACATTGAATAGTACAGCACAGAACAGATCCTTTGGCCCTTAATGTTGTGCCAACGTACTGCAGAAATTCACCAGAAATCCTCAGATAGCACCTTTCAAACACATGATCACTTCCATCTAGAAATACAGGGACAGCAAAAACAAAGGAACACCACCACCTGCAAGTACCCCTCCAAGCCAATCATCATCCTGACTTTGGAATTACATCATTATTCTTTCACTGTTTTTGGGTAAAAACGCTGATATTTCATTCCCTAAGGGCATTGTGGGTCAACCTACAGCATGTGAACGCCAGCAGTTCAAAGAAGTACTGCCCACCATTTGAAAGGCAACTAGGGACAGACAATAAATGTTGGCCCAGACAGCAATGCCTACATCTCACCAGTGAATAATAAAATTTTTGATTCTCCTACTAACCAAGAATCTATCTATCTCAGCTTTTAATCTCCACATGGACTCTTCCCCCAGAGCTTTGTGGCAAGGAATTACAAAGACTCATAATCCTCTGAGAGAAGACATTTCTCCTATTTTCAATATTAAATTGGTGACCCTTTATTCTGAGATGAGTTCCTCTGGTCCTAGACTCTTCCAAAAACAGAAAACATCCTCTCAGCATTTATCCTGTCAAGCCTCTTGAGAATCCGATATATTTAAACGCGATCACCTCTCATTCTTCTGAACTGCAACACCAACCTTTTTAATGTTTGCTGAAAAGACAATCTTTCCTTACTGAGAATCATCATAATGAACTTTCTCTGAACTGCCTCCAATGAAATGATATCATTCATTAAATAAGGGGAGGAAAACTGCTCACTGTACACCTGATGTGGTCTCCCCAGCACCTTGTACAGTTGGCGTAAGACCTCCTCTACTCTTATTCTCTAACTCTCTTGAAATAAGGGCCAACATTCCCTTAACCTTCCTGATCTGTGACCAATTTCACTGCTGAATGCAGATAACAAAATCCTGTCAAAGGTCATCGCCAACTGGCCAGGTCTGCTCTGGGATTGATGATTCACCCTGACCAAATCTGTGTTGTACTGGGCAGGATGATGTCCGAGAACTTCCCGCTCCTCAGGGGTGTGATCGCCTGTGTACAGCACAGTGGGGTGGACACTTTCCTCATTGGCCTGGACCAGGAGAAGGCCTTTGACGGGATATTATACATGTACATGTGGGACATGCTCTCCAAAGTTGGTTTTGGGGATGGAATTTTCAACTGGATCCAACTGCTCTTACACCAACATTATAAATGCAGTCTCAGTCAAAGGGTGGGAATCAGAAAGCTTCCTGATCAGATCTGGAGTAGGGCAGGGCTGCCCATTCACTCCTACCTTGTCTGTGTTTTGTATAGAGCCATTTGCTCAGTCCATCAGGAAAGATGAGAGCCTGAGCGAGGTGACTATTCCAGACAGCGGAGGCCTCCAGGTCAAAGCCTCCCTGTATATTGTTGACATTGCAGTTCTCTGCTTGAACCCATTGCCAGTGCACATCTGGAACCGGTTCAAACTGGCCTTTTGAGTCAAGTTAGTTCGAGGCAAGAGTCAGGCCATGTTCTTTGGGAAGGGAGCCAACTGATCCGTTATTCCCTTCACCATCAGGACAGATTACCTGAAGGTAATGGGAGTGGCTGGGATGTTTGCAAAAACCTACAAGGTGTGCATCATTGAGGTGAGGCAGAAACTGGGCTTTTGGGAGCATCACCCCTACTCCATTGCAGGTCTGGCTCATTCCCTGAAATTGAGCCATTGCAGTCACCTGAGCCATCTTCCACTTCACCTGGAGGTCCCGAATGCTGCTTTCCTACTGATGGTCAGCTATGTGTGTGGCTGCATCAAAATGTACATGGACTGTCAGTATATAAACACTAAGTGACACAGTGTACTAAGGTTCTACCTTCCCACAGTGTAGTGAAGTATGGAACTGGTCTCGTTATCATAGAACACTGCAAGCCGTTGAACCTTCCATTTCTCCTTCCCTTCGTGGAGAAATTTACAAAGTTAAACATCTTTGATCATAAGTCTTTGAGGAAATGGTCAGTATGTAGCATCCTGGAAGATACAGAAGCCCTGAACACACACGCGAGCACGTTCAAGAACAGCTTCTTCCTGGCTGTTATTAGATGATAAATGGACTCTCTAGCCTCAAATAATGCTGATCTTGCTAACGTTTTCTTGCCTAGCGCAACATAATAACATAGCTAGGAAAAGGGATGAGGGCCTGAAAAGTGAATGTAGGGAGTTAGGTTGGAAGCTAAAAGGCAGGGCAAGCAGCGTAGTAATCTCAGGATTGCTACCAGTGCCACGGTTAGTGATCCTAGGAATAGAGAGTGAGTGCAGCTGAACCCATGGCTGCAGAGCTGGTGTAGCAGGCAGGGCTTCAGTTATGGGGCGGCACGGTGGCTCAGAGGTTAGCACTGCTGCCTAACAGTGCCAGATACCCGGGTTGAATTCTAGCCTCAGACACTGTGTGGAATTTGCACCTTCCCCCTGTGTCTCCGTGGATTTTCTCCAGGTGCTCTGGTTTCCTCCTGCAATCCAAAGAAATGCAGGTTAAGTGAATTGTCTGCAGTGTTCAGGGATGTGTAGGCTAGGTGCATTAGTCAGGGGTAAATGTAGGGTAGAGGATTGGGTCTGGTGGGTTCCTCTTCGAAGAGTCAGTGTGGACTTGGTGGGCTGAAGGGCCTATTTCCACACTGTAGCGATTATAATTCTAATATATGGATCATTGGGTAAGGTGGGACCTGTACAAGGAGGGTGGGTTGCACCTGAACTGGAGGGGCACCAATATCCTGGGTGGGAGGTTTGCTAGAGCTCTTCAGGAGGGTTTAAGCTAGTTTGACAAGGGGATGCAAGCCGGAGCTATGGTTCAGAGAATGGGGTAGCTGGTGAACCGGCAGACATAGTGTCCAGATGCTGTGAGGAAGGATAGAGTGTTGTTAGGGTAAAGTTGCAGTCAATGTAATGGGTTGAAGTGTGTCTATTTTAACGCAATAAGTGTCAGGAGGAAGGATGATGAACTTAGAACATGGATCAGTACTTGGAGCTGAGATGTTGTGACCATTACCGAGATTTGGATATCACAGGGGCAGAAATGATTGTTGGAGTTTCAGGGGTTTAGATGTTTCAAAAAGCTTAGGGAGGGAGGTAAAAATGGTGGGGAAGTAGCATTGCTAATCAGAGATAGTATAACAGCTGCAAAAAGGGAGGTCATCGAGGAGGGTTTGTCTACTAAGTCAGTATGGGTGGAAGTCAGAAACAGGAAAGGAGCAGTCAGTTTGTTCAGAGTTTTTTTATAGACCACCCAATATCAACAGAGACACGAAGGAGCAGATTAAGGCAGATTTTGGGAAGTTGCAGAAGTAACAGGGTTGTTGTCATGCATGACTTCAACTTCCCTAATATTGATTGGAACCTCCTCAGTGCAAATAGTTTGGATGGAGCTGATTTTGTCAGATGTGTCTAGGAAGGATTCCTGACTTAATATGTTGATAGGCCGATTACAGGGGACGCCATATTGGATTTGATGCTTGGCATCGAATAAGGGCAGGTGTCAGATCTCTCAGTGACACACCTACCATAAATGTTGTTGGCTGTGAATCTTATCAGATCAACTGGATCGGCTGGAGACACAGTGAGAAGCAATGAGGAATTTGCAACAGCAACAGTATGTGATGGAAGGCAATTATAGGAAGGGGGGAAGTCTCAGATACAGTCACATAAATGGGTTAACTCCAGGAAAGGTAAGAGAGGTAGGCAGCTAGTGCAGGAGTCTTTTGTGGATATACCTATTTCAAGTATGTTGTTTTGGAAAATATAGGGGGTGATGGATTCTCAGGGGAACGTAGCACAAACAGCCAAGTTTCTGGTATTAAGACTGGCTCTAATGTCAGGGTACATCAGCTTCCAAGAGATCAATTGTGTTAGGGGATTCTGTAGTCCAAGGTACAGACAGACTTTTCCGTGGCCAGCAGCGAAAAAGCAGAATGGTGTGTTGCTTCCCTGGTGCCAGGATCAAGGATGTCTCAGAGAGGGTGCAGAATGTTCTCACGGGGGAGAGGGGCCAGCAAGAGGTCATTGTCCACATTGGAACCAATGAGATAGGAAGGGAAAAGGTTGAGATTCTGAAGGGAGATTACAGAGAGTTAGGCAGAAATTTAAAAAGGAGGTCCTCGTGAGTAGTAATATCTGATTTACTCCGAGTGCTACGAGCTAGTGAGGGCAGGAATAGGAGGATAGAGCAGATGAATGCATGGCTGAGGAGCTGATATATGGGAGAAGGATTCACATTTTTGTATCTTTGGAATCTCTTTTGGGGTAGAAGTGACCTGTAACAGGACAGATTGCACCCAAATTGGAAGGGGACTAATATACTGGCATGGAAATTTGCTACAGCTGCTCAGGAGGATTTAAACTAGTAAAGTGGGACCCAGGGAGATAATGAGGAAAGAGATCAATCTGAGACTGATACAAGTGAGAACAGAAGCAAGTCAAACGGTCAGGGCAGGCAGGGACAAGGTAGGACTAATAAATTAAACTGCATTTATTTCAATGCAAGGGGCCTAACAGGGAAGGCAGATGAACTCAGGGCATGGTTAGGAACATGGGACTGGGGTATCATAGCAATTACAGAAGCATGGCTCAGAGATGGGCAGGACTGGCAGCTTAATGTTCCAAGATACAAATGCTACAGGAAGGACAGAAAGGGAGGCAAGAGAGGAGGGGGAGTGGCATTTTTGATAAGGGATAGCATTACAGCTGTGCTGAGGGAGGATATTCTTGGAAATACATCCAGGGAAGTTATTTGGGTGGAACTGAGAAATAAGAAAGGGATGATCACCTTATTGGGATTGTATTATAGACCCCCCAATAGTCAGAGGGAAATTGAGAAACAAACTTGTAAGATCTCTGCTATCTGTAAGAATAATAGGGTGGTTATGGTAGGGGATTTTAACTTTCCAAACATCGACTTGGACTGCCATAGTGTTAAAGGTTTAGATGGAGAGGAATTTGTTAAGTGTGTACAACACAATTTTCTGATTCAGTATGTGGATGTACCTACTAGAGAAGGTGCAAAACTTGACTTACTCTTGGGAAATAAAGCAGGGCAGATGACTGAGATGTCAGTGCGGGAGCACTTTGGGGCCAGCGACCATAATTCTACTGGATTTAAAATAGTGATGGAAAAGGATAGACCAGATCTAAAAGTTGAAGTTCTAAATTGGAGAAAGGCCAATTTTGATGGTATTAGGCAAGAACTTTTGAAAGCTGATTGGGGGCACATGTTCGCAGGTAAAGGGACGGCTGGAAAATGGGAAGCCTTCAGAAATGAGATAACAAGAATCCAGAGAAAGTATATTCCTGTCAGGGTGAAAGGGAAGGCTGGTAGGTATAGGGAATGCTGGATGACTAAAGAACTTGAGGGTTTGGTTAAAAAAAAGAAGGAAGCATATGTAAAGTATAGACAGGATAGATCGAGTGAATCCTTAGAAGAGTATAAAGGAAGTAGGAATATACTTGAGGGAAACCAGGAAGACAAAAAGGGGACATGAGATAGCTTTGGCAAAAAGAATTAAGGCGAATCCAAAGAGTTTTTACAAATACATTAAAGACAAAAGGGTAACTAGGGAGCGAATAGGGCCCCTCAACGATCAGCAAGGCGACCTTTGTGTGGAGCTGCAGAAAATGGGGGAGATACTAAATGAGTATTTTGCATCAATATTTACTGTGGAAAAGGATATGGAAGATATAGACTGTAGGGAAATAGATGGTGACATCTTGCAAAATGTCCATATTACAGAGGAGGAATTACTGGATGTCTTGAAATGGATAAAGGTGGATAAATCCCCAGGACCTGATCAGGTGTACCCTAGAACTCTCTGGGAAGCTATAAAAGTGATTGCTGGGCCTCTTGCTGAGATATTTGTATCATCAATAGTCACAGATGAGGTGCCGGAAGACTGGAGGTTGGCAAACATGGTGCCACTGTTTAAGAAGGGTAGTAAGGACAAGCCAGGGAACTATAGGCCACTGAGCCTGATGTCAATTGTGGGCAATTTGTTGGAGGGAATCCTGAAGTACAAAATGTACATGTATTTGGAAAGGCAAGGACTGATTAGGGATAGTCAACATGGCTTTGTGCGTGGGAAATCATGTCTCACAAACTTGGTTGAGTTTTTTGAGGAAGTTACAAAGAGGATTGATGAGGGCAGAGCGGTAGTTGTGATCCAAATGGACTTCAGTAAGGTGTTTGACAAGGTTCCACATGGGAGACTGGTGAGCAAAGTTAGATCTCATGGAATACAGGGAGAACTAGCCATTTGGATACAGAACTGGCTCAAAGGTAGACGCAGAGGGTGGTGGTTGAGGGTTGTTCTTCAGACTGGAGGCCTGTGACCAGTGGAGTGCTACAAGGATCGGTGCTGGGTCCTCTACTTTTTGTCATTTACATAAATGATTTGGATGCGAGTGTAAGAGGTACAGTTAGTAAGTTTGCAGATGACACCAAAATTGGAGGTGTAGTGAACAGCGAAGAGGCTTACCTCAGATTACAACAGGATCTGGACCCGATGAGCCAATGGGCTGAGAAGTGGCAGATAGAGCTTATTTCAGATAAATGCGAGGTGCTGCATTTTGGGAAAGCAAATCTTAGCAGGACTTATACACTTAATGGTAAAGTCGTAGGGAGTGTCGCTGAACAAAGAGACCTTGGAGTGCATATTCATAGCTCCTTGAACGTGGAGTCGCAGTTAGATAGGATAGTGAAGAAGGCGTTTGGTATGCTTTCTTTTATTGGTCAGAGTATTGAGTACAGGAGTTGGGAGGTCATGTTGCGGCTGTGCAGGACATTGGTTAGGACACTGTTGGAATATTGCCTGTAATTTTGGTCTCCTTCCTATCGGAAAGATGTTGTGAAACTTGAAAGCGTTAACAAACAATTTCCAAGGACGTTGCCAGGGTTGGAGGATTTGAGCTATAGGGAGAGGCTGAACAGGCTGGGGCTGTTTTCCCTGGAGCATTGGAGGTTGAGGGGTGACCTTATACAGGTTTACAAAATGATGAGGGGCATGGATAGGGTAAATCGGCAAAGTCTTTTTCCTGGGGTGGGGGAGTCCAGAACTAGAGGGCATAGGTTTAGGGTGAGAGGGGAAAGATATAAAAGAGACCTATGGGGCAACCTTTTCACACAGAGGGTGATACGTGTATGGAATGAACTGCCAGAGGAAGTGGTGGAGGCTGGTACAATTGCAACATTTAAGAGGCATTTGGATGGGTAAATGAATAGGAAGGGTTTGAAGGGATATGGGCCGGGTGCTGGCATGTGGGACTGGATTGGGTTGGGATATCTGGTCAGCATGGATGGGTTGGACTGAAGTGTCTGTTTCCATGCTGTATATCTCTGTGACTCTATGACTCTATGAGACAGCATTTCGGTGATAGTGATCAAAGCTCCCTAACTTTTACTGTGCTAATGGAGAGGGATAGGAGCAGATGGTATCGGAAAGTATTTAATTAGGGGAGGGGGAATTACAATGCTATTAGGCAGGAACTATGGAGCATAAATTGGGAACAGATATTCTCAGGGAAATGCGCGACAGAAATGTGGAGGTTGTTTAGGGAGCACTTGCTGTGAGTGCTGAATAGGTTTGTCCCACTGAGGCAAGGAAGGGATGGTAAGGTAAAGGAACTTTGTATGACAAGAGATGTGGAACATTTAGTCAAGAGGAAAAACAAAGCTTACTTAATGTTGAGGAGGGAAGCATCTGACAGGGCTCTAAAAGTTTACAGGTTGGCCAGGAAGGAACCAATTAATGGACTTGTGAGAGCTAGAAGGGGGCATGAAAAAGCCTTGGTGGGTAGTATTAAGGAAAGCCCAAAGAGTTCTATATTTATGTGAGAAACAAGGGGATGGCCTGAGTGAGGGTAGTACTGATCAGGGATAATGGAGGGAACTTGTGCTTGGAGTTGGAGGAGATAGGGGAAGTCCTTAATGAATACTCTGCTTCAGTATTCACTACTGAGAGGGACCTTGTCATTTGTAAGGACAGCATGAAACAGGCTGATATGCTCGAATAGGTTGATGTTAAGAAGGAGGATGTGCTGGAAATTTTGAAAAACATGAGGATGAATAAGACCCCTTGGCCAGACAGGATATACTCAAGGTTACTACAGGAAGCGAGGCAAGGGATTGCTGCACTTTTGGCCATGATCTTTGCGTCCTCACTGTCCACTGGAATAATGCCAGCTGATTGGAGGGTGGCAAGAAAGGGAATAGGGATAACTCTGGGAATTACAGATCAGTCATTCTTATAGCGGTGGTGGCAAATTATTGGAGAGGATTCTGAGAGACAGGATTTATGATTATTTGGAAGAGCATAGCTTGTTTAGAGATAGTCAGCATGGCTTTGTGAGGGACAGGTTATGCCTCTCACACTTGATTGAATTCTTAGATAATGTAATAAAATGCATTCATGAAGGTTAGAGCAGTGGATGGGTGTATTTGGATTTTAGCAAGGTGTTTGATCAGGTTCCCATTGGAAGGCTCATTCAGAAAGCAAGGAGGCATGGGATACAGGGAAACCTGGCTGTCTGCATACAGAATTGGCTGGCCCATAGAAGACAGAGGATGGTGGTAGATGGAAAGTATTCAGTATGGAACTTGGTGACCAGTGGTGTTTTGCAGAGATTGGTTCTGGGACCTCTGCTCTTTGTGATTTTAATAAATGACTTGGATGAGGAAGTGGAAGTATGGGTTAGTAGATCTGTCAATGACACGAAGGTTGGTGGTGTTGTGGATAGTGTGAAGGGCTGTTCTAAGTGTGACGAAGCTGCTCCTTTAATAAAGTTATGCTATCATTGACATTTTTTTCCCCGAGAGCTTGTAAAAGCAGTGATTCTGAAAAGTGTAGGTTTGAAGGGTTTTCGGGTCGATTTGATTATAGCTAACAGATACTGCCTCAGAAAAAAAGGCTTTCAAGCTTTTTAAAAAAACTTGTACAATGAAAGGGGAGTGGCCAGTTCTCCCAGCTCCGCTTATCTCTGGTTTGGCTTGGTTTGGTTTTAGCAGTCTGGCTGTTCACCAAAAGCAGTCAGTTCAGTTTGAGGCTGCTCGTCCGAGAAACAGTTCCATGGAAGAAGGTGTTCCATGCTGAATCTCTCTGCCATCTCTCTCTCCTGTAAGACCCTGCGTTTGATTTTTACTTTTTTTTGCAAAGGGATGTTTATGGGGATTATTGCAAGTATTTGGAATAACATCATTAAGTTGGATTAATCTGTTGGGTTTTCAGATCGGTTAAGTTATTCTGTTCTCTTTTGTTTGTGTTTCGTTCGGTAAACTTGCAAATGAGTTCTGTTTTGTTCAAAACTAAGTGGTTGGGCCAGCTGTATCACTCCTGGAATATCCACTCTATACCTGCTTAAAACAACTCACAAAGTTAGGGTACAGGCTACTTTCTTAAAAAATTTTGAGGAGATCTGGCTTGGATCAACAGCGTAGGTCGCAATGGGACATTGACATGATGCAGAACTGGGCTGAGAAGTTGCAGATGGAGTTCAACCTGGAAAAATGTGAAGTGATTAATTATGGAAGGCTGAATTTGAATGCAGATTACAGGATTAGAGACACGATTCTTGGCAGTGTGGAGGAACAGAGGGATCTTGTGGCCCACATCCATAGATTGATTGACCATTTCCGCTATTGTTTCCTCCTCTACCACCTCTGCTGGCAACGCATTTCAGGCACCCACTACCCGCTGTGTAAAGAACTTTCCACGCATATGTCCTCTAAACTTTTCTTCTCTCACTTTGAATTCGCGACCCCTAGTAATTGAATCCCCCACTCTGGGGAAAAAGTTTCTTGCTCTCCACCCTGTCTACACCTCTCATGATTTTGTAGGCTCAATCAGGTCCCATCTCACCCTCTATCTTTCCAATGAAAATAATCCTAATCTACTCAACCTCTCTTCATAGCCAGCACCCTCCATACCAGGCAACCTCCTGGTGAACCTTCTCTACACCGCCTTAAAAGCATCCACATTCTTTTCGTAATGCGGCAACCAGAACTGTACACAGTATTCCAAATGTGGCCTAACCAAAGTCTTATACAACTGTAACATGATCTGCCAACTCTTGTACTCAATACCCTGTCTGATGAAGGAAAACATGCTGTTTGCCTTCTTGACTGCTCTACTGACCTGCATTGCTACCTTCAGGGAACAATAGACCTGAACACCCAAATCTCCCTGTTCATCAAGTTTCCCCAGGACTTTTCCATTTAATGTATCGTTCACTCTTGAATTGGATCTTCCAAAATGCATCACCTTGCATTTGTCCAGATTGAACTCCATCTGCCAATTCTCAGCCCAATTCTCCAATCTATCTATATTCTGCTGTATTCTCTGACAGTCCCCTTCACTATCTGCTACTCCACCAACCTTAGTGTCATCTGCAAACTTGCCAATAAGACTAGATTAGAGTGGTGCTGGAAAAGCACAGCAGGTCAGACAATATCCGAGGAGCAAGAAAATCCACATTTCAGACAGGAACCCTTCATCAGGAATTCCTGATGCAGGGCTCCTGCCCAAGACGCTGATTTTCCTGCTCCTTGGATGCTGTCTGACCTGCTGTGCTTTTTCAGCACCAGTCTAATCTTGTCTCTGATCTCCAGCATCTGCAGTCTTCACTTTCACCAAACTTTCTAATGAGACAACCTACACCTTCCTCCAAATCATTTATGTATGTCAGAAACAACAGTGGGCCCAGCATGGATCCCTGTAGAACACCACTGCTCACAGGTCTCCATTTTGAGAAGCTACCTTCCACTACTACTCTCTGTCTGCTGTTGCTGAAGCAGTTCTCTATCCACCTAGCTAGAACACCCTGGATCCCATGCAACTTCACCTTCATCAGCCTACCATGGGGAACCTTATCAACGCCTTACTAAAGTCCATGTATATGACATCTACATCCATTCCCTTATCAATCAACTTTGTCACCTCTTCAAAGAATTATTTAAGTTTGTAAGACATGACCTTCCCTGTACAAAACCATGCTGCCTATTACTGATAAGCCCAATTTCCTCAAATGGGTATATATCCTATCCCTCAGTATCTTCTACAAGAAGGTATATCATGTGTTAAGAAGGCGTGTTGAAGTGAAAAAGGATGAGAGATGACTTGATAGGGGTGTACAAGATGATGAGAGGCATAGATAGAGTGGATAGCCAGAGACTTTTTCACAGGGTGGAAATGGCTATCATGAGGGGGCATAATTTTAAAGAGATTGAAGGAAGGTTTAAGGAGATGTCAGAGATTGGTTCTTTATACAGAGAGTGGTGGGTGCATGGAAGGTATCTGACGCTACACTGGTGGTAGTAGTCAGAAACCTTAGTGACATTTTGGTGACTCTTGGATAGACACATGGATGATTGTAAAATGTAGGGTATGTAGATTAGCTTGATCTTAGAGTAGGAGAAATGGCCAGCACAACATTGAGGGCTGAAGGGCCTGTACTGTGATGTACCGTTCTATGTTCTATGTAACCTGTATGCCTCTGTCTAAGTTTTTTTTTGATTTGTACATCCTTGCTTCCTATGATCAGCCTGTAGCGCTCATAACCAAAGCTTTTCATTGTACTTCGGTACATATGACAATAAATCAGTCAATCATTCGATCAAAAGGAGAGGATAGAACCTGTCAAATGTTCCCTGAGTCGATGAACCTCCAGGTGCATGTTTGTCTCAGTGTGCGTTCAAGCGAACAGACGGTAGAGCACAGAGTCCTGCATCACGGAGCTACTCGGGACGAACCTTGACAATAACCACTGCAGCTTTCTCCAGACTTCATTAGCAAAGGCATATTCCAGCAGGAGGTGTGTGACAGTCTCTATCCCCCAGCAGCCACTTCAAGGGAAACGTGTGGTGGCACAGAGTGTGCCTCATCTCTAAAACTTTCCAACAAGTACCAAGACATCGCTTGACTGGTGGTGAAAAGGGCACAACTTGTGAGAACCTTCATGTACGCCCACACTCTCTGTGCCACCACACAATGCCCTCGATGTGGAAATTTTAATACAGAAACATTGACTGCATCTGGAGGACCATCAACTTGATGAAAGATGCTCTTTGGTCTGGCCGAAACTTGCTGGTCTTCCAGGAGTTGACCCCAACTGAGTGTTACAGACTGGCACATTCCAAGGTCTAGGATGACATGCTGAGGAACACATTAATGCCTGGGACAGCTGCCACCAAGGCACAGCAGGGAAAGACCACTATCGTAAGATCTTTCTTGCAAAGTTAAATGAGGGTCTATTCTGTTATTGAACCCCTCACCCTTTGTGTCTCAATTATATGTAAATATAGTTTTGTACAAGTAAAAAATGCTTTTCTGGATAGAGTCAAACTACAATCTTTGTTTCTTCATATGCTGCTGTACAGAACTGAATTGCTTTTGTGACTAAATAAAGATATTTTTATGAAAAAAGTTTATTTTTGAAATTAAGGAAGTATCAGAGAAATAAAACCACTTATGCTTACTCCAACTGAGGGTGGATGGTACTTCAGTTTTACAGCACTCTGATTGATTCTCAAATACCTTCTAAAGTAGCCTGTTTCTATGAGTGGCATGGTGTCTCAGTGGTTAGCGCTGCTACCTCACAGCACCAGGGACCTGGGTTTGATTCCACCCTCAGGTGACTGTCTGTGTGGAGTTTGCATATTCTCCCCATGTCTGTGTGGGTTTCCTCCCACAGTCACAGAAATGTGCAGGTTAGGTGAATTGGCCGTGCGAAATTGCCCATTATGTTCAGAGATATGTAGTTGAGGTGCATTTGTCAGGGGTGTATGTAGAATAATAGGGTAAGGGAATGGATTTTTTTTAGATTTAGATTACTTACAGTGTGGAAACAGGCCCTTCGGCCCAACAAGTCCACACCAACCCTCCAAAGAGCAACCCACCCAGACCCATTCCCCTACATTTACCCCTTCACCTAACACTACAGGCAATTTAGCATGGCCAATTCACCTAACCTGCACATCTTTGGACTGTGGGAGGAAACCGGAGCACCCAGAGGCAACCCACACAGACACGGAGAATGTGCAAACTCCACACAGACAGTTGCCTGAGGCAGGAATTGAACCTGGGTCTCTGGCGCTGTGAGACAGCAATGCTAACCACTGTGCCACCGTGCCACCCACAATTGTAGGTTACTCTACAGATGGTCAGTGTGGACTTGCTGGACCAATTGGCCTGTTTCCATGCTGTAGGCATTTTTTTTAAAAAAGCAGAAATAAACAGCCGCTTTGCCAGAAATCCCAGGAATTAATTCAATAAAATGTTGGCAGTCAGTTTCAGCTATGAACTGTCTCTAGTGGTAATCTCCAGAACTCAAAGAGGAAAACTGAGGTGAGGGATACTGAGCTGATAGTAATGGTAGTCTCATGCCAGTACACCTCATATAAATGCTCATGAAAGTTGACCTTCAAGATGTTGCCCTCAGGCTGTCTCTGAACTGAGATTACAAGCTGATGTGCAGCTATACTTTCAGCCAATTCCACAACAGTCCTTCTGAGATGTAATTCTAGATCAGTGAAGCAGAAATTGAAAACCTTATTATGTTTATTTGAAAGAAAAGATTCACTCCAATGACGATGAACTCTTTCCTGAATATATGAGCCTTTTGTAACATATGACAGCCCACTAACGTGTACGAACTAATAAACTGCCACATTTTATGGGAGGATAGAAATTTCAGTGGAAGTCAGTTTCTATGTAAGTTACCTGCTGACATACAAAGGATTTTTGAATTGGTTCACCAAGAGATTACAGACATGCTGTCAAAGGAAAGAATTATTGCAAGTAGAGAAAATTAGGGGAAACAAATCTATGAATATCATTTATGAGACGTTTGTTTTCCCTTACAGAGCCACAGTTTTCGAAGGAACAGGACCTATTCTCCAGTGTCAACACCACAAGGATCAGGCTGAATCTCCTCGGTTGGATTGATGGTGGCTGTCCCATCATCATGTTCACCCTTGAATATCGGCCATTTGGGACAACAGTCTGGACGACAGCACAGCGGACGACCCTGTCCAAATCATACATCCTCTATGACTTGCAGGAGGCCACGTGGTATGAACTTCAAATGAAGGTGTGCAACAGTGCAGGATGCACAGAGAAGCAGACGGAATTTGCAACCCTCAACAATGATGGCAGTAAGTACTGCAGGAACAAGTCTGGGTTACATCCTTCTGGAGCAAAGGGGCCCACATGACTCATTAATGTTGGTCTGAATAAGAACCAATAGAAAGGTTATAAAAATCTGGATATCGACAAGCATGGGGGTGGCATTTATTGAGCAAACTGTGCTTTCCACTTTCGGTCATTTCCCACCCTGCACACATCCACTGCACAATAAAACAACAGAACATTGATTAATCCTTGAAAAATGTCACTACCTTCAAAGCACAAATGATTTCTCCAGTTGTATATATTTTAAATATGAAAGCAATTGAGGATCAATTCAACTTCAGAGGAGTCCCATTACTTTCACCAAGTATCAAACGTCAGATATGTTGCATTAATTTGTGGATTGAAGTTGTTTTAGAATGTATAACTAATCAACAATTTTGTTGAAAATAAGTTTATTCACCAAGTCTCAAGTGAGGACATTGGCAAAAGTTCTTAGTATTTAGATGGTAGGGAGGTGCTGTGACTTTGCACTTCATTGAGGTTTTAAAGAAACTTGTGCAAATTTTGTGTGCCAGTTTCCAGTATGTCAGGACTGAGCACAGTGGGCATTGAGTATTTTTATACCTCCACACTCAATACTAATGACCCTTGATTCCTGTTATGGACTACACAAGACGCCCTCAAAAAATATTAAGAAGTTAGCCTCCGGCCTATCTCTTTCTTATTTTAAAGTTGAATGTGAGGTACTTGAAGTTAAGCAAAATACAATTCATTCAAACACAATACTTAAAGTACAAAAAAGGAAGAGGAAACAAAAACAGAAGTTGCTGGAAAAGCTCAGCCGGCCTGGCAGCATCTGTGAAGAAAAATCAAAGTTAACATTTTAGGTCCGGCAACCCTTCCTCAGAACCGACCCGGACCCGAAACGTTAACTTTGATTTCTCTTCACAGATACTGTCAGACCTGCTGAGCTTTTCCAACAACTTCTGTTTTTGTTACTTGTTTACAGCATCCATAGTTCTTTCTGTTTTTAAAAGGAAGTGGCAATTGGAATAACTTAACTCTATTGGGAATCTTAACAGCATAATAGATTATTTTACTACTAAACAGTAACTGCTCCAATATAGTAACATCCCACATACACATCCTGGGAAAAAAGGCAAATTCAGAACACAGAATTGTCTCACATGCAACTCCAGCAGCCCAGGAGGAGAAACATCAAACAAAAACACAACGAGAGAGAGAGTGTAGCAGCCAGGAGAGATTCACTGCCTTCCAACCCCACTGAGACATTGACATCATTGCCTTGAGAAAGTCCTGACAAACAAAAGAAGGTCAGCTCAAAGATCAAAATGGTATTTACCCTCTTCTTGGTGGGGTAAATTTGAAGAAAAATGCTAATTCCTGGTTTAACCGATGGAATTAATTGACCATCTTTGCAAGATTTCCTGTAGAATCAGCAAATACATCATGACCCTTGAACTCACTGTAGCCCAGAAGCAATGCATCACAATTATCACCCCCTCCCATACAAGCAATGTATAAGGCCAAAGAGAAATTCTACCCCAATCTTGATCAATTATTGCCTCATATCCCAAAGGGAGACAAGCTGATTTTTCTTTGATGAAAACAATGGGCGCGTTGGAAAGGATCCCTGAAATGGTGTGATTAGAAAGGAAGGCATTGGAAACATAATGGAGTCCACCTTCTGGCAAAATGCCTAGATTATAGTCCAGCCCTAATTCACCAGAGACACAAATGCAAAACCTCATGGCGATTCTCTTGCTACAGAGATTGGCACCTGCCTGACTATGTCATCATCTGAACAAAGGTCCTAAGGATTTTGCATCACCCAATAAGTGACAGACCTAATAACTACTAGACAGTCTACTGACTAATCCAGTCAACTATCTCCATCAGCTTGACACAAAAACAACTCATGCTAGCAACAGTGCTGCTACAGGAAATTCAGTGTTGAAGGACTTAAGCATTCCACTGACAAAGCCCTACCTCAGTCAATACCTCATAGTCAATCTGGTGACACTTAATGAACAGGGACCACAGAGTGTCCCCAGTGACCTCAAATCCATCATAAACAGCCCCTGAAAGGGGATTTTGGGTTTCTCTGCCAGGAAGCAGCAAGATTGGTTTAACGAAAACAACAAAGAGATCTAGGAACTGTTATTCACAAGCACAAGGTATTCCTGAAACAGAACCTCCTCAATAACTGATGGAAAGAAAGAAAGTCTTTAGATGAATGAAGGCTGAGGTGTAACAAATAAACTTGTGATGAAAAGAACAGATAGTGGGTGGGAGGAACTCAGGAATCACAGAAGCTGGCTGATAGCCACTGCCAGCATGGGGTCTTCAGTGCACACAAGATCATCTGTGACCTTTGCACCCAAGTACTGACCACTCTGAGAGCTGGTAATTGATGGGCGCTCATCAAGGACAGAGAGACAGTCAGCATTTGCTAAGAGGGCCAATTTGAGGATCCCCTGAATCACAAGTCAGTCGTCAATGTGAGTGCTGTTCAATGCATCCTGCATCATGTTACCCTTCACCGCAACTTCAGCGCAACATGGGATTACAAAGGCCACCCAACAGCTGAGATGGCATCCACACTGAAATATGGAAACAGGGTGTGGAAACAACCTTGGCTTAGATATTCAACTTCAGCTCCCTCACCTGGATGGATGGGAGCATGCTAGGGGAAGTCCAAAACGCAAAGGTGCCAACCATTTTGTGCACCTTTGATAAGCCCAGCTGGAGGTAGAGCAAAAGGGGGATGCAAAGATCCACACATCCCATACACCCAAACGATTGGAAACACCTCCTGGGGCAAGGTGTGTGCATCTCATATTGGACTGTTTAATCACCTAAGTATCCACAATACCTGAATGAAAAGACATCATCCTTCATCCTGAGGTCACCTTAAGAGTTAAATAGAAGGAGTCTTCAACTTCATATCACTGCCTTTCATCAATATCCCTTGAAAGCCATCCCCAACATATATTCATCAAGCTCAATTTTGCAAATGTTTGCATTGCCAGTGATTTTTGAGGGAAGTTATCGGTTTGAGCCCCAGTCTAGATGGCAGTGGAGGGAAAACATTCAGGGTAAACCTTTCCAATGGGAACTTGGTGTTGACTGTCTTCAAACCCATTGAAGTTGATTTGTTTCCCTACTTGGATTTAATAAAGGCAATTCATTATGGAAATAACCCAGAACACAACTGACTATTTGTAAGACTAGAGAAAGAAATGGGTTGCCTCATGTGCTGTTAGGAGTGAAAGAGAAGTATTTATTATAATATCTAAACTGTTTTGGGTTCTAGCCAGAACGCTCTCTGACAACATTGTTTTCTTTTTTATTTGCAACGGATCATTTTTATTCCCATTAGAAGTCTTGGCAGTAGCGCTAATGTTGACACAGATTCTTCACTGCACAGGGCCAGAAATCTGTTCCTTTTGGCACTGCATAAACATTTGATTTGAGTGTGTTGCCACTGTCCTAGTAGTGTGGTGAAGTTGGTTTAGCTCTGTTGGCTGGATGGTTAGTTTGCAAAGCACTATGATGCCAATATTGTGGGTTCAATTCCTACACCAGCTGAGGTCTCTCCTTCTCAACCTCACCTGAGGTAGGTGGCTGTTGGGTTAAATCACTACCAATCGTCTCTCTCTAATGAGAGACCAGCCCTATGGTTTGTTAAGACTCTAACAACTTGAGTTGTGTGGTAACCTCAAAAAGATTAGACATGTAGGGATTTGCTGAGACTATCTAGATTGTGCCATATAAATGTTAGTGTCATGAGCACAGCCTTACATGTTACAGAACAATAACACAACATATCCAGGAATTCCCTCTGAACCATGCTTCCTTCATCACGATGGCCTTGACAAAGATGCAATACTCCCTGCTGCACTGCATTTATGGCAAAGCAAGACCAGTACCAAGAGCTGTCTATTTTATCTATCTCAGAGCAATGCAGTGATAACAGTAGTTTTTCAGTATATAAGTTTATTTCCAAGAATTTCAAAATATTTCTACTATCACAAAACACCAGTTTCTAATACTTACTGTCAACTTTACCCCTAAGGAAACACCCAAACCTAACCAGTCGAACACAATGAACATAGATCGGGTACGAGACTCAAACACAAAACAACTGAACACGACACCAAGAAATCTTGCTTCTCTACTTTGTAAGCATTACAGAGTAGAAACAATGCCATTAGATATCACCAAGTATGAGTATGCCATACTTAACTCACAGGGTAATAGAAAGTGGCATACATTACACAGCCACTGTATTACTTCTGTAATTTACAGGGCAGTTATAGTTATCTCGTAGTTATTTCACTGGTTCATGAATGTCCTTTAGGGAAGGAAGCTACAGTCCTTATTTGGTCAGACCTGCTGCAATGTGTTTGACACTTAGCTGCTCTCTGGGCAATTGGGGTTGAGTGGTAAATGTCAGCGATGCTCATATCATTAAATGATTTTTTTTTTTAAAATCAGAATTTTAGGTTTCCATTGCATACGAGGACAAGATTTCAACTCTGTCTGCTCTGTCGTGCTGAGAATGAGGATTGGGATTAACTGTTGTCAGAGCTCTCATAACTCTGTTGATACACCCTTCTCAATTACTATTGTCTTACTCCGAGTTTTAAGGGAGAGTGAGTAACCTTGCTTATCCTGTAGTCCACAGCACTCTGGTTCTCTATCAATCATCCTGCCAATTTTTATATCATTTAAAAATTTCATAATCATTGCCCTATATTTAAACCTATAATTAATTGATATATGTATTCATGAATTTATATACATATAAAATTCATGAAGAGGAAGGTACCAAGCAATGATCCTTGCAAAACCCCAAGAGACACACCCTTTCAGTCACAAAAGCACATGTTGACATTATGGAATGCAGAGGATTGACTTCACTTCCTGCCACTGATCTCAATTTTTAATTTCCTTGGACTTCATGAGCTTGAATCTTTCCAGTGTGCAAATGTGGAGCCTTGTCAAAACCTTCCTGGAAGCCACATGGACCAAATAAGACATGCTACACTCATCAGTCATAGCCAACTCAAAAAATACAAACTGACCCTGAACAAATCCAACCTCTACTCAGTCAAAGCCCTGGAGCTCCCTTCCGAACAGCACTGTCAGTATCCCTAAAGCTTCTCCAGGAAAAATGTTGGCTGACTTGCACCCACCTCCAGGAATGGATAAAATAATTTACCCTTTTAATCTCTAATAAACCCTACATTTTCCTTAGATATTCTCTGATTCTTTAAAACATATCCTTGATTTTACTTGCCAATATTGTTTAGTCCTTGGTATCTGATAACAGCCTCCCTTTATTGCCTCATCCTGCCCTGTATGCTTCCTGACATTCAGGGAGGGGGTGCTAGATTTAGGATTCTCACATGATTTCTTTGCAGGAATGTATTTGTTCTGAGCCCCTGCTATCTCCTCCTTGAATACCTCCCACAGCTCCATCACTACTCTGTGCGTTCACCCAAGTGGGAAATCAAATAGCTCATTGATTCAGATCAGGTTTTTGTGTTGAAATAATCTACTTTCAGCATGATTGCAAAAGTGTGAAAGATAAGAATTTCTGGTTCTGGTTGCAAGAGGGTACTGTTGTTATATTTGTCACTTTACACCAAGACGCAGGACAGCACGAGTCAACCTCTACTAAGGTTCAATGCTTAGATGGTTTTCAAGTGTGACTGATGCCTCAGAAGATAGTATCAGTCAGTGACCATCATAAAATATCAGACATAAAATATCCTGTTTAAATTGCAAAGCAGCAGCATATCTAGTCATTTATAGGTCAAAGGCACATCTTATAGGTCTTACGCAAGCAGATTTATTAAAATGAAATTAAGAAATGCAGTAAGTGTCAATCTGCAGGAACACAGTTCTTCAAATGATCAACATTTAGCAATGGAAATAAAGGATTTGAGCTCAGCTTTTCGAGTCCTTTTGATGACAAAATTTCTTTAATCTGTACCCAGAACTTAAATACTGTTAATTAGCTTGTGTTACTATGGTGACTAGAAATGAAACTAAACCATCTTAACTGTCAACAGCACTTACAACGCTCCTTTAGGACTGAGCATGAGACTTTGTACTTGAAAATACATTGTAATCCAGTCTGTAGACAATTAAGGCCCATTCATCTCATTATGTGAGACACTCTCTCATGTATCAGAGGTTTGTCTTCATTTACAAGAATTTTTTACATTATTTAATGATTTGAAAATATGAAGTATAGTAAAAAGTTAAGAATATGCTGCCAGTGCTTTATCATCACATATGTGATCCTAGCATATGCTATCTAGAAATTCCTGGAAAGATAAATTCTCAAAGATAATTAGGATATAAATGTGTCTTATTGATAATGCAAAATAGGCACCAGGGAATTGGCAGCTTCTATTATGCACTGCCCAGTATTCTATTCCATTGATTTCAATATTGTTTTGCTATCGCTTATTTAGGAACAACATCCAATGGGAATTTCTACCTCAATGATCTTCTGGCTATTCATTGTGTGGGGATTGTGGGCAGCATTAGGAGCCATTTTTGACATCTCTGGAGATCATCTGTATGATATTTCATGGTGGTGAGAAGGATACAACTGTGTTTTGTACGCACCAAGGGTTTATGAAGAGGTGTCATTTAAATAGTAATTTAAACTAACATCAATTGGACCCATGTGTAAGTCTTGAACTTTTAACAAAGAACAGTTTGCAAAGAAAAATGGCTCTAGGTGTAACAACAAGGAACAGAGCTTTAGATAGATGCAGCCGGTCTATAAGATTTTCAGAGGGATGTCACATTGTCCAGTTTGTGGGTGGTATAAGATTATTGGATTCTGAACCCAGCCAGAAAGATTTTGAGAAATAGTTTGCTGTTTCTTGATCTCTCTTTCACTGCAATTCCTTTTGGCAAAATGGCAGGGCTAAGGAGTCACTAAAAGCGGCAATCAGAGGCCAGCAACTCTAACTGGCTGGGCCTTCTTCTTGGGGTCTTGATTCCAGACAAGAATCTAAGCTGTCCTTCCACTGCCTGATTAGCGTTGAATTTGGTGGACTTTCTCTGGAAAAACAGTCGAGATGTTTCCTTACTGCCTTAACAAGATTCTGCTTATCCTTCTCAGTGACTGAGCTTAACTTTTAAGGTCATGACCCTGCCTTGTTCTGAGTACCTTCTACCTCCTTCCCCCCACCATCCCCCATTGATTTAAGCACTTTGGTACATCAATGGTGTGGTGAAATGGTGAGTGAGTGGAATAATTTCTGATCAGAACTTACCCTTATGTTTGAAAAAGGTATTCTACCTTGTATCACATTGGCACAGCGAATAAATCTTATTGTGTCTTTGATCACACAGGTACAATCCCACCACTGATTAAATCAGTGGTCCAGACCGAGGAAGGAATGGCAACCAATGAAGAACTGAAGATGCTGGTGACCATCTCATGCATTCTGCTGGCTGCCCTGCTGCTGTTTGCTCTGCTTCTGATTGTTCGAAGGCGACGGAGGGAGCAGCGCCTGAAAAGACTGAGGGGTTAGACACATTTATAGAGTCATAGAGTTATACAGCTTAGAAACAGGCCCTTCTCTCCAACTCATCCATGCCAATCAGATATCGTAAACTGATCTAGTCCCATCTGCCAGCATTTGTATCCCTCTGAATCCTTCTTATTTATGGACCCATCCAGATGCCTTTTCAATGTTGTAATTGTACCAGCCTCCACCATTTCCTCTGGCTGCTCCTTTCACACACACACTGCCCTCTACGTGAAAAGGTTGCCTTTCAGGTCCTTTTCAAATCTTCCCCCTCTCACCATAGATCTCTACCCTGGGGAAAATACCTTATGTATTTACCCTATCAATGCTCCTCATGATTTTAGAAACATCTATAAGGTCATCCTCAGCCTCCAATCCTCCAAGAACAAAAGCCTCAGCCTATTCAGTTTCTCTCTGTAGCTTAAACTCTCCAGACCTAGCAACTTCCTGGTAAATATTTTCTGAACATTGTCAAGTTTAACAGCATCTTTCCTGTAGCAGGAAGACCCGAATTGAACACTGTATTGTAGAAGTGGCCTCACCAATGTCCTGTACAGACAAAACATGACATCCCAGTTCCTACACTGAATGCGCTGACCAATGGAAGCAAGCGTGTCAAATGTCATCTTCACCACTCTGTCTACCTGCAACTCTACTTGCACCTGCACTCTTTAAGTCTCTTCATCCAGTAAAGCCTTACTATTAACTGTATAAGTTCTGTCTTGGTTTGCCAAACCAAAATGCAGTGCCTCACATTTATGCAACATAATCTGTATCTGCAATTGGCCCATATGATCAAGGTCCCATTGTACTCTGAAATAACCTTTTTCACTGTCCATCACACCACCAAAATTGGTGTCATCTGCAAACTTACAAACCATACCTCATATTCACATCCAAATCATTTATAGAAATGACGAAAGGCAATGGACCCCACCTCAATCCTTGCAACACATTTGTTAGTCACAGTCTCTTTAAAAAGTCTCTTCGGACAATCTCAGATCCACACTCTCCCCTGACTATCATTTAAAGATGTCACTGGCCTTGACTATTCTTCTCCTGTTTGAGTGTTTTTGATGAAGAGCTTATGCTCGAAATGTCAGCTCTCCTGCTCCTCGATGCTGCCTGACCTTATATGCTTTTCCAGAGTCACACCTTTGACTCTGATCTCCAGCATCTGCAGTCTTCACTTTCCCCTGAGCGTATTTGTTGCCAGGTTATACTGTCACATGGTATAGCAAGGCCAGCATGGGGCCATCTCAAGGTTCTTTCTTTTTAACATCTTGAGACAGGTATGATAATGAATATCTCCTTTTCTTACAGATGCCAAAAGTCTGGCCGAGATGTTGATGAGGTAATGCACTGCAGTTTTTCAGTATTCAATGTTATTCATGTTACAGACTGCCAACGATGATACCTGTTCTATCTGGAATTTCTGTGCCCCTGTTGAAAACAAAAAAAAAATCACTGGTGACTATTCCAAAGTCACACCAGACAGCAGTATGGTCACTGCATCCAGTTGCATATGCCAGGGTCATATATGGGCCTTATTACCAGCCAATGGTGGGTTATGGGTACCAAGCAAGCATACTCCAGCTGCTGGCCACTTCTCAGAGAATAGGAAACCAACTGGTGTCTACATTGAGCTGCCTGGCAAGGCCAAGACTTTAACAATGGGTGGCAGGAGTGGCCTCAAATGGGGCATCAGTTGTCCCAGATTGTTTATGTGGCATTGCGGTGCGTCAGTCAGAAGTTGCTCACATATTTTGGGTGAAGCCTTTGCTCCACAGGTTGAATTGAGTGCCTGTTCCACCCCGTTTGTACCTGAAACATTTTGTATGGCAATTTGCTGGAAATACGAGCTATTAAAATCAGAGTCAAAGGGAAGGGGACATCTGGAACCTACATCAATGGAGCAAGTTAATATTTAGCCAATCAGAGTATGCAAGTGATGAAACATAAATTGAGAAGGAAATGTTTTACTTAGTCTTTGAATTATTTGGCAGGCCAGCTAATTGCTAATTTGCCTTCAGGGAGCTGATGCTGAGCTTCTTTCTTGAACTGCTGCAGTCCATGTGGCATCAGTATATCTGAATACCATGAGGCATGAAAGGATTAGCGGTATAGCCCTGTGTAAAAATGGTGTGTGGCATGGAGGGGAACTTGTAGCTTGCAGTGTTATGTGCTTCTGCTGCCCTTGCCTTTCTGGGCAGTCGAACCACTGGATTTGGAAAGTGTAAGTTAGAGTTGATGAACTCAGTGTCAAAACTGGCACAGAAATGAAACGAGGAGAGGGAAAAAAAAGGAGACAGAGAGAGAAAAGGAGTAAAATAAGACAGCAATTAAACCATGAAGAAATTTTTTCCACTCAATACCAAAGAGGTTCTTTGGAAATAAGTCCTTACAATCTTACCAGACCATAGGGCTGCTCTCTCATTGGAGAGAGCGAGAGAGAGAGAGAGACGACTGTGGTGATTTAGCCTGAGGGTCACCATGCCTCAGGCAAGGGGAGACAATGGGAATCAATCAGAAGTGAACCTACACTGTTGGCAGCACTGTGCATTGCAAACCAGCCATCCAACCAACTGAGCAATCTGACCCTCAAATGACTTCTAATGCATTGTTAAGAGAATCTCTGATGATCAGTCGGGTTTAAATATACAGAGATGTTCACTAGTTCTTTGCGTCACTTCAGATTGACTTGTAAATGCCTTTGAGTATCATGATGGCACTGCTCAGTACAGTTCAATGGTGAGCTGTGCAACAAGATGCCATTTTCCTCAAGCAAACAGTGGGACAGTGCAATTGGACAGCAATATAAAAGTTACAGTCCTTATCTTTGCCTCATGTCTGAGGTTCCTAAGGAATTTATGCTTAAGTAATTGTAAGCATTATAAACCTCATTACTACACCGACAGCATGTTATGGGCTAATATTCTCAAGGAACCGAACATGTTAAAAAAATCTTGGAAGCAATTGTTCTAATCACATTTGTTTAAAGATTATGATGCCCTGTGCCTGTTAGAGGAGGCATATTTTGGATAAATATTTAAAGATGAGGTAATGTTGAGTGTCTGTAGACAATGTAAACCAAACCATTCCTCTAATTCGGAGAGAATCTCATGAATCAGCATCGTCTATTGTCCACATTTGATGAATGACTGCAATTGAAAAATCTTATAGATGTCAGAAATGTATTTGGAGGGTTCGCACAGCACCGCCAAGTTTGCTTTTTCACCCAATTGCAGTTAATCTGTGTCCTGTGTTTCCTGAAATTCAGTGTCAGATTTTCGTATGCTCCACAAACCTTTAAAAATGGTGGGAAGGATACAGAGATAGAAGTGACGTCTGACAGATCCAGTTTTTGGCAGCAGGTGCATGGTACAACTAAAATGGGAAACCCCCAGTTAGAAAAGAAATCTGAATTTCATGCTGTGCACAAAAAGACCCCATTTTGCCTGTTTGAAGGATCCTCATTTGCAATGTGGCTGTCACAAGTTGGCAGAAGTGCCTAAATTCTCTTGAAGGGTGGAGAATGTCTTTATAACTGTCAAGATCTGAAACTTCTCTCAATAATACCATCTTTAAAATGAAAAGAAAAGAGTACAGTTGTCGTTCCTGATGAAGGGCTTATGCCTGAAACGTCGATTCTCCTGCTCCTCAGATGCTGCCTGACCGGCTGTGCTTTTCCAGCACCACACTCTCGATATTGCTGTTGTCACTGGAGAGCTTTCTTTAAAAAAAAACCCTGTTGCATTGCTTTGCCTGACCGTCAATCGGAAGGAAACTATCAGATTAACAGGAACGTTCCAGCTGGTCAGACAATTTCCATAGATCTCTGTTGACATTTCCACAGATGTCACCCCTGAACCACTGAAAATGTTTGGCTGAATTTAAGGAGCTACAGTTATGTCAACAATGGATTCCGAGTTCACTATTTGTTTGACTATTCAAAGACGCTATAAAAGGATTATCTGTCTTCGACGTGGATCTGAATATAAATTTGTTCTGGTTTTTTCCCATGGTCCAAAGGTGTGCAGGTTAGGTGAATTGGCCATGCTAAATTATCCACAGTGTTCAGGGATGTATAGGTTAGGTGCATTAGTCAGGGGAAATGTAGGGTAATGGGTTTGGGTGGGATATTCTTCGGAGAAGTAATGTGGACTTGTTGGGCCAAAGGGCCTGTTTCCACATTGTAGGGATTCTAATTCAAACTATGGCACGCTTGTTTTAAAGAGGGTCACAAACTAATGAAGACCTAAACAATAAAAACAAGAAGCTTTTGAAATGAAATGGTTGCAATAATGTCATTATGTGGAAGACCTCAGACGTCATGGCTATTACCAGAACGTGCTTAAGGCATAGATATTAGGTTATATGTGGTTTTCTTTCTATCTCTTCCAAGTAAAAACACAAGGACATCTGATACCCTGAATAAACAGCAGCAGACACTGAGAATGCACATCGATATCCCTCGAGCACAGCTTCTGATAGAAGAGAGGGATACCATGGAAACAATCGGTATGAAATTCACCATCTCAATACTTTCCAATCATTTGTAAAATGATATCATTTAATTCCTAAATTAATTGCCTTTTTGACCATTAACCTGGATATATCAAAAATTCATCCTGCAGCTTGAGGGACAATAATGTTTCCTTTTCTTGGAGACAGAATCTTGTTGAGGCACAGGAGCTAGGGAGTCTTGCCAGCTGGATGGAGAGCTGGTAAGAGTGCTGCACGGCTTCTTGGCAGTGGAGGGATGTAGAGAGAAAGAGATTGAAGGAGTAGAGCAGTTCCCTGTCCTATGTTCAGTCCTTTAATCAGGCTTTGAGTGTCGGGATACCCCTCCCCTTAATTGGCTGACAGGTGACCAAAACGGCTTCTTCTTTGGACGCGTTGCATGGCACATGAACACATGGAGCTGGGCTAATCCCAGTGTTGGAGAGATGAGGCCCTTAAAGTAGTTCCTTAATTGACCAATTAGTAGACTCAGTTGATGGAGCAGGAAAACCAACCAGGAACCTTCCCACCCAGAACTTAGAATCATAGAGTCGTATAGGACAGAAACAGACTCTTTGGCCTAACTTGCACATGCTGACCAACTTTCCTAAAATGAACTATTCCCATTTGCCTCTATTTCACCCATATACTCCTAAACCTTCCATATCCACATACCTATCCAAATGTCTTTTAAATGTTGTAATTGTACTCACCTCAACTGCTTCTGCTGACAGTTTGTTTCATAAATACACCATCCTCCGTGAGAAAACATTACCTCTTAGGTCCCTTTTAAATCTTACCCCTCTCACCTTAAACCTATGCCCTGTAGTTTTGGAGTCTCGCACCCTGGTAGGAAGACCTTGGCTATTTACGCTATCTAAGCCCTTCATGATTTTATAAACCTCTATAAGGTCACTCCTCGACCTCCGACGCTCCAGGGAAAAAAGACCCAGCCTTTCCTCATAACTCAAACCCTGTAGTCTTGGTAACTTAATTCAGGCAGAGGAGTAAGACAGGGTGGGGGTGGAGGGTTGGAAGCATCACTCTGAAATAAATGTTTTTCCTGTCACAAAGCTTTTCACCTCAGGAAGCCAAAAATTCCGCCCTTGGCTCTGAAGGGCTCGGGCAAAGTGCAGAAATTTGCCAGAATTCACAGAATCACGGAACTGTTACAGCACATGAGGTCATTCAACCCATTGTGTCTGCATATGCTCTTCAAATGAGCATTGTTTCTTGCAACCAATTCCATGCTTGTTCCCCATACACTTGCACATTACTTCTGTCCAGGTAAACATCTAATCCCCTGTTGAACGCCTCAATTGAACTGTCCTCCCCTACATTTTCAGGTTGTGTATTCACTACGGAGCTATTTGCTGTGTGGAAAAGGTTTGCTTGCATCGTTTCCAAGTCACTTTAAGTCTTTGACCACTAGTTCTTTATCCTTTTGCAAGCGTTATCAGTTTCCCACTACCTGATCTATCAAACCCGACCATAACTGTGAATTATACCATTGGCCTTCATTCTGTTGAGGAGAGTAGAGGAACTGTTGTTGTTCTTCTAAGTTTAAGTTGTAAGGAGATTTAATGGAGGTGTTCAGAATTATAAAGGATCTTAATAGGATAATTAAGGAGAGATTGTTTCCAATGACACAAGAGTCAGCAAGCAGATTTCAAAGATTTAAGATCAACTGGAAAAGTAAAATAATTACAAATTTAAAAATAAGATAGTGAAGAAGAGATTTTTTTAAATGAATCTGCACTTCATTGCCTGAAAGAATATTGGGAAGAGATTCATGGAGTCACAGAGTAATTTACAGCACACAGGGAGGCACATAATAACCATTCTGAATGCAATAATAACCTTCACAAGGCAATTGGACACATACTTGAAAAGGAAACTTTGCAGATTTGTCACAAAAGAGGAGTGGGACTCATTAGAAAGCTCTTTTAAACAAGCAACATCAGTAGTACAATGGGTCACTTGGGCTCCTTCTGTGCCCTATGATTGTACAGCTTGTACATTTTCATGGTAGCTCAGTGGTTAACACTGCTGCTGTACAGTGTGAGGGACATGGGTTTGATTCCACCCTTGAGTGACTGTCTGTGTGGAATTTGCACATTCTCCCTGTGGTTTGTATGGGTTTTGTCCTACAGTCCAAAGATATACAGGTTAGGTGGATTGGCCATGCAAAATTGCCCATAGTATCCAGGGATGAATGGATTAGTCATGGGAAATGCAGGGTGATAGGGTAGGGGATAAGTCTGAGGGGGATGCTTTTTGGAGTCAATGGACCAAATGGCCCGCTTCCACATTGCTGGGATTCTATGATTTATAACACTTAAAAGTACAAACTTTTCTCTAGTTACAGTTGGTTACATATGGCAATGACAGCTTTCCGGTTCTTTGTTCAAGTGGTCAATCTTCATTAGTAATATTAGACAGTCAGCATTGCCAAAATAACCTTTCATGGTGGATATAAAAAAAAACATTGTAACTTTGTTCAATTCCTACACAGTTGTGCTTTCCAGCAGAAGTTGCCACATAGTAATCACATGATATCGAAATGCCTTGTCTACTTTTTTCTAATATAAAATGATTATGTCAACATATGACAATGGAAAGTAGCCCTCAATATAATCACACTGAAGTTACATTGACTGGCCAGCAGTGGGGCTAGAGTACCTCAGTCTGTTTCTCTGCCAGGATTGTCAAGAAGCTCAGACAAGTCAAATTCCTTGCTTCCTAAATCCACTCTATCTTGTGTATTTACCTGTAAATGATTACATAAAATATATTTATATAATAACAAGGACAAGATTAATGACTTTGAAATGACCACTGAATTGCATCAGTGCATGATATCGATTTATTCCTGTCTTTTAGCACCACTTTGGATTCTGATTGACTCTGCAATGCTGAAAGAGCATTTATCTATATGTGTGTATGTGTGTGTTTACATTACTATGTATAGACATATAACGAAAAGAAGTATGCACAAATAGCTAGCTGTTATTTGCCATTGAGAATGAAAAGATCACTTTGATAAAGCTGAAACTGCGATGAAGTTTTGGGATCAACAGAGGTTTAAGGGCCAGTAATAACCAGAAAGGAAGTGGAATTGCACATGCACATACCCAGTGTGAGAGGAGAGAGCCATATGAGTTACAGCACAGAAGGAGGCCATTTAATCCCTCATACTGGAGCTGGTGCTTAGTCAGTCCTTAACTTGAACTATGTTACACTAATCTCCTTGTCCTCAGCCTCACCTCTGAATTAGGAGGTTGTGGGTTTATGCCCCCTTCCAAAGACTTAAACCCATAATCAAGGGTGACTCTAGTGCCCTGCTAAATAGAGTGGTGCACTGTCAGCAGTGCCATCTTTATGATGAGACATGAAAACAAGGCCCTGTGTGCTCCACAAACTATTGCTAAGAGTTGTAAAACAAAAACAGGCAAGTTCTCCATGGTGTTCAACAGTCAACATCTTTAGGTTAGAAAACCTAGTAATTTAATCCATGGCTTTCTGTGAACACTTGCTGTTCTAGTTGGTTGCCTTTTACCCTTTCATTTCAACAGTAACTTAACTTCACAATGTTTGAGGCTGCAGTGTTTTGCTGAGATGGCAGAGGCACATTTAACTCTTGCAAGTTCTTTATGTTTCCTTGCTCAGAATCATAGAAATGAGAGAACCTTCAGATTGGAGCAGTGCAGGAACTGAACTCAACAGAAACTCCACTTTGAAGCAATAAAGCCTCTCATGATTGCATCAAACTGCATGCCACCTTTCATTTTAATATCTCTTTTGGATGAAAATCTGTTGAAAGACTGATTTGTAAACAGTGTACACCTGCTGTGTTACAGACGACCGATCTACTGTGCTACTGACGGATTCGGACTTTGGAGAGGCTGTGAAACAGAAATCGCTAACGGCCACACACACTGTCCATTACCACTCAGTCTCGCAGGCCACTGGCCCTCTAGTGGATGTTTCAGATGCCCGACCTGGAACCAGTGAGTATTCTTGACGGAGAGGGAGTGCAAGTGAGAAAAACCAACATGAGAGAGTGTGGGGATGGTTGCCATGATGGTGAATGGATTTGTTCCCATTAGTTCCTTTATTGTTCAGATTATTGAGTACAGTAGTTGGGAGATCACATTGCGGCTGTACAGGACATTGGTTAGGCCACTGTTGGAATATTGCATGCAATTCTGATCTCCTTCCTATCGGAAAGATGTTGTGAAACTTGAAAGGATAGAGAAAAGATTTACAAGGATGTTGCCAAGGTTGGAGGATTTGAGCTATAGGGAGAGGTTGAATAGGCTGGGGCTGTTTTCCTGGAGCGTCAGAAGCTGAGGGTGACCTCATAGATCATGAAGGGCATAGATAGGACAAACAGACAAGGTATTTTCCCAGGGGTTGGGGAGTCCAGAACTTGAGATTATAGGTTTAGGGCGAAAGGGGAAAGATTTAAAAGAGAGCTAAGGGGCAACTTTTTCCCGCAGACAGTGGTGCGTGTGTAAAATGGGCTGCCAGAGGAAGTGGTGGAGGCTGATACAATTGAAACATTTAAAGGGAATCTGGATGGGTATATGAATAGGAACGGTTTGGAGGGATATGGGCTGGGTGCTGGCAGTTGGGACTAGATTGGGTTGGGATATCTGGTCAGTATGGACGAGTTGGATCAAAGGTTCTGTTTACATATTGTACATCTCTATGACTATGACTCTAGTAGTCACAGCTGTCTTTAACTAGTGTTGGCTTCATTTGAGTAGGAATGGGAGTTTTTGTCATGGACTCTGGACCCCAGTCTGTGTTTTAAGGAGGATCCCTCAAAGAGCTTGTCTCTGAAATTCCACTGAGGTGCCCCTGCTATAGCTTCTGAGAAAATGGCATAAACCCACTATTACTTGCAAAACACATTTGGACTATTGCCCTATGGAACTTTGTTCTAATGTTCAAATTGATGGGCATTTCAGGCATTAAGTAATGGTTAGTCTGTGTCAGAGGAGAAATAGTCAGCTCCAGTGATATGCCCTGATGGCACTTGTTTTGTTGCAAATTGACAACTTTCATTTCCTACTCTTACCATCCTGATAGCCTGTCTGAGTATCAGCTTTGAGCTCAGCCACAAATAAAAACTCATGGATTCGAATTCACTCAGTGACTGATTCAAAGAGCTTAATTTTCATGGAGATGGGAAGATTTCTTGATTCACTGATGCCCTGCCCCCACACCGAGCCAATCCCAATTTTGTAAGGAGGAGGAAGGATGCATTGTGGAATTCACACAAGCAGGAAACCTCCAAATCAGTTTGATCATTTGAACTTAGTGCTGGGTTTCAACAGACTCCAGTTTGGCTCTTGCAAAAGTCTGAATCATAGACCAAGAGAGAAATTGGTTGGCCTTTCGTAACTGCTTTCTAAGGGTGGATAAGTTTGGTCTGATCTGTCTTGATCAGATGTATTTTTTTCAAAAACCCTTCTCTTTAAACCGCAAGAGAAAAAACTAGCTCAGTGTCAGTGACTTTTTTTATACAAATACTCTGCTGAACTATTTTAGCTGGGGTAGCATCTGTTGGAGCAGTTTCAATAGAGATATTTGTTGAAATTTTCCAAAATGCAATTCATCATGAATGCTTCACTGAGTTTCAAATACTACAACTTTCCCAGCATGGAATCTGCAATCATTGTTTGATTGACAGCTTAGAGCAGATATTAAGGGATTAGTTACTTAAATAGGAGTTTGTTTTTTATAAAAGATTAAACATAGAGTCATACAGCACAGAAACAGATCCTTTGGTCCAGCTCATTCATGCCAATCGGATTTTCTAAACTGAGCTAATCCCGTTTGCCTGTGTTTGGCCCGTATTCCTCACAACCTTTCCTACCTATATACATGTCCGAATGTCTCTTTAAATGTTGTAATTATACACAACTCTACCACCTGTCTGGCAGTTCGTTCCATATGCACACCACTCTCTGAGTGAAAAAGCTGTCCCTCGGGTCTCTTTTAACTGTTTCTTTCCCCTTTCATATTAAACCTTTGCTATCCAGTTTTGGCCTCCCCTACCCCAGGAAAAAGGCCTTGGTTATTCACCTTTTCCATGCTCTCTTGATTTTATAAATCTCTATAAGGTCGCCCCTCAGCCTCATATGCTTCATGAAAAAAGACTCAGTCTATCAAGCCTCTCCTTATAACCCAAATCCTCCAGTCACAATAACATATTTATCAATCTCATTTCTGCACTCGTTCCAATTTAATAACATCCTTCCTGTACAAGAGTGACCAGAATTATACACAGTACTCCAAAAGTGGCCTCACCAATATCCTGTACATGATGTCACAATTACTGCACTCAATATACTGACCAATGAAGGCAAGCGTGCCATACACCTTCTTCACCGGCCTGTCTACCTGTGTTATAACTTTCAAGGAATTGTGTATCTGTACCGGTAGATCAGATTCAAAAACTCTGGTTTGCATGAAGGGGAGACTCGTTTTCCATCATCAGGTCTGTACACTGAGAACTTAATTGGATTTTTAGAAAATATTTTTCATCTCCACAAGACTCATGGATGCTGAATGGGTCAGAATTGCTTTGGCACAAAGGGGTATGATGGACCTCAAGAGTAGGTGGAGGAGTGGGTTAACTTTGAGTTGACGTAACAATATGAGGGCTGCATGGTGGTGGCGAGTGGTCTAGCCCATTTACTTTGGAATTCTCAATCCTGGGAATATATATCACTACCATACATGACTGACTCAATATCACTTTTTGAAATCTAAACTTATGCGAGTCCACTGAATTTATACCATCCTGCGTCTGCTTAGCTGTATCTGGAGATAGCAGGTTTAACTGCATCCCATGTCACATTAAGCGCACCACCCACACCCCATTCCCCTTTTACCCAGAGCAAAAGTCTTGGGACATTGGGTAACTGGGGCATTTTTGCTAAGGCATACCAGTTGAGTCAGGACATTTCCCATTTCAAGCCACCTTGCCTGAAGACTGGGGACAGAATTTTTCATAGGGCAGTGTTTTCCACCCTGCTACCAGCAAACGTCAGTAGGAGGTGCAGCCCCACTCTGGACAGCCATGGAGCATTACTTAGCTAGATGAGAGACTGCTGCCCTTATTGGGAAGAAGTCCCATCTTGGAAATGCTCGTCAACTATATAAACTGGCAGCTCTCTACAACCAGCAGTGACACAGGTAATAGAGGCCTTTGTTGGGACTACACCAAATCCCACAGAAAGATCTGCCTAGAACCCTGGAAATTGGTACAGGATACGTTATGTAGCTCGGAAAGGAATCCTCAATAGGGGAAAGGAGCTAGAGGATGAAAATTGTCATAATAATGTAATGATAACCAGTTGATTAATTCCATGAGTTGGTTTATTTTTTGTCAAAGTATAAAGTCATAGAGACGTACAGCATTGAAACAGACCCTTCAGTCCAACTTTTCCAATCTATTACCACCTGCCAGCACCCACCCCATATCCCTCCAAACAATTCCTATTTATATACCTAACCAGATGCCTTTTAAATGTTGCAATTGTACCAGCCTGCACCACTTCCTCTGGCAGCTCGTTCCATACACGTACCACCCTCTGCGTGAAAACGTTGTCCTAGGTCTCGTTTATATCTTTCCCTGCTCACCTTAAACCTAAGCCCTCTAGTTCTGGACTCCCCCGCCCCAGGGATAAGACTTTGTCTATTTATCCTATCCATACCCCTCATGCTTTTATAAACCTCTATAAGGTCACCCCTCAGCTCTGACATTCCAGGGAAAACAGCCCTAGCCTATTCAACCTCTCCCTATAGCTCAAATCCTCCAACCCTGGCAACATCCTTGTAAATCTTTTCTGAAACATTTCAAGTTTCACAACATCTTTCCAGTGGGAAGGAGACCAGAACTGCATGCAATATTCCTTCAGTGGCCTAACCAATGTCCTGTACAGCCGCACATTATAAACTACAAAGCAGAAACTCTAGCAAACCAAACGATTTCTATGTGTGCAGCGTACAAACTGGATGAGACTGAGTCGCAACATTGTGTGTACATAGCACATGGAGTCCATAAAGATGAACTCTCTTAAGGGAACCGACAACAGGGGTTATGTTTGAGAAGACTTCCCAATCAGGAAAGTGTGTGTGTGTGTGTGTGTGGCAAACTTCCACCCCCACCTTGATACCCAAATAGGTAACAATGCTCGGTTCCCTCCACCACTGTACCCTCCCTCACCAAAAGCTCCCAACCAGCCTCAAAGTTACACTCTGACAGACAGCAGCTCTTAACTGGCCACTAACCGTCCGCCTAAGAGCCTCAGTCAAGGTGGGCAAGCTTCTCCAGTCTTCTGTCAAACCCATAAAATCATGGCCAGGTGGAAGACAGGTGAGGAAGGAATGGGAAGGATATTTGTAGATACCTGCTGATGGTAGATTTACACAATTCTGTCCTTCGTGAAGAGGTCGATGAAAAATAAAGAAAAAGTGTCACAGTTTGACCAATTCAATCTCATATAAACAGGAGGTTTATACTTGATCAGTTTAGATATTAACTCTCCTCTGAGAACTATAGGAATGATTCAGCCCAGAAAAGGGCCCTTTGGCCCATCTTTCCATGCCCCCAAAGGTATCCCATTTTCCTGCACATGGCCAATAGCCCTGCAGCTTACAGCACTTAAGGTGCAGATCCAGGTACATTTTCAAAGAGTTTCGGGTCTCTGCCTCCACCACCAACTCAGGCAGTGAATTCCATACACCCACCATCCACTGCATAATGAAGTTATTCCCCATATCCCCCCTAAACTTTCAGCCACCCAGCTTGATTCTGGTTTTTGAAATCTCTGCCAAGGGAAACAGGTTCCTCCTGTCTACTCTATCTCTACCCCTCACAATGTTGTACACCTCATCACGTCACCCTTCTGCCATCTCTACTCCAAGGAAAACAACCCCAATCTCTCCTCATCACTATGCACTCCAGCCCCGGCAACATTCCAGTCAATCTTCTCTGCACTCTCTTCAGTGTACTTATGTCCTTCCTATACTGTGGTGACTTGAACTGTATATATATTTCAGTGAGGTGATGCACTTTGGAAAGAATAACAGGAAGGCAGAGTACCGGGACAATGGAAAGATTCATGATAGTATGGATGTGCAGAGGGATCCTGGAGTCCATGTACATAGATCCTTGAAAGCTGCCAACCAGATGGATAGTGCTGTTAAGAAAGCATATGGTTTGTTAGGTTTCATTCGTAGAGGGATTGAGTTCCGGAGCCACAGTATCATGCTGCAACTGTACAAAATGCTGGTGCGGCTACACTTGGAATGTTGTGTACAGTTCTGGTCCCCATATTTCTTGAAGGATGTGGAAGCATTGGAAAAAGTGCAGAGGAGATTTACCAGGATGTTGCCTGGTCTGGAGGGAAGGTCTTATGAGGAAAGGCTGAGAGACTTGAACCTGTTCTCATTGGTAAGAAGAAGGCTAAGAGGGGATTTGATAGAGACATACAAGATGATCAGAGGATTAGGTAGGGTAGACAGTGAAAGTCTTTTTCCTCGGGTGATGACATCAGCGTGTACGAGGGGGCATAACTACAAATTGAGGGGTGATAGATTTAAGACTGATGTCAGAGGCAGGTTCTTTATGCAGAGAGTGGTAAGGGTGTGGAATGCACTACCTGCTAATGTCGTCAACTAAGCCACATTAGGGAGATTTAAACAATCCTTGGATAAGCACATGGATGATTTTGGGATAGTGTAGGGGGATAGTGCAGGGGAATGAGCTGAGAATAGTTCACAGGTCAGCGCAACATCGAGGGCCGAATGGCCTGTTCTGCGCTGTATTGTTCTATGTTCTATGTTCTGGTTGTGGCCTCACCAGTGTTTTATACAGTTTCATCATTATATCCCTTTTTTGCATTCCATATCTCTGCCAATGAAGGAGAATATTCCATATATCTTCTTTATAATCTTCCCTACCTGTACTGCTATCTTTAGTGACCTGTTCCCTCTCAGTATATTCCCAATTATTATGTATTGCCTTTTACTATTTGACCTTCCTAACTGTATTACCTCACATTTATTAGAGTTGAACTCCATCAGCCACTTTCCTGTCCACTCCAACATCCAATCTTATCATTTTGGAGCTTACAGCTCTTTTCTATCCACGACATGGCCAATTTTTGTACAAGCTGCAAATTTCCAAATTGTGCCCCTCAAATCCAAATCTTAGTGTAGAAATCAAACATCAGGTTTCCCAACACTAAGCCCTGAGGAACACCACTTGAAACAGCTGTCCATTCACAAGGGCAGCCATCAACCATTAGCCTTTGTTTCCTGTTTCTCAGCCAATGATCCAATTTGACACATTACCATGTATCCCTTGGGCTTTTACTTTTTTTAACTGGGCCTACCATGTGGGACCTTGTCAAATGCCTTACTAAATTCGATGTAGGCACCATCCGTTGCACTACCCTCGTTGATCCTCCATGTCATTTCCTCAAAGAATTCAATCAAATTTGTAAGATATAACCATCCCTTCACAAAGCCATGCTGACTATCCCTGACTAGTCCATGCCTTTCTAAGTGACAGTTTATCTGATCTCTCAGGACGATTCCAACAATTTGCCCACCACTGAAATAAGACTAATTGGCCTACAATTGTTTGATATTTCCTTTACAAACATGGAACCATATTTGCATTCCTCCAGTCCTCCAACACCTCACCTGTGTCTAGTGAAGATTGGAACATAATCCCCAGAGCATCTGTTATTTCCTCCCTGACCATCAATATCCCAGGGAACAACCTATCTGGTCCTGGTGATTTATCCACTTTTAAGATTCCACTTCCTCTAATACTTCACCTCTCATTTTGATTATTTTGTCCGATATTTCACCCTGCTCCTCTTGGATTCCTGCACCCACATGATCCTTTCCTTAATGAATGCGGAGACAAAAAGATCATTTAAAATCCTTCCATATTCTCTGCATCTTCACACAAGTTCTCTTCTTCATCTCTGATAGGTCCTACTTTTCCTTAACTATCCTTTTGCTCCTTATATAATGATAAAACATCTTTGGGTTTTTCCTTTGTCTTGCTTGCTAATATTTTTCTAATACCCTCTCTTTAATTGCCTTGTGTTTTACTTGATTCCTGTGCTTCCTCTAGGCTACCTGCAATGTTGGGTTTTTTGTGACTATCATAAACTCTCTTTTTCTGTTTAATCTTCCCCTGTATTTTTCTAGACAACCTAGATTTCGCAGTAGCATTCTTATTTTTGGAGGGGGCTTGTCTGCTTTGTGCCCTAATGATCTCATGTTTTAGTGCCTCCCACTAGTTTTCCACTGAGTTTATACTTTAGCAGCTCTATCCAGTGCTCCTCAGTCAAATCACTTCGCAGTTTTGTAAAATTTGCCTTCCCCAAGGTAAAGCCTTTTACACCTGATTTATCTCTGTCTGCAATAAGACTAAATCTAACAGAATTGTGGTCACTATCCTCAATATAGCCACCCACTGTCATTTCACCCACTTGTACAGCTTCATTTTCCAAAATTAAATCCACAATTGTGTTTCCTCTCATTGGGCTTGTCATGTATTCTTTAAAATAAATTTCCTGGACATAGTACATAAACCTTTCATCCTTAATGCCCCTTACATTGTTTAAAACCCAATTGATATTGGGATAGTTAAAGTCTCCTACTATTATTGCCCTCTTATTCCTACAGGCTCTTGTCCAATCTCCTCAGCAATTATTGCCTCAGTAACTGAAATCACAAGAGCCACCAAGTTTTACAACATGTAATTCCATTATATAGAGAATGGCACGCTTTATCTCTATTGTCTCAGATGAAAGTTGTTTTGTCAAAAGCCTGGCAGTCACCAAATAGCAAAAGTCGTTTATAATAAGAGAGCAGCAGGACTTCAAGCCCACCCCCTTGCGATTAACTTTCACAAAGAATCCTTAGCAACCGACAGGAGAAGCTATCGTAATTTCTACTCACATTTACAATTCTCAGGTTAATGCTCTGATCCTTACACATCACCGTATTGCAGGTTCATCTGAGATCAATAGCAGAACATTGCAGTTCTTAATTCACTCTTGCTTGCCCCAGGGGGCAAGGAAAGAGAGAGAGAAAGAACACTGCATCAATTTTCAGTGAACAATTGACACTGTGAGCCACTGCAGTGAGATTGTTAGAGAGTTGTGGAGGAAAAGATTTTTTTGCTAATTGCATTCTGGTTTTTCTCTGTCTTCGAAAGCAGTGCCCTCTCCATCAGAGGTGAGGCTCCACATGGAGGTGTGATACCATCCTACAGTGATATGCCTAAGTGTATTATGGGCATTTGTCATGTGTGTGTGTGTGAATGGGAATTATGGAGGTGGGACGATGGCTGAGTTGTGAACACTGCTGTTGGACAGTGCCAAAGACCTCGGTTCAATCCCAGCCTCAGATGACAATCTGTGTGGATTTGCACATGCTACCCTATGTCCTGTGGATGCTGTGGTTTTCTCCCACAGTCCAAACATGTGCAGGTTAGGTGGATTGGCCACAGAAAATGCAAGGCTATTGGGTCAGTCTGGTGGGATACTGTTTGGAGAGTTGGTGTGGACTGGATGGGCTGAATGGCCTACTTCTATACTGTATGGATAAAATGGAACTAGAAGCGGACCCTGCCCTTCCTTAGATAATATGAATCAATTTGATTGTGGATTCCAGACCCAACCATTTGAACCCCTGAGCTACATTCTAAGGTTGGGGATCCTTTTGCCTGCACACTGCAAGAGTGATTTACTTTCCAGTTATCAACCTGCTGTTCGCTCATCCGACCACAAACCTCTGTAGTATAACCCACCTTGTCAGTTCTTTGTGATTCCATTTCCCTTTCCCTCCAGCCCTATAATGCCTTCAATTATAATCTTTCCCTCTCCCATTAAGATCATTTCTGCAATTTAATCATCTCTTGCAGAATATTCAAACACTTCATTGGTGTGTGTGCGTATGTGTGAGTGTGAGTAAGTGTGTGTGTGGGTGGGGGGGTGGGAGAGAGAGTGTGCGTGTACGAGTGTGTGTGTGTGTGAGTGTGTGTGTGAGAGAGAGTGAGAGTGTGTGTATGTGTGTGTACATGTGTGTGTGTGTGAGAGAGAGTGTGTGTATGTGTGTGTGAGAGAGTGTGTGTGTGTGAGAGAGAGAGTGTGTGTGTGTGTTTATTTATATATACAATATCTTCCAGTCTTGGGAAAGGTCTTCAGCTGTAAAATCTATACCAGTAGATTCCCATTTTTCTTGTTTGGTTAGATGTTCGTGGTTAGGTCAGCATTTAGTGCCCTTAGAAGGTAGCAGTGAGCCGCCTGCTTGATATCACTGCAATCCATGTGGTGCAGGTACAACCACAGTGCTGTTTCGAATGTTAAAGGAACTTTAGTTAATTGCAGATAAAAGCAGAAGAAATTGGAGCTCTCTGTGCCTGATCTGCTATTCAACCAGAGCACAGCTGGTCTTCTGGGCCAATCCCACCTTTCTGCACAATCCCAATGTCCTTTGATTCATTTAGTATCCAAAAATTTATCAATAATTTTGCTAGACCTGCTAAGTGTGAATATGTGTGTGCACAAAAATGTACGTGTTAACTGTTTTTACTTGGACTCTGTCCACGACCCAGTGGGGAAAAGTGTTAGTTGAGCTCCTAATTTTCACAGTGCATCCTCTAATTCTCCTCTAGTTCTACTCTCACAGTCAAAGTCAAATAACCATCTCGCATCCACATTATCAATGCCTCCCAGGATCCTGAAGACCTGAATTGTGTCCATTTTCCATCAGCCTTCCTCCATAAAAACCTGTTTCAGTTTCGAATGACTCAGCTACCTAAAGCTCTAAATACCAGCACCATCCTTTTCATTCACTGTTTCAAAGGAATTTTAATAAGCACACATCAGTGAGCCCTTTGATATAACCTGCTTAGTTCAGCAGGAAAAGGAAAAGGCATTTTAGCTGGGGAAAGATTTTGAATAAGTCATTTATGATGGAAGATAGGAATACCAAAGTTGAAAGTATTTTAATTTTGCTTGTAATTTTCAAGCCTGCGGTGCATTAGATCTCTCACTGCAGATCTGCATGAGGGAATGCCGCATTGTTTAAAATGATGATCATTGCAGTTTAATTAGATGTAAATAATTCAGAATGCTTTGGAAAATAACAGAGTCGTTTCTGTGAATTTTTTATGAGAGCACGGAGAAAAATAAGTTTGGAATAGCATTAAAGGTCTGTATTAACAATTACGCCAATTTGTTGTGAAGATCAGATTGTAAATTATACAAATGTCACATAAACTGAATAACAGCTTGACTTTGAAATACAACCACATTTGGCACCTGGTTTTTTGGGGATCCAAGGGGCCTCTTAAAGCTGCAATATGACAGTCAGGAAGTGCATACTGAATACCAGCCAGAATTCCCCCACCCGCTACATTGAAGTAGGCAAAACAAGTTGGAATTTCAGGACCAGCCTGAAACAAGTATTCAAGGATTAACATCTTTGCTGATACAGTTAGAGCATTTGTGCCCATTTTGAGCCCCCAGTAAAACAAAGATTGCACTGCAAGTTCTGTAAAAGCTCATATACATGAATCTTATTAAGCTATCCTTGAAAGGATCTCTACAGGCCGTGGTCTACAGAGTGAAATTGTTCAAAAACACACTTAGATGCAATCTCGTATGCCTTCGACAAAAGGCATCCAGCATCAAATTATGCACAGTAAGTGACCCTAAAGCTGCACTGTAACTTACAAATAAACGCCATAAGGAACTATCAAGTGTAATTTCAGGGTTTATGTCTGCAGTGATTACACAGTTCAATTGGATTGTGAATGCTGTATATTGTCCCAGACTATGGTCTTTTCAGCAGAGATTGAAACAGACATGATAAGAGCTATGAGGTGCTGAAAATGTACTACTGTGCAATTAGAACGAATGATGAGTTGCAAAGCTGTCCAATTTGGATTCTCGTTATCGAGATACAGAGATGGCAGACTTCCACCATCCTCAGAAATTAGACACATCGTGACATTCAGCTTCTGTTGACCAGTGGTGTTCATTTTCTGAATTTTGTGATCTTTAGATCCCACAGCCCGCAGGACTGTGAAGGGAGTTCCATCAGCTCGCAATAGGTACTCCAGCCAGTGGACACTGAACAGACCCCACCCAACCGTGTCTGCTCACACGCTAACAACTGACTGGAGAATGCCAACACCACATGTTGCGGGATCTGTTGATAAGGAAAGTGACAGCTACAGTGTCAGTCCATCTCAGGACACAGGTATTACTGCACTCTTGCACAGAAGCTTTCCATCATCCCTCCCCCAATGGAGGAAATCATTATCCAGTAGATGATGCTCGATGATTTTTCATACTATATCTTCAAGAGTATAAAACATGGAAAGGGCGGTTGAGGGAGTTGATAGGACTTCCTTTGCATGCAGAAATGATAAATGAATATCAGGCAGCAAAATAATGGGGACCATATGGGCCTTCTGTCCTTTGCACACAAGAAATGACTCTCCCCTGCATTACTAACAGGATGGTTTTTATGACTCATATGAACTATAATTTGAAATGTTTTCGACAGTATAGCCCAGTGCTGCTGAACAGACCGAGAGGTCAGCAGCAGCTGCAGCTAGTCTCATTATTAGCTCATTTACAGTATGCTGAGTTTGTCACTATAATGCCACACTTCTCCGAAAACGAAAGTCTTACATTCTTATAGCATCCTTCACAACCACAGGACAAGTCACATTATCCTATAACCACTGCTGTACTTTTGTGAATGGCACCAAGTTCAAATCCCATTCCAAGCCACTGAGCACAAAAATCTAGATTGACATTGCTGTGCCTCTCTTACTGAGTACTCAGCGTTGGAAATGCTGTGTCATAACCCTCTGCTGTGCTCTCTCCAATGTGTTCACATCCTTCATATAGTGTGGCTCCCAGCACAGCACACTATATTGCAGCTGAGATATAACAAGTGCCTTATACAATTTGGGGTGGCTCAGTGGTTAGCACTGCTGCCTCACAGTGCTAGAGATCCGGGTTTGATTCCAGCCTTAGTTGTTTATATTCATTGGAATTTAGAAGAATGAGGGGTGGTTTGAAAGAAACATATCAAATTGTGAAGGGAATAGATAAGCTAGAAACATGGAAGGTGTATCCACTGGAGGATAGAACTAGAACTAGGAGTGTAGCCTCAAAGTGCAGCACATAGAAATAAGTTGAAAAGAAACTTCTTCACCCAAAGGGTTATGAATCTGTGAAATTTCCTGCCCAGTGAAGCTGTTGAGGCTATCTCATTGAATGTTTTTAAGGCAAAGATAGGTAGATCTTTGAACAATAAAGGAATTATGGGTTATGGTGAGCGGGTGGATAAGTGGAGCTGAGTCCATGAAAAGATCAGCCATGATTGTATTGAACAGCAGAGCACACGGGATGGGCCAGATGCCCTACTCCTGCTGCTGGTTCTTATGTTCTTACGTACATGAACATAAGACATTTCAACTGGCAGGACAGGAGGAGAAAGTGGATAATAGTGTGTCTTGGGCTTTATTAATAGGGACAAAGAATAAACGAACAAGGAGATTATGCTGAATTTAGAACCCCTACAGTGTAGAAGCAGGCTAATCATCCCATTGAGTCCACACCAACCCTTTGAAGAGCATCCTACCCTGACCCACCTCATCCCTGTAACCCTGCATTTCCCATGGCCAATTGACCTAGTTTGCACATCTTTCGACTGGGAGGAAATCAGAGCACCTGGTGGAAACCTATGCAGACACAGGGAGAACATGCAAACTCCACAGAGACCAGGTGCTCTGGTTTCCTCCCACAGTCGAAAGATGTGCAAACTAGGTGGATTGGCCATGGGAAATGCAGGGTTACAGGGATGAGGTGGGTCAGGGTAGGATGCCCTTTAGAGGGTTGGTGTGGACTCAATGGGATGATTAGCCTGCTTCTACACCATAGGGGTTCTAAATTCAGCATAATCTCCTTGTTCGTTTATTCTATGTCCCTATTAATAAAGCCCAAGACACACTATTATCCACTTTCTCCTCCTGTCCTGCCAGATGTAATGTCTTATGTGCATGTACGTAAGAACATAAGAACCAGCAGCAGGAGTAGGGCATCTGGCCCATCAGAACTGTTCCGCCGTTCAATACAATTATGGCTGATCTTTTCGTGGACTAAGCTTCACTCACCCACCATCTCACCCACTCACGCTTTCCTGATGAAGGGCTTATGCCCGAAACGTCAACTCTCCTGCTCCTCGGATGCTGACGGGCGGTGCTTTTCCAGTGCCACACTCTCGACACTCACCATAACCCTTAATTCCTTTACTGTTCAAAGATCTACCTATCTTTGCCTTAAAAACATTCAATAAGTAGCCTCAACTGCTTCACTGGGCAGGAAATTCCACAGATTCCTAACCCTTTGGGAAAATAAGTTTTCCTTCAACTTAGTTCTATGTGCTGCCCCTAATTTTGAGGCTATACCCCCTAGTTCCAGTTCCACCCTCCAGTTTCTACCTTTATCAATTCCCTTCATAATTTGGTATGCTCCTATAAAATCACCCCTCATTCTTCTAAATTCCAATGAGTGCAGTCCCTGTCTACTCCTCATATGCCAACCCTCTCAATTGTGGAATACACCTAATGAACCTTCTCTGCACCCCCTCCTATGCTGGTACATCCTTTGTCAAGAAAAGAGACCAAAACTGCACACAGTACTCTGGATGTGGCCTCACCAGCACCCTATAGAGCCGCAATGTAACATCCTTATTTTTAAAAGTCCATTTGCCTTCTTAATTACCTGCTGCGCCTGCAAACCAAGTTTTTGTGATTCATGCACAAGGACACTCAGGTCCCTCTACACAGCAGCATGCTGCAATTTTTTTGATGAAGGGCCTATGCCCAAAACGTCGAATGTTCTGCTCCTCAGATGCTGCCTGATCTTTTGTTCATTTCCAGCGCTACACTTTTTGACTCCAACCATTTAAACTTAGTCCACTTCTCTGCAATTCCTACCAAAATGGATGACTTCACATTTACCAACATTGTATTCCATCTGCCAGACCCTTGCCCACTCACTCAAACTATCTATATCCCTCGTCAGACTTTCAGCATCCTCTGCACACTTTGCTCTAACACTCTTTTCAGCAACAGCTGCAAACTTCGACACACCACACTTGGTCCCTAACTCCAAATCATCTGTGTAAATTGTAAAATAATTACAGTCCCAACACTGATCCCCAAGGCACAACACTTATCACTGATCACCAATCAGAAAAAACACCCATTTATCCCCACTCTTTGCTTTCTGTTAGTAAATCAACCTTCTATCCATGCTAATACATTACCCAATACAGTGTGTACCTTTATCTTATGCAGCAGCCTTCTGTGTGGCACCTTGCCAATGCTTCTGGCAATCCAAATGCACCACATCCATCCGTTCCCCATTGTCCACCAGGCTTGGAATATTCTGAAATAACTCCAGTAAATAAGTTAAACATGACCTGCCTTTCATGAACCTAGGCTGTGTCTGCCTGATGGGACAATTGCTATCAAGATGTCTCGCTATTTCTTCCTTGACGATAGATTCATGCACTTTCCCCACTACAAAAGTTAAGTTAACAGGCCTAAAATTGCCCACCTTTTGTTTACCTCCTTTTTAAACAAAGGCATCACATTTGCTGTTTCCCAACCTGCCAGAACTGCCTCAGAGTCCAGTGAATTTTGGTAAATTACTAAGAGCGCATTTGCATTTCCACTGCCATCTCTTTTAGTACCTTGGGATGCATTCCATCAGGGCGAGGAGATTGGTCTACCTTTAACCCCAGTAGTTTGCCCCACGCCACCTCTTTAGTGATAATGATTATTTATAAGTCCTCACCTGCCATAGTTTCTTTGTCTTCAATTGTTGGCATGTTATTTGTGTCTTCCACTGTGAAGACCGACACAAAATACCTGTTTAATGCCTCAGCCATTTCCTCATATTCCATTACTAAATCCCCTTCTCATCCTTTAAAGCACCAATGTTTATCTCAGCCATCCTTTTTTGTTTTATATATTTGTAGAAATATTTGCTATCTGTTTTTATATTCTGAGCTCATGATCTATCTTAACTTCCTTTATATAATTTTTGTCATGGCTTTCTGTTGACCTTTAAAGATTTCCAAATCCTCAAGTTCCTCACTGATCTTTGCTACTTTGTATGCATTAGCTTTCAGTTTGATGCCCTTCTTTATTTCCTTAGTTACACGTGGCTGATTATCCCTTTTCCTGGTTCCTTTTCTTCGGTATATAATTTTGCTGATCATTGTGAAAAATTGCTTTGAAAGTCCTCCACTGTTCCTCAATTGTCACACTACATAGGTTTTGCTCCCAGTCTACCTTAGCCAATTCCTCCTTCATCCCATTGTAGTCTGTTTTGTTTAAGCACAAGACACTGGTATTGGATTTTACCTTCTCACCCTCCATCCTTATTTTAAATTCAACCATACTGTGAGCATTCTGTCCGAGAGCGTCCCTAACTAAGAGATCATTAATTATTCCAGTCTCATTATACCGGATCAGATCTCGGATAGCTTGCTCCTGTGTAGGTTCCATTACATACTGTTCAAGGAAACTGTTGTGGATACGTTCAATGAGCTCCTCCTCAAAGCTGGGCAAAAGTGAGGACTGCATGTGCTGGAGATTAGAGTCGAGAGTGTGGTGCTGGAAAACCACAGCATGTCAGGCAGCATCCAAGGAGCAGGAGAATCAACGTGTCAGGCAAGAGCCCTTCATCAGGAATGGCCATTTGATGAAGGACTTTTGCCTGAAATGTCAATTCTCCTGCTCCTCCTCCTCAAAGAAGCCCTGAATGACTTGATTTGACCAATCAATATGTCGATAAAAATCTCCCATGATAAATGCCATTTTTACATGCATCAGTTATTTCTTTGTTTATTGCCCACCCTAGCATGATGTTATTATTGGTGGCCTATAGGGTATGCCTATCAGTGACATTTTCCCCCTTGCTATTTCTAATTTCCACACACGTTGATTCAGCCTTCTTCTCCGTAGAGCCTATATCATCTCTCATGACCACCCTGATGTCATCCTTAAATATTACTACCTCCCCTTCCTTCCCATCTGCCCTTCTGATTAGTCAGATACCCCTGGATATTTAACTCCCAGCTGTGACCTCCCTGCGACCATGTCTCTGTAATGGCCACTAAGTTCTGCCCATTCGCAATGATTTGTGTGGTCAACTTATTTACTTTGTTTTGAATACTGCGAGCATTCAGGTAAAGCTCCTCTATGTGAGTTTTGATACCTTCTTTTTGAATCCTAACACGTGCCCCAGAAGAACCTTTGTTTGTCTTTTTCTGTCAGTACCTGGTTTCCACTCATCTTAGTGTAACACCACTCAGCTGCCTCTTGCTTGTTATTTACTGTCTTGATTCTCTTTTTCCTTAAGCCCTCACCACTCTAGCTCGCTCAGAGTCTCCCTTTAGATTCCCATACCCCTGCCAAACTAGTCTCAATGCTATTGCAAACCCAGGATTCCAAATGAGTTATTTTGTTAACCTGCCCTACCAATTTCAAAGGTTTGTGCAGAACATGAAGAGATCTATATCTCTCTGCACTCTCTCTAAAATTGTTTCATTCTGTCATCAACTTGACACAGCTCACCCCAGATCTAAAGCACCAGATGCCAGACTTGACACCCACCTTCCATACCAGACCCGATTTCTCCCAGCCCCCAAATCAACCCACAAACATTGCATCACTTACCAACTTGTATCCTGGAAACCTACCCCTCAGCTTACATCCTGGCATCCTACCCAGCTGGCAGTCTGTTTCCTGATGCCCTAGATGCAGCCTATTTGGCATCCTATCCATGGTGCATGAACTCACTCCCCAGCTGTCACCCTACCTAGCTGGCATCATTCCCTCCCACTACCCATCATGCACCATACCCTCCCAGCACAGTTACCACAAAGGTATTTCCTAATCAACTTGTTTGTTTGTGTCATTATGCATCTGGAAGTAGATGGGACTTTTTTTTATTCATTCACAGGATGAGGATGCCATTGGCTAGGCCAGCATTTATTGCCCATCCCTAATTACCCAGAGGGCAGTTAAGAGTCAACCACATTGCTGTGTGTCTGGACTGTAGGCCAGACCAAGTAGGTACAGCAATTTCCTTCCCTAAAGAGGATGAGTGAGCCAGATGGTTTTTTTTCCTCCCCTGAAATTCAACAATAGATTCATGATGATCTTTTGTCTCCAGAGTTTTTTTTTAACTGAATTAAAATTCCACCAATTGCCATGGTGGGATTTGAACCCAGGTCCCCAGAATGTTCCTGGGTGTCTGGATTAACATGCCAGTGAAAATCCCACAAGGCCATCGTTCCCCTTGGATCCAGGCCTCCTCTTTCAGAAGTAAGGACACCACCATGACCACAAGAGCTCCTCACACTTGCCTTACACTCTTTGACAGTAGCAGTGCTACAAAAGCATTGACAGAATGGAAGTGCAATATTTCTGAGGAAAAACCAAACAGAATCTCCTCAGAAATGTGGAGCTTCCTTCTTTTATAAAAACAAAAATAAGGGCTGGAGATGCTTGAGATTCCAACTCTACAGAAACTCCAGCCGATATTTCACTTGGGTCCAGAAAGCAGCCATTCATCACAAATTGCCCCTTTGAATTGGTGCTGGGTCCGCTGCTTTTCGTCATTTATATAAATTATTTGGACGTGAACACAAGAGATATAGTTATAAGTTTTCAGATAACACCAAAATTGGAGATGTAGTGGGCAGCAAAGAATGTTACCTCAGATTAAAATGAGATCTTGAGCAGGTAGGCCAATGGGCTGAGGAGTAGCAGATGGAGTTTAATTCAGGTAAATTTGAGGTGATGCATTTTGGAAAGGCAAATCAGGGCAAGATGTATACACTTAATGGTAAGGCCCTAGGGAGTGTTGTTGAACAAAGGGACCTTGGAGTGCAGGTTCATTGTTCCATGAAAGTGGAGCTGCAGGTAGATAGGATAGTGAAGAAGGAGTATGCTTGCCTTTATTGGTCAATGGACTGAGTATAGGAGTTGGGAGATCACATTGCAGCTGTACATGTCATTGATTAGGCCACTTTTAGTTTTTCTGCATGCAATTCTGGTCTCCCTGTAATAGGAAGCATGTTGTGAAAATTGGAAAGGTTCAGAAAAGATTTACGAGGATGTTGCCAGGGTTAGAGGACTTGAGCTATAGGGAGAGGCTGAATAGCTTGGAGTGTCGGAGACTGAGGGGTGACCTTATAGAGGTTTATAAAATCATGAGGGGCATGGATAGGATAAATAGACAAAATCTTTTCTCTGAAGTGTGGGAGTCCAAAACTAGAGGTCATAGGTTTAAGGTGAGAGGGAAAATAATTAAAAGGGACGTGAGGGACAACTTCTTCATGTATAGGATGGTGGAATGAGCTGCCAGAGGAAGTGTGAGAGGCTGGTACAATCACAACATTTAAAAGGCATCTAGTTGGGTATGCAAATAGGAAGGGTTTGGAGGGATATGGGCCAATTGCTGGCAAATGGGACTAGACCTATTTAGAATACCTGGTCGGCATGGACAAGTTGGACTGAATGGCCTGTGTCTGTGCTGTACAGCCCTAAGACTCAAGTAAATCTCCTGTAGATTATCTCCAATGTTTACACAGCCTTTGCAAATGATTTCCAGAATCACACAATTTACAGCCAAGGCATATCCTGGGACTTACAAAGAGTATAAAGCCCAATTTCCTCACTGTTTATTCTTTGGCCTTTGGGGAAAAATGGGGCAGAAATTGGGAATGTGAATACTGGGGCCTGGATTTTCACCACAGAGTTGAGAAGCTTACCTTGAGAAACCTAGCATATCCATCACTATGGGTATGACTCCATACATGTAATCTTTGCTCTGGACATGCAATTGGGAGCTGGGGTCGGAACTGTGACCTCCAGAGATAGCTCAGAAGTGAGGTAGCCTGGTTTAAAGAATTGCCTCCATTCTCTGGAACTTTGGACCCTTTTTATAACAGATTGTGAGGCACTTGAACATACCCCTCAGTCTCCACTGTCTCCACCCTTCTAACACTCCCATGCCACCTGATGCCTGCATGCCACCTCCATGTCTATCCACTAGGGGCAGCAGATCTCAGGAATTATATGGAGATGAGAAAACATCTAAGAGAACCCTCTAACTTACACATTCCATCAGAAACTAACTTTCACACTGAAAATTGGAGTTTGGCTTTGTACTGAGTAATGTTCTCTCCTGTTAGACAGAGCACGCAGTAGCATGGTCTCCACAGAGAGTGCCTCCTCCACATATGAGGAGCTGGCACGTGCTTATGAACATGCCAAGATGGAGGAGCAGTTGAGGCACGCCAAGTTTACAATTACGGAATGCTTCATATCGGATACATCTTCGGAGCAGCTGACAGCTGGGACCAATGAGTACACAGACAGCCTAACATCCAGCACACCTTCAGAATCGGGCATCTGCAGGTTTACTGCATCACCACCAAAACCTCAGGATGCAGGAAGGGTGGCAAACATGGCAGTGCCCAAAGCACATCGACCAGGTATGTCACAGTGCCTTGAAAATGTACCTCAAATGTCTCACTGTCTGCCAATGATTGGCAAGGATTCAATAACAATAAGTCAATTACCTTCAGCTTCAGTCTTACACTGAGTTTAAATGTTAGATTGAGAATTCAAACTTCAATTCACTTGCAAATTCAAATCTGCTGTTTAGTACTGATACCTGATCTCTCGTGGTATTAAGATGAGTGTAGTCCTGATCTTCAATGAAATCTTCCATGGTGAATTAGTGATGTACATGTGGGTGTCCGTGGTGAGTTAGTGATGCACATGTGGGGTGAATTAGAGATGTACACGTGGGTATCCATCGTGAATTAGTGATGTACATGTGGGTATCCATGGTGAATTAGAGATGTGAATGTGGGTATCCATGATGAGTTAGTGATGTACATGTGGGTATCCATCGTGAATTAGTGATGTACATGTGGGTATCCATAGTGAATTGGTGATGTACATGTGGGTATCCATCGTGAATTAGTGATGTACATGTGGGTATCCATAGTGAATTAGTGATGTACATGTGGGTATCCATCGTGAATTAGTGATGTACATGTGGGTATCCATAGTGAATTGGTGATGTACATGTGGGTATCCATCGTGAATTAGTGATGTACATGTGCGGATTCATGATGAGTTAGTGATCTGCATGTGGGCCATCCTTAGCGAACTAGACAATTCATTGAGTTTAATCCGCAGAAATCTGATGGAAATTTTTTGATGCCAAGTAGACAACTTTCCCTGGTGTGTAACTGGGATCATTCAGACTTCAGATCTGAATAAGTTCAATCTTCAGATGATCAATTATTGTGCTGCACCAGAATTATTGTGCTCTCCACTCCCATTCCTTGACCTGACCAGAGTGGAGCGAGAATGAATGGAATTTAAACACCTGTAAGTTTTAAACAAACAGAGGGCTCAATATGATCACTAGGCATTACATAGCTATCAGGAGAGCAAGATCTAATTTTCTCACAGGTTTCTGGTCAGCACCATTTGCCATCAGCGAAGGGAAAGAGAAGAACTTGATTTTCTTCAAACACTGTTTCTGCTGTTGTCACATTGCTGTTGCAAACTCAGTCAAACAGTAGCGTCTGCAAGTACAACACTCACCTCAGGCATTCCTGTTCTCTGCTGCGAAACTAATGATAGCCCTGTCTGTGGATCAATGTCTCTGAAGCAGTTGCAATGTTTGGCCATAAGGGTGTCATTAATGAGCATGTCACAATATATATTTTATCTATCAATCTTGCTTGCTTAACCTCTTTCAAAACTACTTCTCCCCAGAATATTTTAGTCATGTATTTTGTTGAAGTTATTTCCAATCTAATCGCTTCACAGGGCAGTTACTCAGAACACACAGTATAGCATCGAATTATACAACACACAAGGAGGCCAATCAGCCTTTGGTGCTTATACCATTACAATTGAATCTAATTTCACTCATTTATGACAGTGCAGCAAGTAAAATCATTTCTCCTCATCTTATCTTTGGTTTCTAATTGAAGTTCTCTCAACATAAGAACTAGGACCAGGAGTAGGCCATACGACCCACCAAATTTCCTCCACCATTCAATAAGATCATGGCTGATCTTTTCTTAGACTCAGTTCCACTCAACCACCTGCTCACCATAACCCTTCATTCCTTTACGTTTTAAAAATCTATCTTTGCCTTGAAAACATTCAATGAGATGGCCTCAACTGCTTCACTGGGCAGGGAATTCCATAGATTCACAACCCTTTGCGTGCAGAAGTTCCTCCTCAACTCAGTCCTGAATCTGCTCCCCTTTATTTAGACGTTATGCCCCAAGTTCTACAGTGGAAACAACCTCCCTGCTTCTGTCTTATCTATTTCCTTTATAATTTTACATGTTTCTATAAGATCCCGCCTCATTCTTCTAAGTTCCAGTGATTATAATCCCAGTCTACTCAGTGTCTCATTGTAGAACCTCCTCTGTCCCCCCGTGTACCCTTTCTCAAATAAGGAGACCAAAACTGTATACAGTACTCCAGGTGTAGCCTCACCAGCACCCTATATAGCTGCAGCATAACCTACTTGCTTTTACACTCCAGCTCTCCAGCAATGAAGGACAATACTCCCTTTGCCTCCTTAATTACCTGCTGCACCTGCAAACCCACAGCATATGATCACTGACCCTCTCAGCAGTGGGAGTATTCTTTTCCTATGTACTTTATCAAAACACCTTGTCATTCATTTGCAACTCTTGATTTCCAGTTAGGAGATATTTAGAAAGAGTTCATTTTTAACATTAGAATGAATTCAATATTAGAAAGTTCTTCAGTGTTAATGGAAGAGAAAATACACAGCATGGAACATGCAGCTCCTAATCTATAATGATACTTTATCCTGAGGGAGGACTGCACTTTGGGAATGGTTATCAATTAGGTGAGACTTTGAACTAGAGTAACAGAATCATAGAATAGTAAAGCACAAAAGGAGGCCATTTGGCCATCAGGTCTGCACCCACTCCTTTCAAGATCAATTTAGTTCATTTGCACTTTTCATCTTTCCTTGCAACTCTTTTCCTTTTGGTATTATCCAGTTACCTTTCCAAAATCACCACTGAATTTATTTCCACCACAAGTTACAAAGTTTATAGCCACTTCTTGCAGGAAAATAATTTTTCCCATCCACCTGTAGATACTTTGACATTCACTTTGTGATGTCATTGTCAACCTAGCTCCCAGAATGTGTATCTACAAATAAGACTAACATTTATTAAGATCTCGTGAATTTTATTAGTGTCCACCTCCTGTTTTTCAAGGAATTGCTCGATTCCTTCTACAGCCTTCATTGAGTTGCCTTTATGTCTTTGAATGAGGAACTTGGTAGGATTTGAGCGATTATTCACCATTGACACTCAGCCAAATGCTACATTGTTGGAAGGGCCATTCAATCCCTGTGGACATGAGATCAATTACAGAACTGATACCACAAACCATAAGACATATGAGCAAAACTAGGCCATTCAGTCCATTGAATCTGTTGCATCATTCAATAGGATCACAGCTGATCAGATAATCCTCAACTCCACTTTCCTGCCTTTTCTCTATAACCCTTAGTTTCCTTAATGATTAAAAATCAGTATCTTAGCCTTGAATAGATTTAATGATTCAGTCTTAGCAGCTTCAGTGGTAAAGAATTCCACAGATTCACTACCGGCTAAGAGAAAAAATTCCTTTTCATCTGTCTTAAATGTGAAATCCCTGATTCGGAGATTATTTCCCATGATCTTAGATCTCCCACAAGGTTAAAATGGCTTTTCCACATCTATTATGTTAAGTCCCCTAAGGATTTTGTAGGTTTCAATAAGTTGCCTCTTATTTTTCTACATACCAATGAATGTAGGCTCAACCTACTCATAACCTGTCCTTGTACCTCGCTACATACCTGGAATCAGCTGAGTGAACTTTCTCAAGACTACCTCCAGTACCAATATATCTTCTCTTAGATAAGGGGCCCAAAACTATTCACAGTATTCCAGCTGTAGTGTGACTAGTGCCTTGTCTAGCACCACTCTAATCTAGTTTTAGCAAACTGACTACTTTCATATTCCATTCCCTCTGTAATAAAGGCCAACGGTCCATTTGCCTTCCCTAATACCCACTGCACGTCAATGCTAGTCTTTTATGATTCATGGACGAGGACTCCCAAATCTCTCTGCTCTGTTGCTTTCTACAGTTTTTGTCCATTTAAGTAAAATTGAACTTCTCTATTCTTCCTGCCAAAGTGCATTACCTACATTTGCCAGCACTATATTTTATCTGCCAAGTTTTTGCCCACCTAACCTGTCTACATCCTTCTGCAAAATGTTTATGTTGCCCTCACCACTTACTCTTCCACTCCTTTTTCAAAACTAACTTGCTAGAATTTTGTTAGGCAAGTGTTATTAAAAATTTGGGACCAAGGCAAAAGTGAAAAAACAAGCCGACCATCTTCAAATTCAATGGTGAAAGAGGCTGAAGTGGCTGAACAGCCTCCTCCAGTTCCTAACAAAAACTGACATTGCTGGAAAAGCTCAGCAGGTGTGGCAGCATCTGTGAAGAGAAATTAAATTTGTCTGGTGACCCTTCCTCAGAACACTCCTTCGGTTCCTGTTCTCGTGGCACTGATAAAGGTGAAAGCTACGAGCTGAGCTCAGGCCAATATTCCTTTCTTAGCAAAGTCCACACATGTTGATTATTCAACTCATCGTTGTGTGTAACCAAATGACTAGAGCATTGTTTGTGAAAGAAAAACACACTTCACTCACATTAGCTCATTGTGAGAAGCATTTTGAGATCTTTTGAAGGCATTATAAGATACTACATAATTCCTTCCATTTGTTCCTCAAATCTAAGATTGCTATCAATTACTGACTTTATCAGCTAACCTCATTGACATATCAAAGGTGCATCTCAATGAGACAATCTTAACTCATCTAACAGCCATTCTGGGAAAGATTTGTCATTTAGGACAGAGGTGGTAGAGTAAGTAAAGAACCAGAATCGTTTGTTGGGATTACAGTATTTGATTTTCTTGGAAGTTTGCTTTATTGATGCTGCTGTACTTAAATATTTGTCCAATAAAGGGAGAAGACATTTATTAGCCTGCTAATGCATACACCACTAATCCCTTCAGGGACCTGAGTCCTCTTCACTCAAACATTATTTTTCTCTCCATGTCTCCCATCCTTTTATGCTAAATTTCAGTAATCAGTCACATTACAGTTTTAAGAAACCATGAAGGAGCACTTCAGGAATCCAAATAAAATGATTTCATTCTAAAAATATTGGTCTTTATTTCATTTCTAACTGTTCTTAAGATCTTTGCATTATAAAATATTGACTACACTGACACAGGAATACTGAGTCCAAAGTCACTTATTTTAATGTCTGACTGTAAAATGGTCAACATTAGATGAGTTCACGAAACCACATAATTGTAATGTTATGATCTAGTTAAGGACCATTAACCTTTAAAGAGAAACCCAAGCATTTTGTTTTAACTAAATAGATATACCCCACAAGATTGCACATGGTTTCTCAAAATAAACTTAGTTGTGTATAAAACAAATCAATTTAGCAATATGGTGTCTAACAAATGTATGTTATACACTCAGGTTTACCTCTTACTCTCCCCAAGGACTTCCCTGTAAAACACTTCAATCTAAAATTTACTTAATTCTGCCACCTATAAATAAGCCTCAACTGTCTTGAAAATTCTCCTTAGCATCACCTTTAGTTAGTTCAATTTGTTCCAAATTATCAAGAAAGAGCTAAAGGCACTAGCTATTGTAAAGTCTATGGGCCCTGACGGCATTCCGATAATAGCACTGAAGACTTGTGCTCCAGATGTAGCTGTTATCTGAGCCAAGCTGTTGCAGTACAATTATGACAATGGTATCTATCTAACAATGTGGAAATTTGCCCAGGTATGTCCTGTCCACAAAAAGCAGGGCAAATCCAACTCAGGCAATTACCATCTTGTCAGTCTACACTAATCATTTTGTAATAAAGAGAAGGAAGGGGTCATTGGTAGTGTCATCAAGTGGCAGTTGCAAATAATTAACCTACTCACTGACACTCAGTTGAGGTTCACCAGGATCACGCGACTTCTGATCTCACTACAGCTTTGGTCCAAACAAGGGCAAAAGAGCTGAACTCCAAGGATAGGTGAGAGTGACTGCCTTTGACATCAAAGGACTGTTTACCTGAATAAGGCTTCAAGGAGCCCTAACTGAATTGGAGTGAATAGTAATTGGAGTGAATAGGAATTGGAGAATCTCTTCACTGCTTGGAGCCATACCCAGCACATAACAGGACGCCACCATCTCAAGAGTAATAAATGCTTGCTTAGCCAACAAAGCCCACATCCCATGAATGAATCATATTTTCAGAAGTAAAGCAAACATTTATATCCTCTTGACTTTAAGTGCCTCAATAATTGGTTAATTTTCAATACTTTCAAGCTAATCTGCTTGTTATTTTCTTTGGCACAAGGTTCTGTTGTGGATCATTGTAGATTCTTGCACTAGTTTCCAAATAGGCATTCTTCTAGTTTCTGTACTCTCAAAAGATTTAAATTGAGATTAAGCCTCAGCCACATTCTACACAATGAATATTGAATTTAGTTTATTGTTTGTCAACAGTAACAGATCTAGCTAACTATCATTTACTTTGGCTGTCTTCTCAAAGTGTGTCACAAACCACACCAGGTCTAAATCGTAACTCGTTTTCCCAACAAATACCCAGATAAATCAAAAGTAAAGACCATCACTATGCTCCATCCTTCTCCATGGTAATGTAGCCTATTCTGGGATGTTCTCAAACCATCTTTCACCTAATTATCCCTCATTTACAATTTCTTCTTTGATTTGATGAAGTAAATTGGTTTTATAATCTTTCATATTTTACTGACTGCTTTTAAGCTAATGCATCTCTAGGTTCCAAAACAAAGCATCTCTCCTAATGCAAGGATTATAAATATCATGTCTCCAATTTGTTAACATTGAAAGGTGCTTTATGATCTTACCTTTGCAGCTTTTAATCTTTTAAGTCAACATGGTCCCCAATGCTTTACAATGTAATGGACCCCAAGCTGGCTTTAATTGCATTTTTCCTCATTTTCTGCAGTTAAGTCTTTAATTCCCAAATAAAAATCATACATTGAAGCACATGAACTGTGAGCTAGATATTTGCAACAGTGACGTAATACAACTCAAAATTCATCCCTTGATTAACAGCCATAGATTGCAAGGCAGATGGATGACAAGAGCCACAAGATAGCCGCCACGGCTCAGTTAATTGTACCCATACCTCAGGGTCAGAATACCTTTTGGCCCAAAGCCCCTTCCAAATTCTTTAACATACATTTTCGCTTGTACTCTCATGTAATATTGAGGGGCACTGCATTGTTTTTCATTTGGAAGCTAAAACAGTCTCAGCTTCTCTCTCAGATGGTATATAAAATCTGACAGCACTGTTTTGAATTAGCCTATCGAAGTTCTCAGATTGTCTATCAGACTGTTGTTTATAAATTGGCCACCCATCTCCTACATTAGAACAATGACAGTACTTCAGACACAACTTTGTTGTCCCTAAGATGCTTTTGCAGATCTTGAGGTTGCAAATCCTGTGTAAATGCATTTTGCTAAGGAAAATATCATCTTGTGTTTTTGCTAAGGAAAATATCATCTTGTGTTTTTTTCTGAGATTGGCAAAATACATCTTTGTTCTGCATCCATGCATAGTAGATATGACAGAGAGGATAACGTTGATGAAGAAGTGGAAAAATGTAACAGTGGTATCTTTACCTTGAAAGGTAGAAAACTCATTGCTAAATATCAGAAAAAGTGTGGTGTGTATGTGCGTGTAGACCATTTTTCGTGGCTGTCATATGCCTACAAAAGCAGGATGGAGATCAGCCTAATCAAATCTTCCTGCAATGCTGTTAGTGGTATGGCACTGAAGGCTGGATATAATGCAGAACTACCTTGCCCATTTCTTTTTTCAGTTCTGAAATGTACTGGATTGTGTCCTTTCTCCCTCCAGCCATCATTTTTCACAAAAGTGTAAACTCGAAATGAATCCATTTAAGCTCATTACCTCAATAAATCAGCAAGCCCCCAGGAGGACTGAAATTTTAAAATTTTGAATATGCCAGAGGCCCTGTAATTTCAGTCTCTTGCAGTCAATCCTCTCTCTCATACACATATATCTCCTAACATGTCCTGTACCAGGGATAGATTGACTCGACCTGGTCTTTTCAGGCTTTGAGGACTCATTGAACGAAAAAGTCGAAAGAACTGTAGATGCTAAAAGAACCCAAAGAAGTGTTAACTCAGATTTCTCTCTACAGATGCTGCCAGACCTGCTGAACTTTTCCAGCAATTACTGTTTTTGTTTGAATTTGAGAGACTCACTGTTGTGTTTTCCTTGTTTGAGTGATTGGTCTGCAACCATGCAAATGTCTAAAAACTGGGATTCAAAATAAATGATCATAAAAATATCATTCATCAAACAACTGAGACCTAATTATTCAAAACATGCTCCAACTTTCAAAACAAATGGCCGGAATTAGAAAGAAGAGAATGTAATATCATAATGAAGCCAGTTAAGCATCAGAAAAATCTTCATTGCACTAATATTAACCATTAACTTTTAGCTATAACATCTGAAAAAATATAGCTCATTATTAATGGAGAGAAAGCAGAGTTTATGGATGTAGGTTTGCTCGCTGAGCTGGGAGGTTCATTTCTAGACATTTCGTCACCCTACTAGGTAACATCTTCAGTGGGCCTCAGGCGAAGCAGTGTACATGATTCCTGCTTTTTATTTATATGTCTGGGTTTCTTTGGGTTAGTGATGTCATTTTCTGTGGTGCTGTCATTTTCTGTGGTGATGTCATTTCCTGTTCTTTTTCTCATGGGGTGGTAGATTGGGTCTAACTCGATGTGTTTGTTGATAGATTGTCAAAACTAGCAGAGTTTATGTTTTCGAGACCAGTGACTGAAGAAGGGTCATGAGACTTGAAATGTTAAATCAGCTTTCTCTCCAAAAATGCTGCCAGATCTGCTTAGTTTCTCCAGAAATTTCTATTTTTGTTTTAAATTTTCAGCATCCAAACAGTTCTTTGTTTTATTGTAGCTTATTATTAATGCCAGTCAGTAGATTCAACCTGCAATCTTCTAACTAAACCATACATCTAATTGTAATTGTTCCTTCATTTTTTCTATATATCTTTGTGCCCAGCATGTGTAAATATATATTCTATATATATAATATACTTAGTTACTTATTCTAATGTTCATCTGTCAAATGTGATGTGTTAGACACTATTATAAAAGAAGATATAGCATGGTTCAAGGTAGATGGGCAGAGTTAACACGGTTTTGTGAAAGGGAAATCATGTCTGCCCAATCTATTGAAGTTAATTGAAAAGTTAACACATTATCATGGAGAACTAGTGCATGTATTATACTTAGATTTCCAAAAGGCATTTGGTGAGATGCTACATCAAAGGTTTTTTTAGCAGAGGTTATAGAACCTAGGACCTTTTCCCTGGAGCATCGAAGGCTGAGGGGTGACCTTATAGAGGTTTATAAAATCATGAGAAGCATGGATAGGGTAAATAGACAAACTCCTTTTTCCAAAGGAGGACAGTCCAAAACTAGAAGGCATAGGTTTAAGGTGAGAGGTGAAAGATTTAATTGGGGCCTGACAGGCAACATTTTCAGGCGGAGGGCAGAGCATGTATAGAATGAGCTGCCTGAGGTAGAAGCTGGGACAATTACAACATTTACAATACGTTTGGACAGGTACATGTATAGGAAAGGTTTAGAGGGATAAGGGCCAAACATAGGCAAATGGGACTAGTTATGTTGAAACCTGATCAGCAAGGATGAGATCAACTAAAAGGTCTGTTTTCGTGCTGTATGATTGTATAAAATAATAAATTCCTCGTGGTGTAGTGGATAATATATTGCCATGAGTAGAAGATTGACTCACTAAGTCGTGAAGATGACATAGATATAAATTAGATATACCAGATATATATCAATTAGGTGAGGGGGCAGTGTATAATGTGGGAAAATATCATTTTGCCCATTTTGGCTGAAAACATAAAAAGGAAACTTATTATCAAATTGGTGAGAGATTGCAGTGCTCTGAGGTGCAGATGGCTCTTCATGTCCTCATGCATGAATTACAGCAAATAACTGGGAAATCTGATAGATGGTTATTGATCTCAAAGGGAATTGACTACAAGCGTAAGAGAGGTCACGCTTGAGTTACACAAGGAACCAAAGAAACCAACTCTGGAGTACTATGTACATTGGCTTCTTACTTAAGGAGAGGTGTAAATAAATTGTAGGCAATTCGGTGACAGTTTATCAGAGTAATACCTGCAATGAGAGGGTTGTCTCATGATTAGTCAAGCTAGGTTTGCATCTGCTGGAGTTCAGAGAAGTGAGGATGACTTTATTGAAACATATAAGACCATGAGGCATCTTTGCAGTGTAAGTGTGGAGAAGAATGTTTCCTATTGTGGGAGAATCTAGAACTCGAGGTCACGGTTTAAAGATCATCCATTTAAAACAGATCAAGTAATTTTCTTTTCTCATTGAAAGTCATCGGTCTTCAAATTCTCTTCCTGAAAAAGTGATGGAAGAAGAGTTGTTGAATATTTTTAATGCAGGGGTAGATAAACTCTTGTTGAGCAAGAGAATGCTACATTAGTGGTGGTAGGCAGGATTGTGGATTTGAGGTTACAATCAGATCAACCGTGAAATCATTGAATAATGCAGTAGGCTCGAAGGGCTGAATGCTCTATTGCAGTTGATTTTCATGCGAGCAAGCATACCGTTCTATCTATTCTAAACATAATGCTCCATCCGACTCCACTCCTATTCCCTGCATTGTCATTTCACCTTATGTAAAGGTTTCTCCTGCTACACCCACATGGCGTCTTCTAATGGACTTCTCTCCATGTTTTCTTTGATTGTCAGGTATGGTGTTACCTCATCCATAAATATGGTGTCAAATTTGCACATGCAATATCCACATTTGTTTCTCTGATACACCCTCAGTTCTCTGGCTGTTTTATTATTTGAAATGAAATTGCAGATCAAGCAAAATGCCTTCAACTAAGTAAGACAAAAATCAATGCTGCAACCTGTATGTAGTGACTCCATTATTCATATCTTGGCCAGCGCCAGGCCTAATTTCTTCGATAGTCTCTGAAACTCATTCTTCCTAACCTTCCATTCCAATCTCTAGGATTTCACTTAACTTCATTGACTGAGTTAATTCAATTTCCAATGGTTCCCTCCAAAACAGTGACTTCAGAACTCTCATTCTCATCATGCACAATCTTGATCCATTAATCACTGAGGCTTCTTTTACCTGTAGGATCAGAAAGCCTGGTTGATCTTTGCCATTCCCAAACCCACTATGGCTAAAGTTAACCATACCTTTGCCAACTGACTAACACTGTCTAAACAGAGATTCCCGCAATTCTAGTTTGGCTTTATTAAATTAATCATTTCACAGGATGTGGTCATTATTGGCTAAGCCTGCATTTATTGCCTATTCTTTACTGACCTTGAGAAAATAGTGGTGAGCTGCCTTCTTGAACAGCTGCAATGTCTGTCGTGTAGATATGTTCACAGTGCTCTTGAGAAGGGACTGCTAGGATTTTGACACAGTTTTTATTGAACTTCCCTAAATGTCCTTGAGAAATTGGCAGTGAGCTGCCTTCTTGAACAGCTGCAGTCCTTGTGGTGTAGGTGCATCCAAAGTGCTATTAATAAAAGAGGCCCAGGACTCTGACCCAGTGACAGTGCAGGAGTTCCAAGTCAGAATCATGTGGGTCTTGGAGAGAACCTCGTAGCTGGTGGTGTTCCCATATATCTGCTCTCCTTGTCCTTCCCGATGGCAGAGGTCAGTTTGGAACATGCTATCGAAGGTACCTTCAAGCATTGCTGTTTGTATCTTGTAGATCGTGCACAGTGCTGTTGAAGATAGTGAACAGACTGCTGGATTACTTTGACTTGGAAGGTGTTGATTTGATTTGATTTATTGTAGTTGTATGTACCTAAGTGGCGTGAAAAGCTTTATTTGCAAGCAATACAGGCAGATCATAGCAAACAAGGACATACAGGTCATAGGGTGCTTAGACAGAGCAAGGCATACAAGGTTACAGCTGGTATGTAGGAAGCTGTTCTTAAACCTGTTGATGTGTGGGAAGCTATTCTTGAATTTCTTGGATGTTATGAGGCTGCACCCATCCAGGATATGGGCACAGAAGGTAACAGTAGAATGGGGATATTCTGGACAATGAGGCTGCTCATTGGGGTACAATTCTACTCCTGATGATGGCTCAAATACCTCATGATTTGAGTTTTAGATCTACTTGAAATCCATCCATTTAGCATCTTGATATTGCTACACAGCATGATGGTGGGTATTTTCAATGTAAAACAGTAGGGGTAATTAGCAGAAAGTTTCCCTGTCCATGTTGACCTGGTGCCATGAGACTTAATGGAGTCCATGGTCAATGCTGAGGGCTGATGGGGCAACTCCTTCCTGACTGCAAAGCCCTGTCCATTCTGCCAGTAGAAACTGAAAAACCCAGGGGGGGATGGTGATGGTGTTATCTGGGACATTGTTAAGAAGTTGAGTATTCAGTGAGTGTGACAATGTCAGACTATTGCTTGACTCATCTGTAAGCCAACTTACCCAATATGGCAGTATACACATTGCATCCTCCATCCCTTCCACTCCCGATATTAGTAAGGAGGACTGTGCAAGTTTTTGAGATCTTTTTATGAATTGATACAACTGATTCCAGTTGCCTATTTCAGATGGCAATTGAGAGCCAACTACATTGCTGTGGGTCTAGAATCATATGTAGCCAGACCAGGTAAGGAAAGCAGTTTTCCTTCACCAAAGGATATTCGTGAACAAGGTGGGTATTTAATAATATTCAGCAATGGTTTCATGGTCATCATTTGACTTTAATTCCAGATATTTGGTCTCCTTCCTTTTGGAAGGATGTTGTGAAACATGAAAGGGGGTTCAGAAAAGAGTTACAAAGATGTTGTCAGGGTTGGAGGATTTGAGCCTATAAGGAGAGGCTGAATAAGCTGCGGCTGTTTTCTCTGGAGTATTGAAGGCTGAGGGTGACCTTCTATCAGTTTATAAAATCAAGAGGGGCCCGGATAGGATAAATAGACAAGGACTTTTCCCTGGGGTGGGGGAAGTCCAGAACAAGAGGGCATAGATTTAGCGTGAGAGGGGAGAGATATAAAAGGGACCTAAGGGGCAACTTTTTTCATGCAGAGGGTGGTATGTGTATGGAATGAGCTGCCAGAGGATGTGGTGGAGGCTGGTACAATTGCAACATTTAAAAAGCATCTGGATGGGTATATGAATAGGAAGGGTTTGGAGGGATATGGGCCAAGTGCTGGCAAATGGGATTGGATTGGGTTGGGATATCTGGTCAGCATGGACGGGTTGGGCCAAAAGGTCTGATTCCGTGCTGTACATCTCTATGACTCTATGACTCTATATCCTGATATCCCAACACTAGACTACAGCTCTATGCAGACATCCTAATATCCTGACACTTGGATACAAAAATGAAGCAGAACTGTTTGTAATTTTTATTAATGACTTAGATGAGGGAGTCGAAGGGTGGGTCAGTAAATTTTCAGATGATACGAAGATAGGTGGAGTTGTGGACAGTGAGGAGGGCATTTGTCATTTGCAAAGGGACTTAGATATGTTGCAGAGCTGGGCTGAGGAGTGGCAGGTGGAGTTCAACCCTGCCAAGTGTGAGGTTGTCCATTTTGGAAGGACAAATAAGAATGTGGAATACAGGGTTAATGGTAGGGTTCTTAGTCGGGTGGAGGAACAGAGGGATCTTGGGGTCTATGTACATAGATCTTTGAAGGTTGCCACTCAGGTGGATAGAGTTTGTAAGAAGGCCTATGGAGTATTATCATTCATTAGCAGAGGGATTGAATTCAAGAGTCGTGAGGTGATGTTGCAGCTGTACAGACTTTGGTTAGGCCACAGTTGGAGTACTGTGTGCAGTTCTGGTCGCCTCACTTTAGGAAAGATGTGGAAGCTTTGGAGAGGGTGCAGAGGAGATTTACCAGGATGTTGCCTGGAATGGAGAATAGATCGTATGAGAATAGGTTGAGAGTTCTCGGCCTTTTCTCGTTGGAACGGCGAAGGATGAGGGGTGACTTGATAGAGGTTTATAAGATGATCAGAGGAATAGATAGAGTAGACAGTCAGAAACTTTTTCCCCGGGTACAACAGAGTGTTACAAGGGGACATAAATTTAAGGTGAAGGGTGGAAGGTATAGGGGAGATGTCAGGGGTGGGTTCTTTACCCAGAGAGTGGTGGGGGCATGGAATGCGCTGCCCGTGGGAGTGGTAGAGTCAGAATCATTGGCGACCTTTAAGCGGCATTTGGATGGGTACATGGATGAGTGCTTAATCTAGGATAGAAGTTCGGCACAACATCGTGGGCCGAAGGGCCTGTTCTGTGCTGTATTGTTCTATGTCTAGAACACAGAAATCCTCTCCTCCTGGCTCATTGTGGGAACAAAGTTCAGGCATGTAAGGGCCTAATCTTGATAATAGGGATTATTCCACCATGTTCTGAAGCTGCACGTCAATTCCATATAAGCCATAGGGAATAGGACTGAATTATGCCCCCTATTTTAGGAAGGATGTAGAATGACTACACAATGAGATGTGGAAAGGAGATGCTATTCACTGGCCTCTTGTAAATCCCTGTGATTTCCCATTGTTCATAGTCACACCTACAGCAGCTGAGACTTTGTCTCTGGAATTCCAATCCTAACCCTCCAGGACTTTTTCCCTCTTTCCTCTTTTACAATGTGGCTCAGTGACAAAGTTTATGTGATAACATTCCTTCAAACTCCTTGGGACATTATACTATTTTCAACATGCCATATAAATGCAAGCCATTGTTGTTTTTGTATGATTCCATAGCATCTTGGAAAGTTATTGCTAGTTTCTTTAAAGGTTATGAATTGTGTGTGTGTGCTTTTAAATATTAATGCTTATTTTTTCTTCTTCTGTTAACCACTCTTTAGTATTCTCACATCCAGACCAGATGCAAATAAATAAATAGAAGGTCCAGTGGTAGAGCTCTATCATAAAGGATTTCTTTTGAGAAAACTCTGTGGATAAGTTTTTAAGAATGATAGATCTTGCTTGGAAAGTGCCCTTTCCCTTTAACATAGACGCGGCCAGAAAATAACTGATCCTTTTACTCTTTTGGAAACAGGATACTGTGCTAATTATCTGCACCAGACTGATGCTGGAAGGTTTCTGAAATGTTTGTGTTCACTTCACTAGAAAGTATCATGTTGGGACATTGGTGGGTGGGAGCGAGAATGGGATCTTCAGCACCTGTGAAAAATACATGAGGTGGATTGTATTCAGATACTTTGTAGACAGTTAACCGTTTTTATGTCACATTGCTAATATCATTCCTTCATCTTTTATTCAGACATTTTCCAAGTTGAAATGTTGGAACTGTTAAGTGATGTGCATCTCACTTTTATTACGCCTTCAGCAAACGTTATTTTCCTTACTTAATTGTGTACACTGTAATGTTAGAAGTGATAAGCTTGTTGCTTTGTAGCCCTCTATGGCAAACAGTTGGTATCTGCACTGATGGTTCTCTAACTATATTTAATAAGAACCAACTGAGGATTACAGGTATTGAGAGTTTGGTGCAGTGTGGTCACAGAATAGGGGAAATGGGGAGAGATCAGCAAGGAGAGATCAGCAAGCAGGGAGGGGAGGGTGGGTCGTTGGGGGGGCTTAGACCTGAAGAGGGAGTCATGGAGGGAACGGTCTTTATGGAAAGCGGATAGGGATAGGGAGGGAAATATATCTCTGGTGGTGGGGTCTGTTTGTAGGTGGTGGAAATGGCAGAGAATGACGCGATGCACACGGAAGGTGGTGGTCGAAGGTGAGGACTGGGGGATGTTGGGGGGAGTTCTGTCCTTGTTGTGGTTGGGGGGGTGGGGTTCGAGGGCAGAGGTGCAGGAGAGATTGAAGTCTTTAAAGAAGGAAGCCATCTGGTGTGTTCTGTAGCGGAACTGGTCCTCTTGGGAGCAGATATGGTGGAGGAATTGGGAATAAGGGGTAACCTTTTTGCAGAAAGCAGGGTGGGAGTCAGTGAGTTTGTAGAAAAGGTCAGTGATGGAGATGGTGAAGTCCAGGAAGGGGAGGGAGGTGTCAGAGATATTCCAGGTGAATTTAAGGTCAGGGTGTTGGTGAAGTTGATGAACTGTTCAACCTCCTTGTGGGAGGACGAGGTGGCACCGATGCAGTCATCAATGTAGCGGAGGAAAAGGTGGGGAGTGGTGCCAGTGTAACTGTGGAAGATAAACTGTTCCACGTATCCAACAAACAGCAGGCATATCTGGGGCCCATACGGGTGCCCATGGCTACCCCTTTCATCTGGAGGAAGTGAGACGATTCGAAGGAGAAATTGTTGAGAGGACCAGTTCAGCCAAACGAATTAGACTGGTGGAAGGGTACTGGAGGGGACGTCGGGAGAGGAAGAAACAGAGGCCTTGGAGGCCCTGGTCATGATGGATGGAAGTGTATAGGAGCTGGATGTCCATGGTGAAGATGAGGTGTTGGGGGCCAGGGAACCAGAAGTCTTGGAGGAAATGGAGGTCATGGATGGTGTCCTGAATATAAGTGGGAAGTTCCTGGACCGGGGGATAAGACAGTATCAAGGTATCCATGCCCTCCCAACAATCCACCCTCCCCTCCCAGCACCTTCCCCTTCCACCGCAGGAATTGCAAAACCTGTGTCCACACCTCCCCCCTCACATCCGTCCCAGGCTCCAAAGGAGCCTTCCACATTCACCAAAGTTTCACCCGCACTTTCACACATGTCATTTACTATATTCATTGCTCCCGGTACAATGTCCTCTATACTGGGGAGACAGGATGTCTACTCGCAGAGCGCTTCGGAGAACATCTCCGGGAAACCCACACCAACCCCACCGCCCCATGGCCGAACATTTCAACTCCCCCTCCCACTCTGCTGAAGACATGTCGGTCCTGGGCCTCCTCCATCGCCACTCCCTTACCACCTGAAGCCTGGAGGAAGAACACCTCATCTTTCGCCTCAGGTCCCTTCAACCCCATGGCATCAATGTGGACTTCACCAGTTTCTTCATTTTCCCATCCCCCACCTTACCCCAGCTCCAACCTTCCAACTTAGCACCACCCTCATAACCTGTCTCACCTGTCTATCTTCCTTCCCACCTATCCACTCCACCTTCCCCTGACCTATCACCCTTACCCCCACCTCCATCCACCTATTGCACTCTCACCTACTTTCCCCCAGCCCCACCCCCCGAGGCTCCCAGCCTAATTCCTGATGAAAGGCTTTTGCCCAAAATGTTGATTTTCCTGCTCCTTGGATGCTGCCTGACCTGCTGTGCTTTTCCAGCACCACACTCTGGACTCTGATCTCCACCATCTGCAGTCCTCACTTTCACCACTTCGCAATGGGGTTAGGGCCCAGGATGGTGGGATGAGGCCGTTAAATAGTCCTTAGTTGACCACTTAAATGCCTCACATGGCAGCGGGGTTGCAAGATCAAGCCTGGGGGTCTCCACCCTCCCCCAGAGTCCAGCGGAGCTGGGATGGCAGGGTGTCTCAGGTAAGTCACTGCTGCAGGAGACAACATGACCAAAAGGTGCTGACAATGCTGGTAAGTTGCTATAGTCCATCCTCCAACAACAATACACCACAATTTTGTGTTGGTTATAGAACTCAGTGGTAATTGTATAAAAATGTAGCATTAGTGACTAGCAGTTGGTCAGTTTAATCAGCACACACAGTGTTGCTCCATAAATCAGGAACTGTTTCCATTTTAGCAAGAGGGCCAACTAAATTTTTCCTCTTTTCAAGGGCTCTTGCGGCGCGGTGGTAGGGTCCCTAACTCTGTGCCAGGAGACTCGGGTTCAAGTTCCACCTGCTCCAGATGTGTGTTGTAATATTTCTGATCGGAGCACGCAAACTCAATTGGAATTAAACTGTAACAGCTATAAAGGGCAATTCAGATGCTCGCATTTGTACAATACTGATTAGGCCTCAGATGGATTATTATGTCCAATTCTGGACACCATACTTTGGGAAGGCTGTCAGGGATTTGGACCGATTGAAGAGGAGGTTTACCAGAATGCTAACAGTAATGAGGGCTTTCAGTCATAAAGAAGAACAGCTCTCCTGGGAGCAGAGAACATTAGGAGAGATTTAATAATGATGGTGAAAATCCTATAGAGCAAATCAAGCAAATTAGTTACACAGACGTAAGGGTCAGTAAGCAAAAGACAGAGAAAGAGGTAAGATGAAAAGAAATTCTTTTATGCAATTTAATGCAGAATTATTGTTATCCGTTATGAGAGGTAGTGGACAGTGAAGAAGGTTATCTCAGAGTTCAATGAGACCTTGTTCAAATGGGCAGAGGAGTGGCAGGTGGATTTTAATTGAGAGAAATATGAGGTGCTGCATTTTGGAAAGGCAAATCAGGGCAGGAGTTATACACTAATGGTCAAGTCCGGACGATTGTTGCTGAACAAAGAGACCTTGGAGTGCAGGTTCATAGTTCTGTGAAAGTGGAGTCACAGTTAGACAGGATAGTAAAGGAGGCATTCAGTACATTGGCCTTTATTGGTCAGTGCATTGAGTGTAGGAGTTGGGAGGTCATGTTGAGGCTGTATAAGACATTGGTTAGATCATTTTTGCAATATTGTGTGCAATTCTGGTCTCCCTGCTATAGGAAAGATGTTGTGAAACTTGAAAGGGTTCAGAAAAGAATTACAAGGATGTTGCCAGGATTGGAGAGTTTGAGATATAGGGAGAGGCTGAATAGGCTGGGGCTGTTTTCCCCAGAGAGTTGGAGGCTGAAGGATAACATTATAGAGGTTTATAAAATCATGAGGGGCATGGATAGGTGAACAGCCAAGGTCTTTTCCCCAGGATAGGGGAGTCCAAAACTAGAGGGCATTGGTTTAAGGTGTGGGGGAGGTGGGGAGGGGAGAAGATTTAAAAATGATCGAAGAGGCAACATTTTCACGCAATGGTGGTGCATGTATGGAATGAGCTGCCAAGGGAAGTGGTGGAGGCTGATACAATTACACCATTTAAAAGGATCTAGATGGGTACATAATAGGAAGAATTTAGGGTAATATTGGCCCAATACTGGCAAATGGGACGGGATTTATTTGGGATATCTGGTCAGCATAGATAAGTTGGATTGAAGGGTCTGTGCTGTACAACTCCATGACTCCATGACCCTATAAGAGTGGTCGAGGGAGATTTAACTCTCTTAAGAGAATTATATCAATACTTGAAATGGAGCAAAATTTCAGGGAGAAGGAACAAGGGATTAGCAGCAATTGGAAGACACTTTGAAAGAGCCAGCACAGACATGATGGGCCAAATAGTTTTCTTATGTGAGTTTGCATGATTTTGTGACGTTTTTATATGTAGAGGAATGATTCGGTTGTGATTGTCTACACAGGTGACCTTATGCATCTTCCGCCATACCTAAGGGTGGACTTCCTGATTCACAGAGGGGTGGCAGGTCCAAGCAGAGACCTTGGTCAAGGGCATGCCTGTCTGGAGCCACAGAGAAGGAGCACCATGAAACGCACACAAGTCATGGAGCCAATCCCAGTGGAGGTAGCTTCCAGGGACACACAGCAATGGCAATCAAGCACCGCCTCGACATTACCTCAGAGGGAGGGAGCAGACCGTGGCAAAGCTCCCAAACTGAGCAGCTCCCAGGAATCTCTACTGGACAATCGCGGTCACTTGAAACAAGGAAACAACCCTTACGCAAAATCCTACACCCTGGTATAACAACAGCATGTCTGTACAAGGCTGTAAATAGTTCGATTTAAAGCTACCTTTTTTTACTGATTCCAATATTTATAATCAAAGATTTGCCAAAATATTTAAAAAAAAATCAGATATTGCAAAGACTTTGTTGTGATCCAGGGTGTGACATGTCTGAGCAACTGAATGTCTGTGCATTTTTTTAAACAACACCCCCCACCCCTCCTCCTCCATCCCCACCCCTGATTGTCTGATATGCACAGATCATTGTGTTTTTACTTGTTTCCTATGAAATGCATGGAGGCAGATTACGAAGACATTGACAATAGCAAAAAAAAACACAAGGAGAGAGGAGAAGGAACTTCTGTCACCCACTTAAACGGGAATCTCAATGGTTTAACTATCGCACAAAAAAAAAGACAGAAAAGCTACATTTGTGGTTGAAACAGCGATCCCTGATTGATTGACGACTTTGAAGCCAAGTATGCACGCATCTTTTACAGTTAACTAGAAGTAGAATCGTAGAACAACACAGCACAGAAGGAGGCCCACCATGCCAGAATCCTTCAATTCCATTTTTTCCTATTGTCCATTAGGTTAGGGACTAACATTACTGAATATTTTTTCAAATGTAATTAACCTATCTAAAGTGACATTACACTAAGAACCCATAAGGCTGGGTATCAAAGGGAAAGCTTCTCAACATATTTCCTTAACTTGATTGATCAGCAGTCCATATATATATGCATTACCTGTACTCATATGTGTATGCATATTTATATATATAATATATGCACACACATACAGAGTGCACGTGTATATCTGTGGTTTACATACATATAGTATACGTACATGCATATATATTTGTCTAAGTGTAAATGTAAATGGGTCTAACTTTATTTTAGGTAAATAAACATTGAGAGAAAGATGGAAAACCCAATAATAACTGATGTTCCAGCTACATGTGTGTCTACCTCCTGAAGCTTGCATTGGTCAGACAGGTTCTGGCTTCAAGTTCTAACCAAAGTTTGGTGACCTTTAATTCTTTGCTACATAGTGTGTTTGTGTGTATTTTATGATGTTAAATTTTAACAGTTGCCTCATGCAGAACTTTTCAGTCTTGTTGTTATAATAAAAAAATTTTGAACAACAAAAAGAAAACAAAAATATATTATATAGATACGTATATATGCACTACTATACAAAGGGTCCTGACGATATAAGGAAACAGCTGCCCTGAGAGGATGACTGATAGTTTTATTTGATACTGAAAGGTTTGCTTTTTGTGTAAGTCACTGGTTGCTGCTTTTTTTCCAGAAACAGAGCCAGCTACACTGTAATGAGGCGCCATCCAAAAGCAGAATCCCACAAAGCAGATGTTACTTATTCATAAATATCCGAATACCCTAATTATAAATGGTTGAAATTGCAGAAAATGAAGCGAAAAGAAAAATAAAAAAACACTGGCCAAGTTCCTGTGTAACAAAAGCAGAATGAACTTGTTTAAGGAATTATGAGCCAATGACCATGATGTTTGCACCTTTCAACCAGAGCTGAGTTAGGAATAATTTACAGTGCATTGGTATATGCTCACACATCTTGTCAGCTGGAAATGAGAGTGTTCCAATCTTTCAAGAGATTTAAATATAAAATCAATAAGCTTACAGAATTTCCTTCCTATTATTGTTGTGATGAGGCTTGCAACCCTCAATGTTTAGGAGACAGTGAGGTCTGCAGATGCTGGAAAATCAGAGTTGAGAGTGTGTTGCTGGAAAAGCACAGCAGTTCAGGCAGCATCCGAGGAGCAGGAAAATCGATGAAGGGCTCCGGCCCGAAACGTTGATTTTCCTGCTCCTCGAATGCTGCCTGACCTGCTGTGCTTTTCCAGCAACACACTCTCAACCCTCTACGTTTAGTTGAGGTAATTTGGCTTTTTGAGTGGGCTGTCTAAAAATTATAAAGCAACAAACCAGACACTCATAGTGTACTTTGAAAATGGAAGTTAAGTTTTCACCACACTGCTTCTGATGTAGAAGCATCAGATTTTACAATGAATTTTCATTGAATTGCAAACATGAGAAAAGTTTTAATCCTGTACCGCTTGCTCAATGCAGCTTTTGTCTTGGGAAGAGGTGATGTCAATGAATATGTTGACTCAAGAGAAAGTTCTATGTAGATTAACAATAGCAAGTAGTAGTTTAATTTGTTATTATTTGCCATCTGATCCTCTGTTAAAAGCACAAGCAAGGACAATTTTGAAGATTGTTGAGAGTTTTGCAGAAGATTTTCATCTGATGAAGTTAAACTGTCAAGACTCCAAAAGAAAATTCAAATAATCTAATGGTTATCTAATATGGTATGTTTATAACGTATATCATTCATCTTCTAGTTAAATACAGAATGTGTCTAAAGAAGCTGCAGCCTAGCACAATTTCTTTTGGAATGCATTGACAGATTCCAGCATCAATTTTAATCATGTTACAGACAAGTTCATGACCGGGAGATTGTGGGTGCTTTGGCAGGATGAACTGCATGGACCAAATTACCTGCCTAATTGGAGTTTATCTCAATATGTTCTAGAGACAATTGGTCTCACTGACAAGTGGAGCATTCAGTTGTTGGTCAGACAAGATTTATTGAGTACGTTTAGATACATAATGTAAGTGCATGCACCAGTTTAACTGAAGGCATAGACAATGAAAAATATTACAGAGTGGTATCAACTGCAGTGACAATTATTGTTCACTTTGGCACCATTGTTGCAAAAGTGAAAGCAGGAGAATGATAGAATTGACATAATTCATTCCTATAATGATTCTCGAATCGAATCTCAGGTCTGCAGATAATGGTATGAATCCTCTTTATATCACCTGCACTGCACAGCTGATGAACAGTTCACTACTCAAGCAAATAAAACTACTGCTCTGTGCAAGGTAACCTGGCTAATTGGTGAGATGAGCTGATATTCACTTGTCTGCCATGGATGGATAATGTAGCCAAGTATCTGGAGATAGCAGATTGGCATTTCAACACAATGTGCAGTGGAGTGATAGGTGATAGTCTGTGCATGTAATTCCCAAAGATGTCAAGTTGTCAATCTCAAATGTACCAATCAACGCAGAGAAAGTGCTTTCTCACAAGAAGAAGCAGAATCAATGAATGAATCGTTTCTCAAATCTTCTTGTGGCTAAGTTCACGCACTATTGGAAACATACTTAAGTTCCCAATGGTGCCAAAAAAATGTGATAAGGAAAATTCTTGTTTAAATGCTAAGAACTGAGAAGTTCTTTAAATGATATAATATACATATCCCCTACAATGAGCCTATATGTATTAGATCTGCAGGTTATAATGCCCACATGTGCCACAAATATTACACATTTGAATGCTATCATTTGCACCATGTGTATTGTGCCTTCTTTCATATGTTCGTTCCAGGTGCTGCATTGATAAGATCACAGCTTACCAGTTTATATTGTACTCTCAACAGCATCGCATTTCTTGCTGAGCACAATACCTGAATGCAACAGTTTCTGAATCACAAATTCTGTGAATCTAGTGCCTCATTCAGTGCTTGCAGTCATTGGATATTCATCAGATTTCAAACTAACCATGATGGGCTCCTCACCTAAATCTCTCAAGGTCTAAATCATAAGATCATAAACTACCAGTTACAAAGTCTCGAATTAGTAACTTCAAGCACTTCATATAATTATCACATGTCAAAAATAGCAGTTGTTCACGCTATTCACAATAAGTTCTTAAATAAGTTTTAGCAACTGCTCAAATTAATCAAGCAAAGTAACCTTTCCAATATGTGAGCTAATCATTGCATATTCTCAAAATAGTAGTATTAATGTTCAAATTAACCATTGTAAACACTCACACTTCAAATTGTCCAGGATACACACAGAGACTCAAAATGGCAGATCTCCCTGGGATACGTTTTGAAGTTAGCTTTTATTTTGAAAACAAAAGCTATTTTTATATTTCTTTCTTCCGCATAAGAATTTGGGGAAAAATTTGAAAGAAAATTATTGCCAAGATATGTTCTCCTCTTTAAATCATGTGAAAGCATAATGTTGATAAATATTATTCATGGATATTCTTTCTACATCTATACTGAATACAAACAGCACCACTAATGACTCCCATTTTAACCACTTTATAATAAGGAATGACAATAGAAAACATACGATAAATGCTATTTAAAATGGACGTGTTGTTTAAATTTAGACAAGGTAAATGTTCACTTGGCAGAAAACACTCAGGCTCCCAGATTGGGAAACTATCTCGTGGGTCGTGCAAGATGTCCAATTGAGAAAGAGAAAAAGAGGGATGCAGAAGAGGGCTCTGTTGTAATTTTAAAATTGACAGACCATTTGTACCAGAATTTAGAGACCCTTTGTCATCCAACCTTTCAGGAATTAGAATCATTGCTCTGTCCCACAACTCTTTTTACATCAGTCAGTCTGATATTGATCGCTGTTTGATTGCAAATGGTTTAAAAAAAAGATTTTTTTCTTTATTTACTGTTTGTGGGACGTTCCACCAATAATTGTGCAATAAAAACATAATTTTTGCTGCACACCAATGTTGAATGTGTACTTTCTTATAGAACTGAATGTCACGTGTTCAGCAATACATGACGCACGTATGCCTTTGTGCATTTCATTGGGCTTTGGGATGAGGATGGTGCTGACAAAGGTCAGCATGAAGAGATCAGTATGCGCTTTCTCCTTGAAATGTGTGAGGAAGGTTTTCTTATGATAATGTTGGATTGACACTATCAAGATACTGATGGAAGAATGGCATTTGACGAAACATTGCTGCGTTTGGTCACCTGGTTACAAGTAAAATGGGTTAAAATTACATTGGTAAGTACCTGATGTGCATCATATAGAATGCACAACTAGCAGATACTGGAACTTGGGAGATAAGAGCCAATTGATCTTGGTTGTAGGGAGATCAATTCAGTAAATATCTCTGTTCTGTGTTGAACGTCTTGAGTATCATTGAACTGCACTCACCCATAGGCAAGTGATAGGTGAAATAACTGCACAAAGATCCGTATCCTGTCATCAAGTTATCCTTTATTTACATGTACATAGTATATAACACTGCCCCAGCTAGCTCAGTGTCAGCTCCTAGGGTGAGCAGAACCCCTGACACGCCTGTTTATATTTGATTGGACCAGGTTAACATCCCCAATCAAGGAACTCAGATTCTATCAGGTCCACCTGGCTGACCTCATTCTCATCACTACAACAGGTATTCCCACCATATTCTTTGAAGATAGTAAATAGCTCGGAGTAAATATCAGGAGATGAATCAGTCAGTCTCTACCCTGTTCTTATAAGGCACAGTTCTGATCAAGTTGATCCAGGTCAAATTAAATGGGAGTTTACCTGTTTCCCCTCACCCTCTCCCCTCCCCCAAATCCCAAAGGTGTTAACGATGGGAAGTTCAGTATTAATGGAGCTGGTACATTCAAGGAGAGATGGCTGCACTGTTTGAGATGGTTGTTACCTGGCACAAATATTATATGGCATTTATTAGATCATGATGTAGCCTGGTATTGACTACTTCATTTGCAAAATGTTTGAACAGAGCTGCACACTAATTTCACACTGTAAAATTAATGAGGGTTTAGTTTCAATTCTGAACTTAAAAGAAAATGTAGCATTAAACCTTTAAGTTAAATGTTAGCAGCTGTATCTCTTCTGCAAAGGCATTTCTTTCCCAAAATCTGTTGACTTTGATGACATTCTGGTGCCAATGCTTATGTTGCTAACCCATTAATTTACAAAATGTGGTCAATTCATTTTGACAACTTGCTGCATTAAAACTTGCATGGATCTCTTACCATAACCCATCTATAATTGCAACAATCATATACAACTATAGAGCTTAATTACATACTACACATCTAGACACCAAAATTATATTTTCATGTAATGGTATTATTTTTCATTACATGAAAACCTTACATATTCTGATCAGCAACCAGCATGTCTCCTTTAGTTAAAGGGTCCGTCACATGAGGACATTGGTTCAAGATGAGGGGCAAGAAGTTTAGCGGGGGGATGTGAAGAAAAACCTTTATACCCAGATGGTAGTGATGGTCTGGAATGCACTGCCTGGGAAGGTGGCAGGGAGAAGTTGCCTTACATCCTTTAAAAGATACCTTGATGCACATTTAGCACGTCATAACACTCAAGGCTATGGGCCAAGTACTGGGAAATGGGATTAGGCTGAATGTCAGGTGTTTCTCACATTTCAGTGCAGACTTGATGGGTCAAAGGGCTTCTTCTGCACCGTATACTTCTATGATTCTATGGTCTTCCTATAGATAAATGGGAACAATGCAATGGATTTCTACCCAATCCAGTTTAGGATGAACATCCAAAATGGAATGACTTCATCTCAATCAGATCTTCAGTGTGAATGGTTGCTCAGAATTGAATTAGTTGTTGTTTCTAAAGATGCATTTCTGAAGTACACAGCCATGTTAAAATGACCATATCAATCACTGGATTCGAATTAGCTGATGTTGCTAATATTAGCTAATGTCTTTCCAAACATATTCAAAACAAACACAGTTAAGTATGAGGTGTCAAACAGATGAGAATGAATTTCTTCGCACAGCAGAATGTGAAATCCTCTATCCCAGAGAAACCTAATCGATCATCCACCACTATATTGAAGAAAAGATATTCTCATTCATAAGAAACATTTCCTAGATTTCCGTTCCTTAAACCAAATTAAACCTTGCAAAAGGAACATTTAATTTGAAATTTATAATCTCGCATTGAAAGAGTCCATAATCACTGGTTGTTATCAATCTAATCCTGAAATGGGAGGCAGTCCACTGTGATGATGGATGGTTGTGAAATCATTCACACGGCAACAATCCAGTAAAGGAAACTTTCAGGCATATAGTAAGAATAACAATAGTAAGCAGTGATTTTTTAAATAATAATATGGGCTTTCAAAGATTTAAATAATTGGTCTTTTAATGTTTTGACTGTTTCCTTTGAGTTTATGCACTTTTGTGCCCACTTTTAACCACTCCAAGGTGCATCTGACCATATAAAAGGGAATCTTACCTCTTCAAAATGTGTCCCAGGACTATATCCAAAGGGGTAGATTAATTTTCCAAAGGAGTAACCAAACTATCCAAGCAAATTCACAAAATTGAGTCATAGATTTACCAAGTTAGCTCTGCACATTTTGAGTATCACATCTCTCGATTACTAAAAAACTAAGTTGAGTGGAGAAAGCTGCTGAATTAAATGACCAGCTGTACCTCCTTACATGTGTGAAATGTGCATTGCCCTCATTGCTGCCGCTGAGAAAATGAGAATGGAAAATGTTATGGATTCTGAATTTATAACTTTAGTAGGAAGGCAATTCACAGTTCACACATGTAAGGAGGTACAGCTGGTCATTTAATTCAGCAGCTTTCTTCACTCAACTTAGTTTTTAGTAATCCAGAGATGTGATAGTCAAAAATCAGGGTATTTTTAAAACAGATGGGCACGAGTAAATGCAGAGCAATTTGAGCTTCCTTGTACATGAATAATGGGAAATCAAATTATTTTACAGCAAACTATTTGGAATATGAGTGCATACTAATTTTTATTTATTATAAACTAGGTGGAGTTGAAAAGTAAGGAAGTCTTTATGCAATTATGGATTTTGTGAGACCTGGATTATGAAGTGCTTTTTTTTGTTCAGCAAGGTTGCTCAGTGGTTAGCACTGCTGCCTCAGCGCCAGATTCAATTCCACACACGGGTGACTGTGTGGAGTTTGCACATTCTCCCTGTGTCTGCGTGGGTTTCCTCCAGGTGCTCTGGTTTCCTCCCGTGGTCCAAGAATGTGCAGGATAAGTAGATTGATTTTGGGAAATGCAGGGTTACAGGGATAGGTAGGGGAGGGGTCTGTCTGGGTGGGATGCTTTTCAGACTTGATGGGCCAAATGAGCCTGTTTCCACACTGCTGGGATTCTCATTGCCTGAAGAAGGATATACTTGCCTTAGAAGGACCACAATGAGGTTCCACTGAAATTATTCCTATAGCCGAAGAGGAATGGTCCCATAAAGAGACATTGAATGAGTCTAAATTCTTTAGAGTTTTGAAAAATGGGCAGTGAATGCACTTAGATATTTTTAATCAATCCATTAAGAGATGCTATTGCACATCTTTGGAAGCAGCTGGGATTTGAAGATGGGCTACTTACTTCAGAAACAGGATCAGTACCACTGCACAGCAAGAGCCCTCTATGAGCTCATTTATACATATTACATTTTTAGATGGGTACAGGGCTAGATACCTGTTCTTCTGGATGGAGAATCTAAACCAGTGGTCAACATTTTAAGACAAAAAGGTCAATCATTTGGAGCAAGTTTCTTCATGTATCTTTGGAATTCTGCTCTTGGCAATAAGTGTATTCAAGAGAGAAATCAAGAGACGTATGAACGTTAAGGAAACTACAGGATATGAGGTTGGAACAGAAAGTGGTTTTGATGTAGGAGGTCATCTACTATTTTCATAAATGGCAGAAGGGGTTGCATGGCCTACACCTACTCTGGTTTCTTATGCTCTTCTGTCCATTTTGTGTCATAACAAAAAGAAATTGCTAAATTGCCAGATTATTGCAGAAACACATCTAGGTCTATGATCAGTTAGATATATCTGCTCTGGTCTACGTGAACTCCTGGTCCAGATCACTTGATTGACACCCAATGTCTTCAAGGAAATGATTGCTCATTCATCATTCCTACTCATATTTAAATTTTAAAAATTCTTGTTGTCGTTCAACTGGACCCACAGTGCAAGTTATATTATCTGGCTCTTCCAGGAAATCAATGCAGCTCCAGGAAAATGTTGTTTAATGTACAAATGTATTCCACGGACTGCAGAGAACATTTGTTCAGCTCTGTTTCTTAGAATTGAGTAGGCTCGTAAAGGCATTAAAAACAAATAATTTATTTCACATTATAAAGTGAAGTGAGTTTTCAAAACAGCTCAAAAAAATGATGCTGAAAACTAAGACAAACCACATTCTGAAATCTTAGCCCTTCCCTTCTATCTGGAATTCAGAGAATATTCAACCCAAGCTTGGAGGTAACTAACAATGTGGGGATGCCATGGCCTCATGGTATTTTCATGAGACTGTTAATCCAGAAATCCTGGTAACATTCTGGGGACCTAGGTTTGAATCCCATCACTGCTGATGTGGAAGTTAAATTCAATGCAAAAACAAAATCTAGAATTAAGAGTCTAATGTGGCCGTGAAGCCATTAACAATGTTCGGAAAAACCCATCTGCTTCACTAGCATCCTTTAGGGAAGGAAACTGCCATCCTCACTTGGTCTGACCTACTTGTGAGTCCAGGCCCACAACAATGTGGTTGGCTCTTAACACTTGGGAATCGGGTTTCAAATGCTGGGCTAGCCAGTGACACCCACATCTAATGAATGAATTAATCAGATGACAATGACCTGGATTTATTTCCAGGTTGTGGATTGAAGCCTTGCTCTACAGGACAAAGAACAAGTCTGACACTCCACCCCAGTAGTGAAAGATTATTGCTTTATTGGATGATAAGGTAAACTTTGTTAAGGAGATCTCCAAAATGCTCCTTTACATTGAGTGCTGACTATTTCTCCATCCTTCATAAGCACCTCTCTATCCTTGACCAGCAATGGAGTGGGTCCTTGGTTGTATGAACTGTAGGAAGTCTGCACTGCACTAAACAGACCACACTCATTGTGTTTGTCTGCTAACATTTGGATGTCCTGTACTTTCTTCACCCACCATATGCTCTTCAGGCTGAAGGTGTTTTTTGCTGGACATCCACCTTTAGCAGGTTGTATCGATGTTTTCTAGTTCTCAAGTTCCATGTTCAGAAATGTCTTGTCAGCTTCATGAAATCCTGGCCATTCCAATAAATCCAACCTTGGTGCTTCCTGGTTAGGTCACTGAGCATTACTTTGCAAGAAACCAAAAGCTCCCGATGCTGGAGATCAGGAACAAAAAACAGAAATTGCAGGTCTCACAGTAGCTGTGGAGAGAAATCAGAGTTAACATTTCAGGTCCAGTGATCCTTGTTCAGTTGTGAGGAAGGGTCAAAGGACCCGTTAACTCTAATTTTATAATTTATAACCATCTGGAAAAGAATCATTTGATTAGAGATAGCACGGTTTTGTGAAGGGTAGGTTGTGCCTAACTAACCTTATTGAGTTCTTCGAGAAGATGACAAAACAGGTGGATGAAGGCAGAACAGTCGAAGTGGTGTATATGGACTTCAGTATGGCGTTTGATAAGGTTGCACATGATAGGCTATTGCACAAAATACGGAGTTTCGGGATTGAAGGTGACTTAACGAATTAGATCAGAAATTGGCTAGCTGAAAGAAGACCGGTGGTTGATGGGAAATGTTCATCCTGGAGCTCAGTTGCCAGTGGTGTGCTGCAAGGATCTGATTTGGGGCCCCTGCTATTTGTCATTTTTATAAATGATCTGGATATGGGCGTAGAAGGATTGATTGGTAAATTTACGAATGAGACAAAAGTGGCAGAGTTGTAAATAATGCCAAAGGACGTTGTGGGTTACAGAGGGAATAAATAAGGTGCAGAGCTGAGCTGAGAAGTGGCAAATGGAGGTTTATGCGGAAAAGTGTGAGATAGTTCACTTCAGAAGAAATAACAGGAATGTAGAGCACTGGGATAATGGTAAAATCCATGGCAGTGTTGATGAACAGAGAAGTCTCGGTGTCCAAGTATATAAATCCAAGTATATGAAAGTTGCCACCCACGTTGATAGGGTTGTTAAGAAGGCATATGGTGTGTTAGCATTTATTGGTAGAGAGTTTTGGAACCACGAGATCATGCTTCACAGGTACAAGGCACTGGTAAGGCCACACCTGGAATATTGCGTGCAATTCCGGTGACCACATTATAGGAAGAATGTGGAATCTTTGGAAACGGTTCAGAAGAGATTTACTAGAATGTTGCTTGGTATGGAAGGAAGGTCTTATGAGGAAAGGCTGAGGGAACTGAGGCTGTTTTCGTTGGAGAGAATAAGGTTGAGAGGTGACTTAATCAAGTCATATAAGATAATCAGAGGGTTAGATAGGGTGGACAGTGAAAGCCTTTTTCCTTGGATGGTGAAGACTAACATGAGGGGACATAGCTTTAAATTGAAGGTGATAGATTTAGGATAGATATCAGGGTACTTCCTTTACTCAGAAATTAGTAGGAACGTGGAAAGGCCTGCCTGCAACAGTAGTAGACTCACCGACGTTAAGGGCACTTAAACGGGCATTGGACATACATATGGATAATAATGGAACAGTGTAGGTTAGATGGGCATCTGATTAATTTCACAGGTCAGCGCAACATCGAGGGCCAAAGGGCCTGTACTGTGCTGTAGCGTTCTATGTTCTATGTTCGAGATGCTGCCAGAACTGCTGAGTTTTTCCAGCAACTTCTGATTTTTGCTTATCACTTAGCACGTGTTGATTATGGAGACCTTAAGGACAGAGCAACCTCTGTGGACACTCTGGATCACTGGGCATCATCAGGTTGGTAGTCAGGCACTGACTGAATATAGCTCCCTTATCAAGGTCTTTGCGTGCCTTAGCTTTGATTTTCTTTGGTGCTTGGGACAACACTGACATTATTGACAGAGAGCATTCGGTGATAGTTGCCTGTTTTTGTTCTTTCACGGGTGATACACATGACCTTGTGGTCCATCTTTCTGCGAGAGTCTGTCTTCAACATGAGAATTCTTGATTCCATCCTGCAGTGTGCTCCTCACCACCATTTCAATACACACTAAACCCGTTGGAGGTAGAAAAGACCATTTGACCTTAAGAACTAAAGTAGTACCAGGCATCAGGAACAGAGGGAATCTCAGGGGAAGCACTAAAATATGGCAAAATCACATTGCTAGTGAGATCATGTGACTACATTTCCTTCATCTGGAATGAGGAGAGCATGGCAGGAGATCTTAGAGATGTCATAAAAATAACCTTCAAGAAAAGAGACTCATTCAACTGTGGCAATGACACAGGAGTTTCCCTGCAGCAGACCATTGAGAAAGTCAACACAAAAATGCTCTTAAGTTGATTTCTCCCTGCGGCTGAAGAGCCCCTTGCAGGGACACAGTGCAGATTCTGCCCTCTAAGGGGCAAATCAGACATGATTGTCCCTGCACAACAACTGCAAGACAAACATAGGCAGCAGCATCAACCCTTGTACATGGCCTTTCTTGAACTCCCAAAGGTCTTCAACACTGTCATGTGGGAGAAATGTTTAGAGCATCCTCCTCCATTTTCGCTGCCCCCAAAAGATTGTCTCCATCCTCTGCCTGCTCCACAGCAACACGCAATCTGTGGTCGTAAGCAACAGATTCATCCCAGACCCAACTCCTGTTCAGACCAGGGTCAAACTCAGGTCATTACACTAATGCTCTTCTTGCTCTTCCCTGTGGTAATGCTTTACATTACTCTCAACAAGCTGACCAGTGGAGTGGAGCAAATCTCCAAGACAACTAGGGACTTGTTCAACCTCTGTCACTTGCAGAGAAGTTTCAAAGTTGTCTCATTGAATTACAGTATCTAGACAAGGTTTGTATCAGTACTCTCTCTGAGACTGACCTCCAAGCTATTACCAACATCTTCACTGAAGTGGAAGACAGGATGTCCCTAACACAAAACATTCATAAGTCAAATGGACCTCCATAACCTAACCCCCACCACGCATCACTCACCCCCATCCCCCAATACCATTTATCCAATTTCATAACAAGGTCTTGGACAATGTTGATACTTTCAATGTTTTGGGACCATACTGTCAAAAGGAAGACATTGATGAGGAGGGTCAAGATGTCCCTCAATGTGCAACCTTTGGTTACCAGAGGAAGAGGGCAGGACCTCAACTCCAGCATCAAACTCATGGCCTACAGAGCGGTACAGAGACATATAGCAGGCGCCTCAAAACCTGGGGAAATACCAGCAGCAGTGTCATAGACTCATAGAGATGTACAGCATGGAAAGAAACCTTTCAGTCCAAGTCGTCCATGCCGACCAGATATCCCAACCTAATCTAGTCCCCACCTGCCAGCACTCAGCCCATATCTCTCTAAACCCTTCCTATTCATATATCCATTCAAATGCCTTTTAAATATTGTTATTGTACCAGCCTCCACCACTTCTTCTGACAGCTCATTTCATACACACATCACTCTCTGCATGAAAAAGTTGCCCCTTTGGTCCCTTTTCCGTGGGCGGCATCATGGCACAGGGCGGCACACTGCTACCTCACAGCGCCAGAGACCCGAGTTCAATTCCCGGTTCAGGTGACTGACTGTGTGGAGTTTGCGCATTCTCCCCGTGTCTGCGTGGGTTTCCTCCGGGTGCTCCGGTTTCCTCCCACAGTCCAAAAATGTGCAGTTTAGGTGAATTGGCCGTGCTAAATTGCCCATAGTGTTAGGTGAATGGGTAAATGTAGAGATATGGGTGGGTTGCGCTTCGGTGGGTCAGTGTGGACTTGTTGGGCTGAAGGGCCTGTTTCCACATTGTAAGTAATCTAATCTAATCTAATCTAAATGGTGCCCCTCTCACCCTAAATCTATGCCCTCGAGTTCTGGACTCCTCCAGCCCAGGGAAAAGACCTTGTCTATTCACTCTCTCCGATTCATCTTGCCCACACTCCTTTGGACTGTGGGAGGAAGCGGAAGTGCCCAGAGGAAACCCAGACATGGGGAAATGTGCGAACTCCACACAGACAGTCGCCTGAGACTGGAATCAAACCTGAGTCCCTGTTATTTATGTTAAATTTCATCTGCTACACCTCCTCCCATTGGCCCATCTGATCAAGATCTCATTGCATTCTCAGATAACTTTTCAGTCACCTGAGAACTTATTTTCAATGTGGGTGCAAAAGTCATCACCAGGAGGGACTGCCCAAAAAGAAGAAACTGTTGGTGCCTGCCCTCTCAGGCCAATATAAAAGATCTCACGTCACAGTATTGAAGCAGATCGAGATGAGATATTGAGAGCAATTATTATCTTTCAATCAATATCACTAAATAAAAGGTTATCTTGTCATTATCAAATTGCTGTTTGTGTGATCGTGTGAGCACATTAGTTGCTATGTGTCCTATATCAGATTGGGGATTACATTTCAGAAGCATTTAATTGGCTGTAAATACCTTTGGGATGCACTACGCTTCTCAGAGATGCTGTAATAATGGAGGGTCTTTCATATCTTTCTTGTTTTACTCTGCTTTCTGTCCCGACTTGGTGGTATCCTCAACGATCAGCATTTTGGTTTGATCATAGTTTCTCAATTAACATGCAACTTTTGTTCTTATCTTCAAATGTGTGTTCCTATTTTATTGTGCCCACTGCATTGCTCAGTCTCAGGCAGAGCGTGTGACAATCTGTTCATTAATCTAGACTGTCTGCAGTGTCAGATGACTTTTCCCACCAGTTTGTGTTCGATTCGAGTCTCTCAGAATGCAATGATTGCTTTTGTTGCTATTTGCTGACTGGCAGAAATTGTAATTGGTTGCTGTGTGTAACTGATAGGAACGCTAGCTTTCACTAGACAATTCCTACTGCAACCTGAACCAATACTTGCAAGTTTTTTTCTTGGGTTAACCCAGCAAGAGCTGTACATATTGGCTTCCTTTGTACTTTATCTAATCAACTTGTTCAGAAATGTTATTATAGACCATTGGTGCAGATGGCATTGAAATCAGGCCTCCTGGCACAGAGGTACAGACACCATCACTGCACCTCAAGAGTGTTCCCTGGCTTACTTTGTAAATTTTTATTTAACCTATTTTTCTAATCAGTTTGTTCAGAATTGGAGTCATAGTCATAAAGCTGTACAACATGAACATAGGCCCTTTAGTCCAACTCATCAATGCTGACCAGATATCCTAAACTCATCTAGTCCCATTGCCAGCATTTGTCCCATATCCCTTTAAATCTTTCCTATTCAAATACCCATCCAGATGTCTTTTAAATGTTGTAATTGTACCAGGCTCCACCACTTCCTCTGGCAGCTCATTCCATTGATCCAATTTCTCCCATACCAATCTAATCTAACCACTGCACCTGACTCCCTTGCCAACTTGCACCCTGATATCCTAAGCAACCCAGCATTCTACACCCTACTCACGTGGAATCTGATTCAATTTGCAGCAAACACCTTCGCACCGTAGCACCTACTCAGCTAGTAACCTACCCAGCTAACACTCTACTTACCTGGTACCCTATCTCCTAATTTTATATCCTTCCCATTTGACAGCAGCTCTCAAAGTGGTTCTCTGTGCCTCTGAACATTTAAATTTCAGAATGCGGCAGCTGACTGTTGTGTATAAGGGGCATAGTTTGCCTTCTGCTGAGAGCTCTGCACTGTCAGAAAGAACTATCAGAATGGAAGAACGTTTCTGCGTTTCCAAGGCAATCCCCTCTCAGAAATGCAGAGCTCATGTAAAAGGAGTGAAGTGACAATCTGTGTGAGATTTCCATTCCTCAGAAAATCTAGCCTAATGTTAACCTGGAATGAAAACACTCAATATCCATGTCCAAATCTTTGCTTCAAACAACAAAATCAATTACATTTGGTGCCACATGAATTTCTCTGCATCTGTGTCTAAAGTGATATTGAGTTTATCTGGCTCACAAGTCAATGCTGTTGCATTAGCGCCACTGGATACTTCCTGTGGTTCCATCTCAAATAAAGCAAGATTCCTGGTTCAATATAATCATCCTGAAGGTATGATAAGAAACGTTTTCCCACACATCTGCTTTCAGGACGATTTCCTTACTTTCAATCGTAGTTGCTGTGTAATCACAGTTGCTTCCCTAATATCTGATCCCTCAAATTGGAAGAGAAGCCAGGTTGATTCAAGTAGCTGTGCAATGTTTGTGTTGAAATACAATACTTCACTGGAACACCTATTGTCCTGAACTATCATATCAGATCTAAAACCTATTTTTGAAGGCTCACTTTCTAAGTGTCCACTGTGTTTGAGAGGCAACAGCATTTAAACGTTCTGAACATCCAACTCTTTCAATGCCACAGTGGATCTGCTTCATCATAGTCACCCGGGGTTTCCTCTATCTTAAAACCTGTATAAAGCATTTTGGAAAATACTGATCATTCCTGATTATAGTTTCACAGATCCCCATTGGATTTTAAAGGAGAATTTTAGCAAAAGCTCAACAATCGTTTAGCATTCTGTTGTGTTTTTTTACATAAATGGACCATCTCTGGATCATTAATCCTACCCTCACTGGCAAGATTGTCAATTTCAGAACATGTTGTGAAAGATCTGGATATGATGCTACTCTGGCGATTGTTAAAGAATGTTCAATTATTATGTACCTTCAATTGCACAGAGTTTGCCTGCATTTCCTTATTCTTCTGCACAGTGGGCAAAATTATTATTTCCTGAGCACAGTAATCATGGTTTAAACTTGATTGTATTGATGCATCATTTATACAACAGTTGTTTCATATTCTTCTATCCCATCAGACATTTATTGTGCATCCTTTTAGGGCAGGGTTATGTAGTTCCAATGAGATCTCCCCTCAATCCTCTAAACTCCATCAAGTGCAGCCCCTGAGTCCTCAACCGCTCCCTCTAAGACAAGTCTTTCATCCCCAGGATCAATCTTGTAAACCTCTTTTGGACCCCTCTAAGTACATCTTCCCTTAGATGCAAGGGCCAAAACTGCTCATAACATTCCAGTTCAATCTGATTGGAGCCCTATACAGCTTCAACAATATATCCCTACTCTTATATTTTAGCCTTCTCAGAATGAATGAATTTGCCTTCCTAACTGTGGACTGAGCCTGCATGTTAACCTTAAAAGAATCCTGAACTAGGGCTCCCAACTCTCTTTGTGCTTTGGATTTTTGAAGTCTTTCCCCATTTAGAAAATAGTCTATGCCTCTCCTCTTCCTAACAAAGTGCATAACCTCACACGTTCCCTCATTGTTTTGTATCTGTCATTTATTTGCCCACTGTCCTAGCCTGTCCAAGTCCTTCTACAGCCCCCTCACTTCCTCAACACTACTTATTTCATTAGCTATCTTTGGCTCAGTTTGGATATGAACAGGGAACATTCACTAAAGCAGAGAAATATTGGTAAAGGCATCGCCATTGACATTTTTAAATGTTGTGTATTTTTTTTCGCTGTTATGGCTGGGGACTGTGGCAGGAGGTTCAAATAATAAAAGAAACAGTTGATACAGAAATCCACCTGCATGAAACCTTCACTATCTACCAGAAAAAAGGAGTGTGCGAATGGGTGAGGATCAGCACATTCTCCAAACAGCCACAATGATATTGGAATTCGAGCCCGGCAGTCTCATAGGGTGGCATGCTGGTTCAATGGTTAACACTGCTGCCTCATAGTGCCAAGTACCTGGATTTAATCTCCAGCCTTGGGACACTGTTTCTGTGGTGTTTTTGCCTATGTGGTTTTTCTCCAGGTGCTCTGGTTTCCTCCCACAGTCCAACGATGTAAAGGCTAGGTGGCTAGCCATGGGAAATGCAGGGTTACAGGATAGGGTAGAATAAAGTGGAGGGCCGTGGGCTCGGGTGGCATGCTGTTTGAACAGTCAGTATGGACTTGATGGGCCAAATGGACTTCTTCAACACTGTTGGGATTTTATAATCTGAACTCAGAAGTGCATCGGTGAGTTGGGTGAACTGCCTACACACAGAAGATAGAAACGATTTCTGTTTGGTGCATATGCACTGTTCATGCAACAAAATCCTGTAAAGTTTCAAAATAAGTAAATCCTTTTACACTGTGTAGTCTCTGAATGAAACAACTGCAAAATAATGCTGCTTCTGAAAATCTGAAATTAAGGTTGTACTGGAGAAGCTCAGCAGTCCTGGCAGCATCTGTGGAGAGACAACAGGCATACTTCTGTCTGTTTCACTCCACCCACAGAGTTTGTGTGAGATTGCTGCTTGGCCAGTCAGAAGGTATTTGTTATGATAGTTGTCTGGATTGAATGTCCCCCAAAATTAACATTGTTTCATAAGCATCAGTTAGCTTCACTAAGAGTCATAGAGTCATTCAGCCTGAAAACAGACCCTTTGGTCCAACTCGTCCATACTAACTAGATTTCCGAAATTGACCCATATTTCTCTAAACCTTTCCAATCCATGCACCTGTCCAAATATCTTTTAAAGGTTTTAATTATGCCTGCCTCTACTACTTTCCCTGGCAGCTCATTCCATATACGCACCATCCTGTGTGAAAACATTACCCCTCAGTCCTCTTTTAAATCTTTCTTCTCTCACCTTAAACCCATGCCCTCTAGTATTTGACACCCTTACCCTTGGGAAAAGACCTTGGCTATTTCATCTTATCTATGCCCCTCATAATTTTGTAAACTTCTATAAGGTTATTTTACCAAGCTGCAGCAACTTCTTTTACAGTATTGCCTTTTTAAAACAATGTCCATTTTGCTCACTGTCAGCCCCTAGTTAAAAAACAATACCTCATTTCTAACAATCGGATCACTAATTAGAGGTCTCTCTCTAAGACACACACCATCCTGATTTGGAACCATACAGTTGTTATTTCAATGCTGCTGGTTAAAAATCCTGGAACTCCCTGTTTAACAAGACTGTGGGTGTTTTTACGTCACATGGACAGTGGCAGCTCAAAAAGGCAGCTCACCATCTCATTACAAGGGCAATTAGAGAGAGTCACTAAGAACATAGAACATTACAGCACAGTACAGGCCCTTTGACCCTTGATGTTGCGCTGACCTGTGAAACCAATCTGAAGCCCATTTAACCTGCACTATTCCATTCTCATACATATGCCTGTCCAATGACCGTTTAAATGCCCTTAAAGTTGGCAAGTCTACTACTGTTACAGGCAGTGCGTTCTACATCCCTACTACTCTCTGAGTAAAGAATTTACCTCTAACATCTGTCCTATGTCTATCACCCCTCAATTTAAAGCTGTGTCCCCTCATTCTAGCCATTGCCATCCGAGGAAAAAGGCTCTCACTGTCCAACCTATCTAAGTCTCTATCTAACTAAGTGTTGGCCCAGTCAGTTATCCTCACACACCATGAATGAGCAAATTTTTAAAAAGTCAGGGTATTCAACCAATGTGGAAAGGGAACAAAGGTCACCTATATACATTTATGTCTGCTGTTGCTTACCATCAAATGCAATTGAGGACTTTATTCAGTGGAGAAAGGTTTCTATTATATCTTTACCTGAAAAAGTAATGTTTTTTGGTCCTTTTAAAGCTATGATAAATCACTGCATTTAATAAATGCTAATATCATCATTTGCATGATAAGAAGTTATTAAGATTTACCTGGCACTGATGTTCTCAGACCTGTCAGGAACACACTTGCCTCCATGAACATATCATTGGCAGGGAAAAGTAACTTCTCAGCTGGCATTTAAATAGCAATCCTAACATTAACTTAAATGCGCATTTGTTTTACGGACCCTGCAAAATTCCTGGCAGGCAACAAGAATCGGAACGCATCCCTCCCATTTCATTCTCCCATCACTCGTTTGCTCAGCATCACGAGTTGAAAATTCCATCTAAAGTCTTTAATTAAATATCTCTCCTTGGAACAGAAAAGTTATCAGTCAGTTAACTAATCTGTTATTAGCTGAACAGCAGAATATTGTACCAAGCTATCATTTTACTGCCCACTATACAAAGCTGAGGCGGGGGTGGGAATTAATAGGTAGGAGAGAAATAAGCTGTTTGATTGCAGAATTATAAATACAGAAATACATTACTCTCTTACATTCTATCTAAATCGTTTTCTGCTTTGATTAAAAAAAGGACAATCATCTGATTGCTTTCCAGAGGGCATCACTGATTCAAACTGACAATCACGAGCTGTTAGAAGGGATGTATATCAATGGCTGTTCATTTTTTTGACTTCTCACTTCTTTGATATGTTGAACACACAAGACAGAAACAGACTATTCAGCCTGACCATCCTATGCTATCATCATGCCAAGTTTAATCTTTCGTCATTCCTCCCACAGAGTTACCAGTTTGATTCCCTTCTCCCTCCCAAGCTTATTGAGCTTCCCATTAGCTGCATCTAAACTGCTTGGTATATGGGAGTTTGTGAAAAGTGGCCTGGTAGCTTTGACTCTCAGTAAAATCTTGGGACAGTTTGTTTCATTGCCTTGGTATTTATTTTGTGAATCTTTGGACTATGGATTTCCATTGGATTAGATTGTGCTTATAGCCAAGAAGTTTTGCCGCTGTCTTCTGTGGGATTTGCTGACCAGGAAACTTTCCCAGTTTTCCTGCTGGCCACTGGAAATTAAAGTGATATTCAATCTGAGAAAGGGTCACTCAACCCAAAACATTAACTCTGATTTCTCTCCAAGTCTGCTGCCAGACCTGCTGAGCTTTTCCAGCAATTTCTGCTTCTGTTTCTGATTTACAGCATTCACAATTCTTCCAGGTGATCCTCAATCTGTTTGGCCATGCTTTGGGACATACCTTCTATGGCCAGGGAGTTCTGATGAGGGACTGGACCCTATGCACCAGTGGTAGGGACACTGCCCCTTAACACCACAAGGTCTGGGATTATGAATTATGAACTATTGTTTTAACCTGCTTTATAATCTCACAGTTATTCTTGTTCCAATTTGAATTTCTAATACATTTTTCTTTCAGTTAAACAATTTGAAGATTTAAGTCACATCAAGTGAAACTAGAGAGATAATATGTAATTTAAATGTTCACAATTACCATGAAGACAAAAAAGACTTAAAGCCTCAAAATATTGAGCTAAAAAATAAACCCTTTAACTCAAGCCTAAAACACTTCAAAACTGATTCATCTTGTGGGACTTTTACTTTGTAAATTGTACACTCAGCATTTTAACATTGGTATTGTCGAGGGAAAAATAAAGTACATAAAAGCATAGTTTGTAACAACAACTTACATCGAGCGTTCTTTGTTGTAAGAAAACATTGCAGCAATAGTAGATTTAAAATGCCAAGATCAACCAGGGATGACCTGTATATGTTACGGACAACTAGCAATATACTATTCTTGCCACTTTATTTGATGTTTTTTCCAGGGTTTTGAATATTGCTGTCATTCTACCCTCCTGCATGTGGGAATGATTCCCTTGCAGGATTCATTTTATTTTGGTGTAAATGACATCAAAGCATGTAAGACTGGATTTTATGCTCCCTCACCTTGTCAAACATTTTCAGTGGAGGATGGGCACATAAGAAATGTCAGGCCCACCACCAATCCAGCGCTATAATTCCAGGGAGTAGGTAAGGCACCCATTAGGCTGCCTGTCCCTAGATCCTTGATTATTGGACATCGAAGTCTACCACTGTCCCTATAATATCTGGTTGACAGAAGCCAGACTAGAGAGGAGTTGTGGTGAAAGCAAGAAGGGAAGAGGTGATCTCCTTTTAAGGGTATGCTGGGTGGGTGTTCTCTGCCATATATTTGTGCGGCTCCCCTCCCCCACTCACATACCCATTCCCTCCCCCCTCCACACACACACACACACACACACACACATATCTTTATGACTCCCTCACCTGGCTTTCAAAAGCCACCACACTCACTACCCTCTCCAGACTCCATGAGCCCTCCATGCCCAGAGTTCCAGAGCCTGGTACCTACTTCTTCTTTTGACCCAGAGATTGCTTGCAGTTCTAACAGTGCTCACCAATCAGCACTGGAGCTGTTGGGACCACTACAGCCTAGACCAATCAGGTTAGCTGGCCTTTGTAGAGTGGAGGGGAATGGCTGAAATCTACCTGAAGCCTGGCCAAGGCCACCCACAGTGTTATGGTTGTGGTACAAGAGTCTGTGTGCTCTTGTTTAAAGGTGATGCTGAATCTGAATGGAAAAGCTTTGCATTGAGTCCTGACAATAAAAGCCTAGCATTATGTTGCAGCTCTGCTAAATCTCTGCATGAATATATTGGGGGGTGGGTGGTGTTGAATCCAGTTCTACAGCACAAAACATTTGGAATTGCATGTTAAAAACTGAACGAACTGCAGATGCTGTAAATCAGAAACAAACAGAAATTGCCGGAAAAGCTTAGCAGTTCTGAGGAAGGGTCACCGGACCTGAAACGTTAACTCTGATTTCTTTTCATAGATGCTGCCAGACCTGCTGAGCTTTTCCAGCAACTTCTGATTTTGTTTCTGATTTGCAGCATCTGCAATTCTTTCAGTTTTTAACACGCAATCCAAAACATTTCGTAAAACTGGGTTCACATTGCCCTATCCCACCACCACATATTTGTGCAGAGATTAAGCAGAGCTATAACCTAATATTAGCTTTTATTGTCGGGGCTCAGTGCAAAGTCTTTCAATTCAGATTCAGCATTATTAGGTTGAATATTACAAGAGAGAAGGAAGGGAACAAACAGACCACAAGCATAACACTGTGGATAGGCTTGTTCAGACTTCAGATGGAGTTAGCCATCCCACCATTCAGTGAGTTCTGAGGAAATGTCACTGGAACCGAAACGTTCATTCTTATTTGTCTTCACAGATTCTGCCAGACCTGCTGAACTTTTCCAGCAACTTCTGTTTTTGCAGTTGAATTGCATATTGTTGTGTTCTAACAGCATCGCATACTCTGGTTCTGGCATCTAAGGTGGCCATGTGAAACATGTGCGAGGTTCTTTAAATATTTAAATCAGGGCCTTATGTTGAAGATAGGCCACTGAGTATGAAATTCAGTTGTAAAAGGAGCGAAGCTAACACCACAAGTGCTCTGTCTAACTCTACCAGAAACTGTGCACCCTGATCTGTGATCTTTAAATGAAATACAACACAAAAAGGCCAAGGAAATAATCAGTTATTATTAGATTAGATTACTTACAGTGTGGAAACAGGCCCTTCGGCCCAGCAAGTCCACACCGACCCGCCACCCACCCAGACCCATTGCCCTACATTTACCCCTTTACCTAACACGACGGGCAATTTAGCGTAGCCAATTCACCTAACCTGCACATTTTTGGACTGTGGGAGGAAACCGGAGCACCCAGAGGCAACCCACGCAGACACGGGGAGAACATGCAAACTCCACACAGTCAGTCGCCCGAGGCGGGAATTGAACCCGGGTCTCCAGTGCTGTAAGGCAGCAGTGCTAACCACTGTGCCACCGTGCCGCCCAGGGATCCTGTTTTTTGCACAATCACACAAGCACATGCCATCTCTCCTGCAGCCCCAAACCCCACTTACGTTGTTGGTTCGTTGTGGGTGGGAGTTGGCTGACTTTCTACCTGCATGGCACCAGCAGCTTTTTTGCCAACATTTAAAGGTGATGCCCATCAGGTTTAAGTCTCAGGTGGTGTGGATTAGTTCGGGCAATCACCCCTCTTCCAACATGAAATTTGTGACTTCCATAAAACATTTTAAAGTCACCTAAGAATGAGATGCACTTGTTTTCCAATGATATTATTTTGTGTAAACATTAAGAGAGAGAACCATTGAGGTAACTATGGAGGATCATCAATGTCCTAAAGTTCACTATCTTTGTGAAATTTGCGGTACACAGCACTGCCTTCCTCAGGGAAATCAACCATTGAGCCTGTGTAGCACTCCTAGGATTTTTCTGTCATTGTGTTCACTTATTGTTGCAATTTGTTTGTGGCTTTGTACATCAGCTATAGCTCAGTTTGTAGCTTCTGAAGGTTCACACCCAACTCCAGACATTAAGCAAAATAACTTAGGCTGACACTCCAATTCAGTACTGAGGGAGCAACTGATGAATTTTAAACTCAAGCTTGATCTGCCTTCTCAGAGGACACAAAAAAACTCCTGTGGCCCTAATTTTAACCAGAACAGGAGGGGCTTATTTATCCATCGCAGACAAGAGAAAAATCACATTGTCTGGTTATTATTTAATTACTGTTTGAAAGAGTTTGCTGTGTACAAATTGGTTAACATGGTTTCTACATAACAACACTGACACTGCCTCAAAAGTATTTCACTGTTCGCAAAGTGCTTCTTGACGACCAATGATTGTGAACGATGTGAAATCAACTGATGAATATTTGTTTTCTTTCATCACTGACTAAAAGTGGAGTTTGCAAATCAGGTCAGGGATTCACTGAATGTTCTATCACTTAACTTCCTGCATCCAACTCTCTTTCCCAATCAAACAATCTTTATTTTCCCTATCACCAATGCTTTTACAACTGATAGATAAAGAAGTTCAGAAAAAAGTGAAGAAAAATTATGCATTCAAATTTGCAATGATTTTTATTATCTTAGACTGTCTGATATTCTGGAGATGAATATTTCATTCCTGGACATTCCAAGACAACCTAAATTTGCAAGTGAAAACAGGTGAATAGAAAAAACTTCAGTATGAATCACAGAATCCCATCCATTAAACATATATTTTGGCATATTCAGCCCCTGTAAATCAGTGTCCTTGTTTCAATTCTTGCTGGTGTATACCAGTAATTTTAGACTCAGTTGCATATTATGGAGGTTATGCAGTCAGCTAAAGGTGAACTGTGAGCTCCCTCATTGTAGTTTAATGTAGTGATTAGAAATTTAAAATTTTACCTCCTCCTAATGCCTCTAGGTCACTTATGGCTGGTTATTTCCACAATCACTGAGATGACACCTCTTCTTCCCTCACCCCAACTATTGTTAACATAAGCAGTATTTTCAAAAAAATATAATTGTATCCTTTCAGAAACAACTTGACATCATGTGAAATTAACTGGTAATTAACTTCCATAAGCACGTTACTGCAGAAAAACATTTCAAACAGAGGAAAAGTACAGCATTTAATAGAAGAAGGGTCAAGGCATGTTTTTCGGGGAATTGAATATGTTGTGAAGATTGACTAAATGTAAGTGAAGTGAAATCAGAATATACGCAAAATCTAAAAGTATTTCTTCTTTTATGAAAAGGTAGAAAGCAGATGAGGTCAGAAGGCAGCAGGTGGCAATGCCAGAGACCAGAGTAAGGGAGGGGGGGTGGTTGAGAAGGAGACAAGATCAGGAAACAGCTGAGAAAAAAATGGCAGACGTTGGATACTACAATAGTCAGAAGATAACATGTCCCCCCCCCCAGACTTCCCTTTTCCACAGAAAGGATTTTTTCCTTATACCTCCTTAGGTTGGTTGCCACCATTGGTGAATCTATTTTTAAGTTTTCTTCAGGACCCATCCAACATTTTTGTAATGTGGAGATCAGAACTATGCACAGTATACCCTGTGTGGTCTTATCAGGATCTCGACTTTTCAATGCAGTGCTTCTTGAAATGAATTTCCATGTTGATCAGCACTATCCTGATGCACATGATCAGCTCGTCCCTCAGTAAACAATGATGGAGCCCTTTCCAATGCTGCTCATGAGGATTATTCACTGCCATCAACCTGAATACTAGGCCCATTTCTTTCTCTTCATAATTACCGCTTCGGTCTAGACCCACAAAACCATAGAAATGATACAGCACAGAAAGGGACTATTTGGCCCATGTTGTGCATGCAAATCCAAAGACACCCAGATACTATTTCTAATCCTAACTTCCAGCACACAACCCATAACCCTACAACACTTAAGGTGCAGATTCCAGGACCTGTTATAATAATTTAAGGTCTCTGTCTCCACCACCAATTCAGGTAACAAATTCCAGGCACCTACCTCTGTCTGTGCATAAAAACTATTCCTCACAACTCCTCTAATTCTTCTGTCACTTAGCTTGAATCTGTGATGTCTGGTCTTTGAACTCTGTGCCAAAGGAACCAGGTCCCTCTTGAACACTCCATCTCTACCTTCACAGCATTGTATATCTCAATTCTGTCATCCTTCAGCCTTCTCTGTTCCAAGGAAAACAACCCCAACCTCTCCAATCTCTCCTCAGAGCTGTAATTCTAGCAACATTCTAGTCAATCTGTACCAAGATTCTGTACCTAAGTATTTTCGTAACTAAGATGGCACCGTGGTGGCAACTTGCAAAGTTTTCACTGTACTCAGGTGAGTAAATGTGAAAATAAACCTAATTCAATCTTCTCTGCACTCTCTCCAGAGCAATTATGTCCTTCCTGTAATGTGGTGACCAGAACTGTTTACAATACTCCAGTTGTGGCCTCACCAGTGTCTTATACTTCATCATTATATCCCTACTTTTGTATTCCACATCTCTGCCAATGAAGAATAGCATTCCAAATGCCTTCTTAACAACTTTCTCTATATGCAAAGATTCCTTTAGTGAATTATGTTAAAAATCACACAACACCAGGTTATAGTCCAACAGGTTTAATTGGAAGCACACGAGCTTTTGGAGCGACGCTCCTTCATCAGGTGATTGTGGAGGGCTCGATCGCCGTGAACTATGCACTTGAAGCCAAGATCTCTCACCTCATCTACCCTTGTCAGTATATTCTTGTTTACTGTATATTCCCCTTTACTCTTTGACCTCCCTAGATGCATTACCTGAGACTTATCTGCTGAGCTCCATCTGCCACTTTCCTGCCCAGTCCACTAACCCATCTCTATCATTTTGGGATATTAATCATCCCTCTACACTATCCACTACGTGGCCAATTTTTCTGTCATCTGCAAATTTCCCACTTGTGCCCCCCACATTCAATTCCAAATCATTAATGTAAAACAGGGCTGCCAACACAAGCCATGAGGAACACCACTTGAAACAACTGTCCCTTCACAAGGGCAGCCTTTAACCATTGTCCTTTGTTTATTGTTTCCAAGCCAACTTTGGATACAATTTGACACATTACCCTGTCTCCCATGGGCCTTTACTTTTTTGGACCAGTCTGCTATGTGGAATCTTGTCAAAGGCCTCACTAAAATCCATGAAGGCACCATCCAGTGCACTACCCTCATTGATGCTCCTTGTCACTTCCTCAAATCAAATTCAATCAAATTTGCTTCCTTTAATAAAGCCATGCTGACAATCCCTGACTGTCTCAACAACAATTTATCCAATCCCTCAGGATTGATTCCAGCAATTTGCCCACCACAGAAGTAAGACCAATTGCCCTATAATTGGATAGCACTTCTTTTGTACCCTTTTCAAACAACGGAATCACATTGACATTCCTCCAGTCCTCCAGCACCTCGCCTGCATTGGTGAAGGTTGGAAAATAATCCTCAGAGCATCTCTTATTTCCTCCTTGATCTCTTTCAACATCCCAGGGAACAATCCATCCAGCCCTGGCAACTTAGCCACTTTCAAGCATTCCTACTCCTCTAATGCTTCCTGTATGACATTGCTGACGAGTGTTTGCAGCATTAACCTGCACTAATTCACAAGTGAGGTTTGGTCCCTGGTCATGAAGTAGCAAGCTACCCTTTGGAGTTACATTCCAGCAGTGGTCAGCACCTTCAGAAGAGGGAGAAAATTGGCAAGTAAATTTGCTGTGCTCCTACTTTCAGGTTCTGATTGTAGCTTTGAGAAGGAAGATTACTGGAAATGTGTCAGGTACAATACTGACTTTATTAAGGTATGAATAATAATAGGAACAGGTTACAAGTGAATGGCTAAGGGTAGTATTACATAAGAATTTTCGGGAATTTATTAAATACACACACACTAACGGTGTTTCCTTTTCTGCATGCACCAATAGAAGACAGCTATGAGTGAGTTGACCTGTTGTGTGCTGTTTTTCTCAGCACCCAACGGAAAGCCTAAGAAGGGTCCTGCTTTTTCTTCTGGAATTTTCTGAACTGACTTTGTATGGCGACAGCAGCCTTCTCTGTCTCAGGGGCATCCAGGTCTATGTCGAATTCCTCGGCATCCTCCTTCGAAGCTCTGGCTGCATCTGCAAAACAAAAAGAGTGTGTGAAACGCAACGTAGAACTGTTGGTGCTGGAAGTCTGAAACCAAAACAAGAAAGGGCCAGAGAAACTCAGAAGGTCTGGCAGAAATTGTGGAGAGAAAGTAGAGTTAATGCTTTGGGTCCAATTAGGAAGAAAGATCACTACACTCTTAACATTAACTCTGCTTTCTCTTCACAGATGCTGACAGGTCTGCTGAGTTTCCCTAGCAATTTCTGTCTTATTTAAGAAAAGTGTGCGATCACCTTCGGCTGCTTTACATCCATTTTGGCAGCATTCCAACCCAGCACCCTCCTCTCCTCGGGGCATTGATTTTTACTAGGGAGCCCTCCATGATCCTTTGACTGGGATGAAGAGGAGGAAGCAGGGCCAAAAGTCTGAGGGCACTGGTACCTGCTAATGGATTCCTCATTGCACGAGATTGGCAAGATGAACAAAGCCAGATGGCTCATTGGTGTCACCCATAGAGTGGTCCAAAAAGGGGAGTGGACGAAATGGGAAATGGTGGAGATTGGGTGAAAGAGTGTACGATCAGGAGGGAGGGGACAAAAAATTCAAACAAGAAATTTCTTTGAGGAGAGGCAGAGGGCTTGGTCATTAACAGTCTAGGGAGTGCGAGTGATGGTGAGAATGTGGGGGAACAGTAATCTGAGACGGTCAGTGATGGGGAGGGGTCGAGTGATAGTGATGGATAGAGGTGAATGGTAGGGAGTGGAAGAAGTCTGTGATTGGCAGAGGAGGGAAAGGATGATTGGAAGGGGGAGAGGGTGGTGATAGAGAGGGGGTTTGGAGAAAGAAGGGCAGTACTGGGGTGGAACAAGGCAAGAACATCGATGGAAAGGGGAATAGTGATAGAGAAAGGAACAGTATGGGAAAGGCGAACAATGAGGGAAAGGGAAACAGTGAGAGAAGGATGAACAGTGATGGAGAGGGAGACAGTGATGGAGAGGGAGACAGTGATGGGGAGGGAGACAGTGATGGGGAGGGAGACAGTGATGGGGAGGGAGACAGTGATGGGGAGGGAGACAGTGATGGAGAGGGAGACAGTGATGGAGAGGGAGACAGTGATGGGGAGGGAGACAGTGATGGGGAGGGAGATAGTGGTGGAGAGGGAGACAGTGATGGGGAGGGGGACAGTGATGGGGAGGGGGACAGTGATGGGGAGGGAGGACAGTGATGAGGAGGGAACACCGATGGGGAGGGAGACAGTGATGGGGAGGGGACAGTGATGAGGAGGGGACAGTGATGAGGAGGGGACAGTGATGAGGAGGGGATAGTGATGAGGAGGGGACAGTGATGGGGAGGGGACAGTGATGGGGAGGGGACAGTGATGAGGAGGGGATAGTGATGGGGAGGGGACAGTGATGAGGAGGGGATAGTGATGAGGAGGGGACAGTGATGGGGAGGGGACAGTGATGGGGAGGGGATAGTGATGAGGGAGATAGTGATGAGAAGGGGACAGTGATGGGGAGGGGACAGTGATAGGAGGGACACAGTGATGAGGAGGGGGACATTAGTGAGGACGGAGACAGTGATGAGGGGAACAGTGATGAGGAGGGGGACAGTGATGGGGAGGGGGACAGTGATTGGGAGGGGGAAAGTGATGGGGAGGGGGACAGTCATGGGGAGGGGACAGTGATGAGGAGGGAGACAGTGATGAGGGGAACAGTGATGGGGAGAGGACATTAATGAGGAAGGGACAGTGATGGGGAGGGGAACAGTGATAAGGAGGGGGACAGTGATGGGGAGGGGACAGTGATGAGGAGGGGACAGTGATGGGGAGGGGACAGTGATGAGGAGGGGACAGTGATGGGGAGGGAGACAGTGATGGGGAGGGGACAGTGATGGGGAGGGGGACAGTGATGGGGAGGGGACAGTGATGAGGAGGGGACAGTGATGGGGAGGGGACAGTGATGGGGAGGGGGACAGTGATGGGGAGGGGACAGTGATGAGGGGACAGTGATGGGGAGGGGACAGTGATGGGGAGGGGACAGTGATGGGGAGGGGGACAGTGATGGGGAGGGGGACAGTGATGGGGAGGGGACAGTGATGGGGAGGGGACAGTGATGGGGAGGGGGACAGTGATGGGGAGGGGACAGTGATGAGGAGGGAGAACAGTGATGGGGAGGGGGACAGTGATGGGGAGGGGGACAGTGATGGGGAGGGGACAGTGATGAGGAGGGGACAGTGATGGGGAGGGGACAGTGATGGGGAGGGGACAGTGATGGGGAGGGGACAGTGATGGGGAGGGGGACAGTGATGGGGAGGGGACAGTGATGGGGAGGGGACAGTGATGGGGAGGGGGACAGTGATGGGGAGGGGACAGTGATGAGGAGGGAGAACAGTGATGGGGAGGGGGACAGTGATGGGGAGGGGGACAGTGATGGGGAGGGGGACAGTGATGAGGAGGGGACAGTGATGAGGAGGGGACAGTGATGGGGAGGGGACAGTGATGGGGAGGGGACAGTGATGGGGAGGGGGACAGTGATGGGGAGGGGACAGTGATGAGGAGGGAGAACAGTGATGGGGAGGGGGACAGTGATGGGGAGGGGGACAGTGATGGGGAGGGGACAGTGATGAGGAGGGAGAACAGTGATGGGGAGGGGGACAGTGATGGGGAGGGGGACAGTGATGGGGAGGGAGAGAGTGACGAGGAGGGAGACAGTGACGAGGAGGGAGACAGTGATGGGGAGGGGGACAGTGATGAGGAAGGGACAGTGATGGAGAGGGAGACAGCGACGAGGAGGGAGACAGTGATGGGGAGGGAGACTGTGACGAGGAGGGAGACAGTGATGAGGAGGGAGACAGTGACGAGGAGGGAGACAGTGATGAGGGGAACAGTGATGAAGAGGGGACAGTGATAATGAGGGGAACAGTGATGGGGAGGGGGAAAGTGATGGGGAAGGGACAGTGATGGGGAGGCGGACAGTGATAGGGAGGGGGACAGTGATAGGGAGGGGGACAGTGATGGGGAGGGGGACAGTGATGAGGAGGGGGACAGTGATGAGGAGGGGGACAGTGATGGGGAGGGGGACAGTGATGGGGAGGGGGACAGTGATAGGGAGGGGGACAGTGATGGGGAGGGGGACAGTGATAGGGAGGGGGACAGTGATAGGGAGGGGGACAGTGATAGGGAGGAGGACAGTGATGGGGAGGGGGACAGTGATAGGGAGGGGGACAGTGATGGGGAGGGGAACAGTGATAGGGAGGGGGACAGTGATGGGGAGGGGGACAGTGATAGGGAGGGGGACAGTGGTGGGGAAGGGGACAGTGATGGGGAGGGGACAGTGATGGGGAGGGGGACAGTGATAGGGAGGGGGACAGTGGTGGGGAAGGGGACAGTGATGAGGAGGGGGACAGTGATGGGGAGAGGACATTAATGAGGAAGGGACAGTGATGAGGGGAAGAGTGATGTGGAGGGGACAGTGATGGGGAGGGGACAGTGATGAGGGGGACAGTGATGGGGAGGGGACAGTGATGAGGGGGACAGTGATGGGGAGGGGACAGTGATGAGGGGGACAGTGATGGGGAGGGGACAGTGATGAGGGGGACAGTGATGGGGAGGGGACAGTGATGGAGAGGGGGACAGTGATGGGGAGGGGGACAGTGATGGAGAGGGGGACAGTGATGGAGAGGGGGACAGTGATGGGGAGGGGGACATTGATGAGGGGGACAGTGATGGGGAGGGGACAGTGATGAGGAGGAGACAGTGATGGGGAGGGGGACAGTGATGAGGGGAACAGTGATGGGGAGGGGACATTGATGGGGTGGGGGACAGTGATGGGGAGGGGACACTGATGGGGAGGGGACAGTGATGGGGAGGGGACAGTGATGGGGAGGGGGACAGTGATGAGGAGGGGGACAGTGATGGGGAGGGGGACAGTGATGGAGAGGGAGACAGTGACGAGGAGTAAGACGGTGATGGGGAGGGGGACAGTGATGAGGAGTGAGACGGTGATGGGGAGGGGACAGTGATGGGGAGGGGACACTGATGGGGAGGGGACAGTGATGAGGGGGACAGTGATGGGGAGGGGACAGTGATGAGGGGGACAGTGATGGGGAGGGGACAGTGATGAGGGGGACAGTGATGGGGAGGGGACAGTGATGGAGAGGGGGACAGTGATGGGGAGGGGGACAGTGATGGAGAGGGGGACAGTGATGGAGAGGGGGACAGTGATGGGGAGGGGGACATTGATGAGGGGGACAGTGATGGGGAGGGGACAGTGATGAGGAGGAGACAGTGATGGGGAGGGGGACAGTGATGAGGGGAACAGTGATGGGGAGGGGACATTGATGGGGTGGGGGACAGTGATGGGGAGGGGACACTGATGGGGAGGGGACAGTGATGGGGAGGGGACAGTGATGGGGAGGGGGACAGTGATGAGGAGGGGGACAGTGATGGGGAGGGGGACAGTGATGGAGAGGGAGACAGTGATGAGGAGTGAGACGGTGATGGGGAGGGGACAGTGATGGGGAGGGGGACAGTGATGGGGAGGGGGACAGTGATGAGGAGTGAGACGGTGATGGGGAGGGGACAGTGATGGGGAGGGGACACTGATGGGGAGGGGGACAGTGATGGGGAGGGGACAGTGATGGGGAGCGGACACTGATGGGGAGGGGACAGTGATGGGGAGGGGACACTGATGGGGAGGGGGACAGTGATGAGGAGGGGACAGTGATGGGGAGGGGACAGTGATGGGGAGGGGGACAGTGATGGGGAGGGGACAGTGATGGGGAGGGGGACAGTGATGAGGAGGGGGACAGTGATGGGGAGGGGACAGTGATGGGGAGGGGGACAGTGATGAGGAGGGGGACAGTGATGGAGAGGGAGACAGTGACGAGGAGTAAGACGGTGATGGGGAGGGGTCAGTGATGAGGAGGGAGACAGTGATAGGGAGGGGGACAGTGACGAGGAGTAAGACGGTGATGGGGAGGGGGACAGTGATGGAGAGGGAGACAGTGACGAGGAGTAAGACGGTGATGGGGAGGGGGACAGTGACGAGGAGTAAGACGTTGATGGGGAGGGGGACAGTGATGGGGAGGGAAACAGTGATGAGGAGGGGACAGTGATGAGGAGGGGGACAGTGATGAGGAGGGGGACAGTGATGGGGAGGGGGACAGTGATGAGGAGGGGGACAGTGATGAGGAGGGGGACAGTGATGGAAAGAGGACAGTGATAGGGAGGGGGACAGTGACGAGGAGTAAGACGGTGATGGGGAGGGGGACAGTGATGGAAAGAGGACAGTGATGGGGAGGGGGACAGAGATAAGGAGGGGACAGTGGCGAAGAGGGAGACAGATATGAGGGGAACAGTGATGAAGAGGGGAACAGTGATGGGGTGGGGGACAGTGATGAGGAGGGGGACAGTGATGAGGAGTAAGACGGTGATGGTGAGGGAGACAGTGATGGGGAGGGGGACAGTGATGAGTAGGGGACAGTGATGGGGAGGGGACAGTGATGGGGAGGGGACAGTGATGAGGAGGGGACAGTGATGGGGAGGGGACAGTGATGAGGAGGGGACAGTGATGGGGAGGGGGACAGTGATGAGGAGGGGACAGTGATGGGGAGGGGACAGTGATGAGGAGGGGACAGTGATGGGGAGGGGGACAGTGATGGGGAGGGGACAGTGATGGGGAGGGGGACAGTGATGAGGAGGGGACAGTGATGGGGAGGGGGACAGTGATGGGGAGGGGACAGTGATGGGGAGGGGACAGTGATGAGGAGGGGACAGTGATGGGGAGGGGGACAGTGATGGGGAGGGGACAGTGATGGGGAGGGGACAGTGATGAGGAGGGGACAGTGATGGGGAGGGGGACAGTGATGGGGAGGGGACAGTGATGAGGAGGGGACAGTGATGAGGAGGGGACAGTGATGAGGAGGGGACAGTGATGGGGAGGGGGACAGTGATGGGGAGGGGACAGTGATGGGGAGGGGACAGTGATGAGGAGGGGACAGTGATGAGGAGCGGACAGTGATGGGGAGGGGGACAGTGATGAGGAGGGGACAGTGATGGGGAGGGGACAGTGATGGGGAGAGGGACAGTGATGAGGAGGGGGACAGTGATGGGGAGGGGACAGTGATGAGGAGGGAGGACAGTGATGGGGAGGGGACAGTGATGGGGAGAGGGACAGTGATGGGGAGGGAGACAGTGATGGGGAGGGGGACAGTGATGAGGAGGGAGGACAGTGATGGGGAGGGGACAGTGATGGGGAGAGGGACAGTGATGGGGAGGGAGACAGTGATGGGGAGGGGACAGTGATGGGGAGAGGGACAGTGATGGGGAGGGAGACAGTGATGGGGAGGGGACAGTGATGGGGAGGGGACAGGGATGGGGAGGGGGACAGTGATGGGGAGGGGACAGTGATGGGGAGGGGACAGTGATGGGGAGGGGACAGTGATGGGGAGGGGGACAGTGATGAGGAGGGGACAGTGATGGGGAGAGGGACAGTGATGGGGAGGGGGACAGTGATGAGGAGTAAGACGGTGATGGGGAGGGGGACAGTGATGGGGAGGGGGACAGTGATGGGGAGGGTGGACAGTGATGGGGAGGGGACAGTGATGGGGAGGGGGACAGTGATGGGGAGGGGACAGTGATGGGGAGGGGACAGTGATGGGGAGGGGGACAGTGATGGGGAGGGGACAGTGATGGGGAGGGGGACAGTGATGAGGAGGGGACAGTGATGGGGAGGGGACAGTGATGGGGAGGGAGACAGTGATGGGGAGGGGACAGTGATGGGGAGGGGGACAGTGATGGGGAGGGGACAGTGACGAGGAGGGGGACAGTGATGAGGAGGGAGACAGTGATGGGGAGGGGGACAGTGATGAGGAGGGAGACAGTGATGGGGAGGGGACAGTGACGAGGAGGGGGACAGTGATGGGGAGGGGGACAGTGACGAGGAGGGGGACAGTGATGAGGAGGGAGACAGTGATGGGGAGGGAGACAGTGATGAGGAGGGGGACAGTGATGAGGAGGGAGACAGTGATGAGGAGGGGGACAGTGATGAGGAGGGGGACAGTGATGCGGAGGGAGACAGTGATGGGGAGGGGGACAGTGATGAGGAGGGAGACAGTGATGAGGAGGGAGACAGTGATGGGGAGGGGGACAGTGATGGGGAGGGAGGACAGTGATGGGGAGGGGGACAGTGATGAGGAGGGGGACAGTGATGAGGAGGGAGACAGTGATGAGGAGGGGGACATTGATGGGGAGGGGACAGTGATGAGGAGGGGGACATTGATGGGGAGGGGACAGTGATGAGGAGGGGGACAGTGATGGGGAGGGGACAGTGATGAGGAGGGGACAGTGATGAGGAGGGGACAGTGATGAGGAGGGGACAGTGATGGGGAGGGGACAGTGATGAGGAGGGGGATAGTGATGGGGAGGGGACAGTGATGAGGAGGGGACAGTGATGGGGAGGGGACAGTGATGGGGAGGGAGACTGAGGAGACCATAAGACCATAAGACATAGGAGTGGAAGTAAGGCCATTCGGCCCATCGAGTCCACTCCGCCATTCAATCATGGCTGATGCGCATTTCAGCTCCACTTACCAGCATTCTCCCCGTAGCCCTTAATTCCTCTAGACAACAAGAACCTATCAATCTCGGCCTTGAAGACATTTAGCGTCCCGGCTTCCACTGCACTCCGTGGCAATGAATTCCACAGGCCCACCACTCTCTGGCTGAAGAAATGTCTCCGCATTTCCGTTCTGAAATGACCCCCTCTAATTCTAAGGCTGTGTCCACGGGTCCTAGTCTCCTCGCCTAACAGAAACAATTTTCTAGCATCCACCTTTTCAAAGCCATGTATTATTTTGTACGTCTCTATTAGATCTCCCCTTAATCTTCTAAACTCCAACGAATACAATCCCAGTATCCTCAGCCGTTCCTCATATGCTAGACCTGTCATTCCAGGGATCATCCGTGTGAATCTCCGCTGGACACGTTCCAGTGCCAGTATGTCCTTCCTGAGGTGTGGGGACCAAAACTGGACACAGTACTCCAAATGGGGCCTAACCAGAGCTTTATAAAGTCTTAGTAGTACATCTCTGCTTTTATATTCCAACCCTCTTGAGAAAAGAGACAACATTGCATTCGCTTTCTTAATCACAGACTCAACCTGCATGTTTACCTTTAGAGAATCCTCGACTAGCACTCCCAGATCCCTTTGTGCTTTGGCTTTATTAAGTTTCTCACCATTTAGAAAGTAGTCCATGCTTTTATTCTTTTTGCCAAAGTGCAAGACCTCGCACTTGCTCACGTTAAATTCCATCAGCCATTTCCTGGACCACTCTCCCAACCTGTCTAGATCCTTCTGTAGCCTCCCCACTTCCTCAGTACTACCTGCCTGTCCACCTAACTTCGTATCATCGGCAAACTTCGCTAGAATGCCCCCGGTTCCCTCATCCAAATCATTAATATATAATGCGAACAGCTGTGGCCCCAGCACCGAACCCTGCGGGACACCGCTCGTCACCGGCTGCCATTCTGAAAAAGAACCTTTTATCCCAACTCTCTGCCTTCTGTTAGATAGCCAATCCTCAATCCATCCCAGCAGCTCACCTCGAACACCATGGGCCCTCACCTTGCTCAGCAGCCTCCCGTGTGTCCCTTATCAAAGGCCTTTGAAAGTCCAGATAGACCACATCCACTGGGTTTCCCTGGTCTAACCTACTTGTTACCTCTTCAAAAAATTCCAACAGGTTTGTCAGGCATGACCTCCCTTTACTAAATCCATGTTGACTTGTTCTAATCAGACTCTGCTCTTCCAAGAATTTAGAAACCTCATCCTTAATGATGGATTCTAGAATTTTACCAACAACCGAGATTAAGCTGATTGGCCTATAATTTTCCATCTTTTGCCTTGATCCTTTCTTGAACAAGGGGGTTACTACAGCCATCTTCCAATCATCCGGGACCTTTCCTGACTCCAGTGACTCTTGAAAGATCTCAACCAATGCCTCTGCTATTTCCTCAGCAACCTCTCTCAGAACTCTAGGGTGTATCCCATCGGGGCCAGGAGATTTATCAATTTTAAGACTTTTTAACTTTTCTAGCACTATCTCTTTCGTAATGGCAACCATACTCAACTCAGCCCCGTGACACCCTTTAATTTTTGGGATATTACTCATGTCTTCCACTGTGAAAACTGACGCAAAGTACTTGTTAAGTTCTCCTGCTATTTCCTTATCTCCCATCACTAGGCTCCCTGCATCAGTTTGAAGTGGCCCAATGTCTACTTTTGCCTGTTGTTTGTTTCTTATGTACTGAAAGAAACTTTTACTATTATTTCTAATATTACTGGCTAGCCTACCTTCATATTTGATCCTCTCATTTCTTATTACACTCTTTGTTATCCTCTGTTGGCTTTTTGATTTCCCACTGTTCTTAGCCACTTTATAGGATCTCTCTTTTTCTTTAATACATTTCCTGACTTCCTTTGTCAGCCAAGGTTGTCTAATCCCTCCCCGGTTAATCTTTCTTTTCTTGGGAATGAACCTCTGTACAGTGTCCTCAATTATACCTACAAACTCCTGCCATTTTTGCTCTAGTGTCTTCCCGGTTAGCCTCTGCTTCCAGTCTATTTTAGTCAGTTCCTCTCTCATGCCCTCATAATTACCTTTATTCAACTGTAACACCATTACATCAGATTTTGCCTTCTCCCTTTCAAACTCCAGACTGAACTCTACCATATTATGGTCGCTACTTCCTAAGGGTTTCCTAGGAGGAGGGGACAGTGATGAGGAGGGGACAGTGATGAGGAGGGGACAGTGAAGAGGAGGGGACAGTGATGAGGAGGGGGACAGTGATGAGGAGGGAGACTGAAGAGGAGGGGACAGTGATGGGGAGGGGACAGTGATGTGGAGGGGGACATTGATGGGGAGGGGACAGTGATGGGGAGGGGGACAGTGATGGGGACGGGACAGTGATGAGGAGGGGACAGTGATAGGGAAGGGACAGTGATGGGGAGGGGGGACAGTGATGGGGAGGGGACAGTGATGAGGAGGGGACAGTGATGGGGAGGGGACAGTGATAGGGAAGGGACAGTGATGGGGAGGGAGGACAGTGGTGGGGAGGGGGACAGTGATGAGGAGGGGGACAGTGATGGGGAGAGAGGACAGTGATAGGGAAGGGACAGTGATGGGGAGGGGGACAGTGATGAGGAGGGGGACAGTGATGGGGAGAGAGGACAGTGATAGGGAAGGGACAGTGATGAGGAGGGGACAGTGATGGGGAGAGAGGACAGTGATAGGGAAGGGACAGTGATGGGGAGGGGGACAGTGATGGGGAGGGAGGACAGTGATGGGGAGGGGGACAGTGATGGGGAGGGGGACAGTGATGGGGAGGGAGGACAGTGGTGGGGAGGGGGACAGTGATGGGGAGGGGGACAGTGATGGGGAGGGAGACAGTGATGGGGAGGGAGACAGTGATGGGGAGGGGGACAGTGATGGGGAGGGAGACAGTGATGGGGAGGGGGACAGTGATGGGGAGGGAGGACAGTGATGGGGAGGGGGACAGTGATGGGGAGGGAGGACAGTGGTGGGGAGGGGGACAGTGATGGGGAGGGGGACAGTGATGGGGAGGGAGACAGTGATGGGGAGGGAGACAGTGATGGGGAGGGGGACAGTGATGGGGAGGGGGACAGTGATGGGGAGGGAGACAGTGATGGGGAGGGGGACATTGATGGGGAGGAGGACAGTGATGGGGAGGGAGGACAGTGATAGGGAAGGGACAGTGATGGGGAGGGAGGACAGTGGTGGGGACGGGGACAGTGATGGGGAGGGGGACAGTGATGGGGAGGGGGACATTGATGGGGAGGGGGACATTGATGGGGAGGGAGGACAGTGATGTGGAGTGGACAGTGATGGGGAGGGAGGACAGTGATGAGGAGGGGGACAGTGATGAGTAGAACAGTGATGACGAGGGAGTAAGGGAACAGTGATAAAGCATTTCGAGGGATTTTAATAAGAACAGGAGAATGATGAGGAGAGGAATGAGAAAATGATCAGTAGAAGGAGTGAGGTGGTGAATGAGAGAAGGTGTGGATGTGACGAGGAAAAGCATAAAAGATTTCCGTCTTTACCTTCCAGAATCCCTTTAAGAGCTGACAGGCCTCAAACAGAGCACATTTTCTCAGGCCTTGCAACTGCATTCACTTCAGCTCAATGCTGCCAATGGAGCCTTAAAATACCATTAGGTTATTTATTTGTGTGTTCCTAATCCAGGAATGATTCCTGATCCAGATTTGGACAGCCTTCAGCAATATGCTGTGAAGGGCATAATTAACAAGCTGGAAGCTCCACCATTATCCATTGTCATTATTTTTGCACCTGAACATTGCGAAGCAACAGCATGTGGAAAACCCAATCTTGAGTTGTTTACAACAAGTTACAGATATATAATCAATCTCTCATGTCTGATTTTTGACAGGCAGAGTCTGTCTGCTCATCAGTTGCCTGCACTAGAAGTGTTGATTCGGCGAATTAATTTCCATGTGTTGAATAAAGTTCTGCTGGCTTGGAATTTATTGCCTTGGGATGAAGGAGATGTGTCATCCCTGTGATATACATCTTACAGCTTCAAACTATGATGTTTCTATTCACAGTTGCAATATTTTCTTCATTTGTTTTTCCTTAACATTCCCCTTCGGCATTCTGAATATAGGTGCCATCAAGTCCCAGGGCTGAGGATTCCTATAATAACTTCATCATCATCATCATCTTCCAATCACTGGAGAATATTCTCTATCTTATGCAGAAATAGCCTTACTTATCTGACCTTGAACCATCCTCCAACTGCAATGTATTGAAACCATTTTGTCTCCTGTGTTACGTTAGTCTCACCCAGAATTGCAAAAATGTTCATTTCACAACTATTCTTATGACCTAAACCCCTCAGCCATCCAGTGAGCTGTCAAGATATTATTAAATTTAATATTAAATTCTCATGTTGATGTGTTACTGCCATTACTATCATATAGTGAGCTAATTTACATCTTTTTCTGAATACATTAACTGAGAACATAAGAACATAAGGACTCAAGGGTTTGAGTTATAGGAAGAGGTTGGACAAGCTAACTCTTTTTTTCTAGGAGCAAGTGAGGACTGCAGATGTTGGAGACCAGAGTCGAGAGTGTGGTGCTGGAAAAGCACAGCAGGTCAGGCAGCATCCGAGGAGCAGGAAAATCGACGTTTCCAGCATAAGCCCTTCCTGATGAAATGATTTATGCCTGAAATGTCGATTCTTCTGCTCCTCGGATGCTGCCTGACTTGCTGTGCTTTTCCAGCACCACACTCTCGACACTAACACTTTTTTCTTTCGAGGGTAGGAGACTAAGGGGGTGGAGGAAGGTGGGCCTTATAGAAGTGTATAAGATCATGACAGGCATAGATTGTGTGAATGCACTCAGTCTTTCTCCCAGGGTAGGGGAAGTGAGCAAAAGAGGGCATCAGTTTAAGGTTAGAGGAGAAAGAATAAAAGGAAAACTGAGGGCCAACTTTTTTTACACAGAGGGTGGCATGTATATGGAATGAGCTGCCAGACAAAGTGGTTGAGGTAGGTGCATTAACAACAGTTAACAGGCATTTGGACAAATACATGGATAGGAAAGGATTAGAAGGATATGGGCCAAGTGCAGGGAAAGGGGATTAATGTTGATGGACACTTTGGTTGGTATGGACCAGTTTGGGCTGTAGGGCCTGTCTCCGTGCTGAAGGACTCTATGAAAGTACAAGAGATAGGATCAAAAATAGGTCATCTGGCCCCATTCTGTAAGACCATGGCTGATCTTTGCATGGACTGAGCTCCACTTACACAACCTTCCCCACCCCCACCCCCCCCCAACCCCCGCCACTTGCCATAACCCTTAATTCTTTCACTGTTCAAAAATATATCTATCTTTGCCTTAAAAACATTCAACAAGGTGGCCTCAACTGCTTCACTGGGCAGGGAATTCTACAGATTCACAACCCTTTGAATGAAGAGGTTCTTCTCTGAAGTTTACTTCACCAGAAACTGAATAAGATGGCGTGTGAGGATTGAGACAAGGAAAAAGATGCCAGATTTTATTCTTTAATCTGTTTCCTCTTTAACATCATTTCCAAGTAAACGCTGCGAATTGAGAGGGCACTGCTCACAAACCCTGTCCTTGCCTTTGAGCAATCTTCTACTTAAAAGAAATTAAGAATGCAATTGCTCAATCCATGCTAGCAGTGGTGGTGGGGAGGGAAGGCAGTAGTTGAACTCCCCTCTTCTATCTGCCTGGTTGACATTGTATTGGCACTCTATGTCTAGTCTGAAGTGTGCGTTGACTTTACATCCAGTGTAATATGTCTCCAAGGAGCAGAATGTCAAATCACAGCAATGTGTCAACTTCATCAAGGGAGGAGAAACTGAGGTGGAAAGAGAGGACAGAAAAACAAAAAAGGATCCAATATTTTAGGTTGAGTGACTGATTATACACTCAGTCTAGTTTGTTTCTTTTTAATGAAGGTAATAACCGGGGTTTCAACGTGATTAAATATAAGGTTTTTTTCACATTGAAACAGGCAAATGAAGGTGGAAAGTAAAGAAGGGAGTCATAGAGTCAAGACTAAAGCTTTTATTAACAAAGACAATAGATGCAGTGGGGATCATCTTTGGGACATCGCAGTGACGTTGTAAATTGATCTTCTAAATTACTGAAGCCTCATGTGAAATATTGATGGATTTTAAAGCTGCCTGATCAGCAGAAGCAGGATGATGCTACTCGCCGAGACTGCCTGAATCTCAGCACCTTCTTCATACCAACAGTGTCGGGCACACAAATTTTGCCCAGTTTCCATTGGCAGCTCGGTCTATTTGTGGGTGTGGGCTTGTTCTAAACTGGTTGATAAACATTGATTGCAAAGATCATTGAACAACTCCATTATCATTATGTAATTTGTAAGCTGCTCTAGGATGGATGAAATGCACCTTGGTTTTTGATGGGCTAGCAACTCTTTTCAAGATAATCTTCTTTTCAAAATTCATCCCAAATTGTGGACAGTACTGGTAAGGTCAATATTTATTGTCCATTTCCAATTGCCCTTGAGAAGGTGCCCTTTCCTATGCTGTTACACCTTTAGGTAGGCTCAAGAATAGCACCTGATCTGCTGTGGAACCTAAGAGGTCAGATAATTCACTCATAACTTCTGTTTAAAGATGATTGGAGAATCTTCAGCCTTTTCCTTTCCACTCATATGGTGGAGTCTGCAATCACTGAGGATGGACTGTCCTCCTCCAGGTGGCAATTATGAGTCAACCGCAATGCTGTGAGTCTGGAATCACATAGAGGCCAGACCAGGTAAGGATGGCAACTTCCTTCCCTAAAGGGGATTAGTGAACCAGATGGGTTTTTCCAACAATGGATTCATGGTCATCATTACACTCTTAATTCCAGATTTGATTTCCCCGTTGAATTCAAATTCAACCATCTGCTGCAAACCCAGCTACCCAGAATATGATCTGAGTCTCTGGATTAGTAGTCCAACAACAATACCACTAAGCCATTGTCACCCCCTTGTCCTCCTCCATCGGGATTATTGGCCTTAGTGTAGGAACATGAAGTTGAGTAGAAGATTTATCATGATCACATTGAATCGTGGTGCAGGCTCAAAGAGCCAAATGGTTTACTCTTACATTTTATGTTCTCCTTTTTTTTTAATTTGCCCTCTATCATTCTTGATCAATTTCTTGCGGGATTACTCAAGACTGTTTACTATCTTCACTGCTCTCTTGAGGAAAGTAATTCCAAATGTTAACAATATGTGAGAGAAAACATTTCTCTTCAAGTCAGTCTTAAAAAGAAGGCACTAACTTTTCAAACTGCATCCCCAACTTCTACAATCTCCCACAAGGAGAGCCATCCTCTCAGTATGCACCCTATTAATATGTTGAAACGATGGATTTCCCTGAGATCACTTCTTATTCTTCTAAACTCTAATGGGTATTGGCCCAATCCGTTCAACCTCGCCTTAATAAGGTGGGCCTTCATTCTGGTAATCAATCAACTGAACCGTTTCTGAACTCTTTCTAATGCAATCATATATATTTTGCTTAATTAAGGAGACCCAAACTATATGCAGTACTCCAGATATGGTTGCACCTAGGCAATAGCAACACTTCTGTACCTTTATTTTAACTTCCCCTTTCAATAAATGTTAACAACCTACCTGCTTTCCTCATCACCTTCTTTACCTGATGCCAGCACTTCATGTACTAGGACCACCAGTTCCCTCTTAATTGTAAAATTCTACTACCAAACATCATTCCTTGGCCCCTCCCTCCCCACCCCCAACCACCCCCATTCTTATTATATTTTCTATTCTTCCAGGCAAAGTAAGCAAGTTTACATTTTCCAACATTGTACTTCATTTGCAAAATTTCTTCCCACTCACTTAAATCATCTACATTTCTTTGTATCTCTTTGTGTCCTTTTGATAATTTACAGGGGAAGCGATAACCTAGTGATATGATTATTGAACTTTTAATCCAGACACACAGATAATGTGCTAGGGACCCAGGTTCAAATCCCACCATGGCAGACAGTGAAATGTGAATTCAATTTAAAGAAACATCTGAAATTAAGGTGATCATGAACTGATTATCAATTGTTGGAAAGGCCCCTTTGGCTCACTGATGTCCTTTAGGGAAGGAAACTGTCATCCTTACCTGGTCTGGCCTACATGTGGCTCCTGACCCACAGCAATGTGATTAGATTGGATTCCCTACAGTGTGGAAATGGGCCCTTCGGCCCAACCAGTCCACACCGACCCTCCGAAGAGTAACCCACCCAGACCCATTTCCCTCTGACTAATGCACCTAACACTATGGGCAATTTAGCATGGCCGATTCACCTGACCTGCACATCTTTGGACCTGGAAGAAACCCACACAGACCTGGGCCGAGGCTGGAATCGAACCTGGGACCATGGTGCTGTGAGGCAGCAGTGCTAACCACTGAGCCACTGTGCCACCTGCGGTTGACTCCTAACTGCCCTCAGAACAATTAGGTGTTAGCAGTAAATGATGACCTCGCCTGTGACACCCTCATCCTGTGAATGGATAAAAAAACATCCCTATCTATTTCTGTGTCATCATCAAATTAGGCTCGTGTTTATTAAGCACCTTCATCCAACTATTGATACAGATTGTAAATAATTGAGAACCTGACATTGATCCCTTGACACTCCACTAGTTATTGCCTGCTAACTTGAAAATTAGTCATTTATCCCAGCTCCCTAATTTTGTTAGCTGACCGATCGTTTTACCATATTAATATAAGCTTTGATGTGGCATCTGATCACATATCCTTTGGAAATCCAAGAACATAACAATAGGTTCCCCTTTATCCAGATTAAAGAGCTCCAGTTAGGTAGTCAAACATGATTTTCACAAAGCCATGCTGATGCTTCCTGATATTTTGCTTTTACTCCATAATAATAAATTCTTTGCACCCCTATGACAAATGCTTGGCAAACTGTAAGGGATATACTGGGCTATAAAGTTACAGCTTGTGGGTGACTGTATAATTCTGTTATTGTGAATGGCTTACAGTGCCTCATAATTACTCAGTTTTGAGTGGCTAAATCTGTTTTGAATCCATCCTATTTAGAACAGTGACAGTGTCAAACTGAAGTTGGCGTCCACTACAAGATTAGACTTTACCTCTACAAGGACTCTGTAGAGGTCGTTCCTATCAATACAGTACTGAAATAGATGGATGCATCCATCACTGCAGATTGATGAGGGGAAAATCTATTAGGGTTTTTCCACATGTTGGTTCACTCACCACCTGCAACAGGTCCCATCTGGAAGACATATCTTTCAGAATTTGGTCAGGTCAATTAGCAGTTGAGCTGCTCTTCATAATGGGCATTGAACTTCCTCTTCCAAAGTACATTCTATGCCCTTGCTATCCTTCTAGCCCAGTGACATTACTACCATCCTACCATACTCCATTTCGTTTGCTTTCAGACAATATAACCAGCATACCGAGGAACCTCGGTTATCTGAAAGACATGGACGGGGAGTATTTTATCTGATAATCAAATGTTCAGATAATCAAATGTCAGATAACACAGTTTAACCAAGCATCGGGACCTTGCGATCTTGCTGGATAATCCGAAATTAGGATAATTGAATGCTGGATAATTGAGGTTCCTCTGTACTATGTCCATGTAAACCATGAGAATTTGCTTTATCAACATCTTAAATTATATTTGTCGCTTCAGTCTTCACTGAGTCTTCTGAAAATGATTGCTTCCCAAAATGAAATGAGGAAAAAAACCAAGTGTTCAAGAGTTCTGAGCTTTTCTTTTTGTTATTCAGTTATCTAAGTCAATACAGAAATAAAAATAAATACCTTTTCCATCAGATGTCTTCTCTTTCCCATATTTTGCTCCAGTGTTTTTTCTCTGAAAAGAAAGGGAAATATTAATTTCCTTGCATTATTCAAAGGTCAGTTTTATCATTGGAACATCCTGTTAAGTACATAATGTACATTATTCTTTGATGTTTGCCTTACATATAGAGGTGGTTAAAAAGGTGTTTGGCATGCTTGCCTTCATTGCTCAGTGTGAGTTGGGAAGTCATGTTGAGATCGTACAAGACATTGAGGTAACAACAATGACTGCAGATGCTGGAAAGCAAATACTGGATTAGTGGTTCTGGAAGAGCACAGCAGTTCAGGCAGCATCCAACGAGCAGCGAAATCGACGTTTCGGGCAAAAGCCCTTCATCAGGAATCCCGAAACGTCGATTTCGCTGCTCGTTGGATGCTGCCTGAACTGCTGTGCTCTTCCAGCACCACTAATCTCGTACAAGACATTGGTGAGGCCTCTTCTGGAATACTCACCCAGTTACGGGGAGGATATTATCAAGCAGCAGAGGGTTCAGAAGAGATTACCAAGATGTTGCCAAATATGAAAGGTTGAGTCATAAAGAAAGGCTGGATAAGCTGGGACCTATTTCGCTGGAGTATAGGAGGTTAAGAGGCGATCTGAAAGAAGTTTATAAAATAATGAGGGGTTTAGGTAGAGTTAAACGTAGTTGTCTTTTCCCTGGGGGCACATTTTTAATGTGAGAGGAGAGAGATTTAAAAAAGACATGAGAGGCAATTTCTTTGCATAGAAGGTGGTTTGCGCGTGGAATGCACTTCCTGAGGAAGTGGGTGGATGTGGGTACAATCACGATGTTTAAAACACATTTGGATAGGTACACGAACAGGAAGGGTTCAGAAGGATATGGGCCAGGAGCAGGCAGGTGAGACTAGTTTAGATTGGGATTATGCTCGGCATGGACTGGTTGGACCGAAACATCTGTTTCTGTGCTGTATGACTCTATGACTCTAAGTACCATTGCCTTCGAAAATCTGTTGTATCATCCCCAGTGAGGATAGTTAAACAGTTGGACACTTCTGCAGATGTAGTCACTTCCATTACTTGGTTTGTCCCATTACAATGGCGCAAGGAAAGGTTAAAGAAATTAGTGCTGTTCAAGACCTTGGAGAAAATTACTTTCTTTACATCAGGAGTAAAAGTGGGTTCAGAGGGAAACAAATAATTAGATCAGGGTTCAGAGCTATACAGACTGTTCTTATTTTTAATCTATTCTTAAATCATAAATCTTAATAGTTGAGTAGAAACTCTCTATACAAAGCTGCTACATTGCATATGCCTTCCCATCATTGGAGCCAACATGTAATTACTACATGACAGGTTTACACAAACAGACTCAGTTCAGTACCTGATAGCTCTGCTAAAATCTACTGGAGTGTGCTTGTATCTGCAAGCTAGATACTGAATGCAATTCCAATAGCACTATATTGAAAACGACAATGCTGAAGATAACAGAGGGTCAGACAGCATCCATGGAGAGAGAGCAAGCTAATGTTTCGAGTCTAATGACTTCGTCAGAGCTCAAGTGAATTGTAGAGGAGACAGCATTTATGTGTAAAGAAGAGCCAAACTTTTTGAGGGTAGACATTCCTCAAAGAGGTGTGACAGTCGCCTCCAAATTTCACTTCAGCTCTGATGAAGAGTTATCTAGACTCAAAATGTTAACGTGCTGTCTCTCCATGAATGCTGTCTGATGCATTGCGATCTCCAGCATTTGGTGTTTTCAGTACAGATTCCAGTATCTGCAGTACTTTGCTCCTCCAGTAGCACTGTACCTGGTAAAATAGCCTGCCAACTTTACAATAGCTCTCCTGATGAAGGGCTTTTTCCCAAAACATCGATTTTACTGCTCCCCAGATGCTGTCTGAACTGCTGTGCTTTTCCAGCACCACTCTAATCTAGACTCTGCCAACTTTACAGTTCAAATCCGACTCACCATTTGAACTGCTGCAGCAAGAACTATTCTTGCTCACTTCCAGTCCCTCTGGAACTTTCTGGCAACAATGAGTGAAACTGCTCACAACTTTCCTTCTGTCTGAAAAATGGATTGGACACAGGACGAAGCTTCCTAAAGTATACTTTGGAGGATTATTTGATACTTTATCTGGGGCCTGTCTCATGATCATTGGTAGAGAATGTACCATCTCAGAATCTTTCCAGGAGAGGCAGTGAGGCACTGTTCTCAATTAACATAATTTTTTATTGTTTATTGGAAATAAATACAGTGCCTTCCACACTCAGTGCTGGCTGCAGCAAGTCCTTCCTCTGGAGAAGAGCCAAGCAGAACAAACTCAAAATAGTAGTGCAACAGGGCACAGAGCTTACATCTCAGGTGCAGTGCTGAACACCCGAATGCAGGAGGGACACAAGTAGAGTCAGTGGACCCTTTCCCTCAGGAGACTCTCCAAACATAGACATTAAACAGGCAGTCACATTTTGTTCCTCATCATGTAATGCCAGGACCTGGATGCAGTGCCCCAAAATGTGAAATGCCCTCATACAAACAGTCAAAGTCAGCGCTGACATCTTTAAATGCCATTTCCAACCAACTATAGCATTATCTTCACTAACCTACTCATATTGTTATCAATCAAGACTCATTATTCACATACCTCACACGCTTAGCACTGCTGAAGGCTCACATGCACATTCTAGAGCTTAATAGTACCAATCATTCAACTCTCTACCACTCAAACAATTGATCACTGATACCCTTCCATTTCATTTACATAAGAAAATAACTGCAGGATGTTATGTCAATGTGGCAGAGTCTAGCATGGTTGCATGTACTATCCCCATTGAGGAATCAGCTTTCACCTTCACCTGGATGAGAGCTGGGGCCATGGTATTACTGAAATGATTGAACATGTTGGTATCTACGTCCGCTTCACTCATCATCTGAAATTTTTTTCTAGATGAAAGTGAGTACTGCAGATGCTGGAGATTAGAACCAAGAGTGTGGTGCTGGAAAAGCATAACTGGTCAGGCAGCATCTTAATGAAGAACTTTTGCCCAAAATGTTGATTTTCCTGCTCCTCGGAGCACCACACTCTTGTTTTTTTTCTGGAATCATATCTTTTGTAATAAGTCTGACAAAGACTCGTCAGGAATTCAGACAACAATTTCATTTCTTATGAATTCTGAGTTTGAGTTGCCAAAATTGCATTTTCTACTCAGCTGCAGAGATCATCAATGTAATCATCAATGGATCCCCTTGTATACTGAACTCTACCATTAAATTTTGCTCTTTCAAGAATTTGATTTGTTCTGAGATTAAAGTAATCAAACTTTTAATATTGCTTCAAAAATATCTGCTGCTTTTCCCATATATTGGCAATGATAACATTCTTAGTCACCTAGTTGTATGTAGAAGTGTATTAATTGTTCAACTTCTGATTTAGCTGAGAATCTGTTTTGTTATTTTTTCATGCAGAGGGTGGTGAGTGTTAGGAATGAGCTGCCAGAGGATGTGGTGGAGGCTGGTACAATTACAACATTTAAAAGGCATCTGGATGGCTTAGAGGGATATGGGCCAAGTGCTGGCAAATGGGATTAGGTTGGCTTGGGATACCTGGTCAACATGGATGAGTTGGACTGAAGGATCTGATTCCATGCTGTACATCTCTCTGATTCTATGATTCTATCTTAGGAATTGTTTTCTCCAAGTCATCTGATTCTGTGTTAAATTGAACAATATCTGAAAATAAACCTTCCTGGTAATACTGTTTCTGATGCTATGCCTTTTTACTATGGGCATTTATTTTTGTTGGTAAATGCTTTTTGTTTTGCAGTAATCAGAGTGCTGCTTCTCTGTCCAAATGTTGTGTAATGTTTTCCTGGGTTTTGCAGCCAAGTGGAGGATTTCTTTCCACTAAATAGCAGCATTTCTATCTTTTCTGTAGATTCACCAGATGAATACTACTATTCACGACTTCAAGAAACAATTTGATTGCTTAATAATTTTACTGAATGAATCCCACTGCCTGTGGCTTAAATAAACAATTCCTTCTCTAATCACACAATTGCTGCTTCTTCATCTGATGAGGAAGCAATGCTCCGAAAACTAGTGCTTCCAAATAAACATGTTGCAGTCTAACCTGGTATTGTGTGATTTTTAACTTTGTCCACCCCAGTCCAACACCGCCTCCTCCAAATCATGCTCTAATCATGACTTTACTGAACAACCCTCACTGTTCGCAGCCTCATTGGTTCAATCTCACTTGTGTCACTATATTTTTCTGCAAGATTCCACAGTCTTTGAATCTATTGATGTACTTTAATGGCTTGTTCATGGATAATTCCCATTCCCTGCAGTTTAACTAAGTGCTTCATATTGTTAATGTAGCTTACATGCCGGGTCTTCCACTTTTTCTGCAGTCTTAATGAATTCCCCAGTGTCCTCCAAGGTTGTTTCGGCTTTCATGTCTCTTAGGCCCCGATCCTGGCTTTGTGCTGTCCCTGGGCCTGTGATCTGGTTTAAATTGCTTTTGTGGCATTTTATTTCCTTTGCTGCAGCTTTGCCTCCTGGTGCCTACCTCCTGTGGCAGTGACATGCTTCTGACTACAATTTTCTTTTACTTTCCACTTTCCCAACCTCTATCACTGAGCCGATTGTTTCTGCGTCTCCCAGCTTTCGCCTTGCATTAGACTTTGTTGGTTTCTAAGTTGTCCCTTTCTCTCTTTCATTCTGGCTTTGTCACTTTTTCCCAGGTCTGCAATCTCTTTTTAACTTTTTTAAAATTCATTCACAGAATGAGGGTGTCACTGGCTAGGCCAGCATTTATTGCCCATCCCTCCTAATTGCCCAGAGGGCAGTTAAGAGTCAACCACATTGCTGTGTGCCTGGAGTCACATGTAAGCCAGAGGAGGCAAGGATGATTCCTTCCCTGAAGGCCATGAATGAACCAGATGGGTTTTTCCTGACTATCAACAATGGATTCATGGTCATCATTAGACTCTTCATTCTGTTTTCTTTTAACTGAACTCAAATTCTACCATCTGCTGAGATGGGATTTGATTTCGGGTCCCCAGAACATTACCTGGGTCTCTGGGTTAACAGTCCAGCGATAATACCACTAGGCCAGTGCCTCCCCTTACTGCTGAGGCCCTTGGTATCCTATGTTAAAGCCACACCTTGTGGTGCCCACTTGCAATAGCGCCAATGCTCAACCTAGGCTGGAAATTCTGCACTCATGACCCAGCCTGTAAATTGCACCATTCTTCAACCTTTCCCCTTATCCACGAGGACTTACTTTACTCATGAGCTTCCGATATTCCTTCCCCAGCTGACTGAACTCTGACTGCAATTGCTCGTACAGACCACTGCCATATGATGGTCTCTCCCTTGGGGTAATTCAGAATAATTAATTCTCCTTGTCCAAGACTCTCTTGCTGCAGCCCATTCCTTACTGGGTCTGGATTGCTTGTAGCATTGGCTATAGATTCTCACCGTGAAATCTCACTGTTAGGATTTCTTCTGTCGGGTTCTTCGGTCTCCAGCTCCTTCAGCAGCTGACTCTGCCTGAGCCGATGGCGTAAAGTTTGAAAATGCTGCGAAAATGTTTCGACATCCACCACTCCCATTGAGCTGTATGAGGCAGCTGAATGAAGTTTGCCCTGCTGCTCACCATGACTGAACAAGAGGTAGATTATTGCACATGAGTAACTAGCCACGGGGGACACTTATGTGAGAAACATTGGTGTACATTGAAGGGGACCTGGATGCTAGACCTTGTTGTCTGAGATCCAAAACTACTCAGCACAAAAGTCCATATTGCGTCATCATATCGGATTGTACAAATGACACTCTTCAGTATTAACTCTTTCCAATCCACATGCAATATTTCTCAGTCTGGAAGTGGGAGCCAATCCCATTGGCAAACTGTACACCCAACAGTAAAAGTAAAGTTGCCATCATCTTACCAGACCGTAAGGCTGCTCTCTCATTAGAGAGAGATACAACTAATTGTGTTTTAACCTGAGGGTCACCACACATCAGGTGAGGGGAGAGGTTGAGATAAAAGTTCTTCATGGTAATCTCAGCCAATGCAGGATTATAAAACCATAAGACATAGGAACAGAAATTAGGCCATTTGGCCCATTGAGTCTGCTCCACTATTCAATCATATCTGAGAGGTTTTTCCCATTTTCTCCCCATAACCTTTGATCCCCTTGGCAATCAAAAACTTATCTACCTCTGTTTTAAATACACTCAATGACCTGGCCTCCACCACCTTCGGTGGCAATGAATTCCATAGATTCCCCACTCTCTGGCTGAAGAAGTTTCTCCTTATCTCCATTCTAAAAGGTCTTCTCTCTACTCTAAGGCTGTGCCCTTGGGTCCTTGCCTCTGTTGCCAAATGAAACCTCTTTCCAACATCTACTCCATTCAGACCATTCAAAGTTCTGCAAGTTTCAAACAGACTGCCCCTCATTGTTCTAAACTCCATTGAGTGTAGTCCCAGAGTCCTCAGATGTTCTTCATATATTAAGCCTTTCATTTCTAGGCTCATTCTCATGAGCCTCCTCTGGACCCACTTCAAGGCCAATACATCTTTCCTAAAATTGCTCACAGTACTCTAAATGTGGTCTGACCAGAGCCTTGAAGAGCCTTAGAAGTACATCCCTGTTTTTATATCCTCGTGCTGCTCATGATGTCAAACTGCTGTTGTCACTCAGCATACAAACCAGCCATAACGCGAAGCTAACCATCACACCCCATCCCAGTAACTGCAAAGAGGGGTATCATGGAGGATGTCTCCACCCTTACTGCAACACATCAGAACAGAGGCTCAGACTGAACTTAAGTGTTTGCCATGTGAGATCAGGCTGCCACCATCATAGTTGCTCATACCGGAGTTCAAAGTGGTTTCCAGGGTCTCGAGAATTCAGCAGTCTGTTCTCCATGGAAACAGTGTTACCTTTGAATGAAAGCAAAATACCAAGGATGCTGGAAGTCTGAAGCAAACACAGAGAATGCTGGAAAAACTCAGCAGGTCTGGCAGCATCTGTGGAGATAGAAACAGAGTTAACATTTCAAGTCAGCTATGACTCTTGTTCAGAATGTGGATCTTCCTCTCAGCCAGCCAGCAGCGATTGCTGCCTCACACGTCAGTGCAATGCAATATGGTGCAGGGTCTTCTCAGACTGGATCATTCAGTGAGGTTGTCCACAGTCTTTGACGCTGAAAGTCAGCAGCCATCTACCAGCCATTGGGATTGCAATCTCTATTATCATAGTAATCACTGTGGTGGCCACCTCCTTTATTCGTCCGACTCTTTGTCCACTCTTCATCCTCCTCATTGAGACCCATAGATCCTGGATTCCAAAATTGAAATATTTGTGATTTAAGTTGCCATGAACAGATTGTAGATGGTAGGAGCAATCTTGATGATGTTACAAATGAGAGACGGTTATATTTTAAGACGGTTATATGTTAATTTAGATTAGAACATAATATCCAGGGTTATGTTGTCTTTTTTTTTCAGAGGGATCATAAGCGTAGAGACTCCAGGAGGTCTAGTTTTTATAGGTTTTAGGGCCAATTTGATTATAGTTAACAGATATTGCCTCAAGCTAATGACTTTCAAGTTTTAAAAAAGAACACTTGTAAAATGAAAGGGGAATGGCCAGTTCTCCCAGCTCAGCTTTTCTCTAGTTTGGTTTGGTTTTAGCAGTCTGGTTGTTAAGAACAAGCAGTCAGTCAGTTTTCAGTCTGCTGGTCAAAGAAACAGTTACATAGAAGAAGGTATTCCATGCTAAATCTCTCTTGAGTTCTCTCTCTCTCTCCTGTAAGACCTCTTGTTTGATTTTACCCTTTTTGGTAAGGGGTGTTTATGGGGATTGTTGCAGGAATATGGAACAGCATCATTAAGGTGGAATAGTCTGTTGGGTTTTTGGATAGGTTAAGTTATTGTATAGGTAAAAACAATGACTGCAGATGCTGGAAACTAGATTCTGGATTAGTGGTGCTGGAAGAGCACAGCAGTTCAGGCAGCATCCGAGGAGCAGTAAAATCAATATTTCGGGCAAAAGCCCTTCATCAGGAATAAAGGCAGAGAGCCTGAAGCGTGGAGAGATAAGCTAGAGGAGGGTGGGGGTGGTGAGAAAGTAGCATAGAGTATAATAGGTAAGTGGGGGAGGGGATGAAGGTGATAGGTCAGGGAGGAGGGTGGAGTGGATAGGTGGAAAAGAAGATAGGCAGGTAGGACAAGTCATGGGGATAGTGCTGAGCTGGAAGTTTGGAACTAGGTTGAGGTGGGGGAAGGGGAAATGAGGAAACTGTTGAAGTCCACATTGATGCCCTGGGGTTGAAGTGTTCCGAGGCAGAAGATGAGGCGTACTTCCTCCAGGCGTCTGGTGGTGAGGGAGCGGCGGTGAAGGAGGCCCAGGACCTCCATGTCCTCGGCAGAGTGGGAGGGGGAGTTCAAATACTGGGCCACAGGGCGGTGGGGTTGATTGGTGTGGGTGTCCCAGAGATGTTCCCTAAAGCGCTCTGCTAGGAGGCGCCCAGTCTCCCCAACGTAGAGGAGACCGCATCGGGAGCAACGGATGCAATAAATGATATTAGTGGATGTGCAGGTAAAACTTTGATGAATGTGGAAGGCTCCTTTAGGGCCTTGGATGGAGGTGAGGGAGGAGGTGTGGGCGCAGGCTTTAGAATTCCTGCGGTGGCAGGGGAAGGTGCCAGGATGGGAGGGTGGGTTGTAGGGGGGCCTGGATCTGACCAGGTAGTCACGGAGGGAACGGTCTTTGAGGAAGGCGGAAAGGGGTGGAGAGGGAAATATATCCCTGGTGGTGGGGTCTTTTCGGAGGTGGTGGAAATGTCGGCGGATGATTTGGTTTATGCGAAGGTTGGTAGGGTGGAAGGTGTGCACCAGGGACGTTCTGTCCTTGTTACGGTTGGAGGGGTGGGGTCTGAGGGTGTAGGTGCGGGATGTGAACGAGATGCGTTGGAGGGCATCTTTAACCACGTGGGAAGGGAAATTGCGGTCTCTAAAGAAGGAGGCCATCTGGTGTGTTCTGTGGTGGAACTGGTCCCCCTGGGAGCAGATACAGCGGAGGCAGAGGAGGTAGAGTGGATATTCCAGGACTGATGCAACTAGCCCAAGCACTTAGTTTTAAACAAAACAGAATTTATTTGCAAGATGACCGAATGAAACACAAATGAAAGAGAACAGATTATAGAATAATTTAGATTATAGAATAACCTCCATAACCAGCGCTCCTCAAACATTCCAGAAGATTCCCCCAGCCTCTGGAAATATTTGGACGCCATTAGCCATGCGGCTGGTGCAGCTGCCACCCCACGCCGATTGATTACTGAAGGATGCCTCGATCATCCACTTTCATGCTCAATTGATTGGGTGTGAGGACTTTTGAAAGGAAACTCCATGAGGGAGCAAGAAACAGCAAAAACACTTGTTCAAGAGAAAAGTGGAAGGGGCAAGAGTTATTCAGACTGAAATCTCTGAACATTTCAGCCAAATTCACAATAATTAACAAAATGATCTAAATCTATTGTCCTGGGCCAATACCTAACTCCCAAAAAATGTGGCTAAATTTAGCAATTTCACTGTTGTTGCTGGGAGCTTGCTATGTGCAAACTGGCTGCTATGTTTCTCTGAATTACAATAATACTTCCTCAGTTTTAAAGCTGTTTAAGACACCTTATAATTGTGAAAAGTACAAACATTTAAATACAAACTGCTTTTTCTTTAAAAGAAACTAATATTGGAGTACTTCTGCTCCGCAAATAAAAGAAGATTTTCATCTCTCTGAAAGAATAATTCAACGTAAAACATTGAGTGATGGGACTAAAATCAGCAATTTCTGCTGTCCCTGGCTATGATAAACTTCACTACGTTTAGTTCATTTCATGGGAAAGCAGAATTGGCTGCCTCTGTAATTCACAATTGATAAGAGCTTAATGAGTTATGGTTGTAATAATGGGAAATCGGTGCAAACAGTCACTTTAAAGTCTTTTTTCCATTAACTTGTGTGGAATCTGAATGCTTTCCCCCCCTGCAGTTAAAAGTGGATCTAAGTATAGAAATGTTCAGATGTTCAAACCATTTATTAGTGAGAGCGAGTGATGATATACTGTCATGTGTTTCTATAGAGATAGGAGTTCCTATCCAATGCACTGCATTTTTAATGCTGATGAAAATGTTTAACTCCAGTACCATTTACTAGCCACTATGATTTTGACAGCGTCTAAACAAAATGGTGTATTGTAAGGTGATATGACCCATTGAAATAATAGCCTGTAGACGTGGATGTCCTATGCAAACACACACAAAATTCAATAGGGCAGTGACAGAGTGTGACAGAAATGTACCACCATCTTATCACCTGACATTGCACTAAACACACCCATCCCACTTTTGATGTTTCTTTCGTCTACTTTCCACATTCCAGAATTACTATGGAAACAGTAGCTGAAGCCCCCAGAAAGTGACAGTAACAATTCATCTATGGAGGAGGATTATCTCACAGCAGCCTCCTCTGCCCTTCTGTCTAGTTTTTCCATTGACTATCATGGTCTATGCTGAGGCCAGCAAGACTATAGCTCTAAGAGGGTTTGGAGACTTCTGTCCAGTCTTCCTCACTTGTGTCACTGTAGTGGGAACCTTGTTATGGCTGCAATATCCCAAGCATTTCCTTTCGAACAGTGGATGGGCTCTCACTTGGCAATAGGAATCCTCACAGGCACTTTCCATGAAAAGTAACCCCAACATCAGAAATGAGCCAGAGATGTGACAACATCAGGAGGTGAGTGGGGGGAATGTGTACAGGAGCTCCACATTCCTGTTATTGTGAAGGAATCTTCAGCACGTTATGTGCCACCCATATTGTTTAACGCTCATTGATCTCATGATCTTTTCAGACAGGGTGCATCAGATGGAGGAAAAATGAAGCAGAAATTATTAAAGAAAGTTTGATCCAACAACTCAAGAACAGGATGTGAGGAAGCCTAAATGTAGAATGCACAACACAGTAAGTGTAGGTTATCTGGAAGAGGTCACAAAGGGTAGAAATCAAAGTTTAATCTACACCTCAAATCAAAAGCCACATTGAGTTCAGTGATTTAACTCCAATTCCAATCCAACATAGAATCCCAATTCCCTAGATTACTTGGCATTGTTAAAAAATTCAGATCCAACTACCAGAGTATGGAGCCAATTGCATTTGTAGTGAGTGATAAATATTTTCTCATTTTAAATTACAGTTAACGACAATTACACTGGTACAGCAGGAAGCATGTAAGAAAGTAGCAAAATATTGGAAATGGAAATATTGAGCAGGTCTGGTAGTTTAATGGACAGAGAAAAAGAGAGAATTTTTCAGGTCCTCAATTTTCATTAGTTCTGATGAAGAACCACTGATCTCTGTCTGTCATTACAGGGTAGGCCACACTTGTTGAGCAAGTATTAGAAGTTGTCATCAGAAGTTCTATCAAACAGCAGCTATTCAGTAATAATCTGCTCAATGACCCCCAGTTTGGGTTCTGCCAAGGGCCATTCATGTTCCTAACCACATTACAGCCTTGGTTCAGACATGGACAGAAGAGCCAATTTCTAGTGGTGAGCTGAGAGTGACAGCCCTTGATTTCAAGGCTGTGTTAACCGAGTCTGGCACGAAAGAACTCTGAAACCACTGGAGTCAATGAATATCGGGGGCAAATACTCCACTGATTGAAGTCATACTTTATACATAGGAAGATGGTTGTGGTTGGTAGATGTCAGTCAACTCAGTGCGGCACAGGGGCTCAGTGGTTAGCACTGCTGCCTCACAGCGGCAGGGATCTGGGTTCAAGTCCAGCCTTGGGCGATTGTCTGTGTGGAATTTGCACATTCCCCCCATGTCTGCGTGGGTTTCCTCCGGGTGCTCCGGTTTCCTCCCACAGTCCAAAGATGTGCAAGTCAGGTGAATTGGCCATGCTAAATTGCCCGTAGTGTTAGGTAGGGGTAGATGTAGATATAGGGGTATGGGTGGGTTACGCTTCGGTGGGGCGGTGTGGACTTGTTGGGCCGAAGGGCCTGTTTCCACACCGTAAGTAATCTAATCTAATCTAATCTAATCTAATCCATGTTCAAATTCAGCAGGATCTGGAAAATATCCATTACTGGGCTAACAAGTGCGCAGTAACATTCGTGCCTCACAGGTGTCAGGCAAAGCACATCTCCAATAAGAGACAATCTAATGAAAAGTAATTTGACATTCAATAGCACTACCGTCACTGAAGCCCTGAGATTACTATTGACCAGAGACTGAATTTGACTCATCATATAAAAACAATGGCCACAAAAACAGGTCAGAGGCTAGTAATACTATAGTGAGTAACTGAACTCCTGACTCTCCAAAGCCTCTCTACCATTTAAAAGGCACAAGTCAGAGGTGTGACGGAATACTCTCCAATTGTCTGGATGGGTACAGCTTCTAAAGCACTCAAGGAGTTTAACACCATCCAGGATGAAGCAGTCTGCTAGGTTGGCACTGCATTCAAATGTTTCCACCTGCCTCCACCACTCAGCAGCAGCGGTGTATAGTATCTACAGGATACACAATAGAAATTCACCAAGGCTCCTTCAACAGCACCTTTCCACCCACAACTACTTCCATCCAGGATGACAAGAGTAGCAGATACATTGGGATGCCATCACCAGCAGGTTTTCTCTGAGTCATGCTCCATCTTGACTTGGAAATATATCACTATTTCTTCATTGTTGCTGGATCAAAATCCTGGAACTGCCTCCCTGAGGGCATTGTGGGTCAACCGACAGCACATGGACTCCAGTGGTTCATGAAGACAGTTCACCACCACCTTCTCAAGGGCAACTAGGGATGAGCAAAAAACATTGGCCCGTCACTGCACCCACATCCCATGAGTGAATTAAAAAGAATTCAATACTTTCCAATTTTATTTGAACAGTAATAGTCCCTTTAATAAAACACAGATTCTTTTGGGTCTCTCATTCTCGCTCAGCAAGGAGCCCAGAAGCAACTGTCTGAGATGGCGTTTGGTAAAATATTAAATATGAATTTTGAAGAAATTACAACTGGTAAGAAAAATGTCAAATGCTATATCAAAACAATAAATTGATCATTTTTAAAAATTACTCATTAATAAAACTGGCCATTAAAAGATGCCCAGCAGCAGAGTGAACTAATAAAACCTTTATTGGTTTTTCATTTAAGAAACTTAGCTCAAAAGAGGGATGCTTGCTCTAAGTGTTGGTCACCAGGGAAGGAGAGGGCACCAGGGCCAAGTGAATGAGTTGGGTGTAACTTGCATTAGCCATCAGCCATCATGGCTCACCATCAGAAGGGAGGTGGTCAGGATCTTTGATCAGAATTGCCCAGAGCAGCACAATGGACACCAATGAAGTCAAGAAGGTCATCTCGGATAGGAGTGAGATATTGAATACTTTATCTGACATTGCACTCCTGCACTTTCGAGCAAGATACAACAGACCTATCCTGAATCCCAACATGTGAGCTGCTTGAAAGGAGAAACTGGGGTATTTGTTACATTCTCCGTAGCCAATGTTCAGAACAATAGACATCATTAGCCACTTAGCCTTTCAATTGGACTATCTCCAGATCTGATTGGGTTAATTTGACTGGCTACTTGGTCAATGGGCCCGGCCCGCCTACAGGCCCTGGCTCTGATGATCAGCATTGTGTATATCGCCTTATCCCAGGCACAGGTTAAAGGGCATTCCTCTACATCGGGTAAGATAAGGAGGCAGGCTCCTTATGTCATCACAGCTGATACATGGAGTGACCCTGGTGTTGCTGATGTCATTGTACACCACACTCTAGCTATCAAAACTAAATGGCTCCCACATCTGATGTATTTTGTGTTGTTATATGTCAGGAAAAGATAAAATACACGCTGAGTGTTGAGTTCTTGATGGGACAGATGCCTTGCAGTTTATTAACAACACTATTAACATGGCCAGAATATCATAGCCTTACACGTGGCCTGGACTCCGTGCTAACTGATGTTACTGTACATTGCACACATATAAATGACTGACTGAACACACCATACTGACTCCATTGCAGTAAGAACACAATTGAAGGCAAGACAGGCACTTTTATACTGGAACGTCACATATCATGATATCATGTGACTTTCTAAAGGAGACAGGTCATCCAGCCTGGAATCTCTACCATAATGGAACAATGTCTATCTACTCAGTAAGTAGTCCTGATCTATTTTTCTTCCTTAGAAATGTTACAGCTACTCTCCCTTCAAGGGAAGAAAACACAAGTCAGCCAGAGTTGCTGGATCTGATCACTTGTCAATGCGCCCTGCTGAAAAGGTCACAAGTGTGAACATTGGGTGGTGACAAATGCGAAGTTCCTCATCTCCCACCCTCCCTCTTTTTGGATTGTCTCCTATACCTCACGGTGCAGACGAGCTAAAACCTGATGACTGTCCCGTTGGTGAAGACTTCCATTGACCTTTAAGGATCTTTGCTGAGTAAAATCAGGAGGAAGTGGTAGGGAGTGACGAAAATCAGGATTAAAAGCTGTCTAATTTATTTTCAGAAAAAGCATTCAAGCAGCAAATACTCATTGTGAGATGCAAACTGAAACCACCATCACTTTTGTTCAAGTATAATGTATTTTCCCAATCAGCAACGTGAAGGCTCGCAAAGTGGCTGCTCATAATTACAACTGATATATAATCGAGCTGAGCTTCGGACTGAGGCACAGCATTTTCTGGGAATTTCAATTACGTGTTTATTAGCATCAGACTGTGCCGTCCAAGAAAAGTGCAGGATGGCATACTCAGCAAAGCAAGGTTAATATGCAGGAGAAGACCCACAGATCGTAGCAAACGAAATGGAACAAAATTACAGCACGTTCAGGTATTTGCTTTATGCCACCTAAAAAGTGCAAATGAGTTTTGACATTTAAATAGAAACTGTTGTGTTATGTATCAGAGTCAGTATACATTTAAAGGATAGGATCAGTCACTAGTTGGTAGTATGCAACCTAAGGGTATAAAGATCTTAAACCCTCTCTTAACTAGGATCACTTGAAGCTTGACACAGTAATAGAAATATGCTGCTCTTTGTAGGCCAATAGCTGAATGTGAGCTCAGACACCTGATGTGCCTTTGAATGTAGCAATTATGTATATTAATGAGACACAATAAATGTCCGTTGGATTCTTCACTGCCACATTATTCACATCTAGTTACCAGGGATAACATAAGCATTTTGCATCAGGTAATATACACTGCTGGAGGCAAAAACTGACATCAGAGACTGGCGCTTAGTCACTTAGAGTCTATCCAGAAATTCCAATGATATAATTAACTCAGGTCTAAATGCTGCTAATATATTGTAATCTGGGCAGTATTTGTGGAAAAATTGAAACACATCTGTCATGTGTAAGCACAAATACCATGAACTTGTACTGAATGGTAAAATACTAGATTTTCTGGAGTTTTCTTTGCAATACTTTTGTACATTTCTAAAATATTGTTGCTGTATCCTTGTTTCAATGAAGCAGTACCTGATTTTCCCAAGTCCAGTGTTGTGATCTTGCTGCCTCACTAAAATTGATACTCCCAAGGCCCGTAATTTAAATTGCTGAGAAAGCATTGCTAAGATTTGCCGGATGGGTTATCCCACGGTTGGTAAACAGAAAGGGAAAAAACACTTGCATTTAAATAGAGCTTTATAAAATATCAGGGTTACACAGAGGACTTCACTGCCAATGGAGTATTTTTGGCATGTAGTCACTATTCTAATGTGGACAGCGTTCCACTCAATCTGTGCACAGCAAGATTCCACAAAGAGCAATGAGATAACAACTAAATATTCTTCTTAATGCTGTTGATTGGCCAGGATACTGCCTCTTCCCTTCAAAATAATGCCTCTGAGTCTTTTATGTTGACCTGAGGGGTCAGAAAGGGTCTCGTTTTAAGGGTTCGTCCAAGTGCGCCGCACTCCTTCAGCACATACTTTTTTCTGGTATGTCAGCTTGAAGATATGCAAATGTCTGAAATGGGACTTGAATACCTCCCCCTCTCCCCAGCCTTCAACCTCAGGTGCTAGGGTACATTGCCAAAAACTGCCATTCAGTTTAGAAATCTTAAAAGGTGATTTTGCAAATTCATGCTTACATTAGATGGAAAATTATGAAGGAAGGCATGCTGGTTGGTTAGTGAATCTCCACCACTTGGGCACTGAAAAGGATTTAATGATTATTAGGGCATGGGAGGGTTCTTGCTCCTTAAAGCCATACAATGACAAGTGAACAAGGAGTATATTTTGCATTGGACTGCATTCCAGAGCTGAATTCAGTGAGTGATCAATATATTTATAACGTGCATTAAACATAGAACTGTACATCACAGGAACAGACCCTTGGGCCCATGATGTTGTGCTGAACATGACTCCAAGTTAAACTAATTCCTTCTGCCTACCCTTGGTCCAGATCCCCCCCAGTCCTTGCGTATTCATGTGCTTATCTGAAACATCCCTGTCGTATCTGCCTCCACCATCACTTCTGGCAGCATGTGCTAAACTCCTGCCATTCTCTGCGCAAAAAACCTGCCCCTCGCATCTCCTTTGAACTTTTCCCCTCTCACTTTAAATGCATGACCTTTTGTCTAAGTCTAAAATATAATGTTAGGAGAGATACTGCAGCACATCAGATGAAAAAAAAGCACACTTGCTTCTTTCTCATTTCATATACTCTGGTCAGATGAAAATGTTCATAGGAAATGAAAAATCACACATGACTGACACTAAGACCTATTCATGTTCCCAAACTCCTAAATAGTTGTGGATGGAGGTACTAAGTTAGATGTTTAAATGTTGAGTCTGGTGTATATTAGTATTGATTTGAAAAAGAAAACTCCTGTACAATTCCAGCTGTTTGCTAAAGGGTCTTGTTAAGAACTGAAATCTGGTGAGCCCAGTTTTGATTTGTAATGCTGCTGAGCATATTGGCTCCTGGACCTTCCTGATGGGTAAGGTGATACTTGGTATGGAACTACTTTTCAACACATCAAAGAAAGGGATGTGCCAGAATGACACATTATAACTATTAACATCAAGCATTTCTGAATGAGATGGAATGTAGCCAAGTGCAGAATTCCATCTCTTCTGTTTTAACAACTTGCTTCAACTTCAACTAGAATTGTGTCACTGAATATACTAGTGTCTTATATCCCTTTTGCACATTATTGTACTTAAAGCAAGATTTAGTACTAATCTGTGATCAGTTAGGTGCTATAGGTTTGCTATAGCATCTAACTTTAGAATGGCAAGATGGCTCAGTGGTTTGCACTGCTGCCTCACAGCACCAGGGACCTGGGTTCAATTCCAGCCTTGGGTGCCGTTATGTGTGGAGTTTGCACATTCTGCATGGGTTTCCTCTGGGTGCTCCGGTTTCCTCCCACAATCCAAAGATGTGCAAGTTAGATGAGTTGGCCATGCTAAATTGCCTGCAGTATTAGGTGCATTAGTCAGAGGGAGATGGGTTGATTGGTCCAAAGACCCTGTTTCCACGCAGTAGGGAATCTATAGCTGTATGCTTTAGGAACCGGGGATGTGTCACAGAACAGATGTGGCTCCTGTTGGGAAACAAAAACCAAAGAACTGTGGATGCTGGAAATCAGAAACAAAAACAAAAACAGAAATTGCTGAAAAAGTAGAGCAGGTCTGGCAGCATATGTAGACAGAAAACAGAGTCAATGTTTCAGGTTTAGAATGTGATTCCTACAGCAGCAGGGAAGGTACCTTATTTGAATCCGTCTGTACAAAATTCACATCCAGGTCTGAGATGAGGCAAATAAATATATCAGCCCAATGCACCATCAAGTTGCATTAGAATACATAAAATTTAAAGAATCAACACATTGGCAAGAAAAATTTGAGCCATGGTCCTTGATAGGGCATTAGGAATGAGGTGTTTATGATTACTAAATTAAATAAATTAGTTCTATTAGTGGAGGAGGTTAGAATTTGGGGCCATAAATATAAGATGAAATAGAGATAGTTTAGAATGGAGGTAAAGAGACACACAGAGAGGAGTAATGTCTTGGGGACATTATTAGTCTCCACATTATATATCGATTATTGAAGCAGAAAGATGGTCAACATTCAAGTAGGGAAATGAAGGAAAAGATTCTTTAAAAAAAATTGGAAAGATGTAGGTCATTATGATTAGCTCCCATTGCTAGGGTCAAGGTCAAACAATGACATGGTGGGGGAGATATTTGAGCAAAATGGTGTATCTGCATGCTGTAACTTGCCTAACATATACTGTTGAAAATTCACATGGTGTTTACAATAAGGAGAATCATTACTCAGTAATCAATGATTAGGTTGACTCGGTTTGCTAGCCCAGAAGAACTGAAGCCAATTATAGTTCATGAGAACATAGCAACAAGAGTAGGCCATTCTGCCCCTCAAATCTGTTCCAACTGGATCTGTGCTTTAATTTTAATTGCTTCAATAAAACAGACAAATGAAAAACATATCACTCAGGTCTGTCTTTGGTTCGAGGAGGCTATGAGATCGACTACACTGGGTGAGATTGATGTCACCCAGTGCTGTCCCTCCTTTTCAAAGTTCACAAACCTCACAGCTCATTGCACTGCTCAGTGAAGAGAAAATAGCCAACCATTGAAACAAAGTTATTTTCTCTCCTGTCTGAAAAACAAAGCCTGTGTAGGGATTGAAATAATGACAAGCCTGTCAGCTCGTTATCAGAGTTGGTTGCCATGGAGGCTAAGTATTGCTGAGTGCCCCTGACAGAAAGGAAACAACTTTGATTTATGTAACACTTTTTACGACCTCAGGATGTCCCCAAGCACTTCCATATTCCGCTAAAAATGGGTTGGGTCCTACTGTTCATCACTGGACTTACCTTAAACTGGCACATGCATTTTCTGTGTATCTTTCTTAGTTATTTCTAGATTCGCAGTCAACATTGATGCTAAATACTACCAGTATTAGCATTATTGATCAGTATTCAATCATCTGTGCGCTTTCCAAAGGTTGAGAATTCTGTGTACTCCTCCTGCACTCACACATCACTACCTCTCCACCTCCAACCAATCCTTGCCTCAGTTTCTTCACTATAACTATTCACCATTAAATTCCACCTTGTCTCCTTTCACCCAATCTTTGATTCTCTCTCTTTAGCTTTTCCTTCTGATCGTGACTTACCCAGTCACTGCCCCGGTGAAATATCTCATTATTGGTGCTACAAAGAAAAACAATGTGCAATTACAAAGCATCTCTTGGAATGTCTTAAAATGCTAATGAAATACATGTTACCGTGGTGTTGTACTGTCGGAAAGGCAGAGCCTGTTCTCACACAACAACATCTCACAGGCAGTCACATAATAATAAGCAGGTAAATCAATTTTGCTGGTTTTGATATTTGCAAGGATACTGAGAACAACTTTTTTGAATGATGCGATTGAATCTTTACATTAACATGAAAGAGCAAAGAGTCTCTTGGTTTAATGTCTGATCTAAAAGACAGCATCACTAACAGTGAGCACTCCCTCAGCCTGCACTGAAGTATCAGCGTAGATTTTATGCTCAAGTCTCCAGAGTGGAATTTGAGCCCACTACCATCTGGCTGAAAAGTGAGAGGTACCAATGCAATAAAAGGCATATATAACAAGTGCAACCTACCATCAAATTGCTCTGACTCTTCTAACATTACAGGTAAACCTGGAACTGCTCCAGGAGACAAGAATTTACAACCACATTAATATGTCAGCTAAATGCCACCATATCATTTAAGACTGTGCCTTCTCTTTCACAGAGGTAGCAAGTATCAGTGACATATCTCTGAAAATGATCAGAGTTCTTGACTTTTGCTCTTTAACATGATAAAAGGTGAAAGCAGTTCTAGGCCGATCAATAACACTCTGTTTTAATTTACTACATCCATAGTATGTGTGGATATTATATCATTTCATCTGGCAGGTCAGGAAGCACAAACGTTGAACGAAGAGAACAATTACAAAAATGTACATTTTATTGAAAGGCGTGAAGCAGGGTATTGGACTTAATGAAAACCCATTACACACTTCATCAGTACCCAATTCATTTCATGCACCATTGATGGTTTGAACTGTTATTGAAGATGGACTTGTTTGTGGAACTTGTTTGAGGTGTGGTACATGCACAGTATAATTGCTTCCAGTGCAATCACATCAGGGTACTGAGATGTATTAATGTACTTCTCCAACATACTCTGTACAGGTCAACTGTAAAATGGAACCATTAACTATTCATAAATTGCTAGTGACATTTCCCATGGTTAGTTAATGGATGGATTTTTATGAACATTTGAAAGATAGAGGAGACCTTTCAAGACCTTTGGGTGTCCCCAAGTGCTTTACATGCAATGGAGTACAATTTTCTCAAGGGTAGCCACTATAGTAATGCAGGAGATGCAGCAGTCAATTTCTACACAGTCGTATGATGATGCCCAAATGACATGTCACGTGTGGGACACAAATTGGTCAGGATTCTATCAGGTTCCCATCATCCTTTAAAATTGCGCCATGGAAACTCTTGCCTCCCCCTGAGCGGCAGTTTGGATTTTGATATAGCATCCCATCCAACAGTACTCTTTTATCATTCCAAATGGAGTGTGTTAGCCATATACAACAATGCGGTTGGGACTTTGGTGGCACAATGGTAGTATCCCTACCTCTGAGTCAGAAGATCCAGGTTCAATTCCCACCTGTCCAAACATGTGGTTGAACAGCTTGAATAAATAAACCTGGCGTGTGCCAGAGTTCCCGTGCCAACTCCCACCAATTAGTTGCGTTGAGGTTCAGGTTCTCAGGCAGATGATTGAGTATACTTATGAGTTCTTCATCATTTTATCACGGTTTTGGTTGGCATGTTTTATGAAAGCTTACACCCACTTAAGATTTTTCAAACTCTTGGAATCTCAATCTTGCCACACCACCAAGCACGTCTGTCCAATTCTGGACATGTTCAGACCTTGAACAGGTTAGAGAAGAGGTTTACCAGAAAGGGATGGAGGACATCTGTATGTGGAAAGACTCGAAAACCCCTTGTAGTAGAGAAGATTAAATGGAGAGACAACTGAGGTATTCTTAATTACAAGGAGCTTTTAAAGAGTAAACATGGAGGAATCACAGCCATAGGTCGCAGAAGACACAGACAAAGAAAATTGGGGATAAAAAAGAACAGAGAGGCAGGTGATGAGAATTATTTTTAAGCTATATATCATTTTGATCTGGACTGCACTGCCCAATCAGATGGTGGAAGCAGATTGAATAGTAACTTCCAAAAGAGAATTAGAGATATTGTTAAATAGAAATAAAATTCCCAGACCCAGCACAAGAGAAGGGGTAAGGAAAAAGAGTCATAGAGATATACAGCATGGAAACAGACCCTTCGGTCCAACCCGTCCATGCCGACCAGATATCCCATCTCAATCTAGCCCCACCTGCCAGTGCCCGGCCCATATCCCTCCAAGCCCTTCCTATTCATATACCCATCCAAATGGCTCTTAAATGTTCCAATTGTACCAGCCTCCACCGCATCCTTTGGCAGCTCATTCTATACACGTACCACCCTCTGCGTGAAAAAGTTGCCCCTTAGGCCTCTTTTATATCTTTCCCCTCTCACCCTAAACCTATGCCCTCTAGTTCTGGACTCCCCGACCCCAGGGAAAAGATTTTGTCTATTTAGAAAACTCAAAAAGGATCATGCTGTAAGGTTGAGTGAAATAGGAGTTGATGGGAAGGGTGAGGGCAGTAACAAATTAAAAATACTATACATGAATGCACGAAGCATTAGACATACGATGGATGAGCTTGAGGCTGTTTTGGAAATTGGCAGATACGCTATTTTGGGGATAACTGAGACGTGGCTTCAAGTGGACAGGACCTGGGAAATGAATATTCAAGGCTACACGTGCTATCGTAAGGACAGACTGACGGGCAGAGGAGGTGGGGTGGCCATGTTGGTAAAGGATGATATTCAGTCCCTTGCACGGGGGGACCTAGAATCAGGGGATGTAGAGTCAGTGTGGATAGAGCTGAGAAATTCTAAGGGTAAAAAGACCCTCTTGGGAGTTATCTACAGGCCCCCAAACAGTAGTCTGGATGTTGGATGTAAGTTGAATCAGGAGCTGAAATTGGCCTGTTGCAAAGATGTTACTACAGTTGTTATGGGGGATTTCAACATGCAGGTAGACTGGGAGAATCAGGATGGCATTGGACATCAAGAAAGAGACTTTGTGGAGTGCCTCTGATATGGATTCTTAGAACAGCTGGTGCTGGAGCCTACCAGGGAGAAGGCAATTCTGGATCTGGTATTGTGCAACGAACCAGATTTGATCAGGGACCTCGAAGTGAAGGAGCCATTGGGAAGTAGTGACCATAATACAATAAGCTTCAATCTGCAATTTGAGAGGGAGAGGGTACAATCGGAAGTGACAATATTTCTGTTGAATAAAGGGAACTATGGAGCTATGAGGGAGGAGCTGGCCAAAGTTCAATGGTGCAATACCTTAGCAGGGATTACAGTGGAGGAACAATGGCGGATATTTTTATGTATAATGCAGAAGATGCAGGATCAGTTCATTCCAAAAAGGAAGAAAGATCCTAGGAGGAGGCATGGTTGGCCTTGGCTGATGAGGGAAATTAAGAAACATATAAAGTTAAAAGAGAAAAAGTATAACATAGCAAAGATAAGTGAGAAAACAGAGAACTGGGAAGCTTTTAAAGAACAACAGAGGATTACTAAGAAGGAAATACGCAGAGAAAAAAAATGAGGTACGAAGGTAAACTGGCCAAAAATATAAAGGAGGATAGTAAAAGCGTTTTTAGGTATGTGAAAGGCAAAAAAAATGGTTAAGACTAAAATTGGGCCCTTGAAGACTGAAACAGGGGAATATATTATGGGGAACAAAGAAATGGCAGAAGAGTTGAATTGGTACTTCAGATCTGTGTTCACTGGGGAAGACACAAGCAACCTCCCTGAGGTAACAGTGGCTGAAGGACCTGAACTGAAGGGAATTTATATTTGCCAGGAATTGGTGTTGGAGAGACTGTTAGGTCTGAAAGTTGATAAGTCCTCGGGGCCTGATGGTCTACATCCCAGGATACTGAAGGAGGTGGCTCGAGAAATTGTGGATGCGTTGGTGACTATTTTCCAGAGTTTGATAGATTCAGGATCAGTTCCTGCAGATTGGAGGGTGGCTAATGTTGTACCACGTTTTAGGAAAGATGGGAGAGAGAAAGCAGGAAATTATAGACCAGTTAGTCTGACCTCAGTGGTGGAAAGATGCTGGAGTCTTTTATAAAGGATGAAATTACGACACATCTGGATAGTAGTAATAGGATAGGTCAGAGTCAGCATGGATTTGTGAAGGGGAAATCATGCTTGACTAATCTTCTGGAATTTTTTGAGGATGTAACTCTGAAGATGGACGAGGGAGATCCAGTAGATGTAGTGTACCTGGACTTTCAGAAAGCTTTTGATAAAGTCCCACAAAGGAGGTTAGTGAGTAAAATTAGGGCGCATGGTATTGGGGGCAAAGTACTAATTTGGATTGAAAGTTGGTTGGCTGACAGGAAACAAAGAGTAGTGATAAACGGCTCCATTTCAGAATGGCAGGCAGTGACCAGTGGAGTACCGCAGGGATCAGTGCTGGGACCGCAGCTTTTTACAATATATATGATATAGAAGATGGTATTAGTAATAATATTAGCAAATTTGCTGATGATACTAAGCTGGGTGGCAGGGTGAAATGTGAGGAGGATGTTAGGAGATTACAGGGTGACCTGGACAGGTTAGGTGAGTGGCCAGATGCATGGCAGATGCAGTTTAATGTGGATAAATGTATGGTTATCTACTTTGGTGGCAAGAACAGGAAGGCAGATTACTACCTAAATGGAATCAATTTAGGTAAAGGGGCAGTACAGAGAGATCTGGGTGTTCTTGTACACCAGTCAATGAAGGTAAGCATGCAGATACAGCAGGTATTGAAGAAGACTAATAGCATGCTGGCCTTCATAACAAGAGGGATTGAGTATAGAAGCAAAGAGGTTCTTCTGCAGCTGCACAGGGCCCTGGTGAGACCACACCTGGAGTATTGTGTGCAGTTCTGGTCTCCAAATTTGAGGAAAGACATTCTGGTTATTGAGGGAGTGCAGCGTAGGTTCACAACATCAATTCCTGGAATGGCGGGATTACCTTACGCTGAAAGACTGGAGCGTCTGGGCTTGTATACCCTTGTGTTCAGAAGACTGAGAGGGGACCTGATTGAGACATATAAGATTATTAAAGGATTGGACACTCTGGAGGCAGGAAACATGCTTCTGCTAATGGGTGAGTCCCGAACCAGAGGACATGGCTTAAAAATACGGGGTAGACCATTTAGGACAGAGATGAGGAGAAACTTCTTCACCCAGAGAGTGGTAGCTGTGTGGAATGCTCTGCCCCAGAAGGCTGTGGAGGCCAAGTCTCTGGATACTTTCAAGAAAGAGTTGGATAGAGCTCTTAAGGAAAGTGGAATCAAGGGTTATGGAGATAAGGCAGGAACAGGATACTGATTAAGGATGATCAGCCATGATCATATTGAATGGTGGTGCAAGCTCGAAGGGCAGAATGGCCTACTCCTGCACCTATTGTCTATTGTCTATCCTATCCATGCCCCTCATAATGTTGTAAACTTCTACAAGGTCACCCCTCAGCCTCCAAAGCTCCAGAGAAAACAGCCTCAGCCTGTTCAGCCTCTCCCTGTAACTCAGATCCTCCAACCCTGGTGACATCCTTGTAAATCTTTTCTGAACCCTTTCAAGTTTCACAACATCTTTCCAATAGGAAGGAGACTAGAATTGCACGCAATATTCCAACAGTGGCCTTCCCAATATCCTGTACAGCTGCAACATGACCTCCCAACTCCTGTACTCAATACTCTGACCAATAAAGGAAAGCATACCAAACGCCTTCTTCACTATCCTATCAACCTGCGACTCCACTTTCAAGGAGCTATGAACCTGCACTCCCAGGTCTCTTTGTTCAGCAACACTTCCTTAGGACCTTACCATTAAGTGTATAAATCCTGCTAAGATTTGCTTTCCCAAAATGCAGCACCTCGCATTTATCTGAATTAAATTCCATCTGCCACTTCTCAGCCCATTGGCACATCTGGTTAAGATCCTGTTGTAATCTGAGGTAACCCTCTTCACTGTCTACTACACTTCCAATTTTGGTGTCATCTGCAAACGTACTAACAGTACCTCTTATGCTCGCATCCAAATCATTTATGTAAATGACAAAAAGTAGAGGGCCCAGCACCGATCCTTGTGGCACTCCACTGGTCACAGGTCTCCAGTCTGAAAAACAACCCTCCACCACCACCCTCTGTCTTCTACCTTTGAGCCAGTTCTGTATCCAAATGGCTAGTTCTCCCTGTATTCCATGAGATCTAACTTTGCTAATCAGTCTCCCATGGGGAACCTTGTCGAACGCCTTACTGAAGTCCATATAGATCACATCTACCACTCTGTCCTCATCAATTTTCTTTGTTACTTCTTCAAAAAACTCAATTAAGTTTTTGAGACATGGTTTCCCACGCACAACGCTATGTTGACTATCCCTAATCAGTCCTTGCCTTTCTAAATACATGTACATCCTGTCCCTCAGGATTCCCTCCAATAACTTGCCCACCACTGAGGTCAGGCTCACCGGTCTATAGTTCCCTGGCTCGTCTTTACCGCCCTTCTTAAACAGTGGCACCACGTTTGCCAACCTCCAGTCTTCCGACACCTCACCTGTGACTATCGATGGTACAAATATCTCAGCAAGAGGCCTAGCAGTCACTTTTCTCGCTTCCCACAGAGTTCTCGGGTTCACCTGATCAGGTCCTGGGGATTTATCCACGTTTAACCGTTTCAAGACATCCAGCACTTCCTCCTCTGTAATCTGGACATTTTGCAAGATTGTCACCATCTATTTCTCTACAGTCTATACCTTCCATATCCTTTTCCACAGTAAATACTGATGCAAAATATTCATTAAGTATCTCCCCCATTTTCTGTGGCTCCACACAAAGGCCGCCTTGCTGATCTTTGAGGGGCCCTATTCTCTCCCTAGTTACCCTTTTGTCCTTAATATATTTGTAAAACTCCTTTGGATTCTCCTTAATAAATTGATGTCTCTTTCAAAACATGGACATAGACACAATGAGCTGAGTATTTTCCATCTGTATGATTCTATGATCACGATCAAGTAGAATGTCCTGGTTTCGAGGCAGGCTAAAGCTTCCCCTCTAATATCTTCTAACTCCATAGGCATTAAAGATAACAGGAATCTAGCTCAATGCATATATATTTTAAATTAAATCTTGACAGCTCCGCTAGTATCAAAGAGCCTGTGACCTCCATCAGTGGTTATAATTGGGAAATGAGCCCGAATGATAGAGTTTAGGTTGCTTAGTACTACACAACATCCACAAGGGTCCATTGCTGCAAACAAATATTCCCCTGAGGAGGGCAACAGACCTCAAACTGACAGCCAGTTTGAGACAGCGTATTTGTTAAAATGGTTATCATGTTGAGGGGACAATAATCAGTAGGTGTTCTATATATAGCCGCTCTCAGAAGCACTTATAAAGTGATTTAAGCTTGAAAAAGACTGTCATCATATAACCAAAGCAGGAAGACATTCAGAAAATTTGAGACATATATGCAGGTATTTTTAATGGGGGATATTAATTTCAATTAAAATCAGTGCCTAAGGAGCAGCTTCAACCTTAACCCTTCCTGTAAAGCTGGCATCATTTTGCCCTGTTATAATGAGTACTGGGTTTTAAACATTCCCCAATTGGAGGATGCTCATCACACGCTATCCTAAATTAGGAATATTTTCAGGCCTGTTATACTTTGATCATCGTGACACCAATGCTACCTTCAATTAACGAGATTAACTGTTTAAAGAGAGCACACTCCCAGGGATTTGTGCTTTTTTTAAGCAAGGAATGGACTTCATTAACTTAACAAGGCAATGTTCTATTAGCTAAGGATTAATCTGCATTATTGAAGAGACCAAGTGCATTGCAATCCACAGATTTAGTGCCTTCATTCTGCTGACAGTACTTTATAATGTATCAAGTAAGTGCTGAATTATTCTAGCATGCTGAAGTGCTCAGGGAGTAACACTACATTGGAAAAAGGGTCATGGAAGCAATCAATATTGACCTCATCGAGGAATATTGTTTTAAGCAGTATAGGAATGGTGGTAATCTTGGAAGGGCATATTGAATTTATGTTTAGTGTTAATATACAGTGAAAATTCGATCATCTCTGCATTTTCAACTTTTAGAAAATAGCTTTTATGCTATATTGTAGGCATTTCTGTATGTTAATTAGCAAGTATGTTCAGGCTGGTGACATTATCTGATAACTATTTCTTAATCAGATGTAGTATGACACACATTCATTACGTCTGGAGATGGGACCCAAGACTTTAGTTACTTTGGATGCTGGAAATCAGAACCAAAAACAGAAATTGCTGGAGAAACTCATCAGGTCTGAAGAAAGGTCACAGGACTCAAAATGTTAACTCTGTTTTACTCTCCACACATGCTGCCAGACCTGCTGAGTTTCTCCAACAATTTCACTCCTTGTTGTGACCTTAATTGCATTATCTGATATGGTGGTCCACCCACTGTCAAGCAATTAGCATTTCATTCATGACTCTCATCAGCTTGTTTCTATATTGGCTGGCATCACCAAGTCATAAAGCCATTCAGCATTCAATGAACTTTTCTCACTTCCTCCTCCTTTCAATTTGACCCTTTCTTTTCTTCCATTGGCCAGATATGACTTCATGGTTGCTAAAACAGATTGGATTACACACTTGGGTGTGGCCCAGGTTTTGAGTGCAGGGATGATGATTGATGATACCCCTCTGTTGGTTCCAATTGATGTGGACACCACATCATTTGGAACATCCACTTCATAGAGTCATAGAGATATTACAGAATGGAAAAAGGCCCTTTGGCCCATCATGTCTGTTTCTGCCCTGGTCATCAAAACTCCATCTATTCTGATCCCATTTTGCAACACTTGGCCTGTAGCTTTACATGCAATAATGTTTCAAGTGCTTATTTAAATACCTAATAAACATCTTTGGGGATTCTGCTTCTATTTAGGCAGCGAGTTCCAGAAACCCATAATCCTCTTGCTTAAGTGTTTGTTTTCTCAAATTCCTTCTAAAACTCCTGCTCTTGACATTGCAACTGTGGCCCCTGATTGTTGACTTTTTTTGTATGGCGAAATGTTTCTCCTGATCAACCCTGTCAATGCCACTCAGAGCTTTGTAGTACACCTCAAACAGGTCTCCCCTCAGCTTTCTCTACTCGAAAGAAAACAACTCAGCCTCTTTATAGTCTCTCTATGTAGTTGAATTGCTCCAGAACAGGAAACATCCTGGTCAATCTGTGCTGCACCCTCTCTAGTGCAGTTCCACTCATCTGCTCTGTAATGCTATGCAGCTTAGTGGACTCCGTGCTGCTTATTTCTTCCTTGCACTGACAACTGTCTGAAAAGCAGTGGGCAGGTACGTGTGATGCTGCCAAAACAACTGGCTCTTCTCAAAGCAGAGCTGTCCCTCTAAAGGGAAAATTGCATTGAATAACATTGGTCAAATTTCCATCAATAAAATTGAACTCCTGGGCAGAGTGAAGTTTCCAGGGAGACAGATTGGGCGCTAAAGGGAGGACTGATGGAGCCGCGCAGTTAAAGAGAGCCCATTGCTCCACAAAGGTGGGAGAGGCACACAAGGTTGATGCTCTGAAGGAAGTCAGAGTAGGGTTGTGATGAAGGTCACCTCCTTGGTACTTCACAGCCCTGCCACAAGTACTTTAATTACCTCAGTTGGGTGGTCGAGGTCAATGAATGCTTCTTTGCATTGCATCATCTACCCACCACACCACCCAATGTCTTTCACTGCCCACTGCACCACAACCCATCACTTACCTATCAACAGTCCCTGGCAACAAGAACTCATGTCTATCATCTAGACGCCCCACCTCACCCTCACATGCCTCACATGCACTGAACACTGCCTCCACATGTCTCTACCTTATTAGTTATGGCAGGAATGTCACCCTCATGTGATGCTAGATAATCACTAGCCTTCAGCCTTCTCTCTTCCATGTCTGTGACCTCCACCTCTGAGCCTTTCTTGAGAACAAGGAGGATGACATGTTCCTACCCTATTTCCCCTGTAGGGGTCTGATGAGCACCAACTGCTGATGTGACCTCCTAGTTCCCAGTTCCTCAGCTCCCTGCCCTCACACCAGCTATTCCCTTCTTGGAATTTGCTTTTAGACTCTGAGGAACTGCCACCCACCCAGCAACCCAAAGAGGGATGGGGAGAGAGTCTCATTACTTGATCCGACACTCAATGCCATCAGCTCAAATATTAGTCTTGAATATAACAGAGTGAAGCAGTGTATGTTGATTTGTCTGGGAAGGTAGGCCAAGAGTTTCTATGCCTACTCGTCAGAGACCAAGGTCCATAGATAAATTCTGCTGCAGGTCATTCCAAAGATGACACAATGGGGCAACATAGAGTCGTGTGTGAGGGGTCTCTGCATCTAAATGCTGGGACCAGGTAGTCCCACATCACTGTAAATATGCGAGGAGGAGCCTGGCTCCAATCATGCACAGCACATCAGACTGCATGTTCCCGCCATGCAATCTCCGCTCCATCACTGTGTTGCTATGGAGGCCCTCGCTGAGACACTGCCACTGCTTTCCCCATACATGGATGGGTCACCTGCTATTCTGTCATTCTGATCAGAATAGATCTTTATGAATCTAAGAATATATCACCTCCACACAGTTTGGAACAGTCAGCTTGAGCTGCAATCTGGGTATTTGATCCTTTAAATTTCACTCAGACAGTGCCCTTATTGCAGCTTCATGCTTCTTATTTGCTGAACATTTGTCGAATTTGTTACCTGAACCTGCATGTGCTCCACATTTGACCTCCTGGGGTTGTATCAGCTTCTTGGGCAAGTCTCTAAGGCAGTTCGATTCTGTCCAATCTTAGCATTTTGAGAACAAACTACCATTGAAGTTCGACTCTCCCAACAGTTCTAACAAACAGGCCCAAGGCATTTCTTACTCAAGCAAGATACTCTTTACATGTACTTGAGGCACTTGGGGGCGGGGTTCGATAACTGAACGGACTCCAATTGTACTTTGACTGAAAGACCTCAGACAGTGGTCTTTCTCCATTGCGCCTTGGCAGCAGCTGCCCCAAGCTTTAGTGCATCCCTCAGCACTGGGTAGCAGGTCTTGGAATGTGCCAGTCTGTGACACTCAGTTGAGTTCAACTCCTTTCTCTGGGAGGCCAACAAGTTTCGGACAGACCAAACAGCATCCTTCACTGAGTTAATGGTTCTCCAGGCACAGTTGATGTTTCTCACAGTGTGTGTCCCATGGAACAGACCGTAGGACACAGAGTCCTGCATCACAGAGGTACTCAGGACGAATCTCGGTGAAAAACCACTGCAAAAGCACATTGTTGCAGAAGACATGTGATGGTCTCTAACTCCATGCTCCCACAGCCGCTTCGAGTGCAGCATGCAGTGGCGCACACATGAAGGATCTGATGGTGGCTGTGATCGCTCCGATTCCCAGCCATCCTACCCTGATGGGTGCATATCTCTTGAATGAATCCCACACGTTTCACACAAAAGGAACCAGCAATACACATAGCACTGTTACGTCTCCATGTTGATTTTCCAATCCCTTACCTGGTTGTTTGCCTCGTTGTTTTCTTGGGATCTTCCTATGCACAAAATGAATGTCAGAGTTCCTACATTACAAAGATGACTACACTTTAAAGTGCACTTCATTGGCTGTCAGGAGATGTCCTGAAGCCACAAAAGGCATCACATGTATTTAGGTTTTTCACTTTTCCTATCCAATGTAACTGAGCTATTGCCATGTTCAGACTCACATAATGGTTGTGTTGAAAATAATCCATCTGCTTTACTGCTAGTTCTTCACCCTGACATCAGGCAGTGAAATTTCCTCCATCGTCATGGTTATCTAGGAGATACTTAATCCAACTGAACAGCACCAATTATTAAACCTCATTCATAAATAAATTGCATTCATATCTTTCTCAAGGAATATAATAATATCCAGTGACATTAAAATTCTGCATTCATCTCGAAGAAAAATGATAGGCTTCTTATTAAAACTGTTCCTGTCCAATCCATGAAAAAATAATGTTTAATCTATCTTTAGATGATGAAATTTACTTTGCACTTTATTAATCTAATCCTCAGCTGCACTGGTGCAAATATTCATAACTCAGCTTTATCACTGGTGTTCACACAATCCCTGCAGTAGCCCTGTGCTAAGACCTCAGGGAAAAATGTATTTCACAGAAACAGTAAGTTCCCAATTCTCCAAAACTGGAAAGAATTATGTTTTGACCAATAGATACCTGTTTCCTTATATTCAATCACAACCCTACAACCACCACTAAAATTACTCAATGTCTTTTTGATCCAGAAACACCTACAATAGTCTCTTCAAGTGACACTAACTATCGGGGAGAGGCTGAAGGAGAGCTGTGAGCATATAATTTAATGTTAGAAATATCCAGGTCCTCGCACAACAGAAATCAACAAAATATACAGAATGCTGCATCCCTCAATCTTTAAATATACGTGTGGGAGCATCATACTGAGGTTATAAGGACAGTGCTGGTCAGTCAGTTACTGCATTCAGTTACAGTACGTTGAGGTATTAGTGAATCTTCCAAAACACAATGCAGTATAGGGTTGCAAAAACTGACTCTCAATATCAGATTACTAATTCCAGTGCTGAAAATGTGTTGCTGGAAAACCACAGCAGGTCAGGCAGCATCCTGAAGAAGGGCTCATGCCCGAAACATCGATTCTCCTGCTTCTTGGATGCTGCCTGACCTGCTGCGCTTTTCCAGCAACACATTTTCAGCTCTGATCTCCAGCATCTGGAGTCCTCACTTTCTCCTACTAATTCCAGTGGAATGGTTAGAAAAATTAAGGCCCTTCAGCCTTGAAAGGAGGTGGCAATGTTCCATTTTAGGATTTACCCATGTGCTATGCTTTGCACCAAAAAAGGAGTCTTCCACACAGTAATCAAACCTTACAATCTGTATTGGTTAACATCGCAACCATGCCTGAAGGGAAACTACTTCATGCTGGGGATGCACTATATTGGTAAGAATGGAAAAAGGGGTTCAAAGTTTGGGAGAAGATTTGTAGCTCGGGTGCTCGTTGTTGTGGTTCTGTTCGCCGAGCTGGGAATTTGTCTTGCAAACGTTTCGTCCCCTTACTAGGTGACATCTTCAGTGCTTGAGAGCCTCCTGTGAAGCGCTTCTGTGCTGTTTCTTCTGGCATTTATAGTGGCCTGTCTCTGCCGCTTCCGGTTGTCAGTTCGAGCTGTCCGCTGTAGTGGCCGGTATATTGGGTCCAGGTCGATGTGTTTGTTGATAGAGTCTGTGGATGAGTGCCATGCCTCTAGGAACTCCCTGGCTGTTCTCTGTTTGGCTTGCCCGATAATGGTAGTTTTGTCCCAATCGAATTCATGTTGCTTGTCATCTGCGTGTGTGGCTACTAAGGATAGCTGGTCGTGTCGTTTCGTGGCTAGTTGGTGTTCATGGATGCGGATCGTTAACTGTCTTCCTGTTTGTCCGATGTAGTGTTTTCTGCAGTCCTTGCATGGGATTTTGTACACTACATTGGTTTTGCTCATGTTGGGTATCGGGTCCTTCGTTCTGGTGAGTTGTTGTCTGAGCGTGGCTGTTTGTTTGTGTGCTGTTATGAGTCCTAGTGGTCTCAGTAATCTGTCTGTCAGTTCAGAAATGCTCTTGATGTATGGTAGTGTGGCTAGTCCTTTGGGTTGCGGCATGTCCTCGTTCCGTTGTCTTTCCCTTAGGCATCTGTTGATGAAATTGCGAGGGTATCCGTTTTTGGCGAATACCTTGTATAGGTGTTCCTCTTCCTCTTTTTGCAGTTCTGGTGTGCTGCAGTTTGTTGTGGCCCTTTTGAATATTGTCTTGATGCAACTTCGTTTGTGTGTGTTGGGGTGGTTGCTTTCGTAGTTTAGGACTTGGTCTGTGTGTGTGGCTTTCCCAGCTCGGCGAACAGAACCACAACAGGAAAAAAGGGGTGCCTAGGAGCAGGAACCCAGCATCCACTGCTCTCCAGAGAATAGAATTCTGGAAAAATGCCCCTTTGTGAAAAAATGGCCATCATCTCTGTCTGAAAAGGGAAAGCCCACATTTTTAAATTGTGTCCACTTGTTATAGACTCCTCGACAAAAGGAAATATTTTCTTACCATCCACCCTGTCAGCTCCCCTCAGGATCTCAAATCTGCTTTTGTAAACTTCAATGATTTACAAACATATACATTCACATTCCTCTGCTTCCTCACATCCTTTCTTTCATATTGTTCTTCCTCTTTATAATCTCTTCTTCCAAAAGAAATTACTTCACAGATCTCCAGAAACTTCTTATATTTCTCTTTCAGCAATATAGGCAGGGATGATCAGGAAAATCTGGACTAATCTGTGGCTCTTCAATGAATCATAGACTCCTCATAGTGTACAAAGAGGCCATTCGGTCCATTGAAATTATACCAATATTCCGAAAAGCATCCCATCCTAACCCAAAACTCCACATTTAACATAGTTAATCCACCTAGCCTGCACATGACAGGGCAGGTTATATGTTACTCGCTGAGTCGGTAGATTTGTTCTCAGACATTTCATCACCATGCTAGGTAACATCATCAGTTAACCTCTGGTGAAGCACTGGTGTTCTGTCCCATTTGCTGTTTATGTGTCATGGTCAGTTGTGGTGGGTGATACCACTTCCAGTTCTGTTTCTGAGGGGTTGGTAAATGGGATCCAAATTGATATGTTTGTTAATGGAGTTCCGGTTTGAATGCCAGGTCTCCAGGAATTCCTGTGCATGCCTTTGTTTAGCCTGTGCCAGGATGGATGCGTTGTCCCAGTCGAACTGGTGTCCCTCTTCATCTGTGTGTATGGATACTAGTGATAGTTGGTCATGTCTTTTGGTGGATAATTGGTGCTCATGTATCCTAGTGGCTAGTTTTCTGCCCGTCTGACCAATGTAATGTTTGATGCAGTCCTTGCAGGGTATTTTGTGTATGACTTTCGTTCTGCTGGTTGTTGGTACGGGGTCCTTTAAATTCATCAGGAGCTGTTTCAGTGTGGTGATAGGTTTGTGGGCTACCACGATGCCTAGAGGCCAGAGTAGTCTGGTTGTCATCTCCATGATGTCTTTAACATATGGCAGGGTGGCTAGAGTCACTCAGCTCAGAATGACCAGTCAGCTTGGAATGACCGCTCAGAATGGAATGACCACTCAGTTTGGAATGGCCGCTCAGCTCGGAATGACTGCTGAGCACTGATGAGTCTTAAACTGTTCCCTCAGCTCCAGGCATATACAGTTTATAAAGGGTTACAAATGGCTGATTGTTTGATATCGAACAATACAGCTCTAACTACAATTGATAGTTCAACAATATTAAAAAGGCTAACAATACTACTGGTCAAACAACATTGATTAGTTGAACAATTGAAACTGATTGGGTAGCCTTCTGTTCATAATAGCAAATGGTCAGAAACTATCAATATTAAATAGTTTGGTGACATCTTGTCTGCAGGGGTCTTGTTTGAGTTGGAACTCCCATGGAGACCCCTCGGGAGACTTATCAGTGGGTGCTGAGGTACAACAGCAGTGTGAGTGAGAGAATCCAATTAGCGGGTCATTTAACTAACATGTTTCCTCTGGTCAGGAAATTAGCTTTCATAGCCAATTCCTGTGAATGGCTTCAGCAAATTAGTTAGCATGTCTCCTCTAAACAGGGAAAATAGTTTCAACAGTCAAAATGGTTTCCCTTCTCCCACACTCAACTCGAGGAACAACCATCGCAACAAACACAAATGGAGCTGCATCAGGACATTATGTTAATGAGCCACAACACAGTGCAGCACCTGGGAACTATGCAAAGCTGAGGAAAAACACCTACACAATGTATTCAGGAGCAACAGTTACTTGATAAGCACAGTCCGCTGATTCCTACACAACAGACCTAAACAAGAAGACACAACATGCCCAGAGACTCTAGCCACCCTGCCATATGTTAAAGACATCTTGGAGATGACAACCAGACTACTCTGGCCTCTAGGCCGCTTTGCTGATCTTTGAGGGGCCCTATTCTCTCCCTTGTTACCCTTTTGTCTTCAATGTGTTTGTAAAAACCCTTTGGATTCTCTTTAATTCTATTTGCCAAAGCTATCTCATGTCCCCTTTTTGCCCTCCTGATTTCCTTCTTTAAGTATACTCTTACTGCCTTACACTCTTCTAAGGATCCACTCGATCTATCCTCTCTATACCTTACATATGCTTCCTTCTTTTTCTTAACCAAACCCTCAATTTCTTTAGTCATCCAGCATTCCCTATACCTACCAACCTTTCCTTTCACTCTAACAGGAATATACTTTCTCTGGATTCTCGTTAACTCATTTCTAAAGGCTTCCCACTTCCCACTGACCTGCGAATATCTGACCCAATCAGCTTTTGAAAGTTCTTGCCTAATACCATCAAAATTGGCCTTTCTCCAATTCAGAACTTCAAATTTTAGATCTGGTCTAACCTTTTCCATCACTATTTTAAATCTAATAGAATTATGGTCGCTGGCTCCAAAGTGCTCCCCCACTGACACCTCAGTCACATGCCCTGCCTTATTTCCCAAGAGTAGGTCAAGTTTTGCACCTTCTCTAGTAGGTATATCCACATACTGAATCAGAAAATTGAGTTGTACACACTTAACAAATTCCTCTCCATCTAAACCCTTAACACTATGGCAGTCCCTGTCTTTGGAAAGTTAAAATTCCCTACCATAACTACCCTATTATTCTTACAAATAGTTGAGATCTCCTTACAAGTTTGTTTCTCAATTTCCCTCTAACTATTAGGGGATCTATAATACAATCACAATAAGGTGATCAGCCCTTTCTTATTTCTCAGTTCCACCCAAATAACTTCGCTAGAATTTCCAGGAATATCCTCCCTCAGCACAGCTGTAATGCCACTCCCCTTCCTCTCTTGCCTCCCTTCCAACCTTCCATTTATATGCTGGAATATTAAGCTGCCAGTCCTGTCCATTCCTGAGCCATGTTTCTGTAATTGCTATGATACTCCAGTCCCATGTTCCTAACCATGCCCTGAGTTCATCTGCCTTCCCTGTTAGACCCCTTGCACTGAAATAAATGCAGCTTAATTTATTAGTCCCACCTTATCCCTACCTGCTCTGACTATTTGACTCGCTTCTGTTCTCAACTGGACCAGTCTCAGATTGATCTCTTTCCTCACTATCTCCCTGGGTCGCCCCCCCCCCCCCCCCAACAACACCACCTTACTAGTTTAAATCCTCCCGAGCAGCTCTAGAAAATCTCCCTGCCAGTTTAGGTGCAATCCATCCATCTTGTACAGGTCACTTCTACCCCAAAAGAGATTCAATGATCCAAAAATGTGAATCCTTCTCCCACACACCAGCTCCTCAGCCGTGCATTCATCTGCTCTATCTTTCTATTCCTGCTCTCACTAGCTCATGCTGAGCTGAGAGGCCATTCCGAGCTGAGTGATCAGTCTGAGCTCATGGTTTATTGGATTTAACTGACCTGATATGACACAAGCCTTCTTGTGATGACCTAGATTTTGGGAGATTTTTAAAAAATTCATCACATGATGTGAATATCACTGACTCTGCCAGCACTACTTGCCCATCCCTATTTGCCCAGAGGGCAATTATGAGTCAACCACATTGCCGCAGGTCTGGAACCAAATGTAGACCAGACCAGTTTCCTTCCCTAAAGGGGCATTAGTGAACCCGGTGGGTTTTTTTGACAATCAATTCACGGTCATTGTTAGACTCTTAATTCAAGATTGTTATTGGATTCACAATCCACCATCAGCCGTAGTGGGATTTGAACCTAAATCTCTAGAATATTAACTGAGTTTCTGGATTAATAGTTGAGTGATAATACCACTAGGGTATTGCTTCCCTGATAGTTATACAATTTTAAACACCGTGGTAGATCATGAATTGGGATTATAAATTACGGAACCATTTTAATAAAAAATGACAGATTTGTAGTAAAATAGTTCACTGTACTTTTACCAGTTAGCTCACAGTCTTTTCAATTGGACAAAAATTAACATAAGGGGGCATCTGGGGGCATGCGTCAAAGAACGTTTTTATGAAGCAAGTGGTGATGACCTGGAACTTAAAGCCTATAAAGGTAATGGAAGTGGAGAATCCACTCATTTTTCATTATCCACTGATTTGTTTCCTCAGAGCCACGTACTTGTGAGACTGGCCCCAGACTGAATCTCTTTTTTTCCCATTGTCTTGTCTAATCCATCTCAGTAAACATCGCATGGTCCTTTGAGGTACATAGGAGAGACATATAGGAATATTCCTGCTCTCACTAGCTCATGCTGAGCTGAGCGGCCATTCCGAGCTGAGTGATCAGTCTGAGCTCATGGTTTATTGGATTTAACTGACCTGATATGACACAAGCCTTCTTGTGATGACCTAGATTTTGGGAGATTTTTTAAAAATTCATCACATGATGTGAATATCACTGACACTGCCAGCACTACCAGTATCAACTTGTGTTATCTGAGGGAAGTCCCCATCGGTCGTGATAAGGAAGAGGACTGAGTGCAGCAACTATTTCAAAAGGAAATTGAATAGACACTCAAGTGGGAAGGTGTTCTGTAAGGCTGTGGGAATAGCATTTGTAATTTGGACTGGTTTATTCAGCAGAGAGTAGGCATCAATTTGATGAGTTCAATGGACACTTTATGTGGACTCAATGACTCTAAAATACATGACACAGACAGGTGGTGGGGAAGATTTTATGAAGCTGTCAAAAGCAGGCAATGTGGTGTGTGGGGTAACTCAATCAGACAGGATGTAAAATTTTGATTTCCCAACAGGATGGTGAGCATAACATTGGGCACAGACATGAACATTCAATTAAGAGACAACACAGAAATTGTGTCTTATGTTTAACCATAAAAGAAATCTCTAACTCCCCCATAACCATCCATGCCAACCGTAAGCCTTGCATTTGACCCATAAGCTAATTTTAGCAAACAACAATGATACAGACATACATCAAATGCAATCAATTTAATGAGTAATATTTAATAGCGAACTGTTGTTTTAAGAAACACCAATGCCAAGTTTATCCTAGTGGAGTTGGAGTTGGGCAGGAAAACTTTAGCTGTACTACAGAAATTCCCTGCTTGACTGGGGGGGTGGGGAGGGGAGTGGGGGGGGGGGGGGGGGGGGTTTGAAAGCCCATTATATCCACGGCTTTATCATCTCCAGGTTTCACTACTGAAAACCTTGCCCCCACTCTTGAAACACCCCATGCATATCACTGCTGCTTTATACATTAATTATAATCATGTAGAAAATGACAAAAAGAGAGTGCGGAAGAGATACATACCTTTAGTTCTGCTGTTGGAAATGGCATTCAGTTGATAAAATCCCTGTGGCTATTTCTACTCATAATATTAAACCAACATCATTGCCTGTCACGTGAAAATCAATGTACATCGTGCTTACACGGGATGGAACATCACTTTGTTGACGGTAGCTGTTTCTGAGCCTATTCCTGGAAATGTCTCCGATGACTTCCCATCACCATGCTCCTGCCATTTACTGTCTAACTGCCCATCCCCACTATACTCTACTTACCAACATCAATTGGCATAGACCATCCTTCTTTGATCGACTGTCAGTCAAACAGCCATTACCCTCCCCCCACCCTCATGTTTGTTCATGTTTCAATTATTGAACAAAAGTATTCAGAGAAACAACGTTAAATATTTTTAATAAGCCTCTCTTCAATGAACCTGTAGGGCAATAGAAAATCCAGAGCACGGTTCCAGGTAAATCACAGCTACAGAGGAAAGGCACCTGGGAGATAATGTCAGAATTACCTCTCCATGCGAAAAATACCGCTCACCTGTTGAAGTTTTCTAAGTGAGGGAGGATAAAATTCTTGATATTTTTTAACAGCAGATTGATGCTAGATTGCAGGATGTAATAAATGCTCTCCCTCATTTGTATTTATCCTTGTAATCTAGCCAGAACATTCATGCCAGATAAACATGAGATTATTATAGCAATTTGTCAAGTTGTCTTGGTGTGTTCATGACTTGAATCCACATCCCGCCACTGTTTAAGGCTTGACTGCACTGGCTGCTGACTAGGGCACCTGAAAATATTTGCTCTTTCTGATGATGAGATAGTCAAAGGTGAGATTGAGTTTACCTGTGACATGACAATGAGGGAAGAAGTGATACTGTCACTACACTGACACAATTTCACAACACACAGAATTACAAATCTAATTTTGTTGGACTATCACAGTTATCTACAAAGGTATTGATATGCTCAGGGGCTTTGCTAAGCTGGGCAGTGCAAGTAGTACAATAAATCATCGCTATATATTGCGTTGACAGTTGCTATATCATAGTTTAATTTAAAAGTGCAAAAATAACCACATCAGTGATATATACTCACTATCTTATATCCATTTACTTGATGTTGAGCATGCTAGTTATTAAAACCTGTATGACAAGCCACACTCTGCAAAAGTAGCATCTGGAGTTCAATAAAGCCACCTGATGCTGTTTACAATATATTTTCTAAAACTGAATGATAGTCACCTTGATTGCAGAGCTGTAATCTAACGGGTAAGTTTGTGGTTCACCTTTATTATGCTTCTGACTTCTTCAACATTGTGTAAAGGATTACAATCACCGAGTATCACTGTTGCTTACATACATTAACTATTTGAACCCTGCAATTTTACTAGTCTTTACCTTCATCATTTAATTTCTTTATATGTAGTTTCTATATGTGAACCCATCATCTGTGTTCAATCTAGCACTGACTCGTACATTGCAGAGAGGCAATGGCTCAGTGGTACTGTTGTTGGACTACTCATCCAGAGATCCGGGTTCGAAAGCAGATGGTGGAATTTGAATTCAATAAAACTCTGGAATTAAAGAGTTTGACCACGAATTGATTATTGGAGGGAAAGCCCATGTGGTTCACTAATGGCCTTTTGGGAAGGAAACTGTCATCTGTAGCTTGTCTGGTCTACAGACTTACAGCAATGTGGTTGACTCTTAACCACCCTATGGGCAATAAATGTTGGTTTAGCCAGAGGTCTGTCAATGAATTTTGAAAAAAACACAACTAGCCTTCAACTCTTTCCATTATTGTATAAGAATACAAGCCAACAACTTCTGGATATACAGCACTTCTTACTTTTTTTCAAATAGTCCAAGATAATGTTTCAAGGAAAACAGATGAAATCCGAAAATATGAGATGAGGAGATAATATTTCTTAGAAGAGCAAAATGGATTTTAGGGAGGAGATGTGGATTGGGACCCAGATAGATGAAGGCCATATTGGGGCAAAATTGATGAGGTGAGGGGCAAATCTCCAGAATCAGAGGAGGGACTTTCGGGAACATATATGACTGGTAAAGGATGAGACTATTCAAGAATTTAAAAACAAAAATAAGTATTTTAAACTGGAAGCATTGGAAATTCAAAAGCCAATCTAGTCAATTCGCTCAGATTGAGATCTTAGAATTACTTTTGTGTACTTCTTTTCTATTTAGTTCTGTAGCAGGCAGTATACAACTTGTCAACCAATTGATGTACTGGAAATTGCAGGAAAACCTAATAATTTCATGTAGACTCCATTACATAAACCCATTGAAGACAAAATAGAAATGATTTAGAAGCTTCGAGACTTCCAATGAGATGCTACTTTGAATGAAAAGCAAAACAACTTTTTTTTTCCTAGAGATAGCTGTAGAGTTGATTTCAATTCTGGCACAGTCTGGTGGAACAGAAATCTAATCAAACAGAATCTGTTGCGGAGCCAGTGTAAATAATTGCAATCCAGTGGGCATGAATCCATGCACAAAAATGTTTCCATTTCGGCATTGCATTGGAATTTTTTTCTCAACGCGATCTTTGAATGGCTGGTGTGGAGAGTCAGAACAAAATGCCATGTTGTTGTGAAAGGTGTTGATTTTTTGAGGTTACAGCCAAGGAATGTTGTTGGAGCAGTGTAGAGAGAGCTTTAAAGTATGTCTAGATAACAGGTATCTCAAGATTGATATCTAATCTGATTGAGCAGATTAGAGAAACTGAAGATTGTTATTTAAGAAGCCACCACCTTAAGAAGATTTAGCAGATCTGAATGGGATTTATCCTGAATCCACTCTCTGCTTGATACTATGGGAAAGTCACTAAAACAAATGTCCCATAATATTTATCAGCATAATGCTTATAAGTTTAGTTCATGCTAGGAAGTGCAGAGTACTGGGCTAATGGTGGTGTAGATGAGCAGAGAGCTCTCAGTGTCCAGGTATATAGATCCTTGAAAGTTGCCACCCAGGTTGATAGGATTGTTAAGAAGGCATACAGTGTGTTGGCTTTTGTTGGTCAAGGGATTGAGTTACAGAACCATGAGATCATGCTGCAGATGTACAAAACTCTGGTGCGGCCACGTTTGGAGTATTGCGTACAGTTCTGGTCATAGCATTATAGGAAGGATGTGTAAACTTTGGAAAGAATTCAGAGGAGATTTACTAGGATGTTGCCTAGTATGGACAGAAGGTCTTACAAGAAAAGGCTGAGGAACTTGAGGCTGTTTTCGTTAGAGACAAGAAGGTTGAGAGGTGACTTAATTGAGACATATATGATACTCAGAGGGTTAGATAGGGTGGACACAAGGAATTTTTGATGTCACAAAGAATTAAGGGCTACGGGGAGAATGCAGGTAAGTGGAGTTGAAATGCCCGTCAGCCATGATTGAATGGTGGAGTGGACTCGATGGGCTGAATGGCCTTACTTCCACTCCTATGTCTTATGGTCTTATGGACAGTGAGAGCCTTTTTCCTCAGATGGTGATGGCTAGCATGAGGGGACATAGCTTTAAATTGAGGGGTGATAGACATAGGACAGATATCAGGGGTAGTTTCTTTACTCAGAGAGTAGTAGAGACATGGAACGCACTTCTTGCAACAGTAGTAGACTCGCCAACTTTAAGGGCATTTAAATGGTCATTGGATAGGCATATGGAGAAGAATGGAATAGTGTAGGATAGATGGGCTTCAGATTGGTTCCACAGGTTGGTGCAACATCGAGGGCCAAAGGGCCTGTACTGCGCTGTAATGTTCTATGTTCCATGTACTAAATGCCATTTCAGCTGGTTGTGTATGATGGTGTATTCGTAAAAACCCTATGGTGTGGAAGCAGGTTCTTCAGCCTGAGTCCACGCTGACCCTCCAAAGAATATCATACTCAGACCCACCCAATCCCTTTAACTGTGCATTTCCTATAGTCAATCCACCCAGCCTGCACATTCCTGGACACTATAGCATGGTTAATCTGCCTAACCTGCAAATCTTTGGACTGTGGGAGGAAACGCACACGGACACAGGGGGATTGTGCAAACTCCACACAGACAGTCACGTGAGGGTAGAATTGAACCTGTGTCCCAGGCACTGTGAGGCAGCAATGCTAAACAATGAGCCACCATGCTGTATATCAAACTCCAGATGCTACTTTTACTGAGTGCAGACTGTCATACTCCCTCACCACCAGACGCCTGGAGGAAGAACGCCTCATCTTCCGCCTCGGAACACTTCAACCCCAGGGCATCAATGTGGACTTCAACAGCTTCCTCATTTCCCCTTCCCCCACCTCATCCTAGTTTCAAACTTCCAGCTCAGTTACTGCCTCCTTGACTTGTCCGACCTGCCTATCTTCTTTTCCACCTATCCACTCCACCCTCTCCTCCTTGACCTATCACCTTCATCTCCTCCCCCACTCACCCATTGTACTCTATGCTACTCTCTCCCCACCCCCACCCTCCTCTAGCTTATCTCTCCATGCTTCAGGCTCACTGCCTTTATTCCTGATGAAGGGCTTTTGCCCGAAACGTTGGTTTCGCTGCTCGTTGGATGCTGCCTGAACTGCTGTGCTCTTCCAGCACCACTAATCCAGTATACAGATATTAATGACTAGTATGCCCAATATCAAGTATAAGAATATCAGAGTCGAGAGTGTGGTGTTGGAAAGGCACAGCTGGTCAGCAGCATCCGAGGAGCAGGAGAATCGACGTTTCAGGCCACAGCCCTACGTCAGGGAATGCAGCATCTGCAGTCCTCACTTTCTCCTATAAGAATATGAGATAATGGACATACATCTCTGACATTTATTGATTCTCCTTTTTTTGCACATTCCAATGACAAACCCTGTAGGGGTTTGCCTTCTGACTTGAACTTACAGAAGTCTGTCACGTATGAACAAACAAATTAGGAACAGGCATAGGCCACTAGATCCCTCAAGCCTACTCCACCATTCAATAAGGTCATGGCTGATCTGATAGATTACGCTACACTTCTGCCAGCTCCCAATAATCCTTCACCTACTGGGTTATCAAAAATCTACTGATCTGATATAGAATTCCTACAGTGTGGAAACAGGTCCTTTGGCTCAACAAGTCCACACCGACCCTCTGAAAAGTAAACCACCCAGACCCATTCCGCTACATTTATCCCTGACTAATGCACCTCACCTACATGTCCCTGAACACTATGGGCAATTTAGCATGGCCAATTCATGTAACCTGCACATCTTTGGATTGTGGGAAGAAACCCACGCAGACACGGGGAGAATGTGCAAACACCACACAGAAAGTCGCCAGAGGCAGGAATCAAGCTCGGGTCCCTAGCATGGTGATGCAGCAGTGCTAACCACTGAGCTATCCTGCCACCCCACAGTGCTGCCCCATGGATCTCTGTCTTGAAAGTATTGGAATACTCTGCTTCTACTGTCTTTTGAAGAAAAGTTGCAAAGACTCACCCTTGTCAGTGAGAAAAAAACATTCTCCTCGTGTCTGTCTTAAATAGATACGCTCTTTTTTGTTAACCACCTAGTTTTGTCTTTCTTGCCCTCTCTGACAATAACTGCTCAGTGACTGCCCAACTCAATGGCATAAAATACAAGTTGACTTTGAAGTGACACTGTAGGCTGGAAAGTGTCAGTTTCATTGAGTGTTTATAGAGGGTTTCTCTCCAGAAGGCTGAGTGAATTTTCTTGTGCTTTCATCCTAAAATACTCTCATTAACTACCTTCTCTGCTTCAGTAGTGCGCGTCTCATCCAATGCTAACCCAATTTCCCAATCACGATAGCCTGAAGTAATCACCACTGCTGGGCAATATAACACACACCAATATCCCTGGCAATGGTGCGTAGTTAAAAAGCTATTACTCTCCATGACAAACACTGGCATTCTGAAGCTGCTGTGCACATTTCCACATATTCTTCCAAAGCTTGGAAGATAGGTACAAATTGGAACTTAACCTTGCTGACAGAGACATGGAGGTCCTCATGAATGGTACAGAGAAGGGCCCATACAAATGCACAAGCAAACACAGGAGCAACAGACAGGTTTACTGGGGCATTGGTCTTCATATGCTGCAGCAATACCAAAGAGGGTGCACCAGCCTCTGGGTAGGACACATTCAGCATGCCTGACCCTTCTCGAGACAAAACCTTAAGGTAAGTCGCTCCACCATCAGGCAGGGATCCTCCATCTCAGCTCTGGGCACCGATACACTACTGAGACATGGGGAAGGAAGAGGAAAGCCTTTCCGGATCATAGCTAACATCTGCTTTCGGAAAAGTCGCTATCACTTCTATTAGTAAATGTTAACATTGTAGCATAATGTGTGAGTCTATGTGTATTCAGAAAGGTAAGCTGTTTAATGGTGTTGAAGCCACCCCTCCTTATCCCCACACCATATGTTCCATAGACCAAGGTGTGGTATGAGTGGCTGCTGCACTAAGTGACCAGTAGGTTGTTGTGACTGTGAAACCAGATTCCATCTCTCTAGATGCAACATTACAGCAATGCAGTGCAGTTCTGTCATTAGCCTGCACGTGATTTTCAGAAGTAGTTGGATCAAGGAGCCGGATTGCACACAACAGATTAATGTTTAAGGCTTTCAAGAGATGCTGAACTAAAAACACAGTGTTTTGCCCTCTGTGTCTGGGTGTATTCCTATTGCAGTTGCCCTGTGAAAGATCCCACATAGCTGTAACCTAAAGCTCCCTCCTTCACAGATGGCAGCACATAATTCACACCAATTTCCTTTCTATCACACACTCTTGATTTACAGGATGACAGAAGGCAGGGGGTGGGTTACCACTCCTCTAAACCTGGGGTCCAGACTCTGCCACAACATTTCAGTGAACGGCCAAGCATCTGCTTCTTCTTCCGGGTAGGCCTCACCATCAACCCCATGAAGCGCTCCACCCACCCCATCCATTTGAGTTTGCATCCACACGTCTCTTCCCCTCCATATTCATGAAGTGCTTCGAAAAGCTGGTGATGATTCACATCAACTCTAGCCTCTCAGCTGCCTCGATCCCCTGCAATTTGCTAACCTCCGTAACAGGTCCACAGTGGACACCATTTCCCTAGCCCTGCACTGATCCCTAGAATATCTGGACAACAAGGGCACCTACATCAGACTCCTACTCTTCAACTGCAGCTCTGCCTTCAACACCATTGGTCCCTCCATATTAATCTCAATACTCTGAGACCTTGTTCTCAGCTCCGCACCTCTCTAACTGGATCCTCAACTTTCTGACCCACAGACTACAATCAGTGAAGATAGACAACTGCACCTCCTCCACAATAACACTCAACTCTGGAGCCCCTTAAGGACTGTCCTCAGTCCCCTGCTTTACGTACACCCATGACTATGTTGCCAAATTCCAAACAAACGGCAACTACAAGTTTGTTGACGACACCATATGGTGGGACGAATATCTAACAACGATGAGTCAGAGTACAAAAGGGAGATAGATGGCTTGGTGTTGTGGTGCAATGAGAACAACCTTTCTCTCTCAATGTTGGCAAAAATAAAGAACGGGTCATTGACTTCAGAAAGAAAGGAGGAGAGTATGCCCCACCTACATCAACAGATCGGAGGTTTAGAGAGTGCAGAGCGTCAAATTTCTAGGAGTGACGATCGCTGAAAATCTGTCCTGGACCTCCCATGTGGATGCAACAGTCAAGAAGGCACAACAACGCCTCATTTTCCTCAGGCCGCTCAGGAAATTTGGCGTACCCATAAGGACCCTCACCAACTGTTACAGATGCACCTTGGAAAGCACACTGTCCGGGTGCATTATCGCCTGGAACAGCGACTGCTCTGCCCAGGGCCATAGGAAACTACAGAAAGTTGTGTGCACAGCCCAGATCATCTCAGACGCCAACCTTTTTTTCATGCTCTCCATCTACACGGCTCGATGCCGCAGAAAGGCTACCGACATCAGCAAAATCTCATCACACCCTGAGGTAATGCTCTCCTACAACCTCTTCCATCAGGCAGAAGGTACAGAAGCTTGAACACACACACACGCACACACACGCACACACACGCACACACACGCGCACACACGCGCACACACGCGCACACCAGCAGGTTCAGGAATAGTTGTTATTAGGCTCATGAATGGGCTATCTATTTTCAAATAATGCCGATCTTTCTAACATTACCAGAGGGATGTGGCTGCTTGGAGAAAGTGCAAAGAAGGTTTACAAGGATGTTGCCTGGTATGGAAGGTGCTAGTTATGAAGGGAGGTTGAGTAGGTTTGGTTTATTTTCATTACAGAAAAGGAGATTGAGGGGGGACCTGATTGAAGTTTACAAAATCATGAAGGGTACAGACAGGGTGGATAGAGACAAGTTTTTTCCCAGGGTGAAGGATTCAATAACGAGAAGTCACGCTTTCAAGGTGAGAAGTGGAAAGTTTAAGGGGGATACATGTGGCAAGTACTTCACACAGAGGGTGGTGGGTGTTTGGAACGTATTGCCAGCAGAGGTGGTAGAGGCAGGCATGGTGGTTTCATTTAAGATGCGTCTGGTCAGATACATGAGTAGGTGGGGAGCAGATGGTTACAAATGCTTAGAAATTGATCGACAGGTTTAGACAGTACATTTGGATCGGCTCAGGCTTGGAGGACCAGAGGGCCTGTTCCTGGGCTGTAAATTTTCTTTGTTCTTGTTCTTCCTTAACATTGATCTTGCGTAATGACGTAACCTGTGTGCCTCCGTCTAAGATTTTTTTCTCACCCTATGATCTATATGCTTTTGCTGACCATGATCTGCCTGTACTACTTGTAAACAAAGCATTTCACTGTACTTAGGTACACACGACAATAAATAAATCAAATCAAATCAAATCAAATGCTCCCAGCCCAGTTCCATGACTAACAGGTGAATGTGTGATGTCTTGTAGGTAACTGTCCCCTCATGGAGATCAGGATGCTGCACACCATTGATAAATACTCCTGTCTGTGAGTGCCCTTAATAGACATCCAGCCATATTCGAGACCCTGGATAACCAACCAATGATATCTTGCAGGACATCCATAAAGGCTACTCCCCTAACAATTTGAGGTATGGCTGTTTGCCTGAAGCACATTAGGTTTGCTTGCTGTACACGTTGTCACATGGTACAGGGGTGACATTCTAATGTGTCATAGAACAACATAGAACCATTGAGGCCCTTCAGCCCGGTTGAGTCTGTACCGACATGTGAGATACACCCGATCTTCATTCTAATCCCATTTACTAGCATTGGCCCATATCCTTGAATGCTACAACTGCCAAGTGCTCACCCAGGTACTTTCTAAAGGTTGTAGACCCCTTTCACTGCTGACTGCTAACAATTACATCAAACTACCTGGCTTCGTGTCAGCACTAAACAGGAAGGCAATGCAGCAGGACCATGAGCCTTTAGGCTTTGCCCAGGGGATAAAGTGCAAAAAGACAAGGCAAGGCAGGAATTCAGTAATCATCCAGGCCAGTGCAAAGCAAGAGAGCACCAAGAGAGCAAGCGAGTGGCTATGAGGTGAGGTCCATTCCCTGTGCATTGTAATGAATGGGGATGGAGTGCTCCAAAGAACAACATTATAGTGCAGACGTATACTGTAACTGGTGATGGTGCGGAGAGGCTGCCACATTCTATGGTGTGACTGCTGGCCTGGATGTCGGTGCCACATGTCCAACGTGGTGGTCCAAAGGACCAAACTGGGAGCTGAAGTCAGCAGGTCACCACTCAGACTTTCATGTCAGGAACTCTGAGCATCTAGTTTCGATTTCTCCCACAGAACGACAGAAAACTGCATATTAATAAGGCAGTTTTCGGTTTAAATGAGAGTGACAATATGTAATAATCCCACTTAAGAGGATTTTATTACATATTGCCACTCCCTAATGAGAATCTTGTTTCAACACCATGTATTCTGTTGGAACATGGAACTAATTGTTTTCACTATCTCAAAAGGCCTTGCTGGACCTCTCCTGAGATTTTCTCAAGGTTCTTACCACAGCCCATGTCATTCAGGGCCTGTTACCATTCAACACTATGTTATTAAACCTTTCCATGTGAAAATATCTCTCCCTCAAGATTTAATATCCTTCTTCAGTCATGACATTGTTTTCGCTGAGTGGAAGATCATAGTCTCACTCCACATGCTTGAAGGTGTTATTTATGCCAACACTATGGTGTAGTACTATAGTGTGCAGAAAGCATGCTGCGTTGTTGGAAATACGGTCGTTCAGCTGTGGCTAGAAACCATGGCCCTGTCTTCCCTCTTTGGTAAAGATAGGAAGTCTTTTGTCATTATTCAATTGAACATAGAATCAAACAGAAGGAGGCTATTCAGTCCATTAATCTATGTCTTTGAGATTAATGTCCAATTAGCCATTAATAGACATTTGTGGTGTTAGATCATTTGCTTTCCAAAGCCCAATTGCAACTACTTACACTTCAGTTTCCTTTGTGCACCACTGGCAATAGTATTTTCAGTCACAGTGTCCTAAAGCTCTAGAATTCCATTCCATTGCGGAACTTCCTTGCCCTTCCAGCTACCTGCATCATTGAGATGCGACTTAAACTTGGAGCTCCTTGACAACATCTCATAATCGATTTCTTTCAAAGCTTGCATTCATCAGAACAATTCATAACACTACCAATTCAAGAGAATAATCAGTACTTGGTTATCAAAGCAAAAACTCCTACTGAGTTTTTTAAGCAATTCCTGTTTTTGTTTCAGATCTTCAGCATCCATAGTTCACTGTTTTATTTTGGTTTTCAGTGGTGGTTTTCTCATTCGATCAGTAATCTTGCGAATTGTCCTGATGTGTGCAAATTTTGACAAAATGTTTTTTTTTCAACGACGTTCAAGCTCTATATGACTAAAAGATTATTTGTTTGACCATTTCAGTTGCACATTTGCCTGTGGAACAGCTTGAGATGTTTCACCATATTAAAGACACTACAAAAATGCAAGTTGTGGTGCATAGCCTGAGAGTTATTGTACAGCCTGGAAGTCCTCAGTGACTTAAAGGCCATATTCAATTCCACATGGACTGCATATTATTGATAAAGCAGTAAGGAAGCAAGATATTAC